>NC_092086.1:53907236-55107236 GCF_045679555.1 Salvelinus alpinus | reverse complement strand
TAGTGTTAGTGAAGAGTCCGGGAGGCATCAGCTGTGTAGCCGAGTGATCATAGGGTCCACTGAGCAGGCCGGGAGATGGGCCTGGCTCAAAGGGTAACTTCGGGGCTGGGCCACTCGGTAGCAGCTTGCTAGCTGCGATGATCTGGAGTACTGGTCCAGTAATGGAGTAATCTGGAGTAATGGTGGAGAAAAGCAGTCCGATATGCTCAGGGTTGATATCGCGCTGTGCAGACTGGCGGGTATTATCCAGGGTAAAAGCGGCTGGTGTCTGAGCTAGAGGTAAAGGTAGTGGCTAACAATGACTAAATAGCTAGTAGCTAATAGCTGGTTAGCATCTGACAGCTAGCTTCTGATGGAGGTTCTAGCTATAAGGGCTAAATATAGCAGATCCGTATCACATTGGGTGAGGCGGGTTGCCGGAAGGTATATTTAATTTAAAAATGGAAAAAGAGATAGAAATATATTGAAATATATACAAAGAAATATGAAAAAAGACCACATTTACATGGGACAACACCAAACACATCTGCACCTCTACTACCATCTTGGTATAGGTTGGTTCTTGAATTTGTTCTGTTCTGGATTAGGGGACTGTTAAAATACCCCTGGTGGCATGTCTGGTGGGGTAAGTGTGTGTGTCAGAGATGTGTGTAAGTTGACTTGCAAATTTTCAACACATTAACGTTTCTTATAAAAAGAAGAAGTGATGTGGTCAGTCTCTCCTCAGCTCTTAGCCAAGATAGACTGGCATGTATAGTTTTTATATTAGCCCTTTGAATACAATGAAGAGCAAGCACCTGACCATATGACTGGACAACAATCAAGATAAGACAAAACTAGAGCCTGCAGGACTTGATTTTTGGAGCGTGGTGCCAAAAAAGCAGAGCATCTCTCTATTATGGATAGACCTCTCCCCATCTTTACAACCACTGAATCTATGTTTTGATCATGACAGTTTACAATTTACACCAAGTAATTTAGTTTCCTCACCTTAGTACATAAAAATAGATCATATATATGAACCACACTTCCTTGGACCACAATATACTGAGAGAATGACCCACAGACCCCATGAAATATCAAATCAAATCAAATGTTATTTGTCACATAAACATGGTTAGCAGATGTTAATGCGAGTGTAGCGAACTGCTTGTGCTTCTAGTTCCGACCATGCAGTAATATCTAACAAGTAATCTAACCTAACAATTTTACAACAACTACCTTATACACACAAGTGTAAAGGAATGAATAAGAATATGTACATAAAAATATATGAATGAGCGATGGCCGAACGGCATAGGCAAGATGCAGTAGATGGTATAGAGTACAGTATATACATATGAGATGAGTAATGTAGGGTATGTAAACATTATATAAAGTGGCATTGTTTAGCTAGCCAACCACACTTAGCTAGCCAAAAATATCCCCATGACAAATCAGATATCATGGTCTCACAGCCTGTGTTAATGTGGAAATGTGACAGAGTGCCTATCAGGGCTTGACTGTAAGGCTTGCCTTAAGAAAAGGGAAGTTGAACTGAGCAGTAGGGCCAGTTCAATCACCCACAACTCAAATTCCCCATGAGTACAGCTGTCAACATAGGGAGTCTATAGACTCCAAAAAATGCTGGGCTAAAAACAACCCAATTTGGTTATTTGGTAACCCAGCTCTGGGTAAATATTGGACAGAACACATGCTGGGTCATTTTGACCAAGTTAGTTGAGTTAATTTAACCGTCAGTTGTTTGTTTTTTTCAATTGTCAGTTGGGTTGACACAGCAGCAGCTCAGGTTGACCGCAATGGAGTTGACATGATAGCACAAACAGATTTGGGACCAGGAAGTCTAGGCTTTACAACTCGTATAGAAGATTGTACAACCAGGAACAAAGATGTCTATGCTGTGATGAGGGAACCTGAATGCTAGATAAAACGGTTGTGTTTTACTGTGTCAACACTGAAATATGCTGTTGTAACAAACAGTATGTTGAAATACCCTTTAGCAAATGCAGCTCAAAGCAGTTGCGTATGAAAGTAAAAGTTAATAGAAATACATCTACAGAGCTAGCTAATTAATACCTTTTTTTTTTATTAAACAAACATGTAGCTCAAAATACAATGCATCCAAACATTACCATATACTGTAAAATGAGAAAGGGAGAGAAAAACAGAAAGTGTGAGACAGAGGGAGAGAAAGAGCAGGAGAGAAAGAGAGAATGTCATTAAATATACTCTACCTCCCTTGCCGGTAAAGTCTAGCCATGCTGGTTTGTTGGCAAGTGGAGTCCCACTGTTATTTCAGATTTAGAACTCTCTCTTCTCTTTTCAACATCCCCAATACTTGCACTACTCTGTTAAGCTACGTATGTTTGAACTATTTGGTAGAGCTTCCATACAGCGGCAGATGGCCTTAGCACTGAATGATATGACAACAACCACCAGGCTACCAAACTGAATTTACAACAATGCACAGAGAGAGAGAGAGAGAGCGAGAGCGAGAGCGAGAAAGGGGAGGCTCATGACACAAAACGGTCGCTTAGGCACCCCCAGCCACTAGGCCCCCGACCCAAATTATTATTATTATTTTTTTTAGGAACTCAGTCGGGGTTTCAACTTACTGTGGAGAGTTAGAATAGCAGAATACTTATGTAAATAATGTATTTCAGTGTTTTTATTTTTAATACATTTGCTAAAAAAAATCTAAAAACCTGATTTTGCTTTGTCATTATGGGGTATTGTGTGTAGATTGATGAGGAAAAACATATATTTTAATACATTTTTGAATAAGGCTGTAATGTAACAAAATGTGGAAAGGGGTCCGAATACTTAATGAATGCACTGTATATTTAATTATGGAATCAACGCAAGATAACACTGGCCAATTTGCTGTGGAGGCATGCACTCACACTCACACACACATACACGAACATGCTCAACTTCTCCCTTATGCAGCACATTGAGCTTGGACCTGTAACGATGTGCGCTAAGAGTCGGGAAGCAAGTTTAGGGAGTGAGTGTTTTAATAAATAAACACAACATAATACAAAATAAGAAACACGGCAACGCAGACATGACACACGAACAGAAACAATGACGCCTAGGGAAGGAACCAAGGGGAGTGACATATATAGGGAAGGTAATCAGGGAAGTGATGGAGTCCAGTTGAGTCTGACGACATGCAGGTGGGCGTAACGATGGTGACAGGTGTGCGCCATAATGAGCAGCCTGGTGAACTAGAGGCTGGAGACGGAGCACACGTGACAGGACCCAGCTCCACAAGGAGGCAAAAGGGGGCTTAGGCCCCTCAGTTGAAACTTGTACCCCCTCAGTTTTTGTTTTATGTCCCTATACAAAAATAGCAAATGGGTTAAAATAATTGAGTGACAGGTTTTCGCAATATCTGTATCTCCGCTGCGCTATGTCAGCACAATGGACAGAGCACACCGTAGTGTGTGTAGAGGGGCTATGGAAATCCACTGTGGTGGTTAGGTATGACTCCTTGAGTTTCCATAAAAAGCGGGGAAAAACAAGCTTCACTTAGTAGTAGTTCACGCAATGTTGTCTGAGAATGCGCTGGAGTACTTTCTTAATGTCTGTGACTCACTACAAATTCTTAACCAACAGTGGCTGCCGTGTACACTGCAGAAACCTTAAAAAGGCTCCTGGATTAAAGGTGGACCGGACACCTGGCTACTGTGTCAATGGGTGTTAAAAGTTTTGTGATGATGTCAGAAGTTCCTCTGACATCATCATATTACAACACATAAGTAAGATTAGAGGCTACAGGGCTGTTGAAGGCGGTGACAGACCCCGAATTTAGGTTTACAGCCCCCATGGTGCACAGAATCCTCAGTCTTCTCGATCCTCCAAACAAATGACTCCAGGCAAAAGCAACAGATTTTTACACTAGAGTCAAAGTGGTCCACAGTGCGTTGGAGTGCATCGAGAAGCTGAGGTGTAACATCGAGTTCAAAGCCATTTGGGCATAGTGCAGTGCCTGTGGTACTGACACACAACCAGCTCCAAGCAAATGACAACATTATGTAAGTGTAATATCCAGCAATACGTGGTGGACAGTACAGTAGGCCAACACAGACAGAGGAGTAAAAACTGAGTGTAAAAGACTGTTCTTCAGCACGTTGGATGCTGTCATTGGTGAAATGTCAGAACGATTCAGTGAACGCAGCAGCCAACTGGTAAAGGCCCAGAGAGCCGACTTTCTAGATGTGAAAAAGATTAAACCATTCGTCTTTTATTTACTGCATTTGTTTACTGTTAATGTAACTAGCCTAAATATAGATTGTGTCATGACTTTATCGATCTGATATTTTGTTTACCTGGCCTACTACGAGATAACCACTGTTTTGTTCTGTTCGTATTCGTTCGTTCGTTCGTTCGCATTTGCAGTTGTGTTGGTATTGTAAGCCAAAGTGCTATTCAGTATTTTTGTTTGCATGCACAAATAACTAGGCTACTACTTTCAACATTTAGTTTGCATTACTTTGGTAAGACAGCTGTGTGCATGCCTATATTCCCATAGGCTGTTTGTAATAGGTGAATTACCCTGTCTATCTCATAGCCTATATTCATTACCAAAATGGCCTTACGCTGTTCATTGTGCTGATACAGCGCAGCGGAGATAGGCTAAGGACTTCACACCAACCTGTCACTTCAAAAGCGCTCAATGATCTCGGAGTCTCCACATTTGAACTTTATGTTTATTGTGGTATAGCGTGATATAAGCAGAATTCAATATAATTCCAAAGCAAGAACGCAACAAAAATTGTGCCCCCTCGTCAATTTCAACTGCCCCCTTAGTCACTCTATCCTGGCGCCAGGTCTGATTGTGCTCTGTTGTATTCAAACGGTGGTAGAGAAAGTAAACGGGAACACAGATGGATATGAAAGCACACATTCTGTACATTCACATGTATCTGTAACGGCAGCCTCGAAGAGGAGGTGTAGCAGGGATCGGACCAAGACGCAGCGTAATTCGTGTTCAACATGTTTAATAAAAGACGAAAAACGTGAACACTACACAAAATACAAAATAACAAACGTGGCAAAACCGAAACAGTCCTATCTGGTGCAGGGAACACAAAGACAGAAGACAACCACCCACAAACCCCAACACAAAACAAGCTACCTAAATATGGTTCCCAATCAGAGACAATGATTAACACCTGCCTCTGATTGAGAACCATATCAGGTCATACATAGAAACGGACAAACTAGACACACAACATAGAATGCCCACCCAGCTCACGTCCTGACCAACACTAAAACAAAGAAAACACAAAAGAACTATGGTCAGAACGTGACAGTATCATACATGAACATCCATCAAGCCAAAATCTGTCTTAAATAATCTATCCCAAGGGTTATAATCCTATGATCATTCTATCAAAAATACCAACAACAAAGCATGTAATACTACTGTACTACTGTTCCTACTATACTACTACTTTATAAACCCATTGTTTTGCAAGCACCAAACACTGGCACGAATGTTTGACACCTCTGATTTGCTTGAATGACTTGCCTGACCAGTAACAATTGCTGAAATTTAGAACACAATCACTCACGGCAATGTGTTGCCACTTGCCAGGGCAGGTGTTAGCCAATAGGGGGCCCAGGACAAATTTAAACAATTAAGGGGCCTAGCCCTTCTAAAAATATGTACAACAGACCATGCATTAATATCGACCTTAAATGACTGCAGTCTATGGTTTGGTCACATTACTTGGTTAAGTCTAATGTGCTTGTGAGTGTTCATTGTCTGTTTGCAAGCACACTCTCCAACTTCATAGATGATTAATGTGCGGGTGGTTTTGCAGGGGACGAAGCCCTTAACCTTTCCCCCTACCTTACCCAACCCTTTATGAGCTGACTGAGCCATGACATGCTTAGGCACAGACAAACAGACCAAAAGCACACTGTAAAACATTTGCTATACTTTTTACAGTAAATTACTGACAAAACAGTAGCCAGTAGGTATCTGCATATGTACAAAATAATGGCAGCACAGAAGCCAGTAAATTACTGTAGATTTACAGGACCTTTACTGACACACAAATTTAAGACATATATTACTGTAACACCTGACTAAACCAACATGTTGTATTTCTAGAATTCACAGTGCATTAGTGGAAGCACAGTGGTTAATAAACCGTTGTAGATTTACAGTGTAGGTAACTAGTGCCAACTACGTGCACTATTTCTGTTAAAAGCATTTGATAAAGGTATGTCAATACCTATTTTGTCATTGTCACGTTCTGACCATAGTTCTTGTGTGTTTTGCTTGTTTTAGTGTTGGTCAGGACGTGAGCTGGGTGGGCATTCTATGTTGTGTGTCTAGTTTGTCTGTTTCTATGTTTGGCCTAATATGGTTCCCAATCAGAGGCAGGTGTTTTGTGTTGTCTCTGATTGGGAATCATATTTAGGTGGCTTGTTTTGTGTTGGGGTTTGTGGGTGGTTGTTTCCTGTCTTTGTGTTTTCTCTGGACCAGCCAGGACTGTATCGGTTTGCCACATTTTGTAATTGTTAAGTGTTCACGTTTATCGTCATTATTAAATATGTTGAGCACAAACTACGCTGCGTCTTGGTCGGATCCCTGCTATACCTCCTCTTCAGACGAAGGCTGCCATTACAGTCATTTGTATTTCACTGGCCTGACGTACAATTCATCTATTTTGTAACAGTTTTTTTGGAATATATGTATTTTCTGTTTTCTAACACAAAAATAAACTTGCAAATAGCCCACTTAACTTTAACATTCTAAGTATTGGTAAAACAATGTTTACTTGCTATGACTGTGATATGTTCTTGTTTATCATTTTTACATTAAAATTTTGGTCATTTAGCAGACACTCTCCAGAGTCATAGCAAGTAAAAAGTTTCTGTAACCGTTACTGAGAATGTTTTTGTATTGAAGGATACATTGGTCTTCAAAGTATTTTGTATTTGTGAAAAGATACCTTTTGATGTATTTTTGCCCATCTCTGACTAGTGCAAAGTATAATATGGTAATATACACAGTAACTTACCACTAACTTTCTCTAATTTACTGTAATATCATAGCAACAATACAGAACAATACTGTAAAATTTGCCTACTATACTTTAAGTAATTGCTACTGTTATTGCAGTATTGGTATTTCTCTAATTACATGGGATTGGTGCAAGCAGGTTGGCTGCTAGGTATTTGTATATTACAGCATATTTATGAATATTTGGTATTTTATATCACTTGCACTTCTAGGCCTAACACAAAGGCTTCCAAACTGGCCGTGATTACAGGGCAAAACAGACTAAAATGGCTTGGCAAAACACTTGCTGCCACTCTGATCTGTCCCTATACACATTAAATTGATAGGGAACTACTACCACATTTCAGTTAAATTGGTACAGCACTCTTTAAAAACATTTTTTTGTCACCTTTATTTAACCAGGTAGGCCAGTTGAGAACAAGTTCTCATTTACAACCGTGACCTGGCCAAGATAAAGCAAAGCAGTGCGACAAAAAACAACAACACAGAGTTACACATGGAATAAACAAACATACAGTCAATAACATAAAAATAAGTCTATATACAGTGTGTGTAAATGAGGTAAGAAGATAAGGGAAGGCAATAAATAGCCCATAGTATCAAACTAATTACAATTTAGCAATTAAACACTGGAGTGATAGATGTGCAGAAGATGAATGTGCAAGTAGGGATACTGGGGTGCAAAGGAGAAAAATAATGTAACAGTATGGGGATGAGGTAGTTGGATGGGCTATTTACAGACGGGCTATGTACAGGTGCAGTGATCTGTGAGCTGCTCTGACAGTTGGTGCTTAAAGTTAGAGAGGGAGATATGAGTCTTCAGCTTCAGTGATTTTTGCAATTCGTTCCAGTCATTGGCAGCAGGGAACTGGAAGGAAAGGCGGCCAAAAGAGGAATTGGCTTTGCTGGAGCGCGTGCTATGGGTGGGTGCTGCTATGGTGACCAGTGAGCTGAGATAAGGCGGGGCTTTACCTAGCAAAGACTTATAGATGACCTGAAGCCAGTGGGTTTGGCGACGAATATGAAGCGAGGGCCAGCCAACGAGAGCATACAGGTCGCAGTGGTAGGTGGTATATTGGGCTTTGGTGACAAAACAGATGGCACTGTGATAGACTGCATCCAATTTGCTGAGTAGAGTGTTGGAGGCTATTTTGTAAGTGACATCGCCGAAGTCAAGGATCGGTAGGATAGTCAGTTTTACGAGGGTATGTTTGGCAGCATAAGGATGTTTTGTTGCGAAATAGGAAGCCGATTCTAGATTTAATTGTGGATTGGAGATGCTTAATGTGAGTCTGGAAGGAGAGTTTACAATCTAACCAGAAACCTAGGTATTTGTAGTTGTCCACATATTCTAAGTCAGAACCATCCAGAGTAGTGATGTTGGAAGGGCGGGCAGGTGCGGGCAGCGAACGGTTGAAGAGCATGCATTTAGTTTTACTTGCATTTAAGAGAAGTTGGAGGCATCGGAAGGAGAGTTGTATGGCATTGAAACTCGTCTGGAGGTTAGTTAACACAGTGTCCAAAGAAGGGCCAGAAGTATACAGAATGGTGTCGTCTGCGTAGAGGTGGATCAGGGAATCACCAGTAGCAAGAGCGACATCATCGATATATATAGAGAAAATAGTCGGCCCGAGAATTGAACCCTGTGGCACCCCCATAGAGACTGCCAGAGGTCCGGACAACAGGCCCTTCGATTTGACACACTGAACTCTATCAGAGAAGTAGTTGGTGAACCAGGCGAGGCAGTCATTTGAGAAACCAAGGCTGTTGAGTCTGCCGATAAGAATGTGGTGATTGACAGAGTTAAAAGCCTTGGCAAGGTCGATGAATACAGCTGCACAGTCTTGTCTCTTATCGATGGTGGTTATGATATCGTTTAGGACCTTGTCATGGGTGCACCTCAGCCACGCTCCAGCTCGGAAACCAGATTGCATATCGGAGAAGGTACGTGGGATTCGAAATGGTCGGAGATCTGTTTGTTAACTTGGCTTTCGAAGACCTTAGAAAGGCAGGGTACGATAGATATAGGTATGTAGCAGTTTGGGTCTAGAGTGTTTTCCCCTTTGAAGAGGGGGATGACCGCGGCAGCTTTCTAATCTTTGGGGATCTCTGATGATACGAAAGAGAGGTTGGACAAGCTAGTAATAGGGGTTGCAACAATTGTGGCGGATAATTTTAGAAAGAGAGGGTGCAGATTGTCTAGCCTGGCTGATTTGTAGGGGTCCAGATATTGCAGCTCTTTCAGAAGAGCTGTGAAGGAGAAATGGGGGAGGCTTGGGCAAGTTGCTGTGGGGGGTACAGGGCTGTTGACCGGGGTAGGGGTAGCCAGGTGGAAAGCATGGCCATCCGTAGAAAAATGCTTATTGGAATTCTCAATTATCGTGGATTTATCGGAGGTGACAGTGTTTCCTAGCCTCAGTGCAGTGGGCAGCTGGGAGGAGGTGCTCTTATTCTCCATGGATTTTACAGTGTCCCAGAACGTTTTTGAGTTTGTGCTACAGGATGCAAATGTCTGTTTGAAAAAGATAGCCTTTGCTTTCCTAACGAACAGTGTATATTGGTTCCAAACTTCCCTGAGAGTTGCATATCGTGCTGCACAGTATTGTCTCTTATTCGATGCTAATGCAGTACGCCACAGGATGTTTTTGTGCTGGTCAAGGGCAGTCAGGTCTGGAGTGAACCAAGGGCTATATCTATTCCTGGTTGAACATTTTTTGAGTGGGGCATGCTTATTTAAGATGGCGAGTAAAGCACTTTTAAAGAATAACCAGGCTTCCTCGACTGACGGAATGAGGTCAATATCCTTCCAGGATACCCGGGCCAGGTCGATTAGAAAGGCCTGCTTGCTGAAGTGTTTTAGGGAGCGTTTGACAGTGATGCAGGCAATGAAGCAGTGATCGCTGAGATCTTGGTTGAAAACAGCAGAGGTGTATTTGGAGGGCGAGTTAGTTAGGATGATATCTATGAGGGTGCCCATGTTTACGGATGTGGGGTTGTACCTGGTAGGTTCATTGATAATTTGTGTGAGAGTGAGGGCATCTAGCTTAGATTTTAGGACGGCCGGAGTGTTTAGCATGTCCCAGTTTAGGTCACCTAACAGTACGAGCTCTGACGATAGATGGGGGGCAATCAATTCACATATGGTGTCCACATCTGGGGGGAGAAGGTGGTCTATAGCAAGCGGCAACGGTGAGAGACTTATTTCTGGAACGGTGGATTCTTAAAAGTAGAAGCTCAAATTGTTTGGGCACAGACCTGGATAGTATGACAGAACTCTGCAGGCTATCTCTGCAGTAGATTGCAACTCCGCCCCCTTTGGCAGTTCTATCTTGTCGGAAAATATTAAAGTTGGGGATGGAAATTTCTGGGTTTTTGGTGGCCTTCCTAAGCCAGGATTCAGACACGTCTAGGACACCAGGGTTGGCAGAGTGTGCTAAAGCAGTGAATAAAACAAACTTAGGGAGGAGGCTTCTAATGTTAACATGCATGAAACCAAGGCTTTTACGGTTACAGAAGTCAACTGTTACAGAAGTCACTAACGTGTGCAACAAATATAGCCACTTACAAGGCACGTCTCAAAATATGTTAATGAGCCCGAAACAACAATAGCATGCACCCACTAGTGTTCAAAAGGATTTTTGCGCTCCCCCTAAAATAAATCTGGTACTGTATTCTGTGGGGTGGTACTGAATTACAGTAAATTACTGGCAGCATAGTAGCCAGTAAATTACTTTAAATTTACAGAAAAAAAGATTTTAGATTGAAAAGATATGGTATGGTACTGTATTCTGTGGGGTACAGCATTCTCACTAAGGGGTGCAACAAATATAGCCACTTACAAGGCCCCCCTCAAAATATGTTAATGAGCCAGAGATTCTTTCGTCGCTCACAACATTTTCCCACAATGCACCATAATTCTCAGAATTATACTACTTTACTGTAAAATGTTATTGTAAATTGGAATGCCAGTGAGCCAACATAATGCATTGCTCTTTAGAGTACTGTAATATAGAATTACAGTAGCTAACTGTAAAAAAATTCTTTAAATGTACAGCAATTTGTTACAGTGTAAGGTGTAAGGTCCACACAGTCAGAAAGGAGAATAAAGAGACTACAAGCTACTTTGTCAACCTTGGCTGATTCTTTCCTTGGCAACCAGCGTGGTAACAAGGCACTGTTTCTGTAACACAATCAATGGGCAAGATAGGGTCTATGAAAACTGTATATTGACGCCAATTACACCACTACATACTTGTCATCTACAAAACCCCTTTTCTCAGGAAGAGAGATGGAAATACTTCCTTGTTCTTGTAAGGAAATGTGATACAGTATTTTAAAATGATGTCACAGGTGTTTCAAGTTCAGATGAAGCATGTTCTTAACAGAGCTGGTGGTCAATTTTAAATTAGTGGGAACTCAGTGGACTATGAGATAGCCTTTGATGAAAATCATGTAGACAATCTTACACATAATCTTACAACAAATAGGCTTTGCAACACAACACTCAAGGAATATTAAGGAATATTAAGGAATATTAAGTGTAAAGTGCACATAATAACTGCATATTCAAGTATATTCCTGGATTGATCATTTGACCATAAACTATCATATTGACAAATGTTATATTTCCAATTTCCCTCTCACATTGGCATTATATTTAGGGCTACCAAACAACTGTGGACAGAGAATAAGCTTCAATGGGTGATGTAAGGTTCTGTATTTATTTTCTTAGTCAACCTTGTGTTCTGTTTCGTTTTGTGCCTTCGTGGGGTATTGTTCGTGTTGACTCTACTAAGCCTTTTCCAAGCTCGTTTGTGAGAACCAGTTATAGTCTTCAGTCCTAGTTTTGATTCACCTGCCTGTTGCCTACCTGTGTATGACCATTGCCAGCCTGTGACCACGATTGCTGACTTCTGAGAACGCGAAATAAACACCTGCGTGAATCTACACCTTTTTCTCCCCGAGTATTCATTACAGGACGATTTCTCTGCTGTGCAGATGTGCTCGGGCCTCATTTATAAACGTTGTGTATACACAAAATATGTCCCAAAAAATGCGAGTCCAGTTTTCACGCAAAAGTTGGCATTTATAAAAACTGAACTTGATTTGAGAATGTGCTTATTCCCCGAAAAACTTTAGACCATGCGTAGACTACACACAATTTCTAATGGTTGAAGTATTGCATTGCAAGAAGGAAAAAGTAGCCTAGTAGTCTTGTGCAGGAATATAAAATGACTCTTATTCATAACAAAAAAAATGTTAGTGCGAATACACAATCGATTTATGTTATCTTTGCATTCTACAATAACTAGAAATAGGCATCTATTTCCTATCATTTATTTCATTTCCATGATCATTTCAGAATGCCCCACCTAAACTGTCTGTGATGGTTTCATATTCGCGAAATGCCTATCTGCCTACAACAAGTTAGGATAGGCTACCATTCGTCCCATCTCTAATTTAATTGGACCCACTTCACAATAGTAGGCTAAATAGATAAGCTATTTCATGTATTTTGCTCTATTTGCCTCCATCCGAAGTACAGTTTAATGGTACAACAGACGGTTAACCTTCTCCATTGACGTTCTTAGGCTAGTGCATCGGAATACTGTAACGTTAAATTCTCGAGTAGACACTTTAATTTATAAAAATAATGCATACACACTTTCATAACCATTGCAAAATAAATTCCTCACCTTTTCTGGCCATGATGAGTTCGTATTCCCAAAGTAGACGTACAACAAATTACCATGCGCATCTTTGTGCCTACTATATATTATAATGTTATGTTTTCGCAACGAAAGGGAGCGCGGTTTATAGGCTAACATACAGTAGAATTTAACAGGTGAACGGACAGTTGATATGTTACATTGAAGTGTGTAGGCTACAACTGTAAGTGTAGACTAGTCTTTTTTTAACGAGTAGACACGGTTTCAGAATTCACAGGCAGTGCAGCATATTTAGGATCGGAAAAAGTAAATGCAAAACACTATTGAATTCAAACGATCTTTTTACAGGTCCCCAAACATTTGCAGTTGTCGTTCAGAAACGGTCAGATATCGCAAATGTCACTGCAAAATAAAACATTCTCCTCCAAAAACATTTGATCAAGTTCGCAATTGCTATTTCCTTTAGATAGGCTTACTGTCTTGGCCTAACGCCTCGATCACACCGATATGGTTTTTATTGATAGAAATGCAATACAGAACTCAGAATCTACACAGAGCGCTGTATTGTTGTGTATTCTATTCTCCAAAATAGTGGTTATTCTAAGGCAAATCTAAAAAAGTATTTATTTGAATCCATGTTTCTCTGGAGACAATGTTAAGTTAATGTTAAGTTATACATATCCTTAGAGGGTGGAGATGGACCTGATAGACAGATCACCTGCAGAGATGGAGCACGTTATGTACTCACCTATGGTTATAACTGGTTATAACTAGGTATGACCATGTACAAAATCAAAGTTACCTTAGATATATGCTTAGTTGAAGTCAAAACAGCTCATAAAAGTCTGTCAGTGGAATGAATACTTGGTAGGAGTGTAATACGGAAATAAAAAACTACCCTCTGAATGTACACATAGAGCTATATTGGTGTGTATTCTCCGAAAAATAGATATTCTACGGAAAATGGTATATAAATACAATAATATCCCAGAATATTCTATATGTACATCTTGTTATGGTATTTTGGTTGCTATAACATTTGGTTTGAAGTGACTGAGGATTTGGGCATGCTTTTTGACGCATCCTGCTATAGGCCCTAACACTCCCATTGTTTCACTAGCAGCTACAGTTGGCTGTGGGGTAAGTAAATAAAGACAATTAAGCCATATTTTTGGTCATTGTCTCTCAGAATCAATGGATGAATCACTTTTTGTCAATAAAATGAAGTATATTTTAAATTATGGTGTACTGCCCCTTTAAATGGCAGTTGTTTTTACCACAAAAATATGACAAAATGTATATTTTCTTCAAACTTCTAAAAACGAAACGATACTGCAATCAAATGATAGTAAATCAGCTTTTCAGTGCTAATGTGGATTGTACTTTGGAAAAAAGCTGCACATTATAGAAGGGAACTTTATATTTTCATTTGACAGAATATGCTAACTTACTGTAGGCCTAATTTTGCAAAAAGAACAGTCTTTTTGGGATCTATTTCTTTCAGCTAAAAAATATTTACATGTCAAATTATGTTTTGATAAGAATAAAGTGGATATTTTGTCAAAATACCCTCAACACATTGTTCCCTCAACTTAAACTTTGAGAATTGGTTAGAGAGCCATATGCTAGTGTACTAATCACAATCACAAGGGATAATAATAGTTAGGCAACATAAATGTGACTCGGGTGACAGACAGTTGATTGAGTCACGGCAACTACACTGTAAAACAGACAACATAACCAATTGCTTAATCAGCTATATTATGTGAGTTGGGTGGACTTTAGAAGGACAATAAATGTAGCTAATGTGTTCACGTTTGTTCACTCAACACAGTTTGCTAACAGTGAGCTGAACGTATAAAAACTTGAGTCAAAATACAAATTCATGTTTGCCTTCACTGTAAAATAAACAACATAAACATTGTTTAATTAGTGTTATTCTGTGAGTGGGGTGGACTTCAGAAAGACAAGAAATGTAGCTATGGTATGAATGTTTGTTCACTCAACAAACTTTGCTGGAAGTGAGCTAAATTTGAAAAAGCTTGTTCAATAAAATTACAAATTCATATTTGGCTTTGGAAGGCAACACTGTGGCCTTGTCCAAAATCTGTCTTGCCTACTATTGACTTAAACTGCATACTGCGTACTAATCGTACTATATACTATTTAGAATGTACTGTTTAGTAAAAACTTGTAAGTAAGCAACAAATATCAACATACTACTCATCCATGCTGAGAAGGCATCATCCAATGTGCAATCACGCTTGTTCCCCACTTGGAACGGAACATAAGGATTTTGGGCACTGGCCAGCTAGGAGACCACCATTTTTACTAGCCCAGCTGCCCTGGTGTAAAATCTGTGCCCTGAGATATTAGATAAGACAAAATGTAACTAGCCAGCAGGCTAGTTAAACAGATTTTCAACTAGCCCGGTCTGAAAAGTACTATCCTAGGTAAAAATGTTGTCGACCACGCTAATACAGGACTATTAAAGGCCCAGTGCACTACTTAAAAAAAAAAAAATCTAAAATAATTCTAATAATTTTAACAAATATATTTTTTCTTTTGATATTTTCAAGGGGTGCTGCAATACCCTCAGCACCCCTACTTCCCGCGGCTATGATTGGGTGAACTCGTGCAAATTTTTATAATGGTCCTAATAGTAAAGATTTAATGGATGAATTAGCTTTTATTATCTGATTGTCAAACAAACCACTTCAAAAAGTAGGATGCCTGTATATTCATCCACTCCAAAATAATGCCAACATCCAAACAGTGCACTGTATTTGCACTTAAACCATTCATGAATGGAAATAGACAACTGTTACAAAACACCAAAAAGTGTGTCTAATGACATTTGCCGATTGCCATTGATTAGGCCTTAATTGACGCTCTTGTAAGGACTGATGCTGGAATAGAGAAGCAGGTACAGGGAGTGAAACATTTAATTGGAAAAGACATGGAACAAGACAGGAACAGTGTCAGCACACGGGTATACAAGGACATATGACAATCAATGCTGATGCCGGGAACAGAGCGGGGGAACAGACAGATATAGAGGAGGTAATGACTGGGGTGATTGATTGAGGGTGGCAGGAGTGTGTAATGCTGGGGAGCGGTAGCAGGCGTGACAGCTCTTGCTGAAATATTTATATTTTTTGTAAAATATATATATATTTTTTGAAAAGTCGGGGCACATGAAATGGGGCTGAAACTGTCCCAGGAAAAACGTCATGATTACCCTAACGCGTCAATTTACTATACGAGGCTACAATGTATATTACCATGAACTTCAAATATGCCTACTGGTAGCCAGTGATGTAGCCTAGTGTGGTAAAATAAATAGGTGTGTAAACTCCACTAAATTTTTCATTTTTTATTTATTTAACTAGGCAAGTCAGTTATGAACAAATTCTTATTTACAATAACGGCCTAGGAACAGTGGGTTAACTGCCTTGTTCAGGGGCAGAACGACAGATTCTTACCTTGTCAGCCCTAAGAACAATGTCTAATTGCTGGCACAAAAAAGCAAAGTTTGGAAAAAAATTGGTATGTGGATGATGCTCATGCTTAACGCTCACTCTACTTTCAATGCATTTTTCTGAAAAAGGTGGGTTTACTGCGTTTACCCTCCACTGTGCTTACACCACTGCTAGCAGCCTACCCTCACAGCCGAGGCAATTTTACACACATGAACACACACAGGTTTCAGATAAAGATGCTGAAGCCACGTTCAAAACAACTGGGAACTCGGAAATCCCGACTTCAGCGTGTTCAAGACAAACCCCCCCAAAAAACAGCTCATACTGGGAACATTTTTTGAATGGTCATCCAACTCTGAATGACAAGTCAGAAACGCGGGCATCTTTCTAGAACTCCGACTTTCCGACCTGAAGATCATCGACGTCATGATTTGACCTTGTTTTTTTTCATAATTCCCAGTTGTCTTGAAAGTACTATTAAGATATCACACGGTTAGCAGTTATATCCTGTCATCACACAATCACCATTTAGAAACATACACAATTAATTGATAAAGGCATTGTAAACAGTAAAATATGCTAGGAGTCTTCACAGATGGTGGCACATTAATTGGAGAGGATGGGCTCGTGGTAATGGCTGGAGTGGAATTGGTGAAATGGTATCAAATACAGCAAACATGGTTTCCGGCTATTATTATGAGCCGTCCTCCCTTCAGCAGCCTCCTGTGTGTGTCATAAAACACTACCTTTCTTTCCTTACATTAGTGACATTTATGGCCGTATTATTTATCACTATTAAGGATTTAACAATAGAATTAGAACATTGAACTTAAACCCAATAGGAATCTTGGATCATTGAGATCTGGATCATGGAGAAATGCACTGTAAATGTAACTATGCCTACTGAACATTTCATTATGTTTCGCAGCGCAGTAAACACCGTTCTCTCGGTACACAAATCTGCCATTGCAAAATCGAATGCTTCTAACCGAAAGAGTCAACTATATATAGGCCTAGGCTACTGTCATGGCTTATAGCCTACTTGTTGGATGGATTGGATGTGTATTGGTGTCTAGCTGAAGGCTAGTTGTCTAGTGGTATTGTCGATCATCATCAGCTGATCCAGGAAAGAAAACAAATATTGATAAAAAATAATAAAGCTAAATAAATGGTCTACTTCTTGTGGCCACGGACGACACGGAGAATATCAATGCCCGTGCATACCTGAAAAACAAAGCAATGAGCACTCTAAACAGCTGACTGACAAAAGCAACTGATTGCATGCAGCGTTACTGCAAAAACGGAGAAGGAAAGTGCAATGGGGAGAAGCTAAGGAACTTGTCTGTCGGCCCTGCATTAAAGACCAAAACTGGTAAAACAAAAACACTATTGTCTACCAGTTCCATTTAAGGACCCAAAAAATAACAGCTGCGCTATACAGTTTTCAAAATAGATGGGAAGATATTTTCGATATGCCGATTCCATGGCACATGGTTTATGAACTGATATACAAAACAATGTCGGATTCAAAAGGTAGAGTTTTTCCATTTAAATTATTATACAAAATTCTTGTAACCAATAGATTTATCAGACCTCAGGATAAGACCCAGATGCAGACAGTTTGAAATAGCAGATGTTTATTTACGAAACAGGGTGCAGGCAAACAACAGGTAAAGGGCAGGCAGAGGTCAGTAATCCAGGGAAGAGTCCGTAAGGTACAGAACGGCAGGCATGCAGGCTCAGGGTCAGGGCAGGCAGAACGGTCAAAACCAGTAGAACTAGAAAACAGGAACTAACACGAAACAGGAGTACTGGAAAAAACGCTGATAGGCTTGACGAGACAAGACGAACTGGCAACAGACAAACAGTATAATGGGGAAGATGGGCGACACCAGGAGCAGGGTGGAGACAAGCACAAAGACAGGTGAAACAGATCAGGGTGTGACAAGAATGTCATGTACTGTATATGGGGAATACAACCATTTCAGAATCATTACATAACTTGTTGCGGTACTTGCTTGTTTTTGGTCACTGGGGAATAGCTTAAAAATATCTACTCTGCAAATAGCACTGCTGAGTGACTTGAAAAGCCATAGTCATTCATAGCTAGCCAGCTAGGTGTGTCAACACACACTATGAGTAACGTGAGTTTCTTTTTCAATGTAGCTAAACACACATTTATTAGTGTTAGCACAGATAGAACGATCAATCAATCAATCAAATGTATTTATAAAGCCCTTCTTACATCAGCTGATGTCACAAAGTGCTGTACAGAAACCCAGCCTAAAATCCCAAACAGCAAGCAATACAGGTGTAGAAGCATGGTGGCAGGAAAAACTCCCTAGAAAGGACAGAACCTAGGAAGAAACCTAGAGAGGAACCAGGCTATGAAGGGTGGCCAGTCCTCTTCTGGCTGTGCCGGGTGGAGATTATAACAGAACATGGCCAAGATGTTCAAATGTTCATAGATGACCAGCAGGGTCAAATAATAATAATCACAGTGGTTGTAGAGGGTGCAACAGGTCAGCACCTCAGGAGTAAATGTCATATGGCTTTTCATAGCCGATCATTCAGAGTATCTCTACCGCACCTGCTGTCTCTAGAGAGTTGAAAACAGCAGGTCTGGGACAGGTAGCACATCTGGTGAACAGGTCAGGGTTCCATAGAAGCAGTCAGAACAGTTGAAACTGGAACAGCAGCACAACCAGGTGGACTGGGGACAGCAAGGAGTCATCAGGCCAGGTAGTCCTGAGGCATGGTCCTAGGGCTCAGATCCTCAGAGAGAGGGAAAGAAAGAAAGAAGGAGATAAAGAAAGAAAGAAAGAAAGAAAGAAAGAAAGAGAGAGAAAAAGAGAGATAATTAGAGAGCATACTTAAATTCACACAGGACACCGCATAAGATAGGAGAAATACTCCAGATATAACAGACTGACCCTAGCCCCCTGACACATGAACTATTGCAGCATAAATACTGGAGGCTGAGACAGGAGGGGTCGGGAGACACTGTGGCCCCATCTGACGATACCCCCAGACAGGGCCAAACAGGCAGGATATAACCCAACCCACTTTGCCAAAGCACACCACTAGAGGGATATCTTCAACCACCAACTTACCATCCTGAGACAAGGCCGAGTATAGCCCACGAAGATCTCCCCCACGGCACAAACCCAAAGGGTGGCGTCAACCCAGGCAGGAAGATCACGTCAGTGACTCAACCCACTCAAGTGACGCACCCCTCCTAGGGACGGCATGGAAGAGCACCAGTAAGCCACAATGGCCCAGCTGTTTCACCGGAAGTATAAATGTGAAGCATCCGGTTGGAGTTTCCTCTCCCAGACAAATATGGTGGGGAAAGGAAGCTCAGTAGCTGGCAGTGGGAGATAAGGAGCGAGATGGAACTGGACATTCTGCTGATTAAACAGTCAATCTCAATACAGTTTTCTGTTCCCAAGACTACAATATGTTACAAACAGACTCAGTGGACTAAGTGTTGTAGACTTTACCCTTTGCCAAAGTTTTTTTAAATTGTGTTGTTTAGAAGGACGAATTGAGTTATTGCTCACGCACACTACACAGAGTAGGCGTTTCCTAACATAATATGCAGGATAACACAAGAACTAGCTAGGTAGCTTGCTAGGCCTCTCTAGCTATAGGCCTAAACTATTGAACGCATGATGATGATAACTAGCATAGGGTAACGTAGTGTCTAATGCTAAATTGTCATACATTCTTCTTCTCTACCACAGATTTTCACATGGTCTCAGACTCTAGGACAAGAAAGAAACAAAGGAAGACAGAGACAGAGTTGTTCATTTCCATTGTTACTTGTAATATTAAAAACTGGAGTAAAAGACAATCCAATATTTCTAAATTAGCTATCTGACTACTCACGATTCTATAGGCTACATATTGGATTCACCACTAGAATAGTTATTTTGATGTTATATCTTTGTTTAATCTAATTAATCAAATCATTAATCTAACAATGAAAATGCAACAACAATAAAACACATTTTTTGCAAGAAATGTAAGGTATTTTTACATGTTGCAATAAAGTTGACGAAAGTAGAAGCTCATCTGTTGTTTGTATGTATTTTCACTTGGTAATGAGTAGTAGGCCTAAGTAATTATAGAAATGGTCATATCCTGTGTAACGCATAGTAATTACATTGAACTTATGCAGATATTACATGTACTCTGTGGTGTACTAGTGTGTTTATTTGTCAGTTGGATGGCCCTTCCAGAAAGTCAAAAAATGAGGGCCAGGTTGTCAGGACGGGTAATGTACTGTACTGTATAAGTACACATTAGTTACAAGTAAGTACCCCACAAGATACACTTCATTTTAACTAGCTAAATCCTGTGTAAAAACAGGTAATTGGTGTCTTATTCCTCATCTGGATCTTTTTTTGTAAACTCAACCAAGTTAATCCAGTTGGTACGCTTTATTTTGGCGGCAAGTGCTAGCAACAACTTTGACTGGAGATATATTTTGAACAGTGCATATTCATGGGTGGTAAGTAATTAGAGCCTATTGAACATAGACTATAATCTCTCAGACACAAAGGATCCCAACCTTTGTCACAGTTGCTAATGAATCGGAGCCAGCTGAGAAGAAGTGAAACAATAAATTGGTGAATTTAGTAGAAACCTGCCCATTTGTAACAAGCATGGTAACAAGCATTCATTGTTACACTTCTGTAATTACAGAACACAATTACACTGTAACTATGAGGTGATACAGTTAACTGCAATACTTGTTACAGTATAATTACGCAGGAAGGAAGTGTTACCGTAAATGTATTCAGTTGTTGTTGTTTTTTTCGCTGAAATATGTAATTATTTAGATCAGACAGAACATGTGATATAAATCTAGTATGCGCGCCACCTGCAAATTCACTTCAAAGCTTTGCCGCCATCTAGTGGAGATAAGGGAATATGAGTAGTGAATCATGAGAAAATATAAAATGAGAAAGTGAACGTGTTGTGACTTGAAGGTAGGTGATTGATTTCCCTAATGGGCTCACACGGATAAAGCTACTCACATCAATGCGAACGCACGGGACCGCCACTTGGGTTTTGAACAGCGACGTCACAAAGGCAATTGCCATAGAAATATAATTCTAGTGAAATACAATTCTAAAGTTCTAGTGACATGAACTGTATTCTAAAATAGGTTTATCGTTCACTTTTCTCACATACGCAGATCTTGTTATCTGTAGGCTGTTGTGGATTCGTATATTTTAAGTATATTTTTAGGTCCTTGGAACAACAACTGAAGTAAGAAATTCAAGAGATCCCATGAGTAATAATGATAAATTATGAGATTAAGATGATGTTCTCTTGTTTTTAGCTTTTCTCGCAAATTAATTTTATTTTATAAATCCAGTTGCCTATATGACTGATACAAACCCTAAAGTCCCAGGGCTGGAGGACCAGCATAGAACTGTAAGTAGCCCATAATGTTTCATTGTTGTAACAGCAGATGCATGGTTTTGTAATCTGCCTATCTATCAGGTAATTGACAGCACTTGATCTCTCTTATCACTTTACTCAAGTACAACTGGCAGTTTTCTGACATTTTGCCCATTAATGTAAGTGTTGGGTTGCTTGACTGGAATGAGAAATGTAATTTACTGCACTGCAAATAGTTTTTTCACAAGTCACACGTTTTGTCTAAAATGGCACGCTATTCACTATGTAGGTCACTGCTTTTGACTAGGGCCTGACTATATTTGAACAGGCCTGGTCAAAAGGAGTGCACTATATAGTGAATAGGGTGCCACTTGGAATGCACCCATGAGTGATGATACTGTCCACCTCCAGTCTGCCTCCAGTTCCTCTGGCTGTAGGGAGACAAGTCAGGCTGCAGTGACCTCTGGATCCAGAGTCAGTGGAGAGCAGCGTCCTCAGAAACCAAGCAAACAGCGCGCCCAACGGGGCTTCAGTCTACTACAGAAACTGTCTGCGGAGTAAGTTCAGTTAGAGTGTATGTAAACTGTTGTTTTTTATATGTGTAGTTTTTTCTTGTACATAACCACTCCATAAAAGAAGTTCCCTAAAAAACTGTTTTATTTTAATTAAATCTAATATAATAAAAAGCCTAATGTGAAATATGTTACAAATGAACGAAGTATATCACCCTACTCTATGTAGGGGAAATTATAACTACATAATTTCCCTGTTGACAATCTCAGAGAACGGAGGATCGCGAATGAATGTCTACATGGTGTGGTGAGTCTAACCAGTATGTAGAGTTTAAAGGGGCAATCAGTCGGTGCTATATCTATTTTTGAACTTATAAATGAATTATATATTCTTCAAGAATCAATGGGTACATAAGTTATAAAAATGCCTCATGAGCTTAGTTTGACTGTTGTACCCCATCAGAACCCAAAATATAATCTTGTTTTACTCTAATATTTGTAAGCAAAGTAAATGTAAACACACAGGCCCAAAACATGGCTCAAAACATGATCAAAACAATAGTCTTGATATCATGGATGGTCAATCCTTGGCATCCTCTATTTATGAATTTTGAAAGTGGTTACATTTCTCCAAACCCATCCCTCAGCTTTTTATTGAAACAGGGGTATTCTGTTTTGTTATTGTTTCTACTGCTGATTGCCCCTTTAAGGTATTAGTTATTAATATAAGATATTAGTTCAGAGATTTCCGTAACTATCCTTTCAGTCACGTTGAAAAAGGTTCCCATGTATCTCACTGCCGACTAAAGCGTTATGAATTGATTCAACGTCTCAACAACACATCGGTTAAAAAGGAACCTCCACTGAAATGTTTTCATTTGCTCCTTTCTTCAAAATTCAGATTAGTTTGGAGGACCTGAGTCACGCCTCGGATGGCATCATCGACTGGGTGTTGACCGTCACCACTGAAGTTCTCCTCCCTTCCATCTCCCTGTGCAAAGCTCTGAGAAGCAGATCCAGATCCTCTAGGACCTCCTCCAGCACTAAGCAGGATCCACAGAGAAGGACTCCATGAGAGGCCTCGCTACTACAGTCCCCATCAACATCAACATCATCATCAACGCCTCCACACTCTGGTACCTCCCTAGAGAGACTGAGAATCATCTGCAAAATGTCCAGCTTCCTCACAGACCAGGGTGAAGCTACTGGTCGCCTTCTGAGGGGACAGCCCCCTGGATCCCTGTTAGGTGGAGAGGTGAGGACGGATGCTGAGTTAGAATACATGGCCAGCAGGGTATTGGCTGTGGTCCTACAGGGGGTCTGGGCTATGACATCAGAAGACACCAGCGATCCTGAGATGGGGGCTCTTCTCTCAGGCATTCTCAAGAACATTCCCATGGTGTTGAATTCTGCTGCCGCTGCAGATAGAGAAGGCTCTGAAAGTCAGAGTCCCTTGGAGATAGTTGACATTGGGCAGAGAATCAACCCAGGGTCTTTCCTCTCAGACAAGCACATCAGCCGTGTTTGCTCAGACATGGTGACCAGTGCGTACAGCACCGCCAGGTTCTCTGTGTTGGAGGACAAATCTCTAGGCTTCACTGATGACAGAACCCTGTCTCCTCCATCACCGCTGTGTCAGAAGTCCCAGTGCTGCCTGACTGCTGGGGAAGAGACAGGCAGGGCTCCCTCTCTCTCATGTTCCTCACACTGCAGCCAGACGTCAGGGCAAAGTACTGCCTCCTCCTCCTCTGGTCGTCAGAGTCCAGATGAGTTCTTCACTCCTGAGGTGAAGCAGAGGCTTATCATGGCTGTGGAGGCGATCATCACAGAGGGCAGTGAGGACGAAGCCTCTGGATCCACTGATCTGTGTGAAGCTGTGTCACCAGGCTCTCGCCGCACCACTCCCACTACCAGCCTGGCAGCCAGCAACATGTTGTCTGTTGTTCTGCACGGCCTAAAGGACACTATCGGTGCTGTTCTGTCCAAAGAGGTCGCCAGGCCAGAGTTGGAAAAGGCTATCAGCCTAAGCCTGGTCAACACTGTGATGGTGACGCTGAAGAGTCTGCTGATGCTAGATGCCCAGTTTCCTGTGGTGCAGGGGGACAACTCAACCCTGAAGACCACAGAGCAGATCCCACATGGAACCATAGAGACCCCAGAGCTGATCCCAGCTGTAACCATGGAGAGCTCAGAGCTGATCCCAGCTGTAACCATGGAGAGCTCAGAGCTGATCCCAGCTGTAACCATGGAGAGCTCAGAGCTGATCCCAGCTGTAACCATGGAGACCTCAGAGCTGTTCCCAGACAGCACCATGGAGCCTCCAAGGTGTTCCTCAGACATATCTGTGGATAAGAACCACATCTCCCTCCAAGATGAGGACATGTCTTATGAGGCCAGCATCACCGCCAACTCTATCTTTTCCTCCATCGTGGATCTGGTGAATCCCAAAATGGACAGAAGGTCCACCTCATCCGGGGGGGGCTCTCAGTATCCACGCCCCATGCGTGCCTTCTTGGACTCCAAGGACCTAGCGGGGTTCCTTCGGAGCCCTAACCTCCGCCGCTTCTCTCAGCAACTGATCTGGCACGTGGCGCGACTGATCCTGGATTCCAAAATGGCGAAGACGAAGTCTGTGAGAAAGTGTTTTTCATACACGACAGTCCCCAACCGGAGTGGAGGCCTTGACTTGTCCACAGAGTTCTGCAATGAGCTCCTCTACAGCTTTGTGGAGGGGGCGGTCAAGAACCTTCTGGAGACCTTCCTGAGTGTTCCACACAGCCCTCCTGTGGAATCCTTCATGGAGGATTACAGATGCATGGAAGAGAGGAACTGGGTGGTCTCTCCCACCCTCTCTCGAAGCAGTAGTGCATGCCTGGAGAGTGATAATGACTCCACAATCACACAACAGCCAGGTGAAGTGGGCGTCATCAAGCCCAGCTATAGCAAAACCGTCAATGCTCTACTATCTGACATTCTCATTGACAGTGTCAGAGAACTTCTCCAAGAGGGTTGTGATGAGGGTGAGCTTGATCAGACTGCTGCCAGAGTGGATGAACGTCTCCAAGAGGCTTGTGATGATGACGAGGTTGAACGTACTTCAAACAACGGTAAGGTATCTGTACAAGCATATTTGGTTTGATCAACATAGGCCTGTCCATAAAGTCTCCATACCAATCTAAAATGATTAGTAAGTCAGATTTGCTGTACTGGAGAGAAAAAAATCTCACTTTAACAACATGGTATTTATATGGTGCACAACCATAGCACTGTCACATTTCTTTAAGATATGTGCATGTATAGAGTATTGACGGTATCAACATGACATAAGGACACAATTGTCTTTGTGATGTAACTGTTGTGCATCTCCAGATTGCATGATGCCGGCCATGATGTCAGAGACTTCGTCTAAGTATTGTCTTGAAGCTGAGGCCACCAATAGTGATGTCACTGGCTGTGAGAAGAACCTTGACTCCCTTTGCATGACAGGGGAACTGGGCGAGTGCAGAGCCGAATCAGTGGACTCAGCCGAGACAGAGCACAGCACCTCATCCTTCTGGCAGTCAATTCCCAGCCATGCTTCCTTCAAGGCATCAGATGCCTCCTCACTGGCCTCACTGGAGACGGTTGTAAACCTCAGCTCTGCTAACAATGCTGCATTAACAGCTGGCCGTCAGAACATGGCCGTAACTCAGAGCAGGACAGGGGCAGCAGGTCACAAAGGCTGGCGCCGCATCCTCTGCTGCCAGACTGCTGAGGGGACTTCCATTGAGGTGACAACACTGTTATCACGATATCTCACAGACTATTACGCCTTCAAATGAAGTATCTTCATTTCAATGAATTGATTAGAGAACTACATTATAGCAAACACATGAACGTCAAGTCAATGTCACGTTGTACTTCTGCTGTTAACAGCAGCCTAAGGTGCCTACAACTCTATCGAAGACGGCGAAGTTTCAGAACAAACCCCAGAAGAAATCTTCCAAGCCTCGTAAAGGAAAGAAATTCAATAATTCAGTGGCACCCCTGCACGGTAATTTTTCCGAACATAACAAATGCTCACTTTGCAGGTTACCTTTAAATTTTTTGTGGAAATCAGCTAAAACCATTGTGGGGAATTGTGTTAATCTGTGTACCATTTAAATACAGGTGACAGCAGCTATTACAGGCCTGTCAGAGTACTGATCTCTTGTTGATCTGTAGTTTCAGCTGCTGCAGAGAAACCCAAGAAAGCCTCGTTTGGCTCCCGCTTGTCCGCTGCCTTCGTCGGGTTCTTTTTTGGATGCTGTGGTATCAAGAAGAAGATCAGACAGTAGAGAATCATATCAGCCACAAAGGTTAACACCAGACATATTTCAACGCTGGGTTTAAATAGTAAAACCCACATGAATAAATAAACAAACATAATTGCAGTCAAGTTCAACCATACCACAGCTTTTCCTTTATTGATCGTCTCCCGACAAAGTCCACCACATCTACATCAGATCTTTCACAAACAAGCAACAAACAGGAAACAATTATTTAAATGTATCCCTAATTAATTATCTGATTAATTTAATCAAAAATCATTACATCAAAAGCATTACAACTATTTTTTTTTCCAACTCTGTAGTAGCACACAAAGACCACATAATTCTTACACAATGTCTATATAATTGGTAGTTTTGTCCCGTTATCCCAGTTTTTCTTTATAATTGTTGGTCACACTTTATTTGTATAGTCCCATATAGATGAACTACAGATGGTTATAGTATCAACTAAGTAGCTGTTGATAAGCAAATGTCTGCTAAGGTTACAGTTAGGATTAGGTTTAGAATAAGGGTTAAGATTAGGGTTAATGTTAGGGTTAGTTGAAATGTTGTTGACAGTTACTGAACATCTACTGACCATCTACAACCCATCTACTTCGGACTATCCAAACAAAGTTTCACCTAAATGTTTCGCCCCAGAAAGGTTTGCAACAGTAAAACAGCAAGACAAAGAAAATGTTTCCTGATTCAGAAAACAATACCGTACCTCACATAATGAAAGCCGAAGATGTCAGTTATTTTGAAACACACACACTTTAAATGCATTAATACATATAGACATATGCTATTTTAATAATAGGTACAATATATTATCTAAGTTTATAACATAGTAATATCTGGTTAATAATAATGTATTAAAAATGTTATTTCATACATATATAATTACACATTTGTTATGTATGCCACAAAATAAAAATTTCCTGTTTTTTTTTCATAATATCTGTAGTATATGCGTTACCAGTCAAATGTTTGGACACGCCTACTCATTCAATGGTTTTTCTTTATTTTTTACTATTTTCTACATTGTAGAGTAATAATGAAGACATCAAAACTATGAAATAACACAATCATTTAGTAACCAAAATCAAAATATATTTTATATTTGAGATTCTTCAAAGTAGCCACCCTTTGCCTTGATGACAGCTTTGCACACTTTTGGCATTCTCTCAACCAGCTTCATGAGGTAGTCACCTGGAATACATTTCATATAACAGGTGTGCTTTGTTAAAAGTTACTTTGTGGAATTTCTTTCCTTCTTAATGTGTTTGAGCCAATCAGTTGTGTTGTGACAAGGTAGGTGTGGCATACAGAAGATAGCCCTATTTGGTAAAAGACCAAGTCCATATAGCATATAGCAAGAACAGCTCAAATTACTTTAAGACATGAAGGTCAGTCAATCCGGAACATTTCAAGAACTCTGAAACTTTCTTCAAAGTGCAGTCGCAAAAACCATCAAGCGTTATGATGAAACTTGCTCTCATGAGGACCGCCACAGGAACGGAAGACCCAGAGTTACCTCTGCTGCAAAGGATACGTTTATTACAGTTACCAGCCTCAGAAATTGCAGCCCAAATAAATACTTCACAGAGTTCAAGTAACAGACGCATCTTAACATCAACTGTTTAGAGGAGACTGATTGAATCAGGACTTCATGGTCAAATTGCTGCAAAGAAACCACTACTAAAGGACACCAATAATAAGAAGGGACTTGCTTTGGCCAAGTAACACAAACAATGGACATTAGACCGGTGGAAATCTGTCCTTTGGTCTGATGAGTCCAAATTTGAGATTTTTGGTTCCAACCGTCATGTATTTGTGAGACGACGAGTAGGTGAACGGATGATCTCCACATGTGTGGTTCCCATGAAGCATGGAGGAGGAGGTGTGATGGTGTGGGAGTGCTTGCTAGTGACACTGTCAGTTATTTAGAATTCAAGGCACACTTAACCAGCATGGCTACCACAACATTCTGCAGCAATACTCCATTCCACCTGGTTTGCGCTTAGTGGGACTATAATTTGTTTTTCAACAAGACAATGACCCAACACACCTCCAGGCTGTGTAAGGGTTATTTGACCAAAAAGGAGAGTGATGGAGTGCTGCATCAGATGACCTGGCCTCCATAATCACCCGACCTCAACCCAAGTGAGATGGTTTGGGATTAGTTGGACTGCAGAGTGAAGGAAAAGCAGCCACAAGTGCTCAGCATGTGGGAACTCCTTCAAGACCGTTGGAAAAGCATTCCAGGTGACTATCTCACGAAGCTGGTTGAGAGAATGCCAAGAGTGTGCAAAGCTGTCATCAAGGCAAAGGGTGGCTACTTTGAAGAATCTCAAATATAAAATATATTTGTTTAACACTTTTTTGGTTACTACATGATTCCATGTGTTATTTCATAGTGTTGATGTCTTCGCTATTATTCCACAATGTAGAAAATAGTAAAAATAAAGAAAAACGCTTGAATGAGTAGGTGTGTCCAAACTTTGGACTGGTACTGTATATATACTTAAAAATCTCAAACATATATATATTTTTATGTATATACAATTCTTGCGCATGTTTTGCCTTGAAAAAAAACACTCAGTCACACATACATGGATCATTACGAACATTTGGAAAGAAATCACTAAGGTCTTCAGCTGTTGGCATGAAAGAAGAGATAACAAGCACTGGTCTGTCTGAAATCAACTGCTGGTATTCTAGTGCTAAGTCAAATGAGAGATCCCACCCCTCTGACTTTCTCCTCCAATAGGTTTTGAGAAGGTGAGGAGAGAGGACAGGAGTATACAATTGACATTCTCACTTTGATTTTAAGGACATACTCTATGTCAGTTACTAGTGTCAAGCCAGTGTTGGTCACATTTTGGTTGGCTGTCAACGTTGGTGCATGGGGGTTGGTTATTGGCAGAAAAGGACTTGGCTTTTAAGTTGGTTATGTACGTTGGTCTTCTTTATTGGTGCTTACATCATTATAGAATTTGGTTACACATCTGTAACAGCTCAATATGTGTAATTTTGGCTTGTCTATAGTTGTGCTTTACTGTTAGTTGTTCGGTTCCTGTATGTCATACCCTGTCCTTTGGCCTGTATGATGGGATAACCTTTCAGATTTAGCACTGTTAACAGTAGGTTTGGCTTGGGTGTTAACTTGGCATAGATAGGCAGAAAACATTAAACAATGCAGTCCTCCATGACCAATAGTAGACACCAAACAAAGAAAGCTAAACTGTCAGAAAAGATATGGCAAGCAGGTCCTAGGTCATTGTGCAATGACCGGGCCACAGTGTTGAGGCCCACAAAACACAGTGGTGTTACGTAGGACTTGTGTTGTTCAGGTCTCATCACCTATATCATCAGGCGACTATCTAGTCCCTTTATGTTTTCCAGAAAGTAGTTATGCACATCAATTGTATTCCTAAGGTTCCTTCTTTAATTTGTGTTGATATATTGTGGGAGTATAGGTGTGTATGAGCTCCAAGACTGCATCCCGATTCTCCACCTCTCTCCCAAAGTGAGCACTTGCACACTCCCCATCAAGGGTTGGTGGAAACCCCTTCCAGCCAATGCTTACACCAATCCCATTTTATCCATGATGGGGAGTATGCAAGTGCACACTTTGGGAGAAGGGTGGACAATTGGGACACACACAAGTGAATTAAGGCTGCAGAAAATAACCCCACTTCTGGTTAGAACTCTGTCTGATCCCATGGAGGTGGCCAACCAAAACTGCACCCCCCCAAAATGTTGTAGCACTCACTCACACACAGTGATTGCCAACCCTTGATCCTGTTCCACCCCATTAGCCACCCAAAGTCCCTGTCAGCTATTCAAGTCTCAGATCTGTTAGTGCCATATTGCCAACTCCTACAGTGCCTTCAGAAAGTATTCATAGCACTCGATTTATTCCACATTTCGTTGTGTTACAGCCTGAATTCAAAATGGATTAAATAATGTACCTTATAATGACAACGTTAAAACATGTTTTTAAAAAGTTTAGGAAATGTATTGAAAATTAAATACAGAAATATCTAATTTACCTAAGTACTTACTCCCCTGAGTCAATACATGTTAGATCCTTTGGCAGTGATTACAGCTATGAGTCTTTAAGAGCTTTGCACACCTTCAATTGTACAATATTTGCACATTATTCTTTTTTAAATTCTTCAAGCTATGTCCAGTTGGTTGTTGATCATTGCTAGACAGCCTTCAAGTCTTGTCATAGATTTTCAAGTTGATTTAAGTCAAAATTGTAACTAGGCCATTAAGGAACATTCAATGCCGTCTTGGTAAGCAACACCAGTGTATATTTGCCCTCGTAACTTTCCTGCTGAAAGGTGAATTTGTCTCCCAGTGTATGTTGGAAAGCAGACTGAACCAGGTTTTCCTCTAATATTTTGCCTGTGCTTAGCTCTATTCCATTTATTTTTATCAAAAAATAAAGAAAATCCCAAGTCCTTGCCGATGACAAGCATACCCATAACATGTTGCAGACACCACCATGCTTGAAAATATGAATAATGTGGTGGTCAGTGCTATTTTGTGTTGGATTTACCCCAAACATAACACTTTCTATTCAGGACATAAAGTTAATTTCTTTGTCACATTTTTTGCAGGTTTTATTTTAGTGCCTTATTGCAAACAGGAATATTTTAATTCTATACAGGCCTCCTTTTCACTCTATCATTTATGTTAGTATTATAGAGTGACTACAATGTTGTTGATCCATTCTCAGTTCTCCCCTATCACTGCCATTAAACTCTAACTGTTTTAAAGTCACCATTGGCCTCGTGGTGAAATCTCTGAGTGGATTCCTTGAGTTAGGAAGATGCCTGTGTCTTTGAAGTGACTGGGTGTATTGATACAACATGCAAAGTCTAATCAATAACTTCCCCATGCTCAAACTAAGCACATTTTTACTCCTGAACTTATTTAGGCTTGCCATTAAAAAAAAAAATGGTTGAATACATATTGACTCAAGACATTTCAGCTATAATTATTATTATTATTATTTTTAAATATGTAAACATTTCTAAAAACATAATTCTACTTTGACATTATGGGCTATTGTGTGTCGGCCAGTGACACAATCTCAATTTAATCAATTTGAAATTTAGGCTGTAACACAACAAAATGTGGAAAAAGTCAAACGGTTTGAATAGTTTCTGAAGGCTCTGTATTTCATTATCACACCTAACACAAACAGATCTTGGACTTGGCTACTTTTAAAGCCACCCCATGTCCCATAAACCACAAACATGTCCCCTTAAACCACCCCTAATGCTGAATACCCCTCCCTGGGCCTTCTACTCCCTTGGCCCTCTGGCTCAGTACTCCTGGCCCTGGTAGCCAGTGGAGCCGTCAAAGGCTAGCTCTGTGCTGGCCGCGGGGTCAGTGTCGGCGGTGTAGCCCGTGTAGTCAGTGCCCATGGGGGCCGCAGCGTTGGGGTCGGCGGTAGGGTCAACATACTCCTGGGAGAAGAGGGCCGAGTCAGCCCCCAGCTTGTACTTCTGAAAGCCCAGGAAGGCCTGCACCGCCTTCAGAGCAGAAAGGGTGTTATGGGGCGGGCAAGCAATTGAAAAGGGAATGGGCAATAGTATAGAGGCGATAGCAAAATAATGTATGCGTGGAGAAGGGAAGAGGGAGCACAGACCATAGGGGGCAGCGAGCGATTGGAAAGGGGATGGGAAACAACATGAAAGCAAAAGCAAAACAATATGTGGGTAGGTGGGATAAACAGGAAAGGTGGAGACATGGGGTTGTGTGGGTGGGATTTGAATATGACAGATGGGCAGAATGAGATGACATGATAGACTCAACCAATGATAGTTGGGGAGAGGGGTATGTCAGGTAGCATGCCATTGATTAAAAAGGTATGAAGTAAGATTAGGAGGATGAATGGTAGTTAGATGATAAGAATGGTGGGATAACGAGAGAGAAAAAGAAATGGAGGAAGGAAGGAAGGAAGGAAGGAAGGAAGGAAGGAAGGAAGAGAGAAAATGTTAGAGCGGGAGGATTATTCCGTTAGTCGGCTTTAAGTGGGGAGTGTCAAAACAGATTACAGTCAGTGGTCTTGGAATGAAGTGTGTAACCTTTCACCTGATCAGGCACCGTCTTTGTTTTCTCTTTTCAACACAAACATTCACAAATTATCCCAGTGTCATATACAAAGCAAAAATACCCAAACAAAATTTAAAAAATCTGATTTGAATCCTAACTCATAATACAAAATAACAGACGAAGAGTCACAGTGGTTGCAGCCAGCTAGACCAGGTAACACTAATGGCACGTCATTAAGCTGTAGTAGTTAGCTACAGCTGTGGCATGTGTGTATGGGGGAGCATAAGGCTAGATTAGGGAGAGGAGGTGAACAGAGTTCATAGCTAGGCTTTTCCTTCACAGATTTGCAGTTTTGGCATTGAAATACAATGTGAAAAATTAACAATACAATTACTACATATCTAAGAAACAATCTAACAAGGTCTGGGGTCAAACTGGTATGAACTCTAAGTATTTGTCACTTTCTAATAATTTCCTGAATTGACCCCAAACATGCAAAGTGGCTACAACAGAAAATGTTCAATCTAATTTGAATGGTACCATGAAATCAAATGATTTTACCAAAAAGTTCTTAACAAAATAATACTTTCCATAAAAATAAATTGAGACAACCAGCAAAGGTAAACATAGATAAAATGGTGGATTACTATGCCAGGCAATGAGAACCTGATATGCCAACAGTACCACTGTTTTAACACCACAAAGACACTCATTTCCGGCAATGGTTTAATATCAAGCCACTTTGGAAGTGCAATCTGAATCCAGCAAGCATATCCTAGCTGTAAACACTAGCCAATCATAGTAAACAAATACAAGGTACTGTGTTTGGCCATCTAAGGAGGACATCATTCAGACAGCCTGGAAGGGAAGTTGGTGTGAGGGGAAATAATGTTAAGGATGAGGGTCAGGATATCTATCATTAGGCTAGTGGTGGTGTGGGCTGTGGAATGAACAGCTTGTTGTACTCTTCTTCGAACGACACTCTCTTTATCCTCTCCAGCGACAGCAGTGTCAGAGCACCCTAGAGAGAGACAGACAGGTATGTCAGGGACTGGGTCAGTGGACAGTTATGGTAGAAAGGGTGGTGAGGATGACCCCAATATTCACCAGATACAATCCTTCCATAAAGTAACATTTTATAACAAAAACATTAAGCTTTTTCTAAAAAGACAGAAGCAAAGATTCAATTGGCAAAGAGGGAGAAACTTTGTCCAGATCTAGCTAAAACAGAGATTAGGCGTTATTGTAGACAACAATATAGCATAGACAAAGATTAAAATGGAGAAAAAGAGGAATCGAAACAGACCCAAAGGAGAAGATAAAATAAGGAGAGAACGTTTAGATCCAGGTTACAAAACTGCAGAAAAACAGAAGACAGTAGACACTTCTAAAGATGAAGAAAAGCAGTGTTAAACAGAGGTAAGTTAAGACTGACAAAGAGGGGCAGAATGTTAGGACCAAGCTTCAGACAGAGCAGAATTAGAGCCTGATGAAGAAGGCAGAGTTGTTATGTAACCAATTTATTTGAAGGGGAACTGATGGAAAAATGTGATATGAATACATTTTGTGTAATATACATCATCTTTTCTATATTGTAGACGCACAAATGGCCATTACGTCAGACAGGAAGGTTAATGAAATGGTGGGCTGTTGTACTGTACGTACCCAGGTGAAGATGGAGAAGAAGGCGAAGGTAATGGCGGCTCGGGCTGCGTCCGCGCCCTCCCTCAAAGGGTTGTCCTCCTCCTTGGCAACCTGCCACTGGTTGGCCAGGAAACAGAACCCCACAAACCAGACAAATGACCAGAATGCTACAGGAAGGATGGGGGGAGAGAGAGAGAGAGAGAGAGAGAAAGAGAAAAAAAAAAGGGAGAATTACAAAACAGAAACCATTAATACTATGGGTGGTAAAACTAAAGAAAAAAAATCTGCTCTTAAAATGTAACATACTCAGTAATACCAGATTACAAATGTCATGCCAATAACAGACTGGTCATGCGACAAAATGAAACATTAGATCAACTACTGATACACAACATATTTTTCAACCATTTTACAAGCCTCACAGTAATCAAAACCGAGCCTCTAAGTTCATAACGAGTATGTTAGGGTATATCAGTCACACCACAACTAACCAGAGGGGGGCACCTGTGCACATTCAAAATGGCACCTACAGTCCTCAAGTCTGCCAATGCCCTAGAGCGGTGATTCAAATTCCAGGGCTCTGTTCCAATACTATTAATATGCATCCTTCCTTAATCCTTTCCTTGAAGTAATCACCAACCTGATATAATATACATTTGTGAGAGCAATGCAGTGAAGAGCTTGCTTCTACGCCAATCCAGTCACGTCGGAGTGATTGCATCAAGGAAAGGAGGGATTATACATCCAGGGCCCAGCACACCTAATGGCTATTGAAGAAACAAGACCTTTATCAATGTCCATGTATTGATCAGTGTTTCCTAAGAGTTTAGAAAGGCTAAAGACAAAGGCCACATCCCCCTCCCCACCCCTGAACTGAATCTCCACAGAGCCCCCAGAAAAACAACGTGCCTCCAAACACACACACCAAACTCTTATCATGACCAACTTCAACTAAAACAACCCGTCTTTGCTGTTAACGAACACACAATAACCTCCACCATCCCCCAGTCAAAGATAGTGTAGACCCACACTACCAACATCCTTCCTGTGTGGGGTGAAGTTGTCCCTAGATACTGATCTGTGTTCAGTTTTGCATTTACCATAGTAATGGTTAAGGTTAGGCTTGGGGGAGGAGAAGCTGTTCATAGATCGGTGCCTAGGGGAAACTACACCCCAGATCTTACCAGACACTCCGATGTCAGCAAGCACAGCCTTCTTGCGGTCCTTGACGCTGCTGATCTGGGGGAAGTAGACATCCAGGGCCAGGAAGGCAGCACAACTTAGGAAAGCTAGGGTGCCCATCCCCACGGCGTAGTTACAGGCATTCTGGTTCCTGTTGAAGATGCAGAACTCCTCAATCTCGTCAGGCCGGTTCACATAGCCCTCGTTGGCTATACAGCCAAAGATCACGATGGAGAAGAGCTGGGGGAAGATGAGTGGAAGGGAAGATAGAAAGGGTGTGAGAAAGGGGTGTGAGAAAGAAGTGGATTGAGGAGAGTAGAGTAGGGAGAAAAGGAGAAATGCAAAGGAGAAGAACCCGGCAAAATCAGTAGATCCAATATTAAATTCATGTTTTTCCTCAAATCTACACACAATACCCCAAAATGACAAAGTAAAAAGTTATTTTTTTCTTCAATATCTAATTTACATAAGTATTCAGACCCTTTACTCAGTACGTTGTTGAAGCACCTTTGGCAGCGATTACAGCCTCGAGTCTTCTTGGGTATGACACTACAAGCTTGGCACACCTGTATTTGGGGACTTTCTCCTATTCTTCTCTGTAGATCCTCTCAAGCTCTGTCAGGTTGGGAGCGTCACTGCACAGCTATTTACAGGTTTCTCCAGAGATGTTTGAGCTCTGGCTGGGCCACTCAAGGACATTGAGACTTGTCCCAAAGCCAATCCTGCGTTGACGTCCTGTTGGAAGGTGAACCTTCGTCCCAGTCTGAGATCTTGAGCGCTCTGGAGCAGGTTTCCATCAAGGATCTCTGTACTTTGCTCCGTTCATCTTTCACTTGATCCTGACTAGTCTCCCAGTCCCTTCCGCTGCAAATCATCCCCACAGCAGGATGCTGTCACCACCATGCTTCACCGTAGGGATGGTGCAAGGTTTCCTCCAGACGTGACACTAGGCATTCAAACCAAAGAGTTTAATCTTGGTTTCAGACCAGAGAATCTTGTTTTTCATGGTCAGAGTCCAAGCTTGCGGTCATGTGCTTTTTACTGAAGAGTGGCTTTTGTCTGGCCCCTCTACCATAAAGGCCTGATTGTTAGAGTGCTGCAGAGATGGGAGAACCTTCCAGAAGGACAACCATCTCCACAGAGGAACTCTGGAGCTCTGTCAGAGGGACCATCGGATTCTTGGTCACCTCCCTGACCAAGGCCCTTCTCCCCCAATTGCTCAATTTGGCCAGGCAGCCAGCTCTAGGAAGAGTCTAGGTGATTCCAAACTTCTTCCATTTAAGAATGATGGAGGCCACTGTGTTCTTGGGGACCTTCAATGCGGCAGCCATTTTTTGGTACCCTTCCCCAGATCTGTGCCTTGACACAATCCTGTCTTGGAGCTCAACAAACAATTCCTTCGACCTCATGCTTTGGTTTGGCTCTGACATGCACGGTCAACTGTGGGACCTTATATAGACAGGTGTGTGCCTTTCCAAATCATATCCAATCAATTGAATTTACCACAGGTGTACTCCAATCAAGATGTAGAAACATATCAAGGATGATCAATGGAAACGGGATGCACCGGAGTTCCATTGAGTCTCATAGCAAAGGGTCTGAATACTTATGCAAATAAGGTATTTCTGTTTTCGCTTTGTCATTATAGGGTATTGTGTGTAGATTAAATAAATGTTTTTCTTCATCAATCAAGGCTGTAACGTAACAAAATGTCGAAGAACTCTATGGGGTCTGAATACTTTCAGAATGTGCTGTAGTCATGTATGGCGTAATGCAGAGAAGACACAACATGATCATATCATCGCACCACCCACCTCAATTAGGCTGACACTTTGGGGTAAGGTGAATCCAAAACCTACACATCCACAGTCACATTTGTACCCAGTTGTCTACATGCAGATACATGTATGACAGGACCTGATCTGACATGAGTGTAGATGAAGGCAGATCCTAGTGGCACAATGTGAAACAGTAAGCAAAGTCAAAACTGGCCCCTCTTGCACCAATGCCAGTAACTAAATCATAAAACCATCTAGCATTATAGCAGCATTAAAAACCTCCACTCATTTAATTCACATACATTAGACTCATATACTGGAGTACGTGCCAACTGCTTTAATCCAGGTTCAGGTCAGGGTTGATGTTTGTTTTGTTGATGATGAGCTGGAATGATATTAGGGGGCTTGTGTATACTACTGCATCTATTACGCTCAGGCACGTGCACAGATAGGAGTCAACCTGTGTCCAGCATATGCCCCTTTGAACTCCCACTCGCCAAGTGCCCTTTTGCGTGGTGGTATAATTATTATGTTATGTATAAGGTTTTGTCGTTGTTGTTCTGAACCCATTGCCCACAAGTCGTTGTGAGGTTGTCAAGTGCGCCACCTCCAAACCCGTCCGGTCTGCCCTGTACTGAGGTTGTGTGTGTGTGTGTGTGTGTGTGTGTGTGTGTGTGTGTGTGTGTGTGTGTGTGTGTGTGTGTGTGTGTGTATATATATATATATATAAAAAAGTAAGTTCCCCATCCAGCACTAGGCATGTTAGCATGGGGGCCGTCCTGGCAAAGCCCAGCGGTTTTAACTAGGGATGCACGATATAGCGGTAAGTATATCGGGAAAAAAACTAAAATAAAAAAAATTGGCCGATATTAGCTAAAAATGCCAACATCGGCCTGCAAAACCGATGTCAAAGCTGACGTGCATACCTATATAAACGTAGATAGATGAAAAATACAGCGCTACACAGCATTCATAACCTAGCCCACAATGTCTGCTGTGTGGATCTATTTTGAAGTTTCTAAACCAGATAACATATGCAACGTTTGTGCTGCTATTATTTCCCGAGGGGAGAGAGAAATCTTATACCACATATCTCATACCACAAACCTAATTACTCATTTGAAAATGCATCACCCCCAGACGTTCAGCGACTGCTTAGAACAAAAGCAGAAACAAATTAAGTGCACACTTCCAACAACTAAACAAGTTCAAGTCGAGCAGTCATTTGAAAGAGTAAGAAAATTTCAGCGTGGCAACTCAAATGACAAGATAATGGAATTCATTGCCCTTGACCCGCCTTTCTTAAAAGTATGGGTAGCGACCCAACGTGGGTCGCGGACCTGTTAATGGTGGGTTGCGACGTGTCAGTCTACATCTTTGATTGTTTCATTAATTACTGGAATTGATTTGGCCATGTGCATCTGGGCTCTCTGTTCAGTGCGCTTTCTGCTTAAGCAGTGGCCTCTGCTCAGTTTGCCAGCTGCGCGAGTTTGAGGGAGATGCCCGTGTGCTTCGCGGTTTACCGGATCTTTTTTATGCCGTCTTCTTGAAGATTACCCCACAACACACACGATGTAGCACTGTCGTTCAGGCAGCAGATGTGCTGTCAGCCACTGACTTGTCATTCCCACTCGCCATCACTCACCGCTAGCATCAAATGTACTCATGCTAGCCACAAGTTCTGACTGAGCTCAATTGTCTTGAAACGCATATACAGCGATTAGTTTCTCTCTCTTTTATACACACTTATAACGAGGAGCGCCCACAATGTGTATAGAAGTGCTTATTAATGAGACTCGCATAATGAACAAATTAATCAAACGACACGTCCTGACCAAACATCCACAAGAAGTTCTTTCAGAACAGAGCAGAATGAGTGAGGAAACAGTACTTCGACAGTGGAAAAGTAAGTCAGCTAGCATTGTTGTCATTTTATAACAGGTGATGATAAGCCGTAATAAGGGAGTACTAACTAACTCTAATAGTAGTATATGTGAGTTTCTCTTTCAAACAATCCCCTGGCCTTGTACACAGCTAATAGCTAACATTCGCCAAAGCAAGCTAGCTACTTACTTAGTGCAACCCTAAGTAACAGTACAGCTGAAGATGAAAAATTCAGGCCTACTGTACATTTTACTGTAGAAATGATTGTTGAAAACTAGTCTAGGTTGGAACTGTTGCTGTTAAAATACAATAATAATTGTTATTCTTAACTGGAATAAACTGATTGATGCAAGATGCTTTTTGAGGCAAACACTCACACAGTTCTGGGTTGCTCATCTACAGCAGGAAGCGGCCCCCTGCCTGACTGAGAAAGCAGTAGATGTTCTGATCCAGTTTGGTACCACATACCTATGCGAGTCATTGTTCTCAACTCTGACATACTTAAAGAACAAGTACAGAAACGGTCACATTGCCGAGTATGACCTCACTGTTGCACTGTCAAACTGAGCCCAGAATAGACATGCTTGTTGAAAACTTCAACCAGCCACACACACACACACACCTCTCATTAGGACTGTGTGTTTATTTTCTGGTCTACAGATGTGATCAATCAGTTTATTCAGTTCAGAATAAAAAAATATTGTATTTTAACAGCAACAGTTCCAACCTAGACAGATATGTAAGAGTGTTTTTAAAATGGGGGAAAATAAACATGAATACATATTTATATGGAGATTTAATTTGATTGTTATGTTTTTGTCTATATTGCATTTGTTTTAGGCATAAGGGCAATGAAATTAGAGGTCGACCGATTATGATTTTTCAACGCCGATACCGCTTATTGGAGGACCAAAAAAAGCCGATGCCGTTTAATTTATTTGTAATAATGACAATTACAACAATACTGAATGAACACCTATTTTAACTTAATATAATACATCAATAAAATCAATTTAGCCTCAAATAAATAATGAAACATGTTCAATTTGGTCTAAATCATGCAAAAACAAAGTGTTGGAGAAGAATGTAAAAGTGCAATATGTGCCATGTAAGAAAGCTAACGTTTAAGTTCCTTGCTCAGAACATGAGAACATATGAAAGCTGGTGGTTCCTTTTAACATGAGTCTTCAATATTCCCAGGTAAGAAGTTTTAGGTTGCAGTTATTATAGGACTATTTCTCTCTATACGATTTGTATTTCATATACCTTTGACTATTGGATGTTCATAGGCACTTTAGTATTGCCAGTGTAACAGTATAGCTTCCATCCCTCTCCTCGCCGCTACCTGGGCTCGAACCAGGAACACATCGACAACAGCCACCCTCGAAGCAGCGTTACCCATGCAGAGCAAGGGGAACAACTACCCCAGGTCTCAGAGCGCGCACCCCGCTAAATAGGAGGAGTTGATAGGCTTGAAGTCATAAACAGCGCAATGCTTGAAGCATTGCGAAGAGCTGCTGGAAAAACGCACGAAAGTGATGTTTGAATGAATCCTTACGAGCCTGCTGGTGCCTACCATCGCTCAGTCAGACTGCTCTATCAAATCATAGACTTAATTATAACATAATAACAGAAATACGAGCCTTAGGTCATTAATATGGTTGAATCTGGAAACTATCATCTCAAAAACAAAACGTTTATTCTTTCAGTGAAATACGGAACCGTTCCGTATTTTATCTAACGGGTGGCATCCCCAAGTCTAAGTATTCCTGTTACATTGCACAACCTTCAATGTTATGTCATAATTACATAAAATTCTGGCAAATTAGTTCGCAATGAGCCAGGCGGCCCAAACTGTAGCATATACCCGGACTCTGCGTGCAATGAACGCAAGAGAAGTGACACAATTTCACCTGGTTAATATTGCCTGCTAACCTGGATTTCTTTTAGCTAAATATGCAGGTTTAAAAGTATATACTTCTGTGTATTGATTTTAAGAAAGGCATTGATGTTTATGGTTAGGTACACGTTGGAGCAACGACAGTCCTTTTTCGCAAATGCGCACTGCATCGATTATATGCAACGCAGGACACGCTAGATAAACTAGTAATATCATCAACCATGTATAGTTATAACTAGTGATTACGATTGATTGTTTTTTATAAGATACGTTTAATGCTAGCTAGCAACTTACCTTGGCTTCTTACTGCATTCGCGTAACAGGCGGGCTCCTCGTGAGGCAGGTGGTTAGAGCGTTGGACTAGTTAACCGTAAGGTTGCAAGATTGAATCCCTGAGCTGACATGGTAAAAATCTGTCGTTCTGCCCCTGAACAAGGCAGTTAACCCACCGTTCCTAGGCCGTCATTGAAAATAAGAATGTGTTCTTAACTGACTTGCCTAGTTAAATAAAGGTGTACATTTTTATTTTATTTAAATTAAAACAATTAAAAAAATAATAATTTAAATCTAAAAAAAATTATAATAATTTTGAAAAAAAGATTGGCAAAAATGTACCGATATTTATGTATAGGTGCATATTTTCCTAAGCTTGGGTCCCAGAAAAACACAGAATTTCTCATTTGGGTCTCAGGCTGAAAAAGTTTAAGAACCCCTGCACTTGACAATCAACCGTTCTCTTTCGTGGATGATGTTGGCTTTCGCCAACTGGTCGAGCACCTCGAGCCCCGGTACACACTACCAAGTAGGCGCTATTTTTCAGATGTTGCCCTACTGGAGTTACACAGTAGTGTTGAAACGCACATCCATGAGCTACTTGTTATGGGCGTCACAACTGACATTTGGACCAGCAATGTCAGCCCCATGAGCATGCTGAGTCTGACAGCACAGTGGGTCGGCGAGGATTTCGTACTGAGGAAAGCCCGTATTGCATGCTCAAGAATGTGCTAGTTTTAATACCGCTGCTGCCATTTCAATGGTATTTGAGAACATGCACACACTCCAAGCTCCATTCGAACAATTGACTCGAGAAATAAGCTCATCAACTGCATCTGCAGCAGATGTGATACCCTCTCACGGCATCGAAACGCTACCCCCCCTAAAACTTGCGAAAGTACTCTACTAGAGGCTGTGAACAAGCAATTCGGTGGCGTTCTGAGCCTCTTTACGGTATCTCCACCATGCTCGATGGTAGGTACAAGGACCGCTACTTCGATGCAGACAAGTAACAGGGTTTACGTGAAATGTTACAGACACATCTGGACAAGATGGAAACGGACACAGTGACAGTACGCACCGAGGAAGAGGACCCACGACAGAAGAGGCCACGGACAGACAGAGCTGAAACTTCACTGCTTGACATGTATGATGAAATCCTGGTTGAGAATGAAACGACTGAACAACGAAACAGCACAGCAAGTAAGTGAAAGAGATAATCAAAACCTGTGTTTCACTGGTAATGGGGACATACGTAAATGCCAACAAAATAACTTTTTGGTCTGTGTGTGTGTCTTTCAACTATTAAACTGTACTAGAATGCTTAAAAGGCCGCTACAATTTTAAACATCTGTATCGGGATTTTTTGGTAAGGAAAAAAATCAGATATCGGCGAAAAATGTCATATCGGTGCATCCCTAGTTTTAACAGCTGGCCTCTTCAGACAGCACTGTGTGTGTGTGTGTGTGTAAGACAGAGAGCATGCACGAGGGGGTGGGGTGGTATGACAGAGCATCTCTGACGTAATACTGTGTGTGTTGGTGAGCCGCGAGTGAGAATGCAAGTGTGTGTGTTTGATCAGAAAATACACACTGTAGTGCCTTTGCCAAATTACAATCTATTTTGTAGAGTTTTTCCATTTGCTGTGAATCAATTCCCTATACACGGTGTGAGTGTGTGTGATGGTCACCCAGCCATCTGTCAAGTGAAGCGTGGGAATCTGATGGATCGTGGCTGGTAAGCATCCAGATGAGTGGATAAAAACACCATATGTACGAGAGGAAGGAGAGAGAGAGGAAAGAGAGAGCGAGAGAGCGAGCGCGAGAGAGAGAAAAAGAAAGCTAGAGTGTAATGGCCTTTAGCCTGCTTTCAATGTGCATCTTTCCCATTGAACCATCATTAGCTGTGCTGAAGCTGGCCCACCCTGGTTGCCAAGAACTCCCAACACCTCAGGCTCATAACCAACTGAGTGCTGTACGCTCACTGCTCTTTGACTAAACTGATACTCATTCAATGTGAATATGCTACCTTCGAAACATACACAATATAGTGTGTATACAGACAATGTATATACACAATATGTCGAAGGTACAAGGCGAACTGAAAGCTGAATACTACTGTATATAACCAGATCCCTTGACAGAAGAGAAAGCAAGGGGGCACTTCGTGTTATTACATTCTCAAGGGTAGAAGGTGAACTGAAAGCTGAATACTACAAAGACGATATAACCAGATCCTTTGACAGAAGCGGTATTACATTCTCAATACTTTCAGTCCTCACATGCTTGTTAGCATCTCTTCACAATGCCTAGTTTCAACTGTCCAGTATTTATATGAAGATTGTATCGTTGCCTCCTTTCTTCCATGTTCTGAACATAAAAAAATAAAAATAAGAGTACGGCACCTTAGCTGCTATTTTGGGCTCCCGAGTGGCACAGCAGTCTAAGGCGCTGCATCTCAGTGCAAGAGGCATCACTACAGACCCTGGTTCGATTCCAGGCTGTATCACAGCCAGCCGTGATTGGGAGTCCCATAGGGCGGCGCACAATTGACCCAGCGTCGTCCGGGTTAGGGTTTGGCCGGGGTAGGCCGTCATTGTAAATAAGAATTTGTTCTTAACTGACTTGCCTAGTTAAATAAAAAAATATCTGCTCCATAATTTCCTGCTTTATTTGATCGCAATAGTGATAGTTTTCCTTTGCCCTCGTTTCTCATCCCAAACTCCTCTTAACCATGTTTTATTGTACATAATGTAAGCATTTCATTGCACCGTTTACACTGTAGCCTGTGCGTATGACAAACTTTGATAAAGAGCAAATGCAAAGATGCAAAGAGGACAGCGGCTCTGCTTGTGGACATAATCTTTGGTCAGGATTTCGTGAATCTGTGAATTCCCTACTCTCTAGTTTTGTCTGCTGGTGTGGTCTCCCTTCTGGTCCATTCACCTACTCCGATCTATAATTACCAGGCTAGCAGCACCGCTCTCACTCCTGTCTGGATCACAAGGCCCCAGCACCTCACAGACATATGAAAGCAGGCATTGTGGCTGGCACCACGTGGGATCCTGAGATCATTAGCAGTAGGCCTTGTATGCTCCTGATGGGATTTAGTGTGTGTGTGTGTGTGTGTATCATGTGATCAAAAAAAAGAATACAACTTTGCTTATGCATGACTTTCTCAAGATGTGCAGCACTGGCTGTCTGTTACAGTTTCACTGCTGCACCACTACAACCTAACAATTAAATACATCCCATACATCCTGTTGGATTACTGTCTGAGTTCCAGGTTGTGCCCATATGTGTGCAGGGTGTCTTTCAGGCAGGCCTACCAGTCAATGCACACCATCACAGCTAGAGCCCCTTAGCTTTGCTGCAAGCTACAACAGAGGCCTACAGAGGCCATTCACTCTTGCTGTCATAGCAATACTGTGAGCAGACTGCACTGGATGCCCTCTCTCCTCTCAATTAATCTGCTTGTGCTAGTCTCCTTCAGTCATCAGTGTAGTCTCCTCCATCATGGAGTACCATTGATACAGATGTACACAAAGGAGTCCTTGACAAACAAACATGGACACACACACACACTATCACACAGACCGCTTGCTGGCCAGGCACCACATTTCTGCCCTCCCCCACAATCATTCCATTTTAATCTCTGCGACCTTGTGTTCACACACACACAGATGGAGAGAGAACGAGCCAGAGAGCGAGCCGGAGCAACCAAGACTGGAAGTCTTTCTCCATCCTAATGCCCACGTAAGTACTACCAGGAAACCAGAAACGCCAACTCCCTACATAGAGATGACTATTTGAATATAGGCCTACCATGAGGTTACAGGTTTACACTTGCACACATAGTTAGCATACAGCTCAACAAAAACAAACACAGGAGGAAAAGGCACATCCATCCTAGACAAACCAACCTTCAAACCCAATGTTTGCTATGGAAATATCAACAGAACAATGTTTTCAACTAGTTACAGTAAAAACCGATTGATACAGCAAGGTTGGTACTTGCAACTTCAAAAACAAAACACTAAACAGCGTTTTTGAACACACCGCTACCTACCACAACCATGTCCCTAGAAAGCGAAGCGATGTCCATATTCTCCACTAGTCTTCTCGGTGTAGATTGGCCTCAGCTACTTACATCATAAGCCCTTATAAAATGTCCCAGTCCATCTGCACCTAAAAGGCTGTGGCGAAAACCCTGTGCCCAGTAGAGCGTCTAGATCCAGATGCTGGTTTTGGCAGGACAGCTCTTATCCAAAAACAAGTGTGAAAACCACACTCAATGACACTGTCATTGTTGTTTTGGGTAACTGTATTAGAGCTCTGCTCCAACAAGCCACACACACACACAGACTCTGAGGTACTCTCCACATCGCAGCGACTCATCATCACACAAAGCACAAGGAGAGAGAGGGAAGGAAACGAGACGGCTAGTCGAGAATGTAGTGCTCGTAATAGAGAAGAGAAAGATAGCATTGGTATTGTGGTGGTGAAGTGTAGCTTTAGAATGATATTTAGCTGCTGTACCATAGTGTGTATGTACACTCATGGCACACACACTTATTCAATTTGAACTGTCAAAAAGAAACAGACCACATTTTATCCATTTGCTAGCTGAAAAATAACAGAGAGCATCCAAAACATGAACACTAGATCACATTTCACCGGGTTCAAGTCCCAGCAGAGTCTTCCGGCTTATTACCTCAACAGCTGCTGGGAATTAATATATATCCTACCAACACAAGACTAAAATTCACTTCAGACTACTACTCTTCAGACTTCCATTCAAAAATGGACACATTTTATGGTATCCCTGGCGTCTAGTTAATATGTGAAAAAGAAACTCCTGCACTCTGGGGCTCCTGGTAACTCCAACAAGTTTTAAAGAGGGTCAACCAACGTTTCGGATCAATCAGTGTCATGTTGAAATAAAAAATTGGAATCAAATTTATTTGTCATGTTTCGTAAAGAACAGGTGTACACTAACAGTGAAAAGCATACTTACAGGTCATTCTCCAACAAAATGAAATAGTGACACATGGTATAAATGCACAGTGAATAATGAATAACAATAAAGTTAAAAAAATAACATGGCTATATAGTAGCAGTACCGAGACGATGTGCAGGGGTACGAGGTAATTGAGGTGGCTAGGTACATATAGGTAGGGGTAAAGTGACTAGGCAACAGGATGGATAATAAACAGTAGCAGCAACGTATGTGGTGAGTGTGAAAGTTGGTGTGTGTGTCAGTGTAAAAGAGTTAGTGCAACAACAACAAAAAAGTGAACGCAGGTAGTCCGGGTAGCCATTTGATTAGCTATTTAGCAGTCTTATGGCTTGGGGGTAGAAGCTGTTCAGGGTCCTGTTGGTTCCAGACTTTGTGCAGTGGTACCGCTTGCCGTGTGGCATAAGAAAGAACAGTCTGTGGCTTTCAGCAGGACACACCGTAGCAAAATATTTTGCAACGAAAAACAAAACAAGTTCCAGGTGGTAACTCCACATTTTCTTTTACAATTCTCCCTACTGAACATGGTTTGGAAAGCAAGAGTCAAAGCACCAGGACTAGCAACATTCTGCAGAGGTAAAAAAGCTCAACATCCAAACCTTGTCACCTTTTAATCTTACATACCAAACAAACAAACATTCCTCTTTGGCTGGAGAACATTTCAAATCTGTCCCAATGTCCCCAGCATTACTGCCAAACACCGGTACAAAGCCTGACTGTGGAAATGAACTAATAGTGCTCTGGCTATAGTGACTCAGACATCTGAATGAACATGCCAGCCACCCACACAGTCTTGTCTAATACAGTTCCATCAACTATGGTGGATGTGTCATCAAGCCAGTGCAGTAGAGCTCGGCTCTGCTCAGTATTGTGAATAGGGTATAAGTGTCTATTTTTTTGTTTTTTTTAATTGAGCCTCTGTGCCTAATTGGTAAATTAAACACATTGACTAAATAGAGACTACACTCCCTTGATTTACCAAACCTAAACGTCAGTTGCTAATTACAAGGTAACAACATTGACAAAGTAGCAGACATTGCAGCCTTCCAGGACCGGAGATCCACCCAAAGAAAAGACTTCTCTATTTCCAGGTCATCAATTAGCTCAATAAAGCTTGTATTGATCTGGTGACTGAGGCGTTTCCCAATTGAACACCATCATGCATCACCCAATATCACTCGACAGATCCCAGTGACAACATTAACAGGAGTAGCAGAGAAAAAATAACCATGTTATTCAGAGAATGCTTCCATGGAATGAGAGAAAAAAAACAAAAAAAAACGGACAACTTATTCCACATTCCCTCATGACCCGCAAGCACAACTATTCTATTTGCTCAGACAAAGGCTTCACACTGAAAAGGCAGCACTTGATCGGGCAAGGAAAAGAAAGCTGAACTAAAAGGGGATGATAGGTCATGTGACGTGACAGTTTAGTACATCCTATAATACCCCTAGTTACAAGGTTGCCATGATACAAAGATCCAGCCATTCTGAAGACCGTTCCTATCCCCTTCCTCTGGTGAATAACATACTTGTGTCGTGAGCAAGCCTCCTCTTATTTGTCCCCATTCCTCCCTCCCTCCATCCCTTTCTCATGAGTGTGCTTGCCGGTGACATCTTGCCGGTGGTCTCTGACAGTCGTCATGCCAACGCAGCAGACCTCAATCAGCCAATAAGGATCTGGGTTGGGGGGGGGGGGGGGGGGGTCCGCCTTCCTCTCATCCTGGAGAGAGAGCTGTGGGCCAGCAAGTTAATACTAACCTATCATCATCACCACAGCACGGAGGGCTACAATGGCAGACTTTAAAATGGGAGTGGCTGAGCTTACATTCCCTTTCTCGATATACAATGGCAGATTTCTCTCCACCAAGACAAATGTGTTGGTGTCCATCTTTGTTTTGCCTTAGTATTCGTGAAAGCAGGTTCTGATCACACATTTCTGGATCGTAGCAGAATGAGGAATAAAACCGCCATGATCACTAGAGTTCCCATCCCAATCTGCTGAACATCAAATATGCTGCAGTCCTATATAGTGTTGTACACCTTTTCTCTAATCACTATGCTTGACAGACAGATAGACACACACAGTCTTTGTTACATATATTTCAATTATTTCTGAGTATTTTGTCATTTGTATTGCACTGGGCTACACTACAATGTATTTTGTAACAAGATACTTCCAAGAGTTGTATTTTCAAAATGCAAAATACTTTTCTACAACGGCTCACCATTTTGTGGTTCTCCTTTCACCCTGCATTGGTATCAGAAGTCTGATGGCACTATGGTATGATAAAAGCATCTGATAAATGAACTAAATATAAATGTACATGTAAAAATGAACAATTGCAAAGTATGCTAGGTGTTATTCTAATGAGCTCCTTCCCCCTCCCCAAAAAGGCTAATAATAATAATACCCAGTGTGCTCTGCAGTTAATTTAGGTATGCTCATTTTCACATATACATTTAGGTAATTTAGCAGACAGACACTCTTATCCAGTGACTTACAGTCCCTGCATTCAACTAATCTAGATAAACAACAAATCACAGTCATAGCAAGTAAAATGTTTCTGTAACCAATACTGAGAATGTTGTTGTTGTTGTTTGGCCCGGCTACTTGCAAATGTATTTGCAAAAAAACAACAAATGCATGTATTTTAATTAAATACATTTCAAACTACAAGCATTTTTTTGTTTATTTTAATACATTGATCTTTATGGTATTTTGTCAATTTTTCTAATCCCTGCACTCACACATATCACAGAGACACACACTCTTGAAAGATGCTGTATCTTAGGCTTGGCTATTGATTACTACAGTTATATATTAGGACTATTTGGAAACATCAAGTCATTTCTCAGATCTAAATGAAACACCAGAACAAGATAATTTATTATTTTTGTCTCTGGTTAGTTATATACAAAATAATAGCCTTCATGTCCATTTACATCTGTTTGCAACATTAAGGGCCTGAGAACCTGCATTTTTTTTTTTAAACCTTTATTTATCTAGGCAAGTCAGTTAAGAAAAAAAAATGTATTTTCAATGACAGCCTAGGAACAACTTCCTTGTTCAGGGGCAGAACGATTTTTACCTTGTCAGCTCGGGGATTCGATCTTGCAACCTTCCGGTTACTAGTCCAACGCTCTAACCACTAGGCTACCTGCCACCCCTGTAATTGAACCTAGCCTATAGCAGACAGGAATCTTTGGCTCCAGTGATTGAACCTGACGGTCCGCAGGCACTGACGAGGCGCCAGGCTCGTGCTGCCTCTGTACCTGAGCTTGTAATCACAGCCTACAAAGCCTTGTCCTTACTAACTCTTTAAATCCTAAGCTTGCTGATCATTGTCTGTGTAAATACTAGCCTACAAAGGCCTTGTCATATCATAATAAATTAGTATGATATGTTACATTTGGTATGATTACCAGGGCTCGGGTTTCCTGGTGGCATTGATGGCCCGTCAATGCTCCCTTGTATGGCCATAATGCCCCCCCCAAAAAACACATGCCTTGTGGCCAAAGTGGCCGTTTTTATTTCACCTTTATTTAACCAGGTAGGCTAGTTGAGAACAAGTTCTCATTTGCAACTGCGACATGGACAAGATAAAGCAAAGCAGTTTGTATGTGTCAACACAGAGTTACACATGGAATAAACAAACACACAATCAATAATACAGTAGAAATCTATAGATCTATAAACAGCATGTGCAAATGAGGTAGGATAAGAGAGGTAAGGCAATAAATAGGCCATGGTGGCAAAGTAATTACAATATAGCAATTAAACACTGGAATGGTAGATGTGCAGAAGATGAATGTGCAAGTAGAGATACTGGGGTGCAAAGGAGCAAGATAAATAAATAAATACAGTTTGGGGATGAGGTAGATTGGATGGGCTATTTACAGATGAGCTATGTACAGGTGCAGTGATCTGTGAGCTGCTCTGACAGCTGGTGCTTAAAGCTAGTGAGGGAGGTAAGAGCCTCCAGCTTCAGAGATTTTCGCAGTTCGTCCCAGTCATTGGCAGCAGAGAACTGGAAGGAGAGGTGGCCAAAGGAAGATTTGGATTAGGGGTTGACCAGTGAAATATACCCACTGGAGCGTTACGCGTGGGTGCTGCTATGGTGACCAGTGAGCTGAGATAAGGCGGGGCTTTACCTAGCAGAGACTTGTAGATGACCTGGAGCCAGTGGGTTTGGCGACGAGTACGAAGCGAGGGCCAGCCAACAAGAGCATACAGGTCGCAGAGGTGGGTAGTATATGGGGCTTTGGTGAAAAAGCGGATGGCACTGTGATAGACTGCATCCAATTTGTTGAGTAGGGTGTTGAGGCTATTTTGTAAATGACATCACCGAAGTTGAGGATCGGTAGGATGGTCAGTTTTACGAGGGTATAATTGGCAGCATGAGTGAAGGATGCTTTGTTGAGAAATAGGAAGCCGATTCTAGATTTATTTTTGGATTGGAGATGTTTAATGTGAGTCTGGAGGGAGAGTTTAGAGTCTAACCAGACACCTAGGTATTTGTAGTTATCCACATATTCTAAGTCAGAACCGTCCAGAGTAGTGATGCTGGACGGGCGGGCAGCGATCGGTTGAAGAGCATGCATTTAGTTTTACTTGCATTTAAGAGCAGTTGGAGGCCACGGAAGGAGAGTTGTATGGCATTGAGGCTCATCTGGAGGTTAGTTAACACAGTGTCAGAGGTATACAGAATGGTGTGGTCAGCGTAGAGGTGGATCAAACAATCACCCACAGCAAGAGCGACATCATTGATGTATACAGAGAAGAGTCAGGCCTGAGAATTGAACCCTGTGGCACCCCCATAGAGACTGCCAGAGGTCCGGACAACAGGCCCTCCGATTTGACACACTGAACACTATCGGAGAAGTAGTTGGTGAACCAAGCGAGGCAATCATTTTAGAAACCAAGGCTGTTGAGTCTGCCGATAAGAATGTTGTGATTGACAGAGTCGAAAGCCTTAGCCAGGTCGATGAATACGGCTGCACAGTATTGTCTCTTATCGATGGTGGTTATGATATCGTTTAGGACCTTGAGCGTGGCTGAGGTGCACCCATGACCAGCTCTGAAACCAGATTGCATAGCGGAGAAGGTACGGTGAGATTCGAAATGGTCGGTAATCTGTTTGTTAACTTGGCTTTCAAAGACCTTAGAAAGGCAGTGTAGAATAGATATAGGTCTGTAGCAGTTTGGGTCTAGAGTGTCTCCCCCTTTGAAGAGGGGGATGAACGCGGCAGCTTTCCAATCTATGGGAATCTCAAAGAGAGGCTGAACAGGCTAGTAATAGGGGTTGCAATAATTTCGGCAGATCATTTTAGAAAGAGAGGGTGATTTGTAGGAGTCCAGATTTTGCAGCTCTTTCAGAACATCAGCTATCTGGATTTGGGTGAAGGAGAAGTGGGGGAGGTTTGAGCGAGTTGCTTTGGGGAGTACAGGGCTGTTGACCGGGGTAGGAGTAGCCAGGTGGAAATCATGGCCAGCTGTAGAAAAATGCTTCTTGAAATTCTCAATTATTGTGGATTTATCGGTAGTGACAGTGTTTCCTAGCCTCAGTGCAGTGGGCAGCTGGGAGGAGGTGCTCTTATTCTCCATGGACTTTAGTGTCCCACAACTTTTTTGAGTTAGAACTACAGGATTAAAATTTCTGTTTGAAAAAGCTAGCCTTAGCTTTCCTAACTGCCTGTGTATATTGGTTCCTAACTTCCCTGAAAAGTTGCCTATCACGCGGGCTATTCGATGCTAATGCAGAACTCCACAGGTTGTTTTTTTGTGCTGGTCAAGGGCAGACAGGTCTGGAGTGAACCAAGGGCTATATCTATTCCTGGTTCTACATTTTTTGATTGGAGCATGCTTATTTAAGATGGTGAGGAAGGCACTTTAAAAAAATAACCAGGCATCATCTACTGACAGGATGAGTTCAATATCATTCCAGGATACCCCGGCCAGGTCGATTAGAAAGGCCTGTTCGCTGAAGTGTTTTAGGGAGCGTTTGACAGTGATGAGGGGTGGTCGTTTGACAGCAGACCCATTACGGATGCAGGCAATGAGGCAGTGATTGCTGAGATCTTGGTTGAAAACAGCAGAGGTGTATTTGGAGGGTGAGTTAGTTAGGATGATATCTATGAGGGTGCCCATGTTTACGGATTTGGGGTTGTACCTGGTAGGTTCATTGATCATTTGTGTGAGATTGAGGGCATCAAGCTTAGATTGTAGGATGGCCAGGGTGTTAAGCATGTCCCAGTTTAGGTCACCTAGCAGCACGAGCTCAGAAGATAGATGGGGGGCAATCAATTCACATATTGTGTCCAGGGCATAGCTGGGGGCAGAGCGTGGTCTATAGCAAGCGGCAACAGTGAGAGACTTGTTTCTGGAAAGGTGCATTTTTAGAAGTAGAAGCTCGAATTGTTTTGGTACAGACCTGGATAGTAAGATAGAACTCTGCAGGCCATCTCTGCAGTAGATTGCAACACTGCCCCCTTTGGAAGTTCTATCTTGGCGGAAAATGTTGTAGTTAGGGATGGACATTTCAGGGTTTTTAGTTATTTTCCTAATCCAGGATTCAGACACGGCTAAGACATCCGGGTTGGCAGAATGTGCTAAAGCAGTGATTAAAGCAAACTTAGGGAGTATGCTTCTAATGTTAACATGCATGAAACCAAGGCTTCTACGGTTACAGAAGTCAACAAATGAGAGCACCTGGGGAGTAGGAGTGGAGCTAGCCACTGCAGGTCCTGGATTAACTTCTACATCACCAGAGGAACAGAGGAGAAGTAGGATAAGGGTACGGCTAAAGGCTATAAGAACTGGCCGTCTAGCACGTTCGGAACAGAGAGTAAAAGGAGCAGGTTTCTGGGCACGATAGCATAGATTTAAGGCATAATGTAGAGACAAAGGTATGGTAGGAAGAGTACATTGAGGTAAACCTAGGCATTGAGTAGAGAGTCTCTAGAGAAGTTTAAACCAAGTGATGTCATCGCATATGTGGGAGGTAGAACAACATGGTTGGTTAAGGCATATTGAGCAGGGCTAGAGGCTCTACAGTGAAATAAGACCGTAATCACTAACCAGGACTGTAATGGACAAGGCATATTGATATTAGGGAGAGGCATGCGCAGCCAAGTGAATCGTATGGGTCCAGTGAGTGGTTGGGCTGGCTGGGGACACGGCGATTCAGACAGTTAGCAGACTGGGGCTAGCAAGTTATCAGAAGGGCCTTAGATGGCCGTCGTGATGGGGGAAAGTCTGTTTTTGCCTCCTCGTGCGGTGACGTCGATAGACCAGTCGTGGAATTAGTAGGGTTCCAAGTAGCAGAGGGGTCCAAGTTCAATTGGCAAAATGGGTATAGTGGGCCAAGAAACTGGCCGATGGATCAGCTAACAGTCCAATATGCTCTAGATAGCTAGCAGGCCACGGTTAGCAGAATGGGGCTTCAGGGGACGTCTCGCCTGAGGGGCCTGTTGGAATCCTCGGGCAGATTATGTCGGTATTCCGACAGGTTCGGCGGGATTCCGTGCCCCGTACCGGCAGTAGAAGGGGTCCGGATATTGTAGCCAAGGAGTGGGCTTCAGGAGTAGCCCAGGAGCCCTCGCCGGGAGATGGGCATTGCATGGGCTAGCTCCAGGCTTATTTGGTGCTTGCTCCGGGACGTTTATCCGGCTCAGTAAAGCCTCAAACACAAATTGTCTGCAAAGCTGAAATGGGTTACTTCTATGCAAATTAATGAGGAGGCGGAACACGCCTCAATTCAAACTGTTATAAAATAATTAGAAATTTACAAGTTGAAACATGCTGCCTGTAGATAATTAGCAGGCAGCGCGTGTTAACTGTCCTGTTGCGCAATAATCACATTTTGGAACAGTGTGTACATAATGACATCATGCGCATAAAACAACTCAAACTGGGGCGACACTCACGTATGAAAAGGTTATATGACAGACTGTCTTTGGCTGCTGGACAATGTAAGAAAGTTGAGAACATGAAAGAAATACTGGTATCAATGTGATATGAGGAAGTGTTAATAAAATAAACCCATGTAACTTTCCTATGGTTGGAACAGGGTAAGATACACCCTCAAAATAAAACATCCAGGTTTTAAACAGTTACGTTTATGGTTAAGTAGTTTCAAAATGTTGACTGTCATCCTGTACCTGTCCCGCAGGTGTGATGTTCGGATGTACCGATCCTGTGCAGGTGTTACACGTGGTCTGCCACTGCAAGGACGATCAGCTGTCAATCCTGTCTCCCTGTAGCGCTGTCTTAGGAGTCTCACAGTACGGACATTGCAATTTATTGCCCTGGCCACATCTGCAGTCCTCATGCCTCCTTGCAGCATGCCTAAGGCACGTTCACACGGATGAGCAGGGACCCTGGGCATCTTTCTTTTGGTGTTTTGCAGAGTCAGTAGAAAGGCATCTTTAGTGTCATAAGTTTTCATAACTGTGGCCTTAATTGCCTACCGTCTGTAAGTTGTTATTGGATCTCTGGCGCAGGCATACCGCTAGCGACCCACCTCGACAACACCCGGTGATATTGCAGAGCGCCAAATTCAAAATACAGAAATAGTCATAATAAACATTCATAAAAATACAAGTGTTATACATCGGCTTAAAGATTAACTTCTTGTTAATCCAGCCGCGTTGTCATATTTCAAAAAGGCCTTACGGCAAAAGCATACCATGCAATTATCTGAGGACAGCACCCCGCTTACAAAAGCATACAAACATTTTCCAACCAAGTAGAGGAGTCACAAAAGTCAGAAATAGCAGATTCAGATTGCAAGGTGGGTGATGTTGCAGTGCACAACAAGCACTGGCCTTTCTCTTATCTGAATTTACAGTGCCTCTAGTATGACAAAAATCAAGCCTTTAGACGTTAATATAAATTATTTGACCTACAATATATTTGACCTACACTTTTTGTTACTCTGCAACTAAACTCAGTAAAAAAAAGAAATGTCCCTTTTTCAGGACCTCGTCTTTCAAAGATAATTCGTATCCATATTTGGATAGACAACACTCTAAAGTTTCCAAAACGGTTAAAATAATGTCTGTGAGTATAACAGAACTGATATGGCAGGCAAAAACCTGAGGAAAATCCATCCAGGAAGTGGGATTCTTTTGATGCGTGTGGATTTCAATTGGATGCCTATTGCGTATCTAATGGGTTAGGACCCAGACTGCACTTCCTATGGCTTCCACTAGATGTAAACAGTCTTTAGATATTGTTTCAGGCTTGTTTTCTGAAAAATGAAGAAGAATGAGACATTTCTGTCAGGGTACTGGGGAAGCATGCAGTGCTGGTTTGCGCGCCCTTCGTTATTTTTCCTTTCTATTGAATACGCTATTGTCCGGTTGAAATATTATAGATTATTTAGACAATTGACAACCTGAGGATTAATTATAAACATCGTTTGACATGTTTCGCCGAACTTTACCGGTACTAGTAGGATGTATTCTTCTGCATGTTTTGACCACCTTTGAGCCAGTGGATTACTGAACAAAACGCACCAACAAAACAGAGTTTTTGGGATATAAAGAGGGACTTTATCGAAAAAACACAAACATTTGTGTAGCTGGGACTCTTGTGACTGCAACCAGATGAAGATCTTCAAAGGTAAGTGATTAATTTTTTTCGCTATTTCTGACTTTTGTGACTCCTCTACTTGGTTGGAAAATGTTTGTATGCTTTTGTAAGCGGGGTGCTGTCCTCAGATAATTGCATGGTATGCTTTTGCCGTAAGGCCTTTTTGAAATATGACAACGCGGCTGGATTAACAAGAAGTTAATCTTTAAGCCGATGTATAACACTTGTATTTTTATGAATGTTTATTATGACTATTTCTGTATTTTGAATTTGGCGCTCTGCAATATCACCGGGTGTTGTCGAGGTGGGTCGCTAGCGGTATGCCTGCGCCAGAGATCCAATAACAACTTACAGACGGTAGGCAATTAAGGCCACAGTTATGAAAACTTATGACACTAAAGATGCCTTTCTACTGACTCTGCAAAACACCAAAAGAAAGATGCCCAGGGTCCCTGCTCATCCGTGTGAACGTGCCTTAGGCATGCTGCAAGGAGGCATGAGGACTGCAGATGTGGCCAGGGCAATAAATTGCAATGTCCGTACTGTGAGACTCCTAAGACAGCGCTACAGGGAGACAGGATTGACAGCTGATCGTCCTTGCAGTGGCAGACCACGTGTAACACCTGCACAGGATCGGTACATCCGAACATCACACCTGCGGGACAGGTACAGGATGACAACAACTGCCCGAGTTACCCCAGGAACGCACAATCCCTCCATCAGTGCTCAGACTGTCCGCAATAGGCTGAGAGAGGCTGTACTGAGGGCTTGTAGGCCTGTTGTAAGGCAGGTCCTCATCAGACATCACCGGCAACAACGTCGCCTATGGGCACAAACCCACCATTGCTGGACCAGACAGGACTGGCAAAAAGTGCTCTTCACTAACGAGTGACGGCTTTGTCTCACCAGGGATGATGGTTGGATTCTCGTTTATCGTCGAAGGAATGAGCGTTGCACCTAGGCCTGTACTCTGGAGCGGGATCGATTTGGAGGTGAAGGGTCCGTCACGGTCTTGGGCGGTGTGTCATAGCATCATTGGACTGAGCTTGTTGTCAATGCAGGCAATCTAAATGCTGTGCGTTACAGGGAAGACATCCTCCGCTCTCATGTGGTACCCTTCCTGCAGGCTCATCCTGACATGACCCTCCAGCCAGCATGACAATGCCACCAGCCAAACTGCTCATTCTGTGCGTGATTTCCTGCAAGACAGGAATGTCAGTGTTCTGCCATGGCCAGTGAAGAGCCCGGATCTCAATCCCATTGAGCACATCTGGGACCTGTTGGATCGGAGGGTGAGGGCTATGGCCATTCCCCCTAGAAATGTCCGGGAACTTGCAGGTGCCTTGGTGGAAGAGTGGGGTAACATCTCACAGCAAGAACTGGCAAAGCTGGTGCAGTCCATGAGGAGGAGATGCACTGCAGTACTTAACTTCTCTAGGGTAGGGGGCAGCATTCGGAATTTTGGATGAAATGCATGCCCAAATTAAACTGCCTGCTTCTCGGGCCCAGAAGATATGATATGCATATAACTGGTAGATTTGGATAGAAAACACTCGAAAGTTTCCAAAACTGTTGAAATAGTGTCTGTGAGTATAACAGAACTGATTTGGCAGGCGAAAACCTGAGAAAAATCCATTCAGGAAGTCGTTTTTCTTTTGGTTTTGTAGTTTTCTATTCAATGCCATTACAGTATCCATTGACTTAGGACTAAAATTGCAGTTCCTATGCCTTCCACTAGATGTCAACAGTCTTAAGAAATTGCTTCAGGCTAGTATTCTGAAAAATTAGGGAATAAGAGCAGTCGGAATGACTGGACCCTAAAGTGTCACAGAGCTTTTTCATGCAGAGTGCCGAGAGAGTGCCTTTCTTGTTTACCTTTTATATTGACAACGTTATTGTCCAGTTGAAATATTATCGATTATTTAGTCTAAAAAGAACCTGAGGATTGAATATAAACATAGTTTGACGTGGTTGGATTCACAAGAAGTTCATCTTTAAACCTATGTAAAATATGTTTTGTTTTCTGAATTTTTATAATGAGTATTTTTGTATTTGAATTTGGCACCCTGTAGTTTCACTGGCTGTTGAAGAGGTGGGACGCTACCGTCTCACATACCCTAGAGAGGTTAATGCAGCTGGTGGCCACACCAGATACTGACTGTTACTTTTGATTTTGACCCCCCTTTGTTTAGGGACACATTATTCCATCTGTTAGTCACATGTCTGTGGAACTTGTTCAGTTTATGTCTCAGTTGTTGAATCTTGTTATGCTCATACACATATTTACACATATTAAGTTTGCTGAAAATAAACGCAGTTGACAGTGAGAGGATGTTTCTTTTTTTGCTGAGTATACTTAGCATGTTAGCTAACCCTTCCCTAACCCCTATCCTTGTGTAACAGTGCTGATTCCATCCTCTCCTCAACCTGGGCTCGAATCCGGGACCCTGTGAACACATCAACAACTGTCTCCCACGAAGCATCGTTACCTATCGCACCACACAAGCCACAGCCCTTGCAGATCAAGGGAAAGAACTACTTCAAGGTCTCAGAGCAAGTGAGGTCACCAATTGAAACGCTATTAGCGCGCACCACTAACTAGCTAGTCATTTCACACCAGTTACACTTACTCCTCCCCCTTTGACAACCTCCTTTTCCGCTGCAACCAGTGATCCGGGTCACGGCACCAACGTAACAGTGTTGCTTACATCCCTCTCCTCACCCCAACTTGGGCTCGAACAAAGGACCCTCTGAACACATCAACAACTGCCTCCCACAAGGCATCATTACCTATTGCTTCACAAAAGACGTGGCCCTTGCATAGCAAGGGAAACAACTACTTCAAGGTCTCAGAGTGAGTGATGTCACCGATTGAAATGCGTGCACCGCTAACTAGCTAGCCATTTCACACAGGTTACACTTAACCCCATCCTTAACGTTAGCCACCTAGCTAATGTTAGCCACAACAAATTGGAATTGGTAACACATCATACATATTGCAAATTCGTAACACATTGTATTAATTGCAATTCGTAAAATATCATACGAATTGTAATTCGTAACATATCATTCGAAATAGATGACACCGACAAATTAATTCCAAACGTAACAAATCATGCCTCTTTCAATGTCCCGGATTTTGTTTATTATGTTACGTCTACCCCTGATTCCAGGTTGGCCTGTGTAAAGCAGCCTGTTTAAAGGGGCAATCTAAAAGGGACAACAATTATTGATATGTACCCATTGATTCTTGAACAATATATCTTATAAATACCTCATGAGCTTAGTTCAACTGTCTTACCCCATAAGAAAAAAATATATATATTTTTTTACTCCAATGTTTGTAAACAAAGTAAATGTAAACCAACACTCTATACCCTCAAAACATGGTTACAACTAGAATGTTAATAGTATGGATGGTCAGTCCTTGGATCCCATAGCTCTGTCTATGAATTTGAGAGTGGTTACATTACTCCAGCTCCATTCCTCAGCTTTTTAGAGTAATAGTGGCTGGGTGTGTGGCTTTGAATTGTTTGAACTACTGATTGCCACTTTAACTGACATTTAGTAGTCTATAAAATAGGGGTCATTAATTCAGTGGTAGCCATAACATTTTAATTTAACACAAATGGTTTTCAAGACAAGGTAGTTATAGTCACTAGTCAAATATTATGATAGTCTGAAAACAATATTTATTCTGTGCGTCCCATTAACGCCCTTTCACTCAAATGTGTGCGTAAGCAGGGTATATAGCCTTGCCTATGGGGTTAACAGATTGCCTAGGAATCAATCGCTTTGCTTTCAAATCCTCCACATTTCTCGAATGTTTGTAGATATTTTGCTGTACACATACAGATGCCCGTGTCCTCCACTCTTGGATTATTAAAACAACGACATGCTCAAATAAACAACACAAAACATGACCACTCACCCAGCACACAAGCCGAAGGATAGTTTGAGGCTGTTGAAAGAACGTCAAAGGTTCGAAGGCTCCTCCAGCCTTCCCCGCTCCGTATGCTTGCATCCCCTGCATCACCCCCTCCATCTTCAGCTTCTGGTGGTGATTTCCCCGTATCCGAATTCAGTACCCAGCCTAAGACGTTAAATGACGTGGGTTTGTGCGCTCGTTCGGTGTATTGACCTTGGTATGATTATAACGCTGCCCGTTGGAACGGGATTGACTCGGGTTTAATTTATTCTAGTATCTGCTCTGCCCCTTTGCCAATCCAAAGCATTCCACCCGTGGCTGCTTTCTGTGGTTTTGAAGCTAATTTATTTCCCGAAACGACCTCTTCCCCTTCTCCCTATATAGCCCTTCCTCATCTGAAAGGTGGAGAGAAATAAGCCGAGCAGACACGCATTCTTGTGAGTAGCGCGCGCATACGGCGCAGTCAAGTTGACGCGCACTCACTCTCGACAATCAAGCTCCTTGTCATGTTTTTATTGAGGCGCGCTCCTGGCAGAAAACATTATCTTATTCAATAACAAACCAAAAAAATCACTATTTAAAAAGAAGCCTACACACTAGGACATGAAGTGGGGAAAAACACAAGACCACTCACTACAGGCTCACATATTCATTATATGCATGGATAATCAGCGATCTCTTCCTGATTTACAAATCTGTTCGTCTCCCCAGTCTTCGGTGTAGGAGAGGCCTATGCCACCTGGCGGATAACTATTGGCAGTGGCTCTCACTAGGCAAAAATGGTTAATGACTATGCATTGTGTTGGTTATAAATCTAGAATGTATGTTCAAGTAGTTTACAGACTGAGTTTTTGGTCTAGGGCCTAAAGAGCCACCAGAGCCATATCCAATAAAAAATGACTAAAGCCTACAAATCCCGAGGTACAATTATATTTCATGAGAAATTGTGACATTACCACAAAAGGATAGATGTATAATATAAGCCTATTGCTTTTTCTTCTTCAAAGCTAACTGAATGACATTAGAACAATAAATGCATAGAAAAACAATTGTAAGTGAGCTGCTGATGCCACACACACAGTACAAATTCCAAGCACGCAGATTACTTGTTAAATGCTTTAATTATTGGATTGTATATTAACATTATTAATAACAAGCAATAAAAGTTAGCAAAGATTTGCCTCAGAAATATAGATCTGAGGGGGAAAGGAGGTGGCACCAGTTTACCATAACAGCACATCATCCCTCTGTCTGTTGCCTAGGAGACAACAACTGACCTTGTATAAGCACTCAAACAGTAGGCCTATAGGAATTAAGATTAGCCAGGCATTCACAAATATAAAAATAACTGTAAAAAAGGAAACCAAAAAAACTTTCTCAAGTCATATTTAATCAGAACACAACACACCCAATTTACACTGTTTCCAGCAATGACACCATCGTGTGGTCGGCTGTGATTTGTCAGAATTCACAGATGCTCCACTTGCTAATATGGGGAGTTTCATCAGTGGCTTGCCCTGCACTGACAGGGGTGGAGAGACTTGACACACTTTCAAAGCTCTGACTGTCTTGTTTATAGACGTCAAATACCAGTATTATCCTTGTCCTCACAACAATTTCTGATGTCAATTTTTGATGACACCACATAAAACACTATTCAGTAGTGCCTAGGGCCAATAACTCTATTAATGTTCTCGTGCCAACCTCATTCCTTAAATGACATTGGACGTTAACTTCATCCCAAAAACATACCCTGCCCCCCCCCAAAAAAGAAACAAACATAACATCTCTCTCTGAAATAGTCAAAGGAGATTCCATATCAGAGCGGAGCTGGTTTATTCATAGAGACAGGTGGCTCAATTCTGCAAGCTTAAGCATCAAACCATTTTGAAGTTGAGAGAAGCTGATTGTCTGACAAAAAAAGACCACAACAGCACAAATGCTTATGATAGGAGGAACATGCATGTTCATTGTGATCCTGAGTCTCAAACCACAGGGAAACCACTTCACATACTAGTATCAACTCAGTAACTGAAAACGTGGAAAGTATCAATCCTTAAAAAGAGACTTTCAAGGGTCATTCACATACTTTTGAATGGAGAAAGGGGGGAGAGAGAGCGGTGACAGTGTTGTTATAAAAAAAAAAAAAACAGTGGGTTTAAAACAGGGATTGTGACAATGCAGGTTTGAAATGAAGAGGACCATTGCTGTGCATCTTAGGCAAGGCCCTGCACCTGATTTTCTTTAGGCCGTGCTGTATATTAGTCCACAAAGCAATGTGATAGAACTTCAACTGGACTTCATAAACCTGATAGCGAGTGTATGGCTTGATTGCCTTCAAATGACCCCTGATCATCAAGGTTGAGTACTGTTTGTTTTAAATTAAAGTTGATTAGCTAACAATAGCTTAACATTGTGTATGACTCAATATCGTAACCTGAAAATAATGAGAAAAACATGTTACAGAGTATGTGTTAAACCCCAGGTTTAGCCAGTAGCTTTCTGAAAGGTTGTACAATGGTACAACTGCTGGGTTTACATAATGAGGCCTTGAATCCAAGCCATTATTTTTTATGCTAAAAAAAGGCACTTAAGAGACAAATTGTTTGGTGTGATTTGTTGGACAATAACATTTTTAGGTCTGATGGATTCCTGTCTTATTTATCTGAAGGCTAATAATTAGATGATTTGAGAATATGAGCCAGTGGAGATTACTGACAATCTAATATGGCACCGTTTATGGGAACATTAGGTAATTGTGATTTCCACTCAGTCAACTCAGTGTCTTTTCCTTTCACAACATCTTTCAAGTTTGCAATAATACCCAATTATTCCGTTTTTTACGCGAATATTTTACATGTCGGTATCATCCAATCCATGTCTGGCTTTAAATTGATATTGCAACAAAAAGGTACAGACTTGCAATGCTAAGCTAACAAAAATGTTCTAGCAAACCTTTCTGTGATGCTCTAATTTGTTTCCAGCCACGCTGCTTAATGAATATTTCAAATAATTTTGTCAGGTACATGCTTCCATATATTTTAATGTTACAAGTCACCAGGTCAGCAGGTTAGTAAAGCAAGAAAAAAACACGACTAACATTTTCTGTCAGTAAGGAAAATGGCAACGCAAAACGGTATGCATTATTCTCCAGGTTTCAGTGATAGTAACGTGGAGGTGGTTTTCTGCCATTATCTCCAAGGAAAATTTTAGAGTACAAAATGAAACAACAACATTGTTGTAAACCCTGGGTTTTAGGACTTACTTATTAGGATTTCACAATCACAATCACAACAGCAACCTTTTTTCCAATGTTTAATACATTGATCTGTCTCCTCAATGACATTAAGTACCACTCAGTCATAAAAAGAAGGCCATCTAATCTGTTAGAAAAACAAGATTAAAGAGTGAAAAAAAAAAAAAAAAGAATTAATTCCAATTCTGGCCGACAGTCTTGGTTTTCCATAGGAATCAAAAGTTTCTGTTTGGCCAGCTGACGCCTCCCAAAAGGTCTGTAAAAATGACTTGAGGTTAATGCTAAGGTAACAGCAAAATCGGATAGGTAACATTTCCAAGGAATTCTACTAACAGCACAGTGGAGAAAAACATTGTTGAGCATTTCTCAAGATTCTCAGAATACCAACCAGTCAGAGGAACTCTCCCATTTGTTCCCTCTCCCATATGTTCCCATCCACATGCTTAGGGATCATGATTTAAAAAATAAATAAATCCACAGCCATGTGAAACTTCTAGAGATACGGATATAGCTACCGATCTCAGTGATGTTTTTGGAGATGTAGATATAGCTACTGATCGAGATGCAGATATAGCTACTGATCTCAGTGATGACTACAAGCAAATGTGGGACTTCAAAACACCTGGTCCTTTCTCGACTCATGTGACAATTGTGCTTCTTTGTTTGATTTCCATTCTCATAATCTCTTTCACACACGTCTTTCTCTTTGTTCTCCAAGACAGACCTCTCATATTCTCTGCTCTTCTTTCTGTAGAGAATCTACAAGGGACACAGTCAGAAATTAGGCGTTCATTGACACAGTGGTTCTTCTCCCCCTGTTCTCTTGTAGCTCAATGTTCCCTGAGAGCCCTAGGTATATCTTACTTCCACACCATGAGGGGTCTCTCCTCGCGCTTCTGCCAGGGACTCTTCTTGTTCCCCTCCTCGTCTTTATCATCGGCATCCTCCCCATCCTCGGGGCTGGTGGCTGAGTCCCTGTGTGTCACCTCGCTGGTGGTAGTGGTGGTACTGGTCCGGGCGCTGTTATCCCGGCTGCGGCCCTTCCGGGGGAACGTGCCCCCACGGGGGGTCGTCTCTGGGGCCTCATCCAGCAGCGGTGCCAGAGAATTGTCCTCTGGAGAGTACATGGCAGCGTGGCTCTCGCTGCTGCTGCTGGGGGGGTCTGTGGTGTCGATGCAGGGGAGTTTAGTATAGGTCTTCCCTGCGTGACCCTTCCTCTCAACCGCAGCTGCAGCTTCCTTTGCTTCCTTAGCTTCCTTGGCCTTCCTCTCCTCCTTTCCCTTCCGCTGCTTTATGTTGGCTTCGCGAGCGACGTCTACTCTGTTGTCATGACTCCCCGTGGCTCCTCCACCTCCCCCTCCTCCAGGGATGCTGAGAGTGTCTCCCCCCAGCTCGATGTAGGAGTGGCGAACCAGGGAGTTGGAGCGACCGTCCAGGGAGACGAACCAGGCCCGGGGGTGCGGTTTCACCCCCAGCTCCAGAAGCTTCTTCTCCGTCAGCGCCTGCAGCTCTCCGTTCATCTGAGATATGGTGTTGTCGTTGAACAGGACCGGGATGTGGACTGGGGCCGCGTTAGGGTCCGAGGCCCAGTTGGAGTGTCCCTCTGAGTCCTCCCTCTGCTGGCCTGGTTCTTCCCCTTCCTCATCCTCCTGTTGATGATTCTGTTGTTGCTGGTTCTGTGGTTTCTGCTGCTGATTCTGGTGTACCTGTCCCTGCTGCCTGGGCAGAGTCATGCTAACCTGGATTCCCTCCATGTCATGCTGCATCTGTTGCTGCCTCTCCAAGGCCTGCTCCACAGCCGACAGGTCCGACGACAGGCGCATGTAGTGGGCCGGGATGACCAGCGTGGGCACCACACTCCGGTACATGCTCTCCTTCATCTGGTCCATGGAGTGGCAGAAGATGAGCTGGCCGGGCTGGGTGTTTAGAGAGTTGGGCCTGGCTAAGAGGTCCCCGGTCTGGGACGCTGAGTACTCCGGGGGCAGGCCAGAGTACTCCTGGTAGTGCCCGGCGAAGGGAGGCAGTAAAGGTGGTGGAGATGGTGGATCTGAGGAGTAAGCTTGGTTGTCATTAGCGTTGTGATTGTAGCGACGTCGAGGATCATGGGTATTATCCTCCGCTGAGCTGAAGCTGCGGGTGTCGTTGCGGAGCAGCAGCTGAGGATCCAAGTTGTTAGTGTTAGTAGAGCGCGTTGTCACCTTCATGGGAAAACTCTCCCCACCGCCACGTCCGGTGATACTGTCCGTGTTCACCTTGGAGTGGCGCTGGGCCTTTCCTGGGGGCGTGTGCCGGAAGAAATCCTCCCTGGAGCTGTGGAGATCCCGGGTGGAGGACAGGTCTGATTTGAGGGCGTCTGGGTCACCCCCGGTGGAGGAAGCTGTGTCGATGTGGATGTGGCCTGAGCTGATGAGGTTGAGGTGGGACATAGAGGTGCATTGATCTCTTTTGGAGCCGTCCATGCCGGAGGAGACATGCATCTTGCCGTGACGGTACTGCTGCCGTGGTTTCAGACATCTCCGCCTAAAACAAAACAGGGATGGATTAAAGGGAGAATGCAACCAAACACACACATCCATGTATCACATTTTGAAATTAAACAACAAATAGAGTCCTGGATTGGTTATATTTTTATATTACATTTTGGACCCAGGCCAGTAATAACGCCACTGATTCAACTAAGCAAGTGCCTGACAGGGTTGGAGTCAATTCCATTTAAATTCAGAAAGTAGTTCCAAATTTTCCTTGTTGAAAAGCATTAAAGGGTATTGGAACTTCAGTGTATTTCCTGAAGTGACTGGAATTTAAATGGAATTTACCCTAAACCTGGTGCTTGATGACTCGTAGAGTAGCTAGTTCAAAACTAGTGCCGGGTTGGAACAAAAATGTGCCACACTGGGACTGACTACTCCAGGACCTGAGTTGAGACACGCTGGGCCTGATACCAACCTGCAGTAATAGAGCAGCAGACAGAGCAGCACCAGCACCAGCAGAGCCATGGAGCCCAGGATGGTTAGGAGGAAGATGGTGTGGTAGGTGGTGATGTCTCGCAGGCCCATGGGGTTCAAAGCTGAGCCTGCAACATAGGGGTGCACTGTAAAACATTTCCTGTAATTTTTATAGTAAATTACTGGCAGCACAGTAGCCTGTAGCTTACTGTAAATCTACAGTAAAATACTGTCAGCACAGAAGCCAGTAAATTACTGTAGATTTACAGGACCTTTACTGAAACACAAATGTACAAAATATTACTGTAACACCTGACTACAGCTACATGCTGTCTTTACCAAATTTACAGTGCATTACTGGAAGTATAGTGGTTGGTAAACTGTTGCAGATTTACAGTGCAGGCAGCTAGCGCCAATGATGGGCAGTATATCTGTTTGGTATTTCAATACCTATTTAGTCATTTGTATTTCACTGGCCTGAAGTACAATTCATGTATTTTGTAACAGTTTAATTATAATACATGTATTTGTATTTTCTTATACAAAAATAAACCTGCAAGCAGCCCGCTTAACTACAACAACATTCTCGTTTAATGCACTCACTGTAAGTCACTCTGGATGAGTGAATTACCAAAATGTAAATGTAAAATGAACAATTGCAACACACACTGCTGGGTATTATTCTAATGAGCTCCACCCCCAAACAAATAGTTTGAGTGTGGAACTCACTAGAATAATACCCAGCAGTTTGCTTTGCATGTGTTCCTTTTTAAATTGACATTTGGGTCATTTAGCAGACTTTTCTGTCCAGAGCAACTTACAGTCATTAAACAAAACACATATCACAGTCATTGCAAGTAAAATGTTTCTGTAACTGTTACTGAGAATGTTGTTGTAGTTAAGGATACATTGGTCTTCAAGGTATTTTCTATTTGTAACAACATACCTTTTGATGTATCTTTGCCCAGCTCTGGCCAGTGCCAAGTACATTACTGTAATATTCACAGTAACTTGCTACCAGATTCCTGTAAGTTACTGTAATATCAGAGCAACGATACAGTATAATACTGTAAGAAAATAAATGCTACAGCTATCGGAATATTGGTATTTTACTGCAATTATACATGGGATTGGTGCAAGCAGGTTGGCTGCTAGGTATGTGTATATTACAGCATATTTATGAATATTTGGTGTTTATATCACTTGCACTTCTAGAGGCCTAAACAAAGGCTTCCAAATTGTCTGTGATTACAGTAGTGGTGGGGAAAAGAAGCTTCTAGAAGCATTGAGGCTTTCCAGCCAATTGTGTCAAAAACAGGTTCATTACTGAAGGCTTTGATCAACACTGTGTACTCTAGTGGCACCTGCTGGTCAAAACAATTTAGAACAGACAAATTATATAGATGACATTGTCATCTAAAAAACCAATCAGGTGGTTGTTCGGCAGAAAAATGAAGCTTCGGACGTCATTGATCATGTGCTTCTGATAAAGTGATACATCTCGGAGCGCCGGTATCAAACGTAACATCGATAGATTACAGGGCAAAACAGACTTGGCAAAACACTCAAACACTAAAGGTTTAAGACTTGCTGCCACTCTGACCTGTCCCTATACACATTCAATTGTTAGGGCACTACTACCACATATTAGTTCAGATGGTACAGTATTCTTACTAACGGGTGCAATAAATATAGCTACTTACAAGGCATGCCTCGGAATATGATAATGAGCCAAATATTGTTCCCCTCCCACAACATTTTCCCACAATGCACTATAATTTACAGAATGCTGCAGTAAATATATAGCAAAAACAGCAAAACAGTAGTTTATTGTTAAATTGTATTGTAATAAAGTTAAAGCAATTGTTAACAGTGAATATGCAATTATATATTACAGCATACTAATAAATATTTGGTGTTTTATATCACTTGTAGGGGCCTTAACAAAGGCTTCTAAACTGGCAGTGACGCCAGGGCAAACCGATCAAAAGGAGATAGCTAAACACTCATCCATTAAAGGTTTGAGACATGCTGCCACTCTGATTTGTCCCCTACAAACATTAAATTGTTACACATATTGTTACACATACCACATATCAGTTAAAATTGGTTCAGCACTCTCACTAAAGGGTGGAAAAAATAGCCTCTTACATTGCATGCCTCAAAATATGTTAATGACCCAGAAACAACAATAACACTAGTGTTCAAAAGGCGTTTGGTGCTCCAAAAATAGAGTATGGTACTGTATTCTGTGGGGTGGTAATGAATTACAATAAGTTACTAGCAGCACTGTAGCCAGTAAATTACTGTAGATTATTGTTTTGATCGGAACAGATTTTAGATTCCAAAAATACAATCTAGTACTGTACTACAGTAAATTACTGGCAGCACATTAGCCAGTAAATTACTGTCAATTTACAGGTCAAGGTTTTTAGTTTCCAAAAATACGGTATGGTAGTGTATTCTGTGGGGCACAGCGTTCTCACTTACGGGTGCAACAAATATAGAGTATTACAAGGAATGCTTTAAAATATTTTAAATAGACCGAGATTCTTTCCCCGCCCACAACATTTCCCCACAATATACCATCATTCACATTATGCTGCTGTAAATATACAGCAAAACAGGTAATACAGTACTTTACTGTAATTTTACCGCAGTGTAGCGGAATACCATTGAGCCCCCATAATGCATTGCTCTTTAGAGTACTGTACATTAATATAGAATTACAATAGCTAACAAAATGTTTAGCAGTAAATTTACAGAAATTTGTTACAGTGATAAATAATATACTAGGATGGGCCAAGTCTGCAACAGGACTCTCTACAAAAAGCTTTGTAATGGACAGACCACGACCCCTAGCTATACAGTTTCATCGCAAAAGTGCACAAACAAGTGTTCATTATTCAATTTCTATCTCATATTGACATAGTCTTAAGACAGGCATCACCAACTAGATTCAGCCGTGGGCCGTTTTTTTTATTGAGCGGATGGTCAGGGGGCCGTAACATAATTAGAAATAATAATAAAATTAAAATGACCTCAAAAAGTTCAAACAGACTAAAGCATAATCATTTCAAACCTTGCTTACATTTGTATACAATCACATATGTCTCTCTATTATGTGTGGGAATAGTTTGGAACAGATTTCCAAAATGAAAAACTATTTTTTTTTGCTTAGAAAACTTCGGGGGCATAATAAAATCACCCACGGGTCGCCAGTAGGGGGCCTACAGTGGGGCTGTAGAAGAAATGTCAGACTGATGCAAACCTGAGCTATGTCAACATTGTTGACATAGTCAGGGATGGGCAAAAATCACAAAATACCATACACATCTATGTATCAAAAATAAATTACGAAATACTTGTATTTTGTAATGTATTTCATTAAAATGCATGTATTATGTATTTTAAAACAAGAAAATACATTTGCAAGTAGTTGGCCCAAGCAGCAACAACATTCTCAGTAATGGTTACAGAATCGTTTTACTTGCTATGACTGTGATATGCTGTTTATCTAGATTAGTTGAATGCAGGGACTGTAAGTCACTCTGGATAAGAATGTCTGCTAAATTACCAAAATATATGTGAAAATGAACATAGAAAAATGAACTGCAAAGCACACTAGGTATTATTATTGGCCTTGTTTCGGGACGGAGCTCATTAGAATAATACTCTGCATGCTTTTATATTGTTAATTTTTACATGTACATTTATATTTAGTTCATTTAGCAGACGCTCTTATCACACCATGGTGCCATCAGACTTCTGATACCAACGCAGGGTGAAAGGGGTCCACAAAATTGTGAACAGCTATAAAAAACAAAAATGGTATAGCAAAGTATTTTTGAAAATACAAATTACAGCTCTCGAAAGTATCTTGTTACAAAATACATTGGAGTGTAATTCAGCCCATTGTAATACAAATAGCAAAATACTCAGAAGTCATTTAAATACATATTTCAAATACATGTAACGGAAATACTGCGCATCTCTGGACATAGTTACTGTACCTGTGGTTGAGGGAAAGGCAGCCAGCCAGTATCCTAGCTGGTTGGCCACAAAACTCCATGTCAGCTGTGCTCCTTCTTTCTTGATGTATCCGGTTCCTTTCCTGACCCAGAGTCCTGTTGAAGTACAAGTCAGCATCAGGACAGAATTAGTTAGAGTAGAGTAGGAATTACATTAAACATTGTATGTCAACTTCCTTAACAATTTAAGAGATGTGTGTGTACATTTCCATTAAGATCCTTATCAATCCAAAATATATTCCCAAAACTGAAAATATATATTTTTGTGAGTATCCCTGCTCTGCACTAACAATAATGATTTCAAATTAATTTTTTCCCAATGCATGCTCATAATCCCTGTACACAATAATTTCAAGGAAAATCACATATACACAGTATATTCTATTTAATCCTGGCGTGAGCAGATGGAACAGCTCCATAGTTACTGTACTGAACGCATGCTGTGAATCTATTATTTGACATTATAAGGCCAGCGGTGTTATGCATTCATATCCAGTGATGCGTAGCTCGTCAAGATAGAGCATACACAAATGATGAGCGAATAACGTGATTCAAGGAAGGAAGACAGCTTTGAGTCCAGGCAGATGCTTTCCGACCATAACCACAATAACGAAAGAGGAGCGAGGGGGGAAAAAAAGACAAAAAAATGACAAAAGAAATAAAAACTTGGTCATAAAAAAAAAGAAGAGAAAATAAGAAGAGAAAAAACATTTCCCATGATGCCAGGCGCCCTGAGGAGAGGGTCAGAATTGGGTAGCTTAATGCGTCTTGACAGGGAGACCTCTGCCCACAGTACACCCAAGGTCCCCTTCTACATCATCCTCCCGCTCCTAAAATAGTTTTAATTTCTGTCATTCTCGTTAGCATTTTCACTTTGCAGAAAACATAAACACAGAAGCAGGTTATGATTAGGCCTACATGTTACTTATGCAAGTGTCCTGAATGATTTTAACACATTGTAGGGGAGAATGCAAACAGTGGCCTAAAATAAAAATGTCAAGTTTACAGTAAGATATAGCTTATGATTAATAACATATTTGAAAAAATAAACATAACATTGCCTTTCAACTCGAATAAGCAATACAACTATTAGTTTAAATAACTATTAGATCATTATCATCTGTTTAGACTACAAACATTTGTTGGACTCCTCTTTTAGTGCTAATACCCCAGGCAAGGGAAGTCTGTGAATATATTGCCTTTGTCATCACAGCAGCAATACAACCAGGGCCTGTATTAATTAAAAGTGCTCATCTAGGATCAGGTCATCTTATTCATTATGATCTAAAAGTCAAAACTGATCCTAGATCAACACTTCTACTGACGCTTTGTGAATATAGACGCAGGCCTGAAAATCCATTAGGCCAGCTTTGGCTACAGTACATCTATTTTTAGACATTAATAGACGATCTGGCATCCACAACCTCAAACATTGAACCACCTGAGACGTCAACCAAGGACTTCTAGGCTACATATTAAGACAAGCTCTAATTAACACACCCTAAGTGGTGTGAATAGATACACACTCAACAATCCTCTCAACAATCCTCTAAAGTAGGGGTAAAAGGGAGGTGAGAGTGAATTGAAGTGTGAATGTGTGTCATGCCAGATCACTTATCTAGGAAGTGCTCGACCATGGATGTAGTGCTGTATGTCAACCACTAGGGGTCATCATGCACACAGCCAAACAGTAGTAGGGGCTTTTGTTTATCTCCTCAGTATAAGGCAGGGGGATTTCCAAGACACCCCCCACTACCCCCTGACAGAGTGTGTGCTCGCATGTGATCCGTCTCCAAAACAAACACAGACTCACAGCTGAGTCTGGAGAGATAATGGCGCCTCTGATTTAGAGTCTCCTGGGCTATATGGAACAAGAAACACTGTGTCTTCCTTCTTCCTCCTCCTTTCCCTTTTAAAGACTCTGTGAAGGAGGAGGATGGGAGGAGATCACATGGGAGGGGTCATCATGGACAGAGAGAGAGAGAAAGAAAGAAAGAGTTTTCCTCCCGCCTGACGAAAGGGTCATGTTCAACTTTGATTCAACTTCTTTGACTCATCATCACACTGTATTTTCTCTTGTACTCATTTGTCATGCAAATGTGCAAATGGATATGCACAGACTGTACGCACACCCACATACGCACAAACTTGTGATTCAGTCCGAAACAAATCCATTTCTCTCTTCAGCGGCCGCTCACTCTGGCCATCCACCCACGTCCAATGAATATTCATCTTCTCCATGTTTCACTCTAAAATCTAATTTCCTCTCAGTCTCAATCCTGACTGACAGTCAGCAGCCTGGCATTACAGCCCATTTAGCTCTTCCTTGATAGATCTGTCACAGTGCCACAGTGTTCCACAGTACACTACAGTACCCACCAATTAAAGGCTTCCGCTGCAGCACCTGATTCTATTTGCTAGAGTATTCCGAGTGCTCCTGGCAGGTTTCCCCAACCTCCCCTTCTGCCCCAAACATCTACAAAACCCATTGTGGATTTAAAGCCTTAGCACAAAGTCTTGCAAGTGTAACCTGGCACACTGGAGGAGTGGAGTGTGTGAGAAATCTGGTGTAAAACCTGACTCTGGAAGAGAGGCCCAGGCATCCAGACTTACAGTAACTCATAAATCTAGAGGACCCCCTGGGCATACTAGACTAGAGGCCCGTTTCTCTACTCAACACTGATCTAAAGCTCCACAGGAGTTTATTTTATTGCTCTGTGTGGGATTCTGTGTGGGATTCTACCTGTCTAGTACTTGTTGACATTGGGTGAACCTGTGATGTTATTTGATTTGTTTTGAGTAGAAACTTTCAGGTTTACTGCTTCTGCATAGGTCAGGGAAAACTCAGGATAACTCAGGGAAAGAATGTTACTTTGTTGGACGTAAGCTAAACCATGACGGAAACAAAGAATTCCTTATTCCTACATGCTGTCATCAAGAAGTGAACCAGCTTTTATGTATACAATATATACTGAAATACTGTATAGAGCACTTGAGACATACTGTAGGACACCAGTTGCTGCAGTACTACATGAGGGTCAGTGGGGGGCACTCTTCCCTCTTCAGCAAATAAAAGCCCACACCCCCAGAGCAGGGTGTGTGTGTGTGTGTGTGTGTGTGTGTGTGTGTGTGTGTGTGTGTGTGTGTGTGTGTGTGTGTGTGTGTGTGTGCATGGTGGAATTAGAGGTGAACCCTTTAGAGATGACACGGTTAACAACACATCCACCCTGGTGTCCACATTATAATCAGTAAGCCTCTCACTGTCTAGCTAACTGTTTGTTCGTCACTGCAGATAATGAGATATGAGCTCTGGGCCTCCCACTTTAGCGGACGGTTGAATAAAAACCCATACAGTTAAATAATGCATGAACCTAACGCTGCAACTCTATGTTTGACTAATCAGTTTGCTTAAATCCTCTGCTATATTGTTCTTTTGGGTTTTACTGTAAAGATTTGATTTCCATTTACTCTCAGCTATGGTACAGAGTAAAACATTCGCATACATCGAATTTTTAGCAAACTACTAAATACAACACCCACAAATACCCACAATATAAGCCACTTAATGGAGCGCGAGAGTGAGAGATTGTTGTTAGTGGCAGTTGCCTAGTCAATTGGCAGTAACCCGTTTTGTCCCAAGCTCAGTAACTTGTTTTGTCCCAATACTGAATGTTAGGGTCAGCACTCACAACCATTACCCCTCAGTCATCTTAGCCATCCTGACAGGATGTGAGCAATAGCCTACAGCTAACTCCAACAGACCAGCTCATCCCACTATCCAAAATCTCTCCCTCCACCACAGCTTTGTTGTCCCCTTTCTCCTCTACTCAAAAACACTAACCCTTCAAACCCTCTCCTCCCTCCCTCCTCCCCTCCGTCCATCTGTGTCTCTGTTTGCATCTCATAACATGTTACCGTGGCAACATAGGACCAGAGAGGTGGGGAACATTGCCTCCTCTGTCCCAGGCCTCCTGGAGTTACATAACAGGCCTAATCACATCATCAGGCTTCAGGACAACAACACTCTTCAGCTGCAGTTTCCCACAGGGTGTTAAAAAGGGATGTTTACACAAAGTCTGTTTTCATGTTTTCTGCACATCGAACCCACAACTATGGTATCAGAATGACACACCCATCTTTTGTGCATCGCTGGGATCTGCCGATCAATGCATGTCCATGATTTCTAAATGCGATAGTTCGAGTTGTGCATGCATATTGCTCTCTGTATTGAAGATACAATCATGGAAGGATCCCGGGAATCCAAATGGAGCCTGTCAGATAGGTGCTTCATTAATCTACCCTTGGGAAGCCATATCCAGACTTGGCAAGTGTCTGGTTGGTAATTACTTTTTATTCATTAGGCTTGCTCTTCTCAGTCCATTGTGTACCGTCCCATCCTCGAAATCCAACTTCAAGAAGTTGAGGTTATCATGGGGATCTGTAGAAATAGGCCCATGGCTTCGGTAACACTTCCTATGAATACCCTCTTCATAATGCATTATAAGCACATTTAGAACGCCTGAGCTATGAATCATGCATAATAATGCACAACGTAGCCACTAATAACTGCTCATAAACATCTATGACTAAATCCATAATGCGTTAGGCATTCATAGGAAGTGTTTACCAGGGTTTCTTCAGCATAGTTATGGTAATGTGAATCTCGGTAGGGAAATGCCAGGCATGTCAATGAGATCTGCAGTGATCTGCATGTTCCGGTTCAGACACACTGGAACAATGGCTGCCATGGGAAGTCCGGACCGGTTGTCAGGACAAGAAACAACCCTGGTCTGGAGTTTTTAGGCATCGGTTCCATAAAGCCAGTGGTGGAAAAAGTACCCGAACTATCATACTTGAGTAAAAGTAAAGATACCTTAATAGAAAATGACTCAAGTAAAAGAAAGTCACCCAGTAAAATTCTACTTGAGTAAAAGTATAAAAGTATTTGGTTTAAAATATACTTAAGTATCAAAAGTAAAACTATCAATCATTTCAAATTCCTTATATCAAGCAAACCAGATGGCACCATTTTCTTGTTTCTTTAATTCACGGAAAGCCACAGGCACACTCCAATCTTCAGACATAATTTACAAACAAAGCACGTGTGTTTAGTGAGTCCGCCAGATCAGAGGCAGTACGGATGACCAGGGCTGTTCAGTTGATAAGTGTGTGAATTTGACTATTTTCCTGTCCTGCTAAGCATTCAAAATGTAACGAGTACTTTTGGGTGTCAGGGCAAATGTACGGAGTAAAAAGTACAATATTTTCCCAAGGAATGTAATGAAGTAAAAGTAGTAAAACAAAAAATTATAAAAATAAAGTACAGATACCCCCAAAAACTACTTAAGTAGTACTTGAAAGTTTTTTTTACTTAAGTACTTTACACCACTGCATAAAGCAACGGGGGAAAGTGAGTGTATGAGAGAGAGAGAAAGAGATAGAGAGGCAGAGAGAGTGTGTGCGTGAGCGAGAAAGAGGGGGCCCCCGAGTGGAGCAGCGGTCTAAGGCACTGCATCTCAGTCCCCGGTTCAATTCCAGGCTGTATCACATCCGGCCGTGATTGGGAGTCCAATAGGGCAGCGCACAACGTCGTCCGGGTTTGGCCGGGGTAGGCCGTCATTGTAAATAAGAATTTGTTCTTAACTGACTTGCCTAGTTACATAAAGGTTACATTTAAATAAAAAAGAGAGAGAAAGCAAGAGGGAGAGAGAGGGAGGCAGATGTAGAACAAGAGAGAGGCAGAGAGAGTGTGTATGTGAGAGTGGGACACAGAATGAACGAGAGAGAGAGACAGAGAGGGGGAGAGAGAGTGTGTTTGTGTGTGTGAGAGAAAGAGAGAGAGAGAAAGAGAGAAATGTGTAAGAGAGAGAGAGAAAGAGATGGAGAGCGTTGTGTGGCTCCCTCCCTATGAAAGCATGCACAGCAGTTGTATAACAGTACTGTCAGCCAAGTGAACTGCGATATTTCAGACACTGAGGAGCAGCGCGGAAGAGGATTAACCCATGTGAGACAGGATCAGCTAGCCTGGGGAAACCACACTGAACTGAGGAAAACACTGCTGTGCACAGCGTTCAGTCTGGTTGAACCAGGCTAGCTGTGACCAGCTGGGAGTCCAGGCAGCCATAGTTAGAGCATATGAACTAGAGGCTACTCTTATTCGCCCCTTCCAAGCTCAGACCACTGCCATTTATATGCCTTAGATTTGTGGTCCGACGGACGGTGGCTTACTATCAATGGCAGTTTTTTATTGACAGGCATTTTTATGTATGTATTTGAGTATAGCAGTAAGCCCACTGTTGATGGATATGTACGAGGATGTTTCTGAATACAATAATGTTTTTTTTAGGGAAACCATTTTCAACTGACAGCACTCAGAGTCAGCACTCTATCAAACAAATTGATGACACTTGTACATGGAGGGCTCTCGGTATTGGTCAGCTATGATGGTGGGTGGTTCCCTTTACCTGTCTTGTCGTCGAACCTCCACACGGGGACACTGGTGGCTGTCTGCAGGGGTGTGTCTAAGGGCAGGGGGATGCAGATATGGACGGGGTCCCACACCTGAACACTGGTCCCGTTAGGACTGAAGAGCTGGGCATTGACCGCCGCCACCGCCGTCAGCCCCACCCAGCTACTGTTAGCCCCTGGGGAGAGACGACACAAAGGTCTTTAGACCAAACACCAGTGTGGTGTAGAACCCAACAGTAGAAAATCCCAAACAAGGCTTGCTACCATGCCTCTCAACACAAATAACGCTAACGCTACCATCATCATGCAAATATCACAATATTCACCCTCAGCAATTTACCGTTTGTTAACCATTCTAAGGCATCATCATCATCGTCATGGTTGACCTGGTTTACACTTGTCAGACGAGTCTTTCCAACAGACACTATCCATTGGCTTCTCATCATTCATGACACTCAGACATAATACTATGTAATCATACTTCTCCCATGGTTTCCTGCCATCATTTCTCATAATTTGGGAGTTTTTGACAGAAATCTATTTTGGTCAAAATCTCTGTGTTTTCCACTTGAGCAATTCTGCATTTTCAGCCTGTCTTTTACCCATGTATTTCTCTCCATCCATCCATCTCTTCCTATCTCATCTCCTGTTTCCCACCTTCCCTCTCCTTTTCAATCCTCCTGTTCCCCTCCCTTCTCTCTCCTCCCTCCCTCTGTCCGCCCTCTCTTCTTCCACTGTCCCAAACCACCCTCCCCCTCTATTTCTCACCAGTGGCATTGCTCTCCAGGCCCAATGGGTAGGGGAAACCTCCTATCTCATACTGACTCTGTGCGGAGGTCAGCACAGCAGAGAGCTCTGGGTTGGTAGAGTTGAGGGCCAGAGTCACTGCTTTCCTCTGGAGCTGTATCCATGGCTGGTTTTTGACTCCTGGAGGGGGAAAGGGTGAGAGAGGAGAGAAAGTGGGGGAAGGAGGGGAGAGAGAGAAGGAGTCTGTGAGATTGGGGGTGCAACTGAACAAGAAACATAACGTTTACGGCATTGGTGTGGCAATCATATGGCCTATGAAATGGGCTAATACAAAGTGAAGAGTTGTAGACAGTTTTCATGAAATATAGATAGTACTGTTTTTAATACTAGTAATAATAGAATAACAATATTTCCTCCCCACAAAACAGTTTTAGAGAGACACTAAATGATTTATGTATAATTTATTCAGATTATACAGAACCTAACCACGGGATCAATTCAACCCTCACATTGAAATGACAACCAGCACACATACAGTACAGTAGCAGCATCCAGGGATTGTGGCAGCTAGCAGGATTTGCTGGTCTATAGTAAGACAATAGAGACTAACCCTGCAGCTTGGACAACAGTCTACCTGCCTGTCATACTATAATCCCATTCTCCCTGTTTGATTTGGCTTGCCACAAGGGATAAAAAGAGGCCTAAAAATACACTGGCCCCTCGTAACTGGTGCCACTTGTCTAATATGATTAGTATTTGGTGAGCATGGGGCCTGATCTGTGCAGACAGCCAGGCAAGCGCGTCCATGCAGAGGGTCTATACTATACTGAACACCCCAGGCCGGCTGTATTGTAGCATCCATCTCTATCTCTCTCTCTCTCTCTCTCTTTCTCTGACTACTGAACTGTGTGTATCCATTCCTGTGCTCATCGTTCCATTCCACCTCATCTCTAGAGTAGCTTGTTGCCACTTCTTTTCTCAGGGTCTCTTTGTCAATCTCTGTGAGACGTGTTCAGTTTCTGTCTTTTTACACTCACATATCCCCATTTGACACCTTCTCTGTCCCTGAATTGGACATGATATCTCTCTTATCTTTTGCTGTGAAACCTATTGTTATTCTCAGAATAATTGTTGTTGTTGTTGACATTGTCAAATAACTCAAGCATAGATTGGTAACTATTTTTCAAATTTGGCACAGAGAAACTAGATGCCATGAGTAACTAGATGCCATGAGTAACTTGGTCAATAAGAATGCCACCGTTTTCTATAAGCAGTCTCACTTAAACCCTCATATCTGTCGCCCTGTTTGACCTAAAGACTTGAAACGTTGTATTTGCCAAGGCAGCAGCTACTCTTCCTGGGGTCCAGCAAAATGAAGGCAGTTTATAAGATTTAAAAAAAATAACAATACATTCACAACACACTGTGTGCCCTCAGGTCCCTACTCTACCACTACCACATATCTATAGTACTAAATCCATGTGTATGTTTGTGTATAGTGCATATGTTATCGTGTTTGTATGCATGTATGTTTGTGTTGCTTCACAGTCCCCGCTGTTCCATAAGGTGTATTTTAATCAAATCTTACTGCTTGCATCAGTTACTTGATGTGGAATAGAGTTCCATGTAGTCATGGCTCTATGTAGTACTGTGTGCCTCCCATAGTCTGTGCTGGACTTGGGGACTGTGAAGAGACCCCTTGTGGCATGTCTTGTGGGGTATGCATGGGTGTCCAAGCTGTGTGCCAGTAGTTTAGACAGACAGCTCGGTGCATTCAACATGTCAGTACCTCGCATAAATACAAGTAGTGATAAAGTCAATCTCTCCTCCACTTTGAGCCAGGAGAGATTGACATGCATATTATTAATATTAGCTCTCTGTGTACATCCAAAGGCCAGCCGTGCTGCCCAGTTCTGAGCCAATTGCAATTTTCCTACGGCCTTTTTTGTGTCACCTGACCACACGACTGAACAGTAGTCAAGGTGTGACAAAACTAGGGCCAGTAGGACCTGCCTTGTTGATAGTGTTGTTAAGGCAGAGCAATGCTTTATTATGGACATGCATGTACTTCTCCCCATCTTAGCTACTATTATATCAATATGTTTTGACCATGATAGTTTACAATCCATGATTACTCCAAGCAGTTTAGTCACCTCAACTTGCTCAATTTCCACATTATTTATTACAAGATTTAGTTAAGGTTTAAGTTTAGTGAACGATTTTACTTTTAGAAATATTTAAGGCTAACTTATTCCTTGCCACCCACTCTGAAACTAACTGCAACTCTTTGTTAAGTGTTGCAGTCATTTCAGTCGCTGGAGTAGCTGACGTGTAGTGATGAGTCATCCGCATACATAGACACTCTGGCTTTACTTAAAGTCAGTGGCATGTTGTTAGTAAAAATGTTAAAAAGCAAGGGGCCTAAAGAGCTATCCTGGGGAATTCCTGAATCTACTTTGATTATGTTTGAGAGGCTTCCATTAAAGAACACCCTCTGTGTTCTGTTAGACAACTAACTATTTATCCACATTAAAGACATAACACATACGTTTTTCCAGCAAAAAACTATGATCGATAATGTCATAAGCTGCACTGAAGTCTAACAAGACAGCCCCTACAATCATTTTATCATCAATTTCTCTCAGCCAATCATCAGTCAAGCATGCCTATAAGCATGCTTATAGGGAAGGAAAAAATCTTCCTCTCATGAATCATATGACCAAATGAGACTAAATGGTACACGGCTTAACATAGTTTGAGAAAAAAAGCTAAGCGATTGGCCAAAAGAGTTATAGACAAAAAAATAAAAAAAGATTTTACGTGTCCATTTAAACCACTGTAAATCCACCTCATAGTGGTCTATGAACTTGAAACTTGTCATTGCTGTCATGGACATCCCTATGGTAGAGAAATTAACATTAAATTATCTGGGTTGTGTGACAAAACTGCACATGTTAGAGTGGCCTTTTATTGTCCCCAGCACAAGGTGCACCAGTGTAATGATCATGCTGCTTAATCAGCTTCTTGATATGCCACACCTGTCAGGTGTGTTTCTATTTGTGTTCAGTATAATTATATGGACATGTGAAGAGCAGACTTCCTCATAGAAGCCAGACCACTCCTTATCAGACTATGTCCCCTCAGAGCTGTGATTTAACTTCTTATTCTTCACCATCCCTTTCCTGCCTCTGTGCTCCATCCTTTCTGTAGCCCCCCTCCATCTGAGGGGCCAAGCTGCTGCCCTTCCTTCACTGAAGCCAGCCCAGGACAAGGATGTGATCTGGGGCATGGCTCTAGAAAACACAGAGCTGATTGGTTGGTACAGGTGGTCCACTCTGGGTCCTCTTGCCATGAGGAGCCCTGAACAGTGCCCGTCTGTTAAGCAGAGCAGGATCCCAGCCAGACTGAGGAGGAAGCAATGGCATAAAGGAAAGCTGGAGAGAGAAGAGGACTGAGGAGAGGGGAGTTTGAAGACTCACAAAAATGGCCCTGAGAGGCAGGCAGACTGGGTCACTCCTTAGGTTCTGCTCTGAGAGGAGGGAAGGGCCAAGGAGGGAGTAGTGGGGTGGTTGCAGGGATCAAAGGGGGAGAGTGGCTGTAGGGGTCCCAAGAGAGCACATGGGTCATCCATCATCTAAATGTCCCCCTGCTGAAAGCCTGGTTGAGTAAGATTAAGAAGAGACCCCCAGAGGGAATAGGATACTGATTCATTCCACCCAGCCATTCATCAGTTAAAAGTACTGCACTCCATTTCACAAAGCGTGTTGGAGTTTCGTTGGGCCATATAATGTAATTACTCATTCACTCACAAAAAGTAAGGCCATGCATAGAAGATAGAAGACACATTGCCTTCTGCATTAAAGGTGCAGGCATACAACTGAGTGCTTCTGACTTTGAAGGGGTACCGCCATTAGAGGTGACAAATGAATGGCGGTGCCTTGCATTGTGTGATCTCGTCTTATTGATGCCGCCCAGAGCCATGGTTTGGCTGGGGGTGAAAGTTCAGCCTAAGCGTGCCATCTGTCAACTAGACTGGAAAACACACATGTGTGAGGACTGGGGAGTGCCTCTTTGTGTCCTGCGCTGTAAAGCCAATGCTAACCCCATTGAGTTTAGAGTTCAGTGGCTGGCTGAGGGGGCAGAGGTGGGTGTGGTCTGGGATGGTTTGACAGCTTTCCAATGTCTGTCTGGAGGCACTCTCTAGATATTTTATCATGCTGGACACACCATGTCCAAACTCCCATGGCATGGGCAGATTGGCGGTCTGGCAATTCTGACAATTATCAGAAGGACCATCTTCTATTAGAGTGGGCTGGTTGAAATTGCCCCCCCCCCCCCCACGAAAATAAATAAAATACAATAATAGTAATAATACAGTACCAGTCAAAAGTTTGGACACACCTACTCATTAATGGATTTTTCTTTCTTTTAAATTTTTTTCTAATGATAGTGAACACATCAAAACTATGAAATAACACATGGAATCATGTAGTAACCAAAAGTGTCAAACAAATCAAAATATATGTTATATTTGAGATTCTTCAAAGTAGCCACCCATTCTCTCAAACAACTTCATGAGGTAGTCACCTGGAATGCATTTCGATTAACAGGTGTGCCTTCTTAAAAGTTAATTTGTGGAATGTCTTTCCTTCTTAATGCATTTGAGCCAATCCGTTGTGTTGTAACAAGGTAGGGGTGGTATACATAAGATAACTCTATTTGGTAAAAGACCAAGTCCATATCATGGCAAGAAAAGCTCAAATAAGCAAAGAGAAACGACAGTCCATCATTACTTTAAGACATGAAGGTCAGTCAAACTTTAACATTTCTAGATTTTGAAAGTTTCTTCAGGCGCAGTCTCAAAAACCACCCAGATCTATGATGAAACTGGCTCTCATGAGGACCACCACAGCAAAGGAAGACCCAGATGAGTTACCAGCTTCAGAAACAAATAAATGCTTCACAGAGTTCAAGAGACACATCTCAACATCAACTGTTCAGAGGAGACTGTGTGAATCAGGCCTTCATTGTCGAATTGCTGCAAAGAAACGACTACTAAAAAGGACACCAATAAGAATAAGAAACTTGCTTGTGCCAAGAAACATGAGCAATGGACATTAGTCCGGTGGAAATCTGTCCCTTGGTCTGATGAGTACAAATTTGAGATTTTTGGTTCCAACTGCCTTGTCTATGTGAGACGCAGAGTAGGTGAGTGGTTCCCACTGTGAAGCATGGAGGAATGACGTTCGGGGGTGCTTTGCCGGTGATTTATTTAAAATTCAATGCACACTTAACCAGCATGGCTACTACAGCATTCTGCAGTGATACGCCATCCCATCTGGTTTGCGCTTAGTGGGACTATCATTTGTTTTTCAACAGGTGGTTTTAACCAGGTGGTGAATCGCATCTCTGCATGTCTGGCAGACATATCAGTGTGGATGACGGATCACCACCTCAAGCTGAACCTCGGCAAGACGGAGCTGCTCTTCTTCCCGGGGAAGGACTGCCCGTTCCATGATCTCGCCATCACGGTTGACAACTCCATTGTGTCCTCCTCCCAGAGTGCTAAGAACCTTGGCGTGATCCTGGACAACACCCTGTCGTTCTCAACTAACATCAAGGCGGTGACCCGTTCCTGTAGGTTCATGCTCTACAACATTCGCAGAGTACGACCCTGCCTCACGCAGGAAGCGGCGCAGGTCCTAATCCAGGCACTTGTCATCTCCCGTCTGGATTACTGCAACTCGCTGTTGGCTGGGCTCCCTGCCTGTGCCATTAAACCCCTACAACTCATCCAGAACGCCGCAGCCCGTCTGGTGTTCAACTTTCCCAAGTTCTCTCACGTCACCCCGCTCCTCCGCTCTCTCCACTGGCTTCCAGTTGAAGCTCGCATCCGCTACAAGACCATGGTGCTTGCCTACGGAGCTGTGAGGGGAACGGCACCTCCGTACCTTCAGGCTCTGATCAGGCCCTACACCCAAACAAGGGCACTGCGTTCATCCACCTCTGGCCTGCTCGCCTCCCTACCTCTGAGGAAGTACAGTTCCCGCTCAGCCCAGTCAAAACTGTTCGCTGCTCTGGCACCCCAATGGTGGAACAAACTCCCTCACGACGCCAGGTCAGCGGAGTCAATCACCACCTTCCGGAGACACCTGAAACCCCACCTCTTTAAGGAATACCTAGGATAGGATAAAGTAATCCTTCTAACCCCCCCCCCTTAAAAGAGTTAGATGCACTATTGTAAAGTGGTTGTTCCACTGGATATCATAAGGTGAATGCACCAATTTGTAAGTCGCTCTGGATAAGAGCGTCTGCTAAATGACTTAAATGTAAATGTAAATGTAACAGGACAATGACCCAACACACCTCCAGGCTGTGTAAGGGCTATTTAACCAAGAAGGAGAGTGATGGAGTGCTGCATCAGATGACCTGGCCTCTACAATCACCCGACCTCAACCCAATTGAGATGGTTTGGGATAAGTTGGACCGCAGAGTGAAGGAAAAGCAGCCAACAAGTGCTCAGCATATGTGGGAACTCCTTCAAGACTGTTGGAAAAGCAGTCATGAAGACAAAAGGTGGCAACTTTTAATAATCTAAGATCTAAAATATATATTTTTTTGGTTAATACATGATTCCATATGTGTTATTTCATAGTTTTGATGTCTTCACTATTATTATACAATGTAGAAAATAGTAAAAATAAAGAAAAATCCTTGAATAAGTAAGTTTGTCAACTTTTGATTGGTACTGCGCGCAGATATATATACACAGTTAGTAGGAAGTTTACATTCACCTTAGCCAAATACATTTTTCCCTGTCTTAGGTCCGTTAGGATCACCACTTTATTTTAAGAATGTGAAATGTCAGAATAATAGCAGAGAGAATGATTTCTTTCAGCTTTTATTTCTTTCCTCACATTCCCCGTGGGTCAGAAGTTTACATGCACTCCATTAGTACTTGGTAGCATTGCCTTTAAATTGTTTAACTTGGGTCAAACGTTACAGGTAGCCTTCCACAAGCTTCCCAACAATAAGTTGGGTGAATTTTGGCCCATTCCTCCTGACAGAGCTGATGTAACTGAGTCAGGTTTGTAGGCCTCCTTGCTCGCACACACTTTTTCAGTTCTGCCCACACATTTTCTATAGGATTGAGGTCAGGGCTTTGTGATGGCCACTCCAATACCTCAACTTTGTTGTCCTTAAGCCATTTTGCCACAACTTTGGAAGTATGCTTGGGGTAATTGTCCATTTGGAAGACCCATTTGCGACCAAGCTTTAACTTCCTGACTGATGTCTGGAGATGTTGCTTCAATATATCCACATAATTTTCCTTCCTCACATGATGCCATCTATTTTGTGAAGCGCACCAGTCCCTCCTGCAGCAAATCACCCCCACAACATGATGCTGTCACCCCCGTGCTTCACGGTTGGGATGGTGTTCTTCGGGTTGCAAGCCGACCCCTTTTTCCTCCAAACATAACGATGGTCATTATGGCCAAACAGTTCTATTTTTGTTTTTTTCAGACCAGAGGACATCTCTCCAAAAAGTATAATCTTTCTCCCCATGTGCAGTTGCAAACCGTAGTCTGGCTTTTTTTATGGCGGTTTTGGAGCAGTGGCTTCTTCCTTGCTGAGCGGCCTTTCAGGTTAAGTTGATATAGGACTCGTTTTTCTGTGGATACAGATACTTTTGTACCTGTTCCTCCAGCATCTTCACAAGGTCCTTTGCTGTTGTTCTGGATTGATTTGCACTTTTCGCACCAAAGTACGTTCATCTCTAGGAGACAGAACGGGTCTCCTTCCTGAGTGGTATTTCAGATGCGTGGTCCCATGGTGTTTATACTTGCATACTATTGTTTGAACAGATGAACGTGGTACCTTCAGGCATTTGGAAATTGCTCCCAAGGATGAACCAGACTTGTGGAGGTCCACAATTTCTTTTTAGGTATTGGGTGATTTATTTTGACTTTACCATGATGTCAAGCAAAGATGCACTAAGTTTGAAGGTAAGCCATTGACATACATCTACAGGTACACCTCCAATTGACTCAAATGATGTCAATTAGACTAGCTTCTAAAGCCATGACATAATTTTCTGGAATTTTCCAAGCTGTTTAAAGGCACAGTCAACTTACAGGCTGACCACACCGCTCGCGTGCGTTGCAAAATAAATATAGGAATCTATGTTATTCAATTATTGCACCCACACTACCAGCGCACATCAACGAGCGTCTGCGTTGCCAAGGGCTAAAATAGAATTCCTATTTCTGACGCAGATCGCGCTGCAAGTCCTGCCTCTCCCATCTCCTCATTGGTTTATAGAAGCAGGTACCCACATGCCATCTCCTCATTGGTCATACCCACGTGGGTGATTGAATGACGAACTGTGATGCCGGTCGGTGTAGTAATACAATGAAAGTTTAGATGCCAATGACCATATAAGTTCAAAGATGAAAAAGCCTGGAAGGAACAGAGATGACTAGAAACAATACGGTTGGCCGTTTTATGTGTGGTTTAATTGTCGGAGTAGAGGACCTTGTGCATTTCAGGTAAAATAACAACCTAATGTTTATATCCCAGGACAAATTAACTAGCAACAGCAAGCTAGCTAAATAGGACAAATTAGCTAGCAAGTGCAAGCTAACTAGCTAAATTGCCATATATGTTTAATGCTTTTTGACCTGTCCCCAAATTAATAGAATTGGTTCAGAGTTTGTTTTGATATTTTAACCTGCGTGTCGTGATCGCGTTTGGTGTAGGGGGACAAAATAAATGTATGCACGATCACACGCGCAGCCGGTTTGGGTTGTATGTAAACTTCTGACCCACTGGAATTGTGATACAGTGAATTATATAAGTGAAATAATCTGTCTGTAAACAATTGTTGGAACAATTACTTGTCATGCACAAAGTAGATGCCCTAACCGACTTGCCACAACTATAGTTTGTTTAACAAGAAATTTGTGAAGTGGTTGAAAAACGAGTTTTAATGACTCCAACCTAAGTGTATGTAAACTTCCGACTTCAACTGTATATATACACACTGAATTCAAATATAAACGCAACATGTAAAGTGTTGGTCTCATGTTTCATGAGCTGACATAAAAGATCCCAGAAATGTTCCATACTCACAAAAAAGTATGCCCCTACCTCATCCAGACTCAAAAGACAGGGCTTCGTACTAAATGGGTGCTGCTGAATAATTGTGCTATATGCCACAGCACTAATCAACATATAAAATGGCTTGATGCTGCGACATGGCTTGGCTTAGAGACAGCGGAATGAGATAGAACACGGTTGTGATTTTAGTGAACACTCTGTACCCTTTGCTCCCTCATTTCCATACCAACGGACAAGGCCCAGGTGTTCAGTAAGACATCACAGAGCATCGAGAAAAACAATGGACAGGGCAGAGCATATGGAGGGAGGCATGATGGGAAAGTGTGATCACCGAGCGTAGCCACCACAGAGCAGCATATGCCAGACGCGTAGGCCGCTCTAAATTTACATAATGTTTTGCGTGTGTGTGTTGTAAAGGCATGACATTTGAGTTAGAAGTGCAGCTGGGATGCAGTGATTGATTGAATCACAGCATGATTCGTGTTAGCTAGGTTACAGTCACTTACTGCTGACACTGTATGTGTTTGCCCATTTTCTGAGACAACCAATTGACTTCCCTGGAGGTTTTTCTGTCGATGTGGACACATCAGGCCCAATGCCATAGCTGAGAAATAGCCTTGTTGATATCCCTGCTATGGTTTCTATCATGAAGCACACAGACAAGACACACAACCAGATGAGTAAAGGTTTAGACACACTTCTAGGGCCTATGACTGGCTAACCACCACTCACAGCATAGTACCTTCAGAGCCTGAATATGCCTCCACCAAAAGACTGTCGAGGGGATAACTTTGCCTTCCGGGTTGCTCCAATGAATTGTGTGTAACACTGCTTCATCGCCAGTAATGCATTATGATGACGTCTGACCCAAGAGACTTAACACATAGCAGAGTCAACTCAACCATGGCCTGTTACAGTAGCTCTGTTCTGAGGGGGGGGGGGGGGGTTCTGAGAGAAAGAGAAAGGTAGGCTTTATGGGCAAAGATAGTGTTAAGTGGTTTTAACGTATATTGAATCATCTTTAAAACAAAGTAACAAAATAGGTAAAAAGATCAAGGTTGTACAATGATGCATTCATTGCAGGCTGTCCTTGAATGATATACATTAGCTGCTACTACTTGTGCAATGATGTTTCAACCATAATGACAATAACACAGAATGGACTAACACTCAAACAGGCTACAATGTTTACTAAATAGCTAACATACCTTTTGATAACACAGCTTAATTACACCAATCATTTGCTGCATGCTTTCAAGTACACAGTCACACCAACAATCTCATTCTACCAAACACAGCATTTTGGGTTTTGTCAAACACAGCTTGAAAAGCACCCCCCACTCCTCTCCCCCCCTCACTGGCACTCCTCCACCTCTTCAAAACACTTTAGTTTCCTGCCACCGGGTCGTCTCCATGGTGACTAGCCTCAGCACTGAGAGCTGCACTTTCAGATGGCCTCTCATCAGTTCCTATCCATCAGCACAGGGATCTACTGTCTTTCTTCTCCCTGTTACTAGAGCCCTCGTCGTGACACACTACCGTGCTTAGTCCTCCTGAGAGACTCGTCTCTACCGCTTAAAGATACAGCAGAGAAAACGTACTAAACTGCTCCTCGCTTAACTGACTGAGCGAGACTACCCCTGGAGGCATTGAGAGAGAGTGGGAAAGTGTGTGTGTGTGTGTGTGTCAGCAAAACGACCACATCCTCCATTCATGTCCCTCTATAAAAGTTGCCAGATGCTCCAACGTGTTAACAAGAGAGTTGTGTAACTGTATCCCATCCTGATTCAATTAAGTATAATTCAAACCTGACTAACTAACTAAGAACACAGGGGTATCTGGTCATTGGAGCTGGTTAGGTATTTTTTGTATTTTATTAGGATCCCCATTAGCTTTTGCGAAAGCAGCAGCTACTATTCCTGGGGTCCACACAAAACATGAAACATAATACAGAACATTAATAGACAAGAACAGCTCAAGGACAGAACTACATAAATAAAATAAAATGGCACACACAGCCTACATATCAATACATACAGTACACACAAAATATCTAGGTAAAATGGGGGAGAGGCGTTGTGAGGTGTTGCTTTATCTGTTTTTTTTTAACCAGGCTGGCTCTTGATTTGAGCAATATGAGATGGGAGTTTTTTCTGAATTTGGGGAGAGTGAAAAGACCCCTGGTGGCATGTCTGGTGGGGTAAGTTTGTACAACAGTTGTACATACAACTATAACAAAGTAAAGGATGCCTCTCCTCGCCAGATAAATCACCAACACACTACTAAAACTCTACAGGGGGGTGGAGTAATATGTAGTCAATTATGGCATGAAAGGCCCTTTTGACAGAGGGAATAGCAAATGAAGAGAGAAAACTGTCTGGGGCATCATTAAAGTGAACAGACAGGGCTCTCATTGAGGCTGTTGCTACCAAAATCAATTGTGCTGTAGTCACAATAAATGCCTCTCATCCCTGTCACGCACGCGCACACATAGTCAGTCCCGGATTCTGGGATCGTTAAGGAGATAAGGGAAAAGCGCTGCATCAGGGGCCCTGGGCTTGACAGTTCAGAGAGGAGGGGGAAGAGAGAGAGATTTAGGAGGTATGGAGATTCAGTTGATAGACACTAAAGAGAATGTGTGTTGTGTGGGTCTGAGAGAGAAAGAGAGAGAGAAATAGAGAGTGCATGAACTACAGAGAAAGTGGGAGCATGTCACATGTACAGCTTTCTTAAGGGGCCTTGGTTGGAGCAGATTACATCATTCTGGCTCACTCATTGGACTGGACAGGTGACAGGACGTTGAGGGCTGTGACACCACGTACAGCACCGTACTGGCAGCGTAAGCAGAGAAACTGACAGAGATGAAGAGAATGAGGAAGAAGGAGGGCGAGAAGACAGGGAGGTGTACACTGTGCCTATTGCTAACACCTCGTACTGTATATTTAAGAGGAATACAGAGGGAATGATGGAACATTTTCTTAAATTATTGGGTATTGTTCCTACCCAGCATTCCCCGGAACACACACACCCCCAACTGCATGTCATGATTGTTTTCCTAGACACTGTGCGTCTAACTCTGCATTGCTTGCTCTTTTGGGTTTGAGGCTCGGTATCTGTAAAGCACTTTGTGATGTAAAAAGGGGTTTAAAAAAGACATATGATTAAATTAGATGTTCACACCCAGAGGGTATCACTAAACAGAGACAGTATCTATCACGTTTATCACATCCCATAATGTGGGCTATAACAACACAACAATAGTACGTACTGCTGCCGCTGCTGCTGTGTAAGCAATTATTAAAATCATATGGAACAACGACTGGTGAATCTATAGGTCTTTCTTTAATTTCTTTAATTAGAGATGAACAAAGCATGGCATTTACACCCAGCCCATTCCTAAACAGGTGTAAATTCTGGAAGACATTTACAGCCTGTTTGATTTGCCTAGAAATGCCTTGAGGCAGATAGAGTGCTGTATCTAGGTTGATTTCGTTTGGATGCTTCATCTTCTGTATTGGTTTATGGTTTATTGGCACTATCAACAATGTGGAAAGTTACGAGTGTATTTTATCAGATCTGTTCGATTACCAGTCGGGTAATAAACACGACACACACCATCTGCACACGCATGCATGCCCACACACACACACAAAATTAAAGAGCTGTGATTAGCTGATCAGACAATAAAAGCCTGTTTCTCTTTTGCTGTAGTGTAGCGGCCGAGTGATGTATTAGTGATGTAACTGACTTTGAATACAGAGAGGCCCTCGTTGTCAGAGGACAGCACGCTCCATTTGTTCTGCCAATTACTCTTCAGCTCCACTATAAGGGTTGTGTTGCTGTTGCGTTTTACCTGCTACACCGAGCGTTGTTTTGAGAGCGGAGAAGAGCAGAGGGGGAGAGCATCTTTATTCTATTCGATTACGTGTAAGTACAACAGCTTTGGTCTAGTTTTTCGCAGGTACTCATTAAATCTGCAATATGTAACTTTTTGGGCGACCTGACCAAATCCTCAAGAGTTATAGATCTGTCAGTCTCATTGAAAGCAAGTCTAAGAAGTGGTAGATTTCTGTGCTTCCTATTCTTAAGTTGGTTTTGGAAACCAGCTTCAAAAAGCTGGATTATTGAAAATATATTTCACAACAGTTTAGATGGTACAATGATTCTCTATGTTTGTTTTGTCACATAAACTGAATGTTAGCAACCAGGAAATGACAGAGTAATTTCTGCATAATGAACCTTTAAATTGTTGCTAGTGGTTGTTCTAAATGATCCTCTAATTTCACAAATTGTTTTCGTTTACATTGTGAACCTAGCTAGTCAATGTAGCTAGCTAGCTAGTAGTAGCTTCTTGTGACGTCATTATTTAAATTCACATGATAGAATGAACACGCGCGTCAGCCATCAACATTTTTACATTTTACTTTTGTAATTTTTACCCCCCCTTTCTCCCAAATTTTGTGATTACGATCTTGTCTAATCGCTGCAACTCCCCAATGAGCTCGGGAAGGCGAAGGTCGAGTCATGCCCCCCCCCGAAACATGACCCGCCAAACCACACTTCTTAACACTCGCTCGCTTAACCCAGAAGTCCGTTGCTCCAATGTGTCGGAGGAAACACCGTTCAAATGACAACCAAAGTCATCCTACAGTCGCTAGAGCGCGGTGAGCCAAGTAAAGCCCCCCCCCCTGAACCCGGATGATGCTAGGCCAATTGTGCGACGCCATATGAGACTCCCAGTCACAGTGCCTTAGACCCCTGCGCCACTCGGGAGGCCAGCCATAGAGAATTTAACCATGATGATTCATGAGCTTGGATGCTGCCATTGGACGTGACGCAACGTGAGCGCAAAACACGGGCAGTGAAGCAGCTTTCATTGATTTCAAAGGAAGCATTTCCTCAATGGTTGATGGTTGACGGCAATGTCGGATGCCCGATGGCTATAGTAATACTATAGTAATACAGTATCTGTTCTGTCTGTGCTAGGGTGTACTGAACCCAATGCTATGCTTTATGTGTTATATCAAGCAGTGCTTCTACCCTAACAGTCCACTGTGAAAATATATTTGGGCCCTCAACCATGTGAAAATGTATAGTATTTCTATTTACAAATGTGTGAATACTGATCTAAGGTCATATGGAGAAGTGTTAAAAAGCCACAAGCCAGCAATTTTGTAATGGAGATTTGCCTTTGGAAGAAGAGGAGAGATACGTGAAAGTAGACAGTAAGTATAATGTGGAGACAGGTATATATATTTTATATTTTTGTATATGCCATATAGAAGACGCTTCTATTCAAAGTGACTGACAGTCATGCGTGCATACATACATTTCACAAATGGCTGGGCCTGAGAAACAAACCTACAATCTCGGTGCTGCAAGTGCCATGCTCTACCAACTGAGCCATACAGAACCACATGCAGGACCAGGCAGGTATAGTATGTAGACTCACCTGGGGATCCTAGCAGCACCTGGACTACATCATCATACAGGATCAGGGTGGCAGGCCGCTGGGGGAGCAGGTAGAGGCTGACTGAAGCATACACTTAGAGAGAGAGAGAGAGAGTTTAACCATGATGATTCATGAGCTTGGATGCTGCCATTGGACGTGACGCAACGTGAGCGCAAAACACGGGCAGTGAAGCAGCTTTCATTGATTTCAAAGGAAGCATTTCCTCAATGCTTCCTTTGAAAGCATTGTTTGTGTTCACAAACACAAACACACCCCACAGAGCCCCAGGACAACAGCACAATTAGACCCAACCAAATCATGAGAAAACAAAAAGATAATTACTTGACACATTGGAAAGAATTAACAAAAAAACAGAGCAAACTAGAATGCTATTTGGCCCTAAACAGAGAGTACACAGTGGCAGAATACCTGACCACTGTGACTGACCCAAACTTAAGGAAAGCTTTGACTATGTACAGACTCAGTGAGCATAGCCTTGCTATTGAGAAAGGCCGCCGTAGGCAGACATGGCTCTCAAGAGAAGACAGGCTATGTGCTCACTGCCCACAAAATGAGGTGGAAACTGAACTGCACTTCCTAACCTCCTGCCCAATGTATGACCATATTAGAGAGACATATTTCCCTCAGATTACACAGATCCACAAAGAATTTGAAAACAAATCCAATTTTGATAAACTCCCATATCTACTGGGTGAAATTCCACAGTGTGCCATCACAGCAGCAAGATTTGTGACCTGTTGCCACAAGAAAAGGGCAACCAGTGAAGAACAAACACCATTGTAAATACAACCCATATTTATGCTTATTTATTTTAACTTGTGTGCTTTAACCATTTGTACATTGTTACAACACTGTATATATATAATATGACATTTGTAATGTCTTTCTTGTTTTGAAACTTCTGTATGTGTAATGTTTACTGTTCATTTGTATTGTTTATTTCACTTTTGTGTATTATCTACCTCACTTGCTTTGGCAATGTTAACACATGTTTCCCATGCCAATAAAGCCCCTTGAATTGAATTGAATTGAAATTGAGTTAGGTATGACAGATCAGTCATCAATCAGACAGACGCCGTAAACAATGTTTATCAAACACAGAGACAGTCATGACCTATTTTGCTCCCTTCAAAGTGTTTCCAGCTGTGCAGCAAGGCAAAAATACAGCCAGCGTGGGGTTATATAAAGAAACCAGGCCACCTCATTCATCAGCGGTCCACAGAGGATACTATATACGTGTGGTGAGGAAATCCTAGTGCATCCCACCTGAGAGTTCCCTCCCTGACAGCCAGACTGAAAGGAGTGTGTGTGTGTGTGTGTGTGTGTCTGCAACCCGAGTCCAATAGGGGGGGAGACACTGGCAATGAGCAATAACAGTTGTGACGAGGCATTGAAATCCACCCAGAGGGAAAGTGCTCAGGATATATTCAAAACACTATTGACATTGACAAGCCTCTCTATCCTTTCGCCTTTGTGTTCAGGGGGCGTGGAAGGATGTGTGCTGTCTTTACACTCGTGACAGGTGTATGCTTTGCTGGTCAAGAGAGTTACATGTATTGGATTACATCTCGAAAGGGTGTAGACTAAACAACCAGCACTATTCGGTGAAACCTAGGACCTGTCTCTGTTTGTTGTCAGGTATTAGCATTAGGTATAAGTGGGGTATTACAGAGAGTATGGTTCCTGCCATTCAAACGTTTTCACTCAGGCCCCCCTTCCAGCATTGGGAACATCCCACACCGGGTATATATTTCTATGGGTACAAGCACTATTCATGACACAAACTGTTCACACCCTTCTTGTTGGTGGAGAAAACATTTTGCAGGTTTAAAGCTTATTTCCTGCCATTCTACACATTTTTCCATGGGATGGCTTTTTTGTTGTTGCCATTTTACCACTAGAACCGCTAAAGCAGTCATTTGGACTGCTCATGAAAGAAACATAAATATTACTCTTCCATTTGTTAAGTCATGTCCCCCTCTGTCCTTGCCTTGTCCTAACAAATCTACATAACACACTGCCATTGTTAGAATCTTAATATCACAAACAGAACTGAAGTTATAATCAGTTTTAAGAGGGTATGTCATTTCTTTTAATGGTTTTCCACTATTGCCTCTCCTTCTCCCGACAGTAGTGCTTGCTCCGCTCCTTCTCACGACACTTGAAAGTGCCGTCTCGAGTATAATTTCACACATATTACAACAGATGAAATAAATAAAGTAGTATGGGGGAGAATAGGCGAGTTGATTAGAGAGGGGAAGCGAATGATGCATAATCATGTAATCACCAATTGTGACTGAAGAACAGCAATCCAAACAGTCTATTCTGGCCTACTTGGAGTACACAGTGAGTGTGTGTGTACATTTTCAAAATCTGAATGAAAACAACTTAAATGGTGGGGAAGAAATTAACCGCGACACCACCGAGGCCTATTGCGCAAAAAAGCTGACCGGGCTACCACAACATGAAACCGTGAGACAGGAGTGAGGAAGGGACAGCGCCGTTTGGATAGAACAAGCCGGTGACAATGCTACGGGACGATTATCAGCCCAAAATGTATTGGATACCTTTCTTTGGAGAAAGCATGTCACGGGATCGCTACAGAGAGATCATGCGCTACCTCCATTTTGATGACTAAGAAACTAGAACGTGACTCCTGGAAACAGATTGATTGAACACTTGAATGTTGGTGTTTTTAGTTGTTTTTGTTTTTACATATAGCCTACAGTAACGTAAACTAATGAAAATACTATTTTTATTTGAAATAACATTTTTAAAGAAAATTCTAATCTTACTCAAGACCTTCATAAACACAACCACATTTTTATTTTTGTGATAGCATATATGAAATGTATTAATTACACTGTTAGAACGTTGCAGCCAGAATGACTGCTCATTAGCTTAAAGGCCTAGCGGTTCTCGTGTTAAAGCTCATTTCCTGCAATTCTATACACTTTGTCATGGGGGTGCAGAGAACATTTTTCAGTTTTATGGCTCATTTTCTACAATTCTACACATTTTCCCATGTCTTATGTGTTCATGTGATATTTGAGTGACTCAAACATTAGACAAAAATCAATGGGCTAAAAAACCTTGCTAGAAACTTGAGCTGACCTGGACATCTCTGAGTTACAAATAGCTCTCTGCAATAACTGACATGACAAGGGGAAAACTGATGATGCACTACCCAATTTTAAAAATTGCACCTTGTGCATTATACGATCACAACTTTCAGGAGTAAGTTGAAAGCAGGACTGAGTCTTTGGGGGCCATTCGCGCCCCACAGTTTGGGAACCGCTGTAGTAGAGTAAGGTTATTGAATGGCATTGTTTACTTGGCTCAGCATCAGCAGAAGTGACAACTCAGCTGTGTGGCATTTGGGCATTGTTTTCTCCAGAACGTTTCCCCCCCCCATCTGTCTCTAGGGATCTGACTATACCCACTGACCAGTATAGCCTTGGGCTGTCTGGACCCTCTGAAGCTGTAGCAAGTGCTGGCTACTCTCCCGGACACATTTGCATGGTGGCTAGAGTAAGCTGCAGTGCCCAGTGCCTATCTAGCCTAGTTTAACCAGACTGAACCATAACTGCACCATTGAGAACAGTGTTCAGTCTGGGTTAACCAGGTTCATGCCCATTGGGGCAGCAGGTAGCCTAGTGGTTAGAGCGCTGGACTTGTAACCGAATGGTTGCAAGATCGAATCCCCGAGCTGACAAGGTAAAAATCTGTCGTTCTGCCCCTGAACAAGGCAGTTAACCCACTGTTCCTAGGCCGTCGTTGACAATAAGAATTTGTTCTTAACTGACTTGCCTAGATAAATAAAGGTCAAATTAATTTAAAAAATATGTTATTGAGAAGAATCAGGGTGTTGCTGATACTGATGTACCCCCTGAGCTATAAGCCTGTGTGCATAAGGCAGCAGAGACATCAAGAACTCAAAACGTAACATTCATCAAGCTTTTTGTGAATTTTTTCATTGCACAGATCCTCACAGTAAAAGTGCACACTCATCTGCATAAGTCAATTGGTATACAGTTGTCATTTGCTTGATATAATCTGCAAGAGCTAAAAAGACAATAATTCAAATTATCATTATATATTTATTATACTGGATGCACAATATATCTACAGCTTGGTAAGATATAGACTGTGTATTGTACATTAAAATGCTGATCACTCCATAAAGGGAAAGCTTTGTGTGCAGATGTCTGTATTGAAGTCACTGTGGTTGACAAGGAGAGTCGATGCGGCATGCAGTGTTTACACCGTTCCCTGCAGGTTGAATTATTAGGCTGTATGAGTATGCTCTGTGTGTGGGTGGACGCTTTCCGAGAGCTAAGAGCTACAGTTAGAGTGAGCCTGGCAGGTTACGCTAGCCCAGGTTCATAGACGCTGCTTTAACTGAGAGAACTGGGACACACACACACACACACACACACACACACACACACACACACACACACACACACACACACACACACACACACACACACACACACACACACACACACACACACAGAGAGAGAGAGATCAGACACGCACAGGCAGATCCCACAGTGCTTAATATTCTCCACCATGGGAAGCAGAGAAAAGGGAAGGTGACTGCTTGTCAGACCAGAGCATATACAGCACTGGGCCTGAGGCACAGATGGGGAGAGAGACAAGAGCCAGAGCTAGAGCCAGAAAAGACTGTGCAACAGAGGGAGAAAAAAAGTGTGAATTTGACACAGGGGAGAAGGAAAGGGGGATGGGGAGGAAAGACAGATGGAGATGGAAAAAGTGAGAGAGAATCCACATTAGGGGAAAGAGAGTCAACATAACAAGAAAGCAATGCTAAAATGCCTCCAAGACACCAGTTTTATCATCCATCCTTCCAGGTTGTGTTCGGTCCGGGTTCGGTCCCCTGACTTCAGCTGAGTCAATCAAGAGCTGTGAGCAAGAGGCACCTCGTCTCGCTGCACAAGGAAACATATGAGCGATGGCAGTGAGTCATCCATCCCTGGGACTTGCATGACAACCACAGATTATAGAAGGGCTGGAGGGGATAGCCTAGCCAGGCTGTAGGACACTGCAGTTTTTAAAGAACCATTTTGTCTCTCTTAGACAAACGATAATAAAATACGGCAGAAGAATAGAGGGGCGAACAAAGTCAGTGATAAACAGAACACTACTGACGGAGACTGTTGAAGAGACATCTTTCGAAGGGGGAAGGCGTTTTGGGTTTGAAAGCATAAGGGACAAAGGATGCAGGGCTGACCCACATCCTCTCTCAGATTGTTGAGTCATGGTTATAGTACGTTAACAGTTACCCATAGTTATTGTTTAATAGATGGTAGTTATTGTGATAGGGACACAATATCTCCAGCCTCGTCACAGATCTGTTTGTGCTGTCTTGCCAAATCCTACCCTATGATAAATGACCATATGAGTTGACTATATAAACAGATCTGGGACCAGGCTAGCATCCCTCTTCAGATTTCTGCAATGTCATAATGGCTTAAGTGTCTATAAAATGTGTGAAGTGCAAACAGACCGAGCGGATTCTCATTATCACAATCATCAAAGACATGATTCTGTTCTGTTGTCAGCACTCTGCGGCGCTCTCCAATTTCCATATAATGCCTTGTTAAAATGGCTCAGGAATTTATATGGATACACTGTAATTAAATAGAATAGGATTATAGTGTAGACCTATAGAGAATACATATATTATGAAATATATTCCAAGTGAAGTTAATTTAATCAATCCAGTTCACTTCAGAATGATTCCAGAATCCATGGACACTGAATTGGGTTAATAGGCAGGGCCCAGGGGGATAACTTGGGGACAATGAAGTTTGGAATTATGGGTATACAGAAATAGTTAAACCGGCGCCGAAAAGAGATGGCTGCCTCGCTTCGTGCTCCTTGGAAAATATGCAGTATTTTGTTTTTTTACGTGTTATTTCTTACATCGGTACCCCGGGTAATCTTAGGTTTCATTACATACAGTCGGGAGGAACTACTGAATATACGATTAACGTCAACTCATCATCGTTCCTACCAGGAATATGACTTTCCCGAAACGGATCCAGTGTCTTGCCTTCCACACAATACAATGGATCTGATCCCAGCCGGCGACCCTGTGCGACGCCGAAAAAGGGGAAAACGTGGCGGTCTCGTGGTCAGGCTTCGGAGACGGGCACATCGCGCCCCACTCCCTAGCATACTACTCGCCAATGTCCAGTCTCTTGACAATAAGGTTGATGAAATCCGAGCACGGGTAGCATTCCAGAGAGACATCAGGGATTGCAACGTGCTCTGCTTCACGGAAACATGGCTAACTCAAGGGACGCTAACGGAGTCGGTGCAGCCAGCTGGTTTCTCCATGCATCGCGCCGACAGAAACAAACATCTTTCCGGTAAGAAGAGGGGCGGGGGGGTATGCCTTATGATTAACGAGAAGTGGTGTGATCATCATAACAACACACAAGAACTCAAGTCGTTCTGTTCACCTGATCTAGAACTCCTCACAATCAAATGTCGACCGCATTATCTACCAAGGGAATTCTCGTCAATCATAATCACAGCCGTATACATTCCCCCCCAAGCAGACACATCGATGGCCCTGAACGAACTTTATCTGACTCTTTGTAAACTGGAAACCACACACCCTGAGGCTGCATTCATCGTAGCTGGGGATTTTAACAAGGCTAATCTAAAAACAAAACTCCCTAAATTCTATCAGCATATCGATTGTGCTACCAGGGCTGGAAAAACACTAGACCATTGTTACACTAATTTCCGCGACGCTTATAAGGCCCTCCCCCGCCCCCCTTTCGGAAAAGCTGACCACGACTCCATTTTGTTGATTCCAGCCTACAAACAAAAACTCAAACAACAAGCTCCCGCGCTCAGGTCTGTTCAACGCTGGTCCGACCAATCTGAATCCACGCTTCAAGACTGCTTCGATCACGCAGATTGGAATATGTTCCGCATCGCGTCCAACAACAATATTGACGAATATGCTGATTCGGTGAGCGAGTTCATTAGGAAGTGCATTGACGATGTCGTACCCACAGCAACGATAAAAACATTCCCAAACCAGAAACCGTGGATTGACGGCAGCATTCGCGTGAAACTGAAAGCGCGAACCACTGCTTTTAACCTGGGCAAGGTGACCGGAAGCATGACCGAATACAAACAGTGTAGCTATTCTCTCCGCAAGGCAATCAAACAGGCCAAGTCTCAGTACAGAGACAAAATCGAGTCGAAATTCAACAGCTCAGACACAAGAGGTATGTGGCAGGGTCTACAGTCAATCACGGATTACAAAAAGAAAACCAGCCCCGTCGAGGACCAGGATGTCTTGCTCCCAGACAGGCTAAACAACTTTTTTGCCCGCTTTGAGGACAATACAGTGCCACTGACACGGCCCCCTACCAAAACCTGCGGGCTCTCCTTCACTGCAGCCGAGGTGAGTAAAACATTTAAACGTGTTAACCCTCGCAAGGCTGCAGGCCCAGACGGCATTCCCAGCCGCGTCCTCAGAGCATGCGCAGACCAGCTGGCTGGTGTGTTTACGGACATATTCAATCAATCCTTATCCCAGTCTGCTGTTCCCACATGCTTCAAGAGGGCCACCATTGTTCCTGTTCCCAAGAAAGCTAAGGTAACTGAGCTAAACGACTACCGCCCCGTAGCACTCACTTCCGTCATCATGAAGTGCTTTGAGAGACTAGTCAAGGACCATATCACCTCCACCCTACCGGACACCCTAGACCCACTCCAATTTGCTTACCGACCCAATAGGTCCACAGACGACGCAATCGCAACCACACTGCACACTGCCCTAACCCATCTGGACAAGAGGAATACCCATGTGAGAATGCTGTTCATCGATTACAGCTCAGCATTTAACACCATAGTACCCTCCAAACTCGTCATCAAGCTCGAGACCCTGGGTCTCGACCCCGCCCTGTGCAACTGGGTCCTGGACTTCCTGACGGGCCGCCCCCAGGTGGTGAGGGTAGGTAACAACATCTCCACCCCGCTGATCCTCAACACTGGGGCCCCACAAGGGTGCGTTCTGAGCCCTCTCCTGTACTCCCTGTTCACCCACGACTGCGTGGCCATGCACGCCTCCAACTCAATCATCAAGTTTGCGGATGACACTACAGTGGTAGGCTTGATCACCAACAACGACGAGACGGCCTACAGGGAGGAGGTGAGGGCCCTCGGAGTGTGGTGTCAGGAAAATAACCTCATACTCAACGTCAACAAAACAAAGGAGATGATTGTGGACTTCAGGAAACAGCAGAGGGAGCACCCCCCTATCCACATCGACGGGTCAGTAGTGGAGAAGGTGGAAAGTTTTAAGTTCCTCGGTGTACACATCACGGACAAACTGAACTGGTCCACCCACACAGACAGCGTTGTGAAGAAGGCGCAGCAGCGCCTCTTCAACCTCAGGAGGCTGAAGAAATTCGGCTTGTCACCAAAAGCACTCACAAACTTCTACAGATGCACAATCGAGAGCATCCTGTCGGGCTGTATCACCGCCTGGTACGGCAACTGCTCCGCCCACAACCGTAAGGCTCTCCAGAGGGTAGTGAGGTCTGCAGAACGCATCACCAGGGGCAAACTACCTGCCCTCCAGGACACCTACACCACCCGATGTCACAGGAAGGCCATAAAGATCATCAAGGACAACAACCACCCAAGCCACTGCCTGTTCACCCCGCTATCATCCAGAAGGCGAGGTCAGTACAGGTGCATCAAAGCAGGGACCGAGAGACTGAAAAACAGCTTCTATCTCAAGGCCATCAGACTGTTAAACAGCCACCACTAACATTTAGCGGCCGCTGCCAACATACTGACTCAACTCCAGCCACTTTAAAAATGGGAATTGATGGAAATTATGTAAAAATGTACCACTAGCCACTTTAAGCAATGCCACTTAATACAATGTTTACATACCCTACATTACCCATCTCATATGTATATATACTGTACTCTATATCATCTACTGCATCTTGCCATCTTTATGCAATACATGTACCACTAGCCACTTTAAACTATGCCACTTTATGTTACATACCCTACAGTACTCATCTCATATGTATATACCGTACTCTATACCATCTACTGCATCTGCCATGCCGTTCTGTACCACCACTCATCCATATATCTTTATGTACATATTCTTTATCCCTTACACTTGTGTGTGTGTAAGGTAGTAGTGTGGAATTGTTAGGTTAGATTACTGTTGGTTATTACTGCATTGTCGGAACTAGAAGCACAAGCATTTCGCTACACTCGCATTAACATCTGCTAACCATGTGTATGTGACTAATAAAATTTGATTTGATTTGATTTTGAAATAGACCATGTTAAGGTCTGCTGACAGTGTGTGTGCTCTGTGGAGAGAACTTGTTGACAGAGACAACAATGGCTGGGGACAAATGCAGGCATGAAATGAAAGAGCAATTAAAAGGGTTTGTGGAAATGAGAAACACAAAAATAAATACAAAAAAAGAAAACTAAAAGAAAACTAAAAAGACAAGAGGTTTACCACTTGGATGAACATTGTTTCTCATTAAATCATTATGACCATATGCCATTGAATGTAGGCTAAAGTATCAGAGAGCGCAGGTAAAAAAAAGCATGCTGCAGTTGGTATAACGGAGGAAAGAGCCACAGTAACGCTCCATCCCTTCTGAAGCAGGCAGACTAAAGTGCCAAGTAGACTACTATCTATGGTGGTGAAATGGACAGAGCTCTCCAAGGTGCTGATTAATTCAAAGCATTTTAGATGTCACTGCAGAACACCCCACATACTCTAGTATACATTGCCTTGCAAAAGTATTCATCCTCCTTGGCGTTTTTCCTATTTTGTTGCATTACAACCTGTAATTTAAATGGATTTTTATTTGGATTTCATGTAATGTACATACACAAATAGTCCAAATTGGTGAAGTGAAAAAAAAAAAAAAAAACTTTTTTGAAAAAATTAAAAAACATTAAAAACAGAAAAGTGGTGCGTGCATATGTATTCACCCCCTATGCTATGAAGCCTCTAAATAAGATCTGGTGCAACCAATTACCTTCAGAAGTCGCATAATTAGTTAAATAAAGTCCACCTGTGTGCAATCTAAGTGTCACATGATCTCACTATATATACACCTGTTCTGAAAGGCCCCAGAGTCTGCAACACCACTAAGCAAGGGGCACCACCAAGCAAGTGGCACCATGAATACCAAGGAGCTCTCCAAACAGGTCAGGGACAAAGTTGTGGAGAAGTACAGATCAGGGTTGGGTTATAAAAAAATATCCCAAACTTTGAACATCCCACGGAGCACCATTAAATCCGTTATTATTATTTTTTAAAGAATATGGCACCACAACAAACCTTCCAAGAGAGGGCCGCCCACCAAAACTCACGGACCAGGCAAGGAGGGCATTAATCAGAGGCAACAAAGAGACCAAAGATAACCCTGAAGGAGCTGCAAAGCTCCACAGCGGAGATTGGAGTATCTGTCCATAGGACCACTTTAAGCCATACACTCCACAGAGCTGGGCTTTACGGAAGAGTATCCAGAAAAAAAGCCATTGCTTAAAGAAAGAAAATTAGTAAACGCGTTTGGTGTTCGCCAAAAGGCATGTGGGAGACTCCCCAAACATATAGAAGAAGGAACTCTGGTCAAATGAGACTAAAATTGAGCTTTTTGGCCATCAAGGAAAACGCTATGTCTGGCGCAAACCCAACACTTCTCATCACCCCGAGAATACCATCCCCACAGAGAACACCATCCCCACAGTGAAGCATGGTGGTGGCAGCATCATGCTGTGGGGATGTTTTTCATCGGCAAGGACTGGGAAACTGGTCAGAATTGAAGGAATGACGGATGGCGCTAAATACAGGGAAATTATTGAGGGAAACCTGCTCCAGAGTGCTCAGGACCTCAGACTGGGGCAAAGGTTCACCTTCCAACTGGACAACGACCCTAAGCACAAAGCTAAGGCTTCGGGTCTTCCAGAGATTTTAGATTGGGACGGAGGTTCACCTTCCAGCAGGACAATGACCCTAAGCATACTGCTAAAGCAACACTCGAGTGGTTTAAGGAGAAACATTTAAATGTCTTGGAATGGCCTAGTCAAAGCACAGACCTCAATCCAATTAAGAATCTGTGGTATGACTTAAAGATTGCTGTACACCAGCAGGAACCAATCCAACTTGAAGGACCTGGAGCAGTTTTGCCTTGAAGAATGGGCAAAAATCCCAGTGGCTAGATGTGCCAAGCTTAGAGACATACCCCAAGAGACTTGCAGCTGTAATTGCTGCAAAAGGTGGATCTACAAAGTATTGACTTTTTTTTGGGGGGGGGGGGAATAGTTGTGCACGCTCAAGTTCTGTTATTTTCTCTAATTTGTTGTTTGTTTCACAATAAAAAATATTTCTATCTTCAAAGTAATAGGCATGTTGTGTAAATCAAATGATACAAACCCACCCAAAATCAATTTTAATTCCAGGTTGTAAGGCAACAAAATAGGGAAAATGCCTTGGTTCAGGTATGTTACTGTACATTCCACCTACTCTTTTGCTAATTTAATCCCTTTAGTCTTTTCTAGACCAAAGCTCCCAACCTATTTGCATGTTGTACAGTCCAGCTTTGAATTTTGCATGAAACACCAGGAGTTATACATTTGCTTGTTCTTGAACTGAGCTTCTGTCCAAACTGCACCTGCTCCAAGCACTTCGTCAGTGGATTCACTGTCCCCCAAACCCTCCCCAGCTCCCAGTCCCCCTCTCCCGCCGAGTCTGACTCACCAGTAGGCCTACTAGCTAGCAGAAATGCCGGTGGTGGTGCTGAACTGGCGGGATTAGCAGCGCTGCTAGCTAAGGCATTGCGATCAGGAGCAATTTGCCCCTCATTCTTCTCCTCCGGCACTGACCGTTCTCCGGCTTGTTTCTGGTTCGATTCACCATCTTTCTCTTGATTTTTGAACTTGAAAATGTCATAAAACTCGATTGTATTATTATTTTTTTTTAATTATGTGGCTTTCCCACGTTTCAAATTCAGTAGGAAGATGACTAGCCTAGGCTAAGTGACAAGATTACATAGGGACCTCTTCATTAGCTGATCACCACTACCAAGACCTGTGTCAAGATCAGCTACTTACCCCACCGGCCTTCCCCATAACCTCTATGTAGAAATGAGAGAGCAGGTCTGTAATCAGTGAAGGATCGCTGCGCTTTGACAAGATGGTTTTTCTGAGTGGGCGGTAGAAATAACGAGGAGGCAACTTGACTTAAATCTGATCACTTTTATTTTAATGTTTATAGTGCGAAATGTGAAATAATTAATAAATCATGCCGTGAGAGGTACCGGATCTGGGCAAATAGGTGCCGGAACAAACTAAGTCAAATCTGTTCCGGCAGGATCCGGGTCAAATTAAGCACAGATTATAAATTAAGTATAACTATAACCAATCTAATGTGTAAAATAAATTATTTCCAGCTCAGGGCTCCAGTTATGCATTTGGTTTTTCTAACTTGCTAGCTAAGTGGCTAGAGGTTAAGATCAAGCTTCTTGGTTACAGCAGAGACATTAAATCCCCTCCTGGATCAAGATCAAGATCCCTATTGCCTAAATTGTTTTGTGCGTCCCAAAAATATACCATAAAAAAAGAAATGTAAATAGCGGCCTTTGTGTGCACTTCTGGTAATACCGTATACCCATGTATGGTACAGAAACCTATGATGGTATGAAAACCTGGATACTGCCCAACCCTACCTCACGTGTCATCTTTTTGATTGCCCGGCCATCCCATCTTCAGTTAGCTGTTTGTTCAACAACATCAAATTCTAAAACTGGCTAGTTTTTCTTCCTCACATTTGTCCTTATATTGGCTGTTAGATGTAAAATCAGGATTACTTTTACTAAAAAAGTTTGTCGACTTGAATATGATTTTTTATTTTTTTTTTTATTTTTTTATTATATTAAAACAGTTATAACGGTTATTTTCTTTTCATGACGGTCTTCATCCATAATCGTCGATTACGCGGTTATTTTAAAAAATCGGCACAGCCCTATCCATGGCATGATGGCATTGGCATCCATGCAATTCTACCCTCAAGAACCAGTACCATGTCAGAGAAGAGATGCTCTAAAAACACCACAGCCATGGCCTGCATCCCAAATGGCACCCTATTCCCTATGTAGTGTACTACTTTTGACCAGGGCCCATGATGCAACCATGGGGTTGCTTAACTCTTAAGGGTGGATGGTGGAGGACAACATACAGTTCATACAGGCCCGGGCTCCTGTCACTTTTCGGCTCTAATGCTAAAAGTAGACCAGCACTAACAGCTAAGTGGCTTCCAGCCGCTAGTGCCGACAGGACAGCTCTTCCCTTACCGCTGAATTTGCAGCTCCGAGGGTGGGATATCACTACAGCAACAACTGGGTGAGATGGGGTGAGCGGGTGGACACAGAGATACTGCAGACTGTGTTACATGGATAACACCCTGGCAGTGGACCCAGAGAGGAGAAGGCAATGGAGGGGAAATGGGGTGGGGATTTGAGGTTAAACAACAACAACTGGGTAGGACTGTCCACACCCCGCAGAGGATAGATTGGCAGAGACGGCTTGTTGGATTCCATCAAACGTCCCAAAGGATTCTGGTAATTATTCTTAGAATTCTTCCGTTACTTGCATAGGATTGATTCATCAGTATTGAAAACATAGCTTTGTGAGGATTAAGTTCTCATAACGTGATCGCACAAAGTAGTATGAATAAGACTTTGATGGAATGGTGGTAAACCACAACCACACAACATTCTTTTCATTCCTGAGGTGAAAGAGTGATATGTTAGGGATGAAACTCAATACTCACAGGGGATGCGGCTGGCATGCCAGGGGGCGGAATTAGTGACAAAGCCCTGTTTTGTTGCCGTGACAATGACCCAGGTGCCAGGGCGGTACAGGAAGGTGACCATGACGACGCCATCTTTGCCAGCCTTGCTGGATGCCAAGGTAGACTGGTTCCCATAAACCTCCACTGCAGCCTCTGCCAGAGGTGAAAGGTCACTGTTGTCAAACACCTGGACTCTGATGAGCACCTCTGTGGAGAGACAGGAAATAGAATGATTCAATTATTCAAACTAAATCAGAAATCAACAGGATAATTTACAGTGAACGCACAAAAGTATTGTTTGGTTTTGATTAAAAGTTGGAGGCTACACTTGTAGGCCATCGTACAATCTAAGAACATACAGATTGTTCTGCTTTTTCACATATAGTTGGGTTGTAATTTCTAAGTTCCCTTGCAGCTAACGATAGGAAATGTGTTGCTCTTATATAAAAAAATGAAAGTGTCATCTTGCCCTACATAAAGTAAGTGACCGGGCAAGCTTGTCTCTGTTCAGGTGTTCTAGTTCTCAGCTGACAAGGCATGATGACTCATCGTTGTTTACCATGAGATCAAAAAGCATTTCATGGAGTTTAGCGGTACAGTGTCCGACCCTATGAGGACATGCTGGGACTTCTGCCATCAGATTCGATTGATCCTCCAAACCCCCGCCAAACTGTCTGGAGGGGCAGAACTGCTGGCTGATTCCACTGCTATGACGATGTGCTTTCTAGTAACCATGGTGATGACCTGGATCATACAGGCACACTCCTCATAAGCTGTTCAGAACAATTCTAGTTATTCAGTTCAAGAATATATTCCATGGAAAACATCCTCTCTCATGATCATGAGATCACACACACACAGTCCAAGGTCTTTTGACAGAAAGTTAACAGTTGCTTTTATTGGCTGTGATACTCTCTCTCAACATACCGTGATACAGACTCTGTAGGGGGTAACACTATGTGCTTCGCAGAATCGTGTGTGTGTGTTGTTTTTGTCACACTGCTTTGCTTTATTTTGGCCAGGTCGCAGTTGTAAATGAGAACCTGTTCTCAACTGGCCTACCTGGTTTAATAAATGTGAAATAAATAAAACAATTTAAAAAGTGTGTACGGCTAGCCAATTCACAGGACCATTGATTGGCCCAGTTCACATTTTCACATTCTAAATGGGTCAATGGCTCAATTGATGCAGGTTGCTATGAGGTGTCCCCAGATAAGAATGTTGGGAAAATGGGTCGCTTGGCAGCTCCATCTAGCATGGAGTACAAGGCCCAGTGATTCCATGGTGCCATACCGAGAAGATGACATCATCTCCATAATTAACATACAACATGAATCAACAAACACAACAACCCACATGAAGCTATGAGGGAAATCACATTGTATGAACCGGTACTCAATAGGGGTACTCAATTCCTCTATGTGCCCAGATTACAAAAACGCTTTCTCTGTGAATATTATTGTGCCAATGCAGCAAGCTGAGGTTGTTGAGAGTGCCTCCTTGATTTTTGAGGATACAGAGCCAAGAGCTAAAAGGCTGAAATCATGGCAGGAAATACAAGGAGATGCAAATTAAATGTCATATTAAACCTGACACTGAACTGGCTCACAGTACCCCCCCCCCCCTCTCGCTATCTTTCCAACCACCCTCTCTGGTACATATCTCTTTGGTTCTTTTGACATTGATGAAAGTTGAAGGAGATTCTCGAGAGGTATCAAACAAAATCCTGAGAATGGACTTGTTACTGTAATGTAAACTTGCAAACTTGTCATGTCTTGACCACTAAGTCCTGAAATTGTGTACGACACTCGCTCCTCTCCAAGCAGGGCAATATAAACATAATTGTCTCGTTGAGCTCAACACTAGTGCTGTAGAAATTGCAATAGCACAGCAATGTTTTTGAAACAACTGAAATGTATAGACATATATTATATTTGCAAATATTACACTTGAATATACAACCATATGCAAACAATTAAAGGGTTTATTTATTGTTCGTGCACGCTAACAAATGTAACTACACACAATACCAAAGGCAATATCAGCATGTAAAGTAGCTAGTTAGCGCAGTTTGTTTAGGTGATTTTACAGCTATCAAATTAGGACTCTACAATCTCACCATGTTCAACCTGCAGATCAATGTGCCTCACAGAGTGGAGTCTAACATTCGCCACGGTAGATAAACTTTTGAGGAGATCGGAAACGTTGAAAATGCTACGCCAATGGTCCACGTGTTGCATTCTGGACGATTCTGGGACGAGGAGTGCTCTCCTTCAAGGAGTGAATGGGAGTCTATTGAGCGCTAGCTCAAAAACCCAACATGTGCATGAATTTCGTCAAAATCTTTTCTGAGATGTGAGATAATTAACTTGCCATCTGTAATATCGTATAGCTTTGGAATCATTCAATTTCGTACTTTTGAGATTTTCTTAGCAACCGCGTGACACAGATTGGTCGACCAGTCGGGCGTATACAATACTTCATTCATTGGATTCCTATCTCATTTCTATAATATCTCTGGCAACGGCACCATGCAATGCACCCTGGACTAAAGAGGCAGACAAGTAGGAAAAATGTGATAGACCCTCCATTAAATTACACATTTCTCGAGGTAGGAATATCGCAAAAATATGATCAATGGCTTATTCGAGAGAAGACATCCTCCAGAGTTATGACATCAGCCAGTATTGAGATCTGACATGTATGAAAGACGTTTTCGCAATCTAAAAATCGTATTCCTATTAACTTCCAGTGTAGTGAGAGCGACTTTATCACAGTGCTATGTCATACTGGCGTGAATTTTGCCTGCTTGAATGCCAATAATTCAGATACACATGAAAACATAAAATGACCCAGGGAATCAATAGAACATCACTCAGAGATGCACAAAAATAATATAACATTCAAAATGGGTGAACCTTTCATGTAATACGCTGAAGTTGTAATGTAGGCCTAAGCGCTATCTAGCTATGGTTCAGCTAATGTCCCCTAACGTCAGCATTCAGCTAACTAGCTAATGCAGCTATTACGATGTAGCAAAGGAGAATGCAGAAATAATTGAGTTTAGTTTGCTACCTAGCAAGCGCTGTAGCTATTATACTATGAACGACACTGTATGATAAAGTTACTGTACCTATATATTCGTATGAGAGGGGTCAATATTCATGTTTGATATGCAAACGTTACTAGCTGGCCAGCTATGTAAGCTCATTTTATGCATGTACGAACAGGAAATAAACCCTTTAATTGTTTGCATATGGTTGTGAATTGTTGCATTATTCAAGAGTGTAATATGGTTTGGTTGTATTATTTAAGTGTGTAAAAGTGTTATGTTTTAGATGAAAAGTTGCTTGCGGGGATCAGTGTGCTTAGCTTCCTCCACTGTCCAATTGCCCCATACTGTGCTCGAACCAGTGATCCTCTGCTTTGCAACACACGTGACCGCCCTCCTTGACAGCGTACCAACAGTTTGAGACACCTAATAGTTACTGATTGGATGGCTCCATCCGCAACATTTCAAGCTAGCTCTGGAGTGAGCTTATGGCACATTCTTAACCTCTAACGAGCCTCTACCCCGGGTCCGGGATCACCCCCCACCCCCCCACACACTGATTAGCATAGCTAGCATAGCTTCACAAGTAGATAGTAGCATCTAAATATCATTAAATCACAAGTCCAAGACACCAGATGAAAGATACAGATCTTGTGAATAAAGCCACCATTTCAGATTTTTAAAATGTTTTACAGGGAAGACAAAATATGTAAATCTATTAGCTAAACACGTTAGCAAAATACACCACTTTTCTAACTCCATCAGTTTCTTACTACTTCAGGTGCTATCACCAATTCGGCTAAACTAAGATATTGATAGCCACTAACCAAGAAAAAACCTCTTCAGATGACAGTCTGATAACATATTCATGGTATAGGATAGTTTTTGTTAGAAAAAAGTGCATATTTCAGGTAGAAATCACAGTTCTACATTGCAGCTGCAATCTGAAATAGCGTTGGAAGCAGCCGGAATAATTACTGAGACCGACGTCAATTACCAAAAGAATCATCCTAAAACACTTCAGAAAAATAGACAGCCTACAGCAATCGAAAGACACAGATCTTGTGAATCCAGAGAATATTTCAGATTTTCTAAGTGTTTTACAGCGAAAACACAATATAGCATTATATGAGCGTACCACAATAGCCAGAATCACAACCGCATTTACCAGCTGTAAATGTTAGCGATCGTAACAACCCAACAAAAGATATATAATTTGACTAACCTTGATATACTTCATCAGATGACAGACCTGTAACATCATATTACACAATGCATATAGCTTTTGTTCGAAAATGTGCATATTTAGCAGCACAAATCGTGGTTATACTATGTAATCACTACAAACATTGCATGTATTCTGGCCGGCGCCATTTTGGATTAGCGCCTATTCTTATAAAAATACTATTCATAAACTTGACTAAAAAATATAAGTTGGACAACAATCGAAAGATAAATTAGTTCTTAATGCAATCGCTATGTTAGATTTTTAAAATTAACGTTACTAGACATATAGTGTGCGTTGCAGCCAGACCAGTGCCTGCAAAAGTGGCGCGCAAACACTATGACATTTTTCCACATAAATACATAATAACATCATAAATAGTTCCTACTTTTGGACGAGCTTCCATCAGTATCTTGGGCAATGTGTCTTTTCTTCAAAAGAATAGTTGCTTTGTTGTAAAACGTCCTCTTCACCTTTGGAACTAGCTGCTACCATTAGCTATGTCGCACACACATGTCCAAATCCTCAAACTAGATACAAAGGAAATTCAGAAAAATAGCACTATACTCGCATAAACTGATATAAATCGGTTTCAAATAACATCGTTATGATGTTTCTAACACCTATATTTAATTAAATTACAGACGGATACATCTCTGGTCGATAACTGAGCGTTCCAAAATTTCATCCTGACTTCTTGCCAGGCGCCATGACGAACGAGACAAAGAAAGGTACTCTCGTTCCATCCGGCTTTATAACCTCGGACAGCTACGCAGACAGACCATTCCACTTCTCATTGGTTACTGACATCCAGGGGAAGGCGGGTGCAGTTCAATTCCAGCCATAGGATATACACAGGCTTTAAAACTGAACCCAGATCAGAGGATAATTCTCAGACCTTCGCAAGTCATGTCAGGATTTTTGCTGTAGAGGGAGTTCTGGGTCACCCACAGACATAATTAAAACGGTTTTAGAAACTAGACAGTGTTTTCTATCCAATATTAGTAAGGATATGCATATTGTACGATCAAGAATTGAGCAATAGGCCGTTTAATTTGGAGACCAAAATATGCTAATGCGGAACAGCACCCCCTATAGTTGCAAGAATTAACTCCATTACACTTGTTTATTGGCTAGTGGCTACTGTGATGTTTAAGGCAAATTGGAGCTGCAGAACAAGAATGTCATGTTGCCAGCTTCAACGAAAGGTAAGGCAAAGACGTGATGTAAATTGAAAACTGTATGTACATATTATGTCAATTAAAATCTTGTTGCAGTGCCTCTCCAACTTTCGTCAATGAGAATAGGCTCCCCCATCCTCGCTCACTCCTCTTTCTCTCTCCCCCCTCCCTCTGGTACCTCTCTATTTTTCCCACCTCCCTCCCTCCTTCCCTCTGCAGATGGGTATTCAGAAAAGGCTGAGGGAAGCTGAGCAGCAGGGTGGCCTTGGAAAAGGAAGGTAAGTATTCCTGCAATCCAACAACGTCCCATTTCCATGTTTGCTCACAGCCAGCTCTTCCTGTATGTAAGGTAGGCTCATTTCCATTCCATTGTTTAACACACACATTACCCACCACGATCTGATCTGAGCCATCTCATTCTGGCTACGGGCCAAATCTCATCTAGTCACTTGACAACTCGCTCACACTACACAACTCAATATAAATTGGTGATTTTGCTGATTGAGGTACTGTAGGCTATTTGAATAGAAATCATCTGTTATTCAACGTTCACACACTTTCTTTCTTTAGCCTCCCCAGACATGATGCACAAACCTATTGAAGCATACGTGTGGGTTACTAACGATGAGGTTTATGGGGTGAACGAGGACAGTGCCGGTCGGTGACGTTTAAGATGAGGGAGGAGTATTTCTTTTTGAGCATGGCCTTATTTCTATTACAGAATATGACTGTCATTCATATTCCATTCACCCAGCTCAATGTAACGTCAATAGGTTTAGGCTACAAAATTATACTCAAATTTTCCCTATACCCATCATGAGGTTGCAACAATCTAACTTCGCCTAAGAATGAAAGTTTATAACATAGGTACACAGGTCGAGGGAATTCATTTGAGTAATCAAGGTGACAGACAGTGACACATTCAATACCGCCTTGCACACTCTTGCCTGCATCAAGCTGATCTAGGGTGTAATCATTAGTCCAACAATTGCAAAAGAGAGTTTCTATTGTAATCCCAGTTTGGTTCCGTTTGCTTCAATTTAAGAAATGTTTTTCAACAGAATCGGCGGATTGAATACACACTTGATCACACGCAAACACAGTTCACTTTCATAGCAGCCACATACAAACAGCATGATTATTTTTGCTCATTGTATAACTCCTACTCGAATCTACGCACTCTCTTACTTTTTCCCTTTGCTTGTGTACTTCAGTGCACAACACATCAGCTGTCTCAGATCAGGCGAGAAATAAAATAAAATCCAAGCCAACCCATATCATAACTGTTACACACAGCCTACATCGTTGTCACCAAATTAGCTAAAGTCATAGTCAACATAACTACTATAACTAACATGTTTGTAAACCCGCTAGAATCATGCAGTACAGTGTACAGTCAGATAGCAGTTTAGTAATTACACCGTTGGCCCCTCGGGTTGCAATAAATTAATAAAACCAAAAGCTTACCTTAACTTGGAAGAGTTCCAGTGTTGGATAGCCATAACCAGCTATCTAACATAGCATCCCTCGCCGTTAGAGCCTGGTGTTTGAGTAGTCTGAACAAGCTAGCTGCCTGTTTGAGTAGGCTGAACAAGCTAGCTGCCTGTTTGAGTAGGCTGAACAAGCTAGCTGCCTGTTTGAGTAGGCTGAACAAGCTAGCTGCATTCACTAGCTAAGTGAAAGTGAGGGAAAAAAAAGAAATATAGCTAGCTCTCTTTCTCTCTCTTGCTTCTTCATTTCATGCACTGCTGTGCAAACTAGCTAGATTCATTATCTGATCCTTTGATTGGGTGGACAACATGTCAGTTCATGCTGCAAGAGCTCTGATAGGTTGGAGAAGGTCCTCTGGAAGTTGTCATAATTACTGTGGATGTCTTTGGAAGGGGGTGAGAATCATGAGCTAGGTTTTGTATTGAAGTCGATGTACCCAGAGGAGAACGGAAACTATCTGTCCTCCGGCTACACCATGGTGCTACCCTATAGAGTTCCGGCAGCTACTGTAGACCTTGATTGCAAAACAGTGTGTTTTAATCAATTATTTGGTGATGTGAATATATTCAGTTGAATCTAAAAAGGATAACTTTTTTCATTTTCAGTTTCACTATTTTTATTAAATTCACTGAGGAGGATGCCTCCACTGAACGAGGGTGTAAAACGGAGATCATCTTCATTGTGTGTCTTTAGCTCCTCTGTCCCGATGCCTATACACACTGCTGCGGTCTCTTCTTGTTAAAATGTGCCATCGATTACACACTCACTATCAGGTGGTCTCGGTGCAAGCAGTAATTGTTCCAGAATGCAATGCAGTGACAAGGGCTCCACGGGCCACGGGGAGAGCCAAAGAGAGATGGCGGTCTTGTTTGTTAAAGGAGAGAGAGGTGGGGGGAGCAGGAGCATACAGACCCCAGCCATGCAGGAATGTCTGTCCTTGCCTGTGACCCTCATCAGTAGCCAGCAGACTCTGGGCCGGACGGACGGACAGACAGAGCTCTCCTGAGACTGGGGGATATGGTGGAGCACTTTGACTGATGAATAGCTCCTTAGAATGTGTATCTGAAGTGGGGTAAGAACTTCCCTTACGGAAAAACCACATGAATTTCACGTGATCTTATGTGAAGTTAATGTGATAATGTGACAAAATGTAAAAGCAACATGTGATAACAAGAAACTACACATGTGAAAACATTTGAGCACATGTGAAAACATGATCTAATGTGAAATAAATGGGGATGCAACATTTCAACATGTGATACCATGAAACTACACATGACAAGCTTGGAATGTTTTTAACTTGTGAAAACATTATATAACTTATAAATGCCTCATCAGCTTAGTTCAACCCAAAATACAAGCATGTTTTACTACAATGTTTGTAAACAACAAATGCTAATTTCTTGTTAAACTGCAATTCACATGTGAGGTGAAAAATGGTATTCTCCTCATATGTGAAAAGGTGGCGGTATCATGTGAACTACATTGAATACATGTGAACATATGGTGTCATATGGTTTCACATGTGTCTCTTATGTTTTCACATGAACATTTCAGCTCAACGTGTGAACAGTTATTTCATATGTGAAAATATGATTTCACACGTTTTTCTGGTAAGGTAAGTAATGAAATGGTATGGGGTTTTTAAAGCTGGAATCCTTTGTGGCTATATCCATTTTTGGACTTATCAATTAATGATACAGTTGAAGTCGGAAGTTTACATACACCTGGTTGGAGTCAGTAAAACTTGTTTTTCAACCACTCCAACAATTTCTTGTTAACTAACTATAGTTTTGACAAGTCGGTTAGGACATCTACTTTGTGCATGACACAAGTAATTTTTCCAACAATTGTTTACAGACAGATTATTTCACTTAGATCATTCACTGTATCACAATTTCAGTGGATCAGAAGTTTACATACACTAAATTGACTGTGCCTTTAAACAGCTTGGAAAATTCCAGAAATGATGTCATGGCTTTAGAAGCTTCTGATAAGCAAAAAATTGTAGAACTCCACAAGTCTGGTTCATCATTGGGAGCAATTTCCAAACGCCTGAAGGTACCACGTTCATCTGTACAAACAATAGTACGCAAGTATAAACACCATGGGACCACGCAGCCGTCTTACCGCTCAGGAAGGAGACGCGCTTTGTCTCCTAGAGATGAACGTACTTCGGAGCGAAAAGTGCTAGGACCTTGTGAAGATGCTGGAGGAACAGGTATAACAGTATCTATATCCACAGTAAAACAAGTCCTATATCGACATAACCTGAAAGGCCGCTCAGCAAAGAAGAAACCACTGCTCCAAAACCGCCATAAAAAGCCAGACTACGGTCTGCAACTGCACATGGGGACAAAGATCATGCTTTTTGAAGAAATGTCCTCTGGTCTGATGAAACAAAAATAGAACTGTTTGGCCATAATGACCATCGTTATGTTTGGAGGAAAAAGGGGGCTTGCAAGCCGAAGAACACCATCCCAACCATGAAGCACGGGGGTGGCAGCATCATGTTTTGAGGGTGCTTTGCTGCAGGAGGGACTGGTGCACTTCACAAAATAGATGGCATCATGAGGTAGGAAAATTATGTGGATATATTGACGCAACATCTCAAGACATCAGTCAGGAAGTTAAAGCTTGGTCACAAATGGGTCTTACAAATGGACAATGACCCCAAGAATACTTCCAAAGTTGAGGCAAAATGGCTTAAGGACAACAAAGTTGAGGTATTGGAGTGGCCATCACAAAGCTCTGACCTCAATCCTATAGAAAATGTGTGGGCAGAACTGAAAAAGTGTGTGCGAGCAAGGAGGCCTACAAACCTGACTCAGTTACACCAGCTCTGTCAGGAGGAATGGGCCAAAATTCACCCAATTTATTGTGGGAAGCTTGTGGAAGGCTACCCGAAACATTTGAACCAAGTTAAACAATTTAAAAACAATGCTACCAAATATTAATTGAGTGTATGTAAACTTCTGACCCACTGGGAATGTTAGTTAGACTTAAAAGCTGAAATAAATAATTCTCTACTATTATTCTGACATTTCACATTCTTAAAATAAAGTGGTGATCCTAACCTAATTTTTACTATGATTAAATGTCAGGAATTGTGAACAACTGAGTTTAAATGTATTTGGCTAAGATGTATGTAAACTTCTGACTTCAACTGTATATACCCATTGATTCTTGAAGAATATAACTTATAAATGCCTCAGCTTAGTTCAACCCAAAATACAAGCTTGTTTTACTACAATGTTTGTAAACAACAAATGTAAACAAACACTGTATAGCCTCAAGACATGGCTAAAAATATAATTTTGCTCTGTCTATGAATTTGAGAGTGGTTACATTTCTCCAGGCCCATCCCTCAGCTTTTCACCAAAACACAGGTGGAGTGACAGCTTTGATATTGTTTCAATTAAGGATTTTAGCTTTAAGCTAAATGGCACACTGTTGAGCTAAACTGTGTCATTAAAAAAAAAAGTAGAATTCTCAGAAGTCCCCTACACATTCATTACCTATAATACAGTACATCTCTGCACTTAGCAAATGAGTGCCATCTGCACTGCTATTTTAGTTATTTGTTAATCTGACAATTTTCTCATCATTGATCAAATGTACTTATCTCAGCAATTTGAAAACCCTCAGATCAAAAAATGTAATCAATGATGAGAGAATAGTCAGATTTCACAGAACTTCATGTGAAATAGCATCACGTGACGTTTTCCAAAACCACATGGTTTTACATTATTTATAATAATAACATTACAAAATAAAATGTTGCATGTGCAAAATATGTGAAATCTGGTGATTTTCCACATGTGAAATCATGTTTTTTTTTCTTCCATAAGGGCTTCCTCAATCTGGACAGCCTTGTAAAACTGTTTGGGTGAGTTTCCTGAGAGGGCAGATAGGATGGAAGGCTGACGTGTCACAATCACAGTCTGTCCTTCTGCTGTGAGCAAGGTCAAACCTCCTTGGAAACTCTTTGATCTAAGGAGACTCACTCTTACCCCAAATGAAACACAAAGGGTTTGAGGTAGAGGTACCAAGGGCGAGGAGAGAGTTAAGAGGAGATAAATCAAACCAAATCACCTCCACCTCCTCCCTACTCGCATCGACCTGCTGGAAGTCATCATGAGGGACTTCCTCAGGCTGCACATAGAGGGGGAGAGGAGAGAGAGACAGAGAGAGCAAAGAGAGCTGGAAAGAGAGAGACTTGGTGGGGGTGGGGGGGTCCTTGGTTAGGTCCACAGCTGGAGTACATCAGTAGAGAGGATCTCTCTCAGGCCTCAACACCATTATCTACCAGGGCCCAGGGGGAGAGTTATATGGTGTGTGTGAAGGTTGTTAGGGGTCTTTAAAGTTGGGTTACAGCTTTGGATGAGACGTTCAGCTTGAACCCTACCACCTACATGCTAAAAAAGCTATCTTTGATTACACACAAGAAGGGCTCCAAAAGCACTTCATGTGTAACATTGCGATCTTTACCAAGACATTTCAGAATAATTACAGCTCCACTCTCCAGCATGAGATGAGAGGAGCTTAGAAAGTGAATGGTTTACTGCTTTTGTCGTAACATGCGTGGAGGTTTCTGACTAACTCTGCAAGCAATGATAGCTTAGCTTGTCATTACAAGGAGTAAAAGTTTCGATTAAATGAAAAAGATTTTAGCTTCCTCAGCAGCAGGTTAACAGTGCAGTACACACAGGTTGATATGTTGATATGGCTGATTTCCAAGTGTCATAAACTACTGCTTAGTGTCCCCAGAGAGGAAACCCATCCACCGGTCAGACAGCGTTGGCCAAGGTGCAGGGCATTGTTCCATGTGGAATCACAGCCTCACAGGACACATCAAGGCTGTTCTAGAACAGGAAAACACAGTTCCAAGCCAAAGTCCACAAACAGTTCCCCCTACTGTGCTCTCCTTGAGAGCCAGGATCCCAGTGACAAGAGGTTAGTCCCCTTGAAGACCACAGAGGAAAAAGGAGAGGACACTAAAATACACTTGATATGAGAAAACAGGATTAACAGATGGCACAATTTCTGATTGATGAAGTAGAAGCATAACTGTTACAATCAACTCAGAGTTTATGCACCGTCCCTGCTTTTTCTTTACCGGTGCCATCCTGCTCCATATGAAACCAATGGTAATTTCTGATCTGTAATTATGAACAGTGATTCATATCATTAAGGGGGTCACTACTTTTCATTGCTGGGTAACAGTAATTGTTTCTGCTCATTTGCACAAGAAGGAAGTGGTGAATAATCTAATAAAATCACATGATTTCACCACACGAATGAGTGGCGTGCAAATGACCGATACTTCCATAGTTAACAGTCACGATTCCACAGAACCTGATGTCTACACAACAGGCCGAATGCGGCAATTTGTTACCATGGCAATCATCGAAGAACACGCTCACCCGCGCCCACACAAAACCCCAGCTAGTACATATTAATGGTATCAAAAGCTTTTTTGTTACATAGTAATACATAACTCACAGAAGACTGTTGAATCTACATGGTGTTTAGGCACTCATAGCACTCTGAGAAAAAGAGTTGTATCTGAATCAAACAGCTGCTGGAATGGACAAAAAACACAATTGCACGATCTGGTTACACTCGGAATAATCTGTGGTCAGAGTGAGGCCACGGCAGCTTGCTGGGATGCAGTAATACAACTTGGTCATCATGTCCAGATGTTTTGGATCTCTGCAGCCTAGCCCAGATGTTTAAAGCTGGCCTGGGACATCACATCGGCTTGTACTGCATGTGGTCAGTGAGAGGATCAAGAGGAGTAGCTAGAGAAACTAGCATGTGGAGGTGAATTACATACACAGAGCCTTTCATACAGTATCTCCATACAGTATATGGCACTGACATACATACAACAACCTTGTACAGTGTCAGTATCTCACAATTGAATTATGGCTGATCATACGTTAACCTAACAACATAATAAATCAAGGAAAGATATCATGATGGTTATACGACGATGTAGCTCACTCACCCTCACACCGAGAAAGGGTAGTTGCAAAACTGACAACATTGTTGTGTCCATATTTTCCTGCAACTTTTTAGCTTTTTCTTTGCAATGTCATAAAGCGGCAGGTAAGAGTCTTGGGCCAGTAACTGAAAGGTCGCTGTTTCGGATCCCTGAGCCGACTAGGTGAAAAACCTTTCGATGTGCCCTTGAGCAAGGCACTTAACCCTCATTGCTCCTGTAAATCGCTCTGGATAAGAGCGTCAATTTTTTGGGGTTATTTTCTTGCCAGTCTTTTTGAGTCATTCTTTCTTTACAAAATACGTTGTGTGCCAACTGTGTTTTGGGAATATGGAAGCAAATTCTCTTTGGACATTTTTATAAAACGGGTATGTGTGGCAAATAAGCTTACATGCCAAATTAGTCAACTGTTCTCAAACATAATCCATATTAAAATGTGGAAGCCTACTTAACACAAGTGAGATAATAGAAACAGAAAATAATGAGGGGACTTAGATTTAAATGCCAATCCACAGAGGATTTGATATGGTTTCTTACTGGAAGCCTTTCCAAATATCACATTTTCCAAGGAGCAGAATTTCATCCATTACTAAGGGCAGGAAAGTTGGATATGAACTGTGAGTATCCTAGCCAAACTGAATACTACATAGCAAGTCAAACGATATATTTAGGAATTGCTTGCTGGCAGTCCTTGTTTAGAGACAAGACAGGTTGTTTAGATTTTATCAGGCTCACTTTTGGAGTAAATTAATCTCATTCCAGAATAAACTTGTCATTAGGAGGAAAATAAAATCACAAGGCAAGAATTCGAGGAAAGAGCCACGGTTCAGGGATCCACCCATTGTGTGGAAACAAGAAACAGTTGTTGGTCTTAAAAGACTTGTCCAAAATGTCCAGTACGAACGCTATTTGTTCAAATATGCTATCATCAGCCTAGGAAGAATAAGTGCATGTGTGTACTGACGGTCCACCTATATATACAGTATTGTATGGTCTAAAAAACAAGAAGCACCATTAACCTGTGTCCTGCACACAAAAACCATGGAAAACTTTTGCTGTGAAGTAATCCATGTACGGACATGACTTTTGTTGTGCTTTAAGAACAACCAATAAAGACATTCTATAGAATAAAAGAAAAGATTGAGTACTTCAATGACTAGGGCGTGTCTCTGTCGTAGCAGGACTGCGCCGGGTGTGTTAGGCTGTCTATATTTCCAAAGGGGTGCTATGCTGTGCTACTATGCTATGCTATGTCCAGACAGCTCTACTAGTCTCCTCTGAGAGGAGAGAGGGTGTTAGGTGTCAACAGTCGGATTCCTCCCACTGTACAGCTGCCTGGGCAAAAATTCCTTGGCAGACAGCCAGCCCCCCTTCTTCATAGGCTACCGCTACAGCAAAACAGCCTGGCTGGTCCTGGTCCACGGTGCTCTGAATCCTAATACAGGATGTCAGTCAGAGCAAGTTCCTGAGTCAGATAGACCCACTCTTTCTAGCCTGGTCCTAGATCATTATTGTACTGTCTTGCCAACTCCTATGGTCATCGTGACCATATGATTTGGCAAGACAGCACAAACTGATCTGGGACCAGGCTACGACTCTTCAGTAGAAACCAACTCATTTGCCCATGTCTCAGCTCCACTCCCAGCAGTAGAATGTATAATTAAAAAGAAATGATTGAATTGCTAATTACAACTGATCTCTTCTTGACATTGCTTCCATATTTGACATAAGTGTATGTCGACTCTACACTGCCTGCTATTTCCCCCTGGACGGATTAGTGAGAGCATTTTCACATCACAATTTAACCAGACGTTTTTTGAGATTTTCAAAAGATCCACAATCCAGATTTCTTTTGTGGCTAAACATCAAATAATATGACCTGGAGAGGTTGTCGCCCTAAGCCATCAGAAAAAAGGGGACCACAATGAAGGAAAAACTCCATAAAAACTGTATATGGATGCTGGAGGCATAAAAAGATAAAACACCAACCGACAATTTTTGTTGGAGCCGGAAACATAATTATAATAATTTGTACACTGCAAATCGACCACAATGTAGCCCAAAAATAGATTGTATTTTAAAATAACTATCAATTCATACCTTGATCACGTGTTTAAATGTTTTATTCATGTGAATAGTTTTCCTAAATGAAACTAACTTTAGCTAAATTCCTGGTGATTGTACAGTTTTTCTGGACCGAAAATTTAAAAAAGGTTTTGGCCCACTTGCCGCCTGTTGTCGACCATTGCCATAGAGGCTCAAAGTGCAGCAGTGTATAGATATGGACAGACTACCCCCGAAGTGCAGCTATACAGAACAACCACCCTGTCACTGAACTACCCCATGACATTGATAGAAAACAAACAAGAAAATGTATAATTTTGCTCATTAAAAACACAATAAAACCTAGATCTCAGGGTATAGAAGGGACTGTTCTGCCAAACAATTACGAATCTGAACAATTAGGAATTGTATGTGAGCCTGTATGGTTCACCTGCCCAGCGGCAATGGAGAGAAAGATGGGGGGGTACAGACAACACAAATCCATGGAAGTCAGCTCACATTAGACCCCTGCCTGGCCAGGCCTCAGCCGGCTATTGTCCGCAGACCGTGGCAGGCTGCAAAGGTTGTCAGACCGATTAGAACAGCCAGGTGTTGGTCATGCAGAAACAGCCCAAGAATAACACACATTTTTCATGCTTTGGTTGTTGCTCTGGGCAGTGGGCACAGTCAGTCTGCAAGTATACACAGCTGATGCTTTTACATAAACCCCTGAACTCAACAACAGCAACACTGCCTCCGTCCTCACAAAAAAAATGTCATCAACCTCAGGCGCTAAGTAGCTAGCAATACACCTCAGACGTTTGAAAATTCAAGGAGACGGACCATAGAAGCATCAACGATCGTATGAGTATCTCTGTCTGAATGACAGACAGCACCTGGCTCTTGTAAGACAGATAAACACGAACTTCAAAAGAAAGCCACAAATGGACATGTGACAAACTGCCTCAACTGGGTAGGACACAACATAGAGGTCACTGAGAGGGGAAGGGGCAGGACTCACCATGGACAGATTACAATGGCAACAACATCAAGTGACAAAGAGAAGACACGTTCCACTCAGTCACTCTGATCTCAGATTTCAGCATGGAATAATGTTAAGACAAACCAAGATCACGGTTTACATCCTACTGAAGATGACCTGGAATCAAAAGTTCCTTTTCAGGACAATAATTCAGATATGAGGATTTCTTATGTCAGTGAAAAGTCAAATTTGTTTGAAAGAAAAATACGACCATTTTCATATATAGTATTTCTAAGTATCCTTAACTCTTCTACCATACAAACCTGCTCTCTGGGGACATCAGGCTTACATTGAATATTGCGCTATTAGACTCAATTATGAATAAATAACATCCCCATGGCTAGGTTTAATCCCTACATAATTAATTTTAACAGTATATCATTAATATGTACGCCTTGATTACTGACGCTGCAGAGAGTGTGCACCGAAAAACGGCATCCCAAATGGCACCCTATTCCCTATGAAGTGCACTACTTTTAACCAGGGCATGTCGGACATAGGGTGCCATTTTGGGACGTATCCAAACATCTACCCATAACTAAATATGAATCTTCAGGAGGAGCTGAGCTGACCCAAGACGACAGTCGGGCACAATTTGACTTTGTCCACAGCATCACCCTTCACTGATCTCTGAAATAATTTCCTTTTACTTCCTAGACCAAGCATTTCATTGGTAATATGATACTTTTTTAAATAGGCTGTGGTGATTCATCTCATTCTTGCTGAGCTACTGAGCTGTTAAAAGAAAGGAACTTCTACTGCGATAAAAAATAAACACTCAAGCTTTTTCCCACCGGCCTCAGTTCAATCCACAAACGCCTTAATTCTTTCATAATTCTTTCAGCGACTCGACATAGCTTGGATGGGAAACTCTCAGACTGCTTCAAAGGGACCTCTACTTCTGAGGAGAGATTGAGGTCATGAGCTCTATGATAAAGTAATGAAAGAACACCGTCTGACAAATCAATATGGGGGCGAAGGTGTGGCCGTGGTTGACGACAACACCTTCAAATGAATTAATCAACATTTCCTGTCTCTCCAGGTGGGATACTTTCTATCAACCCACGGTGTAATAACATGGTATAACGACAAGGTGCTAGAGACTGATGTGATTTCCCGTTTGAAAGTGTTTCAAGAAAGTTGAATCTATATAGCTATACTGCAAGGACAAACTATTAGACCAACCACAACCAGTTTGCTCAGTCTGTGAAGCTATTGGTATTCACATGGATAATCTATGGTTATTCATAGATAAGATTAGAGAAGCTAAAATATTAAATGGCACTGAATTTGACATGTGTGGGTTAAGAAGCTCTACCCATCTTGACAATCTTGTCCAAAGCACTAAGCAATAAGCACTTCTTCCAGAAATAGGCTTCTTTGGCGGGAAACAGCTTAGCTAATGAAATATAGATAGCGGACACGACTTCTTAAAAGCCTGCTTAGCTATAAAAAGAGGCATCTACAAGGAATTGTAACATATTGAAAGTATCTGAACTAAACCGTGCTTGGACCAGTTGAAGGATAGGGAACTGTATGGGAGAGAAATCACTACCAAGCATTGACACTAGCATCCACTTCAAGCACCTTGGAAGTCCCCCTTTCTCCTGTTCAGTTACAATGACAGACAGTAGGCCTATATCCGTCTGTTTAATTGCAAACCATAGTCTACTGTCCCAGGACCGCCTATTTAATAATAATAATAATAATAATAATGGTGAAATGATTCCTGCTGAGAAACTGATTTGAAATAGGATAAATGAAATGTGTCAAAAGTCCTGGGAACCAAAAAACAAACATTGTTGAAATTATAATGTCCTTTGGCCATTCATGAGGCCTCTTGGGACGTAACAACAACAAGAACAATGTCAACAATGGGTGCATGCAGATGACAGTAGCCAAAACAAGCTTGTCGACCATCTCGCATTCACAAATGTACAATATTTTGTGCTATACAGGCTGCAAGACTTGAAACTCGTATAGGCCTATTTTTCTCGCATGGAATGATTATATTGATTTAGATTTTTTTTTTTTATATAGTTATACGAACCATCGGTGTCTGACAATTGACCGTTTGCTAATTAAAAAAGATCTAGTTGGGATCTTCCAGAGTTACATAAAGTTAACGGGCAGGTATAGAAGTTTGAACTAAGCTGACGCCTCATCATAGCCTAATTGCTATTGCACATCTTAACGGAATAATGCAACTGCTATTGATCGGATATATAGTCTAGCGTTAAATTAGATTGATTTACAGATTTTACCTACAATGGCCCATCAGGGGAGGGTGCTGCAGTTCAGTGTCCTTTGTGTCCTATTCTGCAATGAAGTAACCACAAGACCAGAGCATGCGGCGACTACATTGTGTTCATTCGTGCGTAGACTGTTATAGCTGAATAAATGCGACGGTTACATAATAACTCATCCTCATCACTGAGAGGGGCACAAATAATAACAACATCCAATGCGTTAGCTATAGCAGCCTATCATATTCGCCACCACAGACTTTCCCCTCAAAACTCGAACCTTGACGAATCTCTACGAATAACTCACCAAGTGCTCCCTGGTCCGGAATGGATTTAGCAAGTCCTTCCCAAAGATTGCCGAGAAAAAGAAAGAGACAAAGAAGACGAGATATGTGCGGTGGTGGCATTCTCACTGCGACATCACCAATTCCACTTAGGTGGCCATTCATCCATATTGCTTTTGAGGTTGGCATTGACTGCTCCCTTTTCGCGCTGCCTCGGAAGCCTACTCCTTGCTCGGCTCGCGCTCCGGAGTGGCTTCACAATTCCATTGTCCTACGTGGGAGGGGACGCTTGCTCTGCTTAGTGGGTGGTCGTGATCGCCCCCTAGTGGTACCAAAGTAGAGTGTGTTCACAGATGGACTCCTATGAAGGTCTATGGGCCCTTATAAATCCATCTCAAACCCTATTAGGAGGACGGTGTAATTACAAATGTAAGAACACAGTGTTCCATTTCACTTAAAAGTAGGCTATCTGTTTGCATGCACAATAGCTGCTATTAATTTGCAGTTGTTTTAAAATGCATATAACATGTCAATGTAACAAACAAAAAAAACGTGTAAGTATTGTACTTTCTTGCCATATCTGAGTTTTTATTTATTATTCTTTTTAATAATAAACACATTATTGCCGGGTCTGAGTGTTATTGTCACTAGGGTCTCCCCTCTACAACAACAGGAAGCTGGCTCAGCCTTCAGCGAGTCATGATGGTCGCCCCAACACAATGGTTGCTTAGAGAGCAGGCCGATGCCATCACACTAACAAGGATATCCCCTCTGTGAACATTGGAATGCCAGTTTGGCTTCAAAAGGACACAAAGTGTTTAATCACGATTATATGATTATTTTAATACAAAATGCAACAGCTACAAGTTACCCTTTAAAAAAAATCTTTAGGGTGCATCTTGAGAAAATGTGCAGTTATAGGGAGTAAAACAAGAAGCCCACAGCAACATTTACAAACCATGTGAAACAGTTTAACACTCAGAAAACGTGTGGGCGTCTGTGTCAAACCAAATAAATACATAAAACACCAGGGTTTCTAGGGTGATACAGCAGTTATTTATGCTTGCTTGTCCTCTGTGTTTGGGGGCATCTCAGCGTATTCTGACTGTCCAGCCCCAGCTAGGTGTTCTGCATCGTCATCATCATCACACGGGGGACGGTTGCGATTAAAGAACCCCACCTGAAGCATAAAACATTTACATTTCCACATGTTGTTTCCTGATTCCGGTTTCATTCGTGTGTCATCGATGACATTCTCCTTTATGTCCCCTCTAAATTGTCTCCATTTAAAACAAGAGTTACGGGTTTAAGAAAACATATAATTAAAAAAGACAGAGTGATCGATACTTAGATGATCGCTGAGTAGCACCTTCTAAATGCTACCCAGTTATAGGGCCCAATCTTGCGCCACCTGCTGTTTTAACGATGTCAGTACATTACCTTCCAGAAGATCAGAGCTAGCAGAGCAAGGAGGAAGAGGCCAGAGACCACAGCCACAACGATCCACCACACCGGCACTTCCTTCTCTCCATCAGGAGCCCTCCACACCACACTGGTCTGGGTCTACACACACATGGTCAACTGGCTCCAATTAAATCTGTCCAATAACTACTGAAGAAATGGTTACTTTGTGTGATAAGGTTGTGTATGTGCCTCAAGTAAGTCATTTATGTCATTAGTAAATAAGTGTTGTCTACACATTAGTGGAAGTGGAAAGGAGAAACCTAAGTTATTTTTTTTTTACCTCAGCCTGTCCACTTGGCAGCACTTCAGGCTGGATCTTGGAGGGCATATCTATAACCTCATAGCGTGCTGTAGAGTGGAGAACATAATTCTCATAGGGCCTCTAGGGGAAACAGAATGAGGGTTCCATAATCATTACGGAATAATGTCAAAGAAGTAAGATCTTACAAAGTGCTATCTCAAAATTATGCAGAGCTGTCTGGGAGCGCTTTTCCTTTACACCTATGAATGTAGATATAGTGAAAAAATTGTGTGGAAAAGATGTCACTGTGATTCTCTCTTTCCCTATCTCTTCCTCCCTCTCCCTCTTCCCTCTCACCTCCAGGAAGGTCTGTACCCAGAGTCGAGACATCACCTTCACCACAGCGCTCCAGCCTCTCTCCAGACCTGTGGCCTCACACACAAACCTCAGACAGGTATCTCCACTAGTGCAGTTCTGTAGAGAAATCGAGAGAGGAACACACCTGACTGAGTCAACCAGTTTCCCCCATTACACATCAATTCAATGTACCCATCCACATGAGATGTAATATTTTGTTATACAGCCCCCTCTTGTGGCACATACAGAATATTGCAAGCTGTCCCTGAAATTGCAGCAAAAAAGGAACTAGCCTATCGTACAGTATCAAGTAAAGACAAGACCGTTTGATTGTATTGCGGTCAGAAGTACACTGATGCATGTCATTATGTTAATCGCGTGAGGCGACACTTGTTTACCACGTGAACGGTCTCTTTGCGCTGAGGCTCCTGCTGTGCCACCTCATTCTGTTTGACCTTGTGCACTTTACCAACAGTAGTATTCCCGGTCTTCACCAACTGCCAAAACAAAAGAGTGTACTCCAATTTCATATGACCAAAACATAATGAAAAGAACAATAGAAAATCTGGTTTTGCTTCTATTTAAGGCAAATATAAAATAAAATAGTGATTTCCTTTTAAATTAAACATAATTAATGGTAAAAACAACATAGTTTTCCCGCTATAGAAATATTTGCTGTCTGGCACACTGCAGAGCCACATCATGCTACCTCTCTCACCTGATATGGGTCGATGTCAGGGGAGTCAGTGTGGCAGGTGAGGAAATCCTCAGAAGCGTTGGCGAACACATAGAGCAGGAAGTCTCCATGGTGATGGGTGGGGAACTCTACCTGCACCCTGGCGTTGACCGTGCTCGGACCCAGGTTTCTCAACTGAGTGTTTCAACAAAAAAAACACATGCTTTCAGATTTCGCTCACTAAGTTGGATCTCATTGTCAATGCTTATATATGACATAACATATACAAAACATACTCTATAAGGGCCTTATGGACTCTTCAAATAGATGTTACACATTTTGACCTAAAACTGCAACAACCTCAGAGAGACAAATGTCTTAAATGCTTTGTTTCTTTTCTGAATGAACCACTGAGTGAACCATAAAAAGGTTACCTCATAGACGTGTTCCACTAGCGGGCCAACCTCTTCTAGGTCAGCAGGATGCTCCTTCTGTTCCCACTTGGCAATGGGCAGGACACACTCAGGTGGAGAGGAGCCCCTGTCCAAAAAACAACAAGCTACAAGGGTGGACCAAACGCTGAGGACAACACTGATAACACTAGCCTGGTCCTAGATAGGTTTGTGCTGTCTTGCCAACGATTATATGGTTGTTGTCATGCATGGCAGCGCGGACAGCAGATCCGGGATCCAATAGATTGCCTCATTTCTCACTGATCTTAGTAGAATATAGGGATCAGACTGCTTCAGGATGCTTAATTTGCACCTCTTGGTCTTACAGTTAAATAGTCCTAGTGATAATTAGTAACTACGTGTCCTGGGAAAGCCAATAACTACAAGGACAAGAGGAAACCATGGTGTTACTGTACTGTATTACGCTCGTATTAGGACAACATCTTCCAATGGCAAACATCACTCATCCCTTTTGGATATGAGATATTCAGTCTGCTACTTCTCTGGATTGGCAACTCTGAAGGCAGCTCTGAATTGTCACACAGAAAGTGTGTCTCAGGAGTCAGGAGGAGTGCTCATTTCCATGGTAGCACAAAACAGCACAGTTTATGGCTCTGATGATAATTGGAGGATAATTGGAGGACAATGAATGAAGGCCCACCCACCCTCGCATCTCCAGAGCTGCCTCAGCGCTGACATTAATCCTCAGATGGGCCACGTTACTGTCAGGGTTCTGGCTGTTCTTGCTAGAGATTATAAAGGAAGGAAACAGCTGAATGAATGTTGACCATTTCCCTTGTGTCATTAGAAAAACCATGAACCTTCAGCTGACACCTTGAATGTCTAAAATACAGACAACTTGATTAACAAGCATGTAAACCATGTGTATCTCAAAGACCCTAAATATGCCTTACATTGTGCTGATCACTCTACACTAAACATTAAGTTTAGTGATCTTGAATTTCCCCCATTAAAATGTTGTATTAAAAACACAAAAACAAAGCCTTGGTAGCATCGAAGGCATTAAAACCACAAGACGGGATGAAAGTGTTGTTCTTGCCTTTTGATCTGTAATGTGAATGCCACGTGGCTCTCCACCTCCTCCAGGTTCCCCACGCTGAAGAACAGACCGGCCTGGAGCTACGACAGACAGAGAGAAGAACATACTGTACTGTATCATTCAGACTGACAGGACAACAGAGCTGTTGCAAACACACAGTCACATGTCATCCACATCCTTTGACAGTGAAGACCCAGAACGGCACTATTATTCTATGTGTAATTCCATGCCAACTCAGTGTGTCCGGCCAGAGTTTGGAAGGTTGGGAGTTCAATCCCCGGCCAAGTTAAACTACAGACTGTAAAAATGGGAACCAATGAGTCTCTGCTTGGCACTCAGACAGCATTAAGGAGATTAAGGTGATAGATTAGTGTCCTGTCCATCAAGCTGCCTCATGCTACGGAAACAGGAGATAGGCTCCTGCTCCAATGAGCCATTCTGACTCATGCAAGGCACGTGCAAGGGTATTTACATATACTATATTTAATTACATGGTGGTTACCTTCTGGCCCTGCTTCATAGGGTTCCCCAGCTCACAGACCACCACCACCGTCTGGTTCTCCTTCTTCTGAGCACAAATCAACCTGCTGAAGCCCTGGGAGAGATGGCACACTCAGACAGCCTATTCATTATATAATGCACTATTTTTGACATGGGCCCATGAGGCTCTGGTCAAAAGTAGTGCACAATATAGGGAATAGGGTGCCATTTCAGGCGCAGACAGTGTGTTTTACGTAGGGCCGGTAGGCTATGCTGACCACATAACCTGACCAGCAAAACTCTGGGCTCATAGTTTTTCCTGCAGGTCACGTGTGTGGGACAGTTGATGTCACTCTGTTAACAATTCCCTTTTATTATGAGCAGGAGAGTGACAGTCACCTCTCTGTCAGTCACCATACTCTGGTAGTGTGTGTTGACAGGTGGGCGTATCTCCAGCTCGGTCTCGTAGGCCCCCTCTCCTCTGTTCTCCGCTGTGATGACCAGCAGGGCAGGGTGGTCATCCCCTATCAGAAGACGGACGGTAACTCTGAGGATGGGTCAAAGGGTTGTATTAGTAGACAGGAATAACACGCTCTAACTAAACCCTATTTTCTCCGCACACTGATCCCACGATCCTACTTGGTCAAATTCTTGAAAATGTAGAATGACCAAGAAAACAGATGACACTACTGAGTGATGAGGAACTCAGGGGAGTTTGACACTCACGGTTCTGCAGTCAGCTTTAGGTCAGGGACACAGACGTTGTCCTCTCCGCAGTCCAGAATGATCCTGGTCTGCACAACACACAGACACATACACACATTTTTATTCCCAAAGAAACAAACACCTACGCTAATTCATAGGTTTCGACTGTGTAATTACCACTTATAAATGTTATTCCTTTGCAAATTAAAATGTTTTAATACATTTAGAATGTAATGTGTGATGTCACCTGTGCGACCACAGCTCTCTGGCCATGCAGCATGGCCTCCTGGGAGTTGGACAGGCTGTAGTTCAAGGAGATGAAGATGGGGCTGAGCTTGTCCTTGAACTCTGACTCATGCTGGAAGAGAGACAGGACGCATTACTGACATTGATGCAATTAACCCTCAATTAAATTGAAATTCAGTAAAGATCTACTGCAGTTTAGTGGTAAGACAATATCAATCTATTCCCCTTTCAGGTTTGTCTATTGCCACTGACACTGGCAGTGTTCACAAGCTTTTTGTGAGGTTCCTAATAGTATTGTGATTGGAGCCTGTTGTAGTGTCACTTCAGTGAATGGCCACTTGGGGGCATCAGCCTGATTAGAACACTGCTGCACCATTATGGTTTTATTTCAGGTTTTGAGCACTGACCATTGTAATACATAATACAGGCCTATAAATTGGCTAAACTGGCACAAGCAACCCACCCGTAGGTAAGCGGTTTGGTTCCTGCAGACCACTCCCACATCTCTCTGAATGGTTAGCTGAAAATACTCTTGGGGCAGATTGGTCTGCAGCAATAGGGTCCTCCTGGCCATTGTCTGTTTCATCTTGTCCAGCTGAAGCTCTGCATCTAGAACTACAAGAGTGGATGTAGTGTCTTGAACAAACAGACACCTCAAACTCAAGGAGAATATGTATGTTTCCACAGGAATATATGACTTCAGTATGCGTCTCCTACCTATCTCCTCTGGAATGCTGTGGCCAGACACACTAATGCACATCATGACTGTGAAGCTGTAAGGAGAGAGACAGACCGCATCAGTCATAATGCCATTCTGAATTTACAATAACAAATTCACACATCATCACGGGAAAGATCAGTCTAACACAACCGAGAACTGTCCAGACATGTCACACATCTTAATAAAATGTTTGGCACTTAGGATACTACAGCAATTCTACATAGTGCCAACACGTGCATGTTTGCCGTGCCCACCAACATTTGTCCATCATAAATGTTCTTCCCAGTTGGGTGCTGCAGCACCCCCTAAAAAAATAATATTGATTAAAAAAAAGAATTGTCACAAAGTATTGCACTGGACCTTTAATAGTGCTGTATTAGCGGACCGATATAGCGTCTGTAGTGCAGGCAAAATGTTTTTTCAGCACCCCCCCACCCCTTGAAAATACAAAAATATCAAATATACATCGTAATTAAAGCAGCACCCGCACCCCCAAACAACTTCCCGCGGCTATGGATAATGCCCACACTAATGGTATGATACTCTGGTATGAGAAGAATCTTTACCAGGCCACAGGCTCGTTGGTGGTGGGGCGCTGACACTCCTTCACATCTGGGTTCAGGAAGTCAGGATAGAGGGTGAGTTGGGTCTTGGCCATCACCACGGCTTGAGCCCTGGTACCACCCCACACAAACAGAGAATAGACGGTGTGGGTACATTGTGAATGCAAATGTTAAACTTGCTCCAGATAACATTTCTCAAGTTCATTTAAAGTAACGAATAAACAGTTTGTTTGTCTCACACTACTGTACCTGTACACAGCAATCTTATTGACTCCCCATGCACCAACAATTAGATCTGTGAGGCAACAAAGATTGATAATAACAACTTGCAAGCTCTTATTTATCTAGTCTTGAAACATAAGAAATATAGAGTCATGATACAGCTTTGAAAAAAAATGACATGATTGATAGCACTTTCTCATGAAAGGGTATCAAAAAATAGTCCATGGGATTGATTGCCCTTTTGTAACGGCCTGGACCTCTGCTTCATATCACAGTGACTCCTAAGAAACTTAAAGTGGGAAACAAAACTATTTTCACGGAAAGAGGTCAGCTGAAAAAAAAGAAATAGTTTTCACAGTGACCAGTTTGTCTCAAAGAGTTTAACTGTAACAGCCTCAGAGACAAAGAGCGCCGTGAGTGTCTTTAAAAGCCAGAGGTGTTGCACATCAAAAAGCATTGCTGTGTTGAGAGTAGTTCACTAGTCTCCAAGGGACACTAAATGTATCTCCATTTAGTGCTCTCCCCCGACAAATGTTGGCCACTCTACTGGATGAGTGACCTTTCTGTTTCTCTCTCGTGTGTCCGAGAAACTTTGCCTTCGTCTCCAGGGGGACGGGAGACAAACAATATGTCAGAGGACGTTTTTACTGGGACTGAAAGGACTTTGTTAAGTAGTGGCAACATGTCCTTGGGTAGGAGTCAGCTACAATGAAAAAGACAACAGATATCTTTGCTGCTGCTGTTGTTGAACTGCGCCAGAGGCTGATTGTGGAGTCGTAAGGGAAGAGAGTGACCTCCACGTGATCTTACAGGTTGACATCTCCAAGTGGTCTTGGCAGGCTTGACACTGTGACTTGACAAGAGAGGTAGGGACATTGTTGGGAATTGTTGGCAGGGGTAAGGTTTGTTGTTCCATAACTTCTCAAAACTTGATGAGATTATTATTTCACGTTTTTGGGCTAGAATCAAATACTTCAAGTCAAAACACATGTATAACCCAACATAATCAAATCCACATATATTCTAAATCAAGGTAAACAAGCCTACAGTTTCCGAAGAGTTCGTTTTCAGACTAACCTGGGTAGCCATTTGAATCAATGTCAGTGGCCCCTCTCAGGGTGAAGCCAAACTGTGCTGGAGAACCTAGGGACCGGAAGGGACTCTCGATGACCTGGGTATACTGGGGAGACAGTCCATCGCTAGTCCCCATGTAGACGAAAACCCTCCCTTCAACGCCCGAGGATGGGGCTCCAACAGCAACATCTGAGAAAGACAGAAACACTTTATAGTGATGAGTAATCCACGGACAGAGTGCATTGAAACACTGCTATGACAAAAGCATTCCCCACCATTAGAAAATTTAGCATTTCAAGAGGGAATCATGAAATCAAAGATTGTTTCCGAAAGGAGATTAAAGTGTTTTGCAGCGGATATTTTCACATTTAATATCATTCCTTGTTTAAGTTACCCAGAAAATCAGATACTACTGATGGAAGGATATTGACCTCATCCCGTCAGTAAAGGATGCCTGGTTATTCTTTAAAAATGCCTTCCTCACCATCTTAAATAACCATACCCCATTCAAGAAATTTAGAACCAGGAACAGATATAGCCCTTGGTTCTCTCCAGACCTGACTGCTCTTAACCAGCACAAAAATATCCTGTGGCGTTCTGCATTAGCATCGAACAGCCCCCGTGATATGCAACTTTTCAGGGAAGTTAGAAACCAATATACACAGGCAGTTAGAGAAGCCAAGGCTAGCTTTTTCAAGCAGAAATTTGTTTCCTGCAACACAAACTCTAAAAAGTTCTGGGACACTGTAAAGTCCATGGAGAATAAGAGCACCTCCTCCCAGCTGCCCACTGCACTGAGGATAGGAAACTCTGTCACCACCGATAAATCCACTATAATTGAGAATTTCAATAAGCATTTTTCTACAGCTGGCCATGCTTTCCACCTGGCTACCCCTACCCCTACCCCGGTCAACAGCACTGCACGCCCCACAGCAACTCGCCCAAGCCTTCCCCATTTCTCCTTCTCCCAAATCCAGTCAGCTGATGTTCTGAAAGAGCTGCAAAATCTGGACCCCTACAAATCAGCCGGGCTAGACAATCTGGACCCTTTCTTTCTAAAATTATCTGCCGAAATTGTTGCAAACCCTATTACTAGCCTGTTCAACCTCTCTTTCATGTCGTCTGAGATTCCCAAAGATTGGAAAGCAGCTGCGGTCATCCCCCTCTTCAAAGGGGAGGGGACACTCTTGACCCAAACTGCTACAGACCTATCTATCCTACCCTGCCTTTCTAAGGTCTTCGAAAGCCAAGTTAACAAACAGATTACCGACCATTTCGAATCCCACCGTACCTTCTCCACTATGCAATCTGGTTTCAGAGCTGGTGCACCTCAGCCACGCTCAATTTTCTAAACGATATCTTAACCGCCATCGATAAGAAACAATACTGTGCAGCCGTATTCATTGACTTGGCCAAGGCTTTCGACTCTGTCAATCACCACATCCTCATCAGCAGACTCAACAGTCTCGGTTTCTCAAATGATTGCCTCGCCTGGTTCACCAACTACTTTTCCGATAGAGTGTCAAATCGGAGGGCCTGTTGTCTGGGCCTCTGGCAGTCTCTATGGGGGTGCCACAGGGTTCAATTCTTGGGCCAACTATTTTCTCTGTATTCATCAATGATGTCGCTCTTGCTGCTGGTGAGTCTCTGATCCACCTCTACACAGACGACACCATTCTGTATACTTCTGGCCCTTCTTTGGACACTGTGTTAACTACCCTCCAGACGAGCTTCAATGCCATACAACTCTCCTTCCATAGCCTCCAACTGCTCTTAAATACAAGTAAAACTAAATGCATGCTCTTCAACCATTCGCTGCCTACACCTGCCCGCCCGCCCAGCATCACTACTCTGGACGGTTCTGACTTAAAATATGTGGACAACTACAAATACCTAGGTGTCTGGTTAGACTGTAAACTCTCCTTCCAGACTCACATCAAACATCTCCAATCCAAAGTTTAATCTAGAATTGGCTTCCTATTTAGCAACAAAGCATCCTTCTCTCATGCTGACAAACATACCCTCGTAAAACTGACCATCCTACCGATCCTCGACTTCGGTAATGTCATTTACAAAATAACCTCCAACACCCTACTCAACAAATTGGATGCAGTCTATCACCGTGCCATCCGTTTTGTCACCAAAGCCCCATATACTACCCACTACTGCGACCTGTACGCTCTCGTTGGCTGGCCCTCGCTTCATACTCGTCGCCAAACCCACTGGTTCCAGGTCATCTACAAGACCCTGCTAGGTAAAGCCCCACCTTATCTCAGCTCGCTGGTCACCATAGCAGCACCCACCCGTAGCACGCACTCCAGCAGGTGTATTTCACTGGTCACCCCCAGGGCCAATTTCTCCTTTGGCCGCCTCTCCTTCCAGTTCTCTGCTGCCAATGACTGGAACGAACTACAAAAATCTCTGAAACTGGAAACACTTATCTCCCTCACCAGCTTTAAGCACCAGCTGTCAGAGCAGCTCACAGATCACTGCACCTGTACATAGCCCATCTATAAATAGCCCAAACAATTACCTCATCCCCTACTGTATTTATTTATGTATTTAATTTGCTCACTTGGCACCCCAGATGTTCTACTTTTCACATTCACCTACTGCAAATCTACAATTCCAGTCTTTTTAATTGCTATGTTGTTTTTCCTTTCGATACCGTGGCCTTTTTATTGCCTTTACCTCCCTTATCTCACCTCATTTGCTCATATTGTATATAGACTTGTTTTTGTACTGTATTATTGACTGTATGTTTGTTTTACTCCATGTGTAACTCTGTGTTGTTGTATGTGTCGAACTGCTTTGCTTTATCTTGGCCAGGTCGCAGTTGTAAATGAGAACTTGTTCTCAACTTGAATACCTGGTTAAACAAAGGTAAAATAAAATAAATAAATAAAAATTCTGCTGCCCCTGAGGCAGTTACTATATTAGAAGGGAAGATACGTATATTATAAGTCAAATGATTGTATATCAGAGCCTCACCGCTAAAACCGTCCTTGTCCAGGTCACCGAGGGGGGCGATGGTGCTGCCAAAGCGTCCGTACAACTGGGAACCTGTCAGCTTCTGGTCTGGCTTGGAGTGGAAGGTGGAGCGCTCTCTCTGCAGGTACACACTCACCTGGGAAAGGATTACACACATCCATTGTCTCGGAGCTGGGTATAAAAAAAGGTTCATAAAAGGTGAATGGAGACTGCACACTGTGCTCCCATGTGCTAGATATATTTGATAACATTTCGACCACCCAGGACTCATCAGGTTTTCACTCACCTGGCCCACCTCCTGCAACTGCTGGCCCGACACACGCTCCATGAAGAGGGGCGCCCCGATTAGGATGTCGTCTAGTCTGTAGTAGACAGAGGACAGAGCAAAGAATGGCTGGACATTTGAGCTCTCTTTCATGGTTCCTTGAGACAGCAAGCCAGCAAGCCAGTGGCTTAGACGTTATCAGGTGGTTAATTCATGTTTAATACTTCCATGATCAAGGGCTAAAAAAAGTAAGTATGAGAGTTTTGACATACCCATCATTGTTTATATCAGTCACTGCAACGCTGTGGCCAAAGTAAGAGGCCACCTGCAAGATGAAAGTTGCACGTGGTTTTGAGTGGACTACGTTGCTCATGACTCAGAAATCAACACAAAGGCATATCTGTATAGACATGTCACATAGTGATCACTTCTTCATCACTCTCCTGTAAACAAGTAAATCAAAATAAAATGTGATGGAAATGATGGAAATGTAGTCTCACCTGAGAGCCTAAGAACGTGTGTTTAACTCCCAAAAAGACAGGTGTATTTCCATTATAGATTTTGACCTGGATACAAAGCCACAACGTTAGCTTAGATCACTCTCTAATAAATGAATATGAAAAGTAAATGATCATAACGCCATCGGGAGCCCTTACTGAGCCTGCTGTGTTGCGATCATTAGGCACTCCAACCACATAATCTGAAACAGAAAATAAATTATTGTACTGGATTTAAAACACAATAAACCAGACTTAATTCATGAATTATTGAGAAATGTTTCAACCTTTTGTATCTTACTGACAAATGTTTGAAGGTTTTGTACAGCTGTCACCATCACTACCAGGCACATAAAGTGTAGGAAGTGTTATTCTCTAGTCTGGGCACCGCTCTATGGACCTATGTGCTAATATTCCATTCCTTGCCATTCTTTGTCATGCAAAACATGAACAAATGTTTGGCATGACAATGAGTCGGAATGATAGTACAAACTGGGACCAGGCTAGTAATTATCTGCTTGTGTGGACACTTTTGACGGGAACTTTCTCACCTGGTATTGAGTCTCCAGTGAACTCGCCAGTGGCCACAGAATACCCTGTTGGCGAAACCTTTCGGGTTTATTGAGAATGTCACTGAATATCATTGCACTGAATATTTTAGGCCAGTGGTTCTCAAACCTCTCTTCGGAGTAGCACACCTGATTCAACTAATCATCAAGCACTTGATTAGGGGAATTTGGTTTGCTAGTTCAGGGTTGCAACAAAATTGTGAAACAACCTTGGCGTCTCTGAGAAGAGGCTTGAAAACCATTGCATTAGACCACAAGTCTTGCGTGTAGCCCTCTTACCATGGTAACGATCGTATCCACCAGTCTCAGGGGAATGGGTTTGTCCTGCCACATAAGGTTTGGCATTCTGGCTCTTGGCACTGTTGACGATGTCAGGCAGTCCTGCACTGATGATCTGACCTGCAACAGAAAGGTTAAACACCGCAACCATCATTTGTTGAAGACACTTTAGTAATGTTTATACATATTTATTTCATAATATTTTCAGTAATATTAGTAAAATTAAGCAGACAGGTTACCTCCCACATTAACAATGTTCTGACATGTTGTTGCCATAGGTCTGGCATTTGCGAGACTATATAATAATATGATAATTAATCATGCTCAGTCATCATCAACCTTCCCGGAGACGTCCTAACAATAGGGCTATTAATGTATACATGTATCCTAGGAGTGTTGAACAATGCAATAATGGAAGCCACCATAATTATGGAAGCCACCAGCCTAAGAACCATGTATGGTGACATTTTATATTTCTTGTTCTTAGTATTTAGTGTTTGTCCACTCCATTTTTGTTCAATGCTCCAGCAGCGGAAGCAACCAACCCCCATTTCCCAGCAGCCTCAGAAAGTGTAGCATCCAGCTCCAATGCCCCAGCAGTTTTACCTCAGGTGTAGCGTCCAATCTAGTTTAACCAGGCTAATAATGGCACCAGATGGCACATGTTACCTTGAAAGTAGTAGCCTCCAGGAGCACCGATAAGGAGCCTTCCCTCCTAGAATAGTACAGCGAGAAACAAATCAAATTGTTATAGATGGTATCATAACACTGTTGGTGTAATTACTACCTTACAGTATCATAAACTATGTGGATCTAACTGATCTATTCTGCTACTGAACATGACTGTGTAGTATATAACATTATATGAATCAAAAATAAAAAGTGTGATGAGTAATGTTTGGAGTGCGGGTACCTTTGTTATGTCGGAGCTAAATCCCACTTCACAGTATCGTCTGTCGTTATCTGGGAATCAAGATCAGGATCAAAGATGAAAACATGCAGAGTAGAAAGAAAGACCAGCAGGCAAACTTTTGAACATGAAGTCAACTGGTATTTTTTAGAAGGAATAACCTAGTAGTTTTGTGGCATAGCAGTGACAATGATACTCAATTACCAAAAGAGTTCTGACAAGATGCTTGTTTGTCTGTGTTTACACAGGCAGCCCAATTCTGTTATTTTGCCCAATCTGATTGGTCTGAATAACAATTAGTGGCAAAAGATCAAAATTGGGCTGCCTGTGTAAATGCAGGCTTTAAGTTTTGAGTGGACAACAGAGGAACCTGTTACTGTACTGTACTGGTACTACTGGCATGACTAATATCTCTTACTGTACTTCAGTTCTTCGTAAACTTTCTCAGTCATGACATCTCTGCAGGGGGAGAAGTTGACCGTTTCCCCCGTCAGTGTATTCAACACTAGGCAGGTCCCCACTGGAGTGTTCTGAGCCTCGTCACGTTCCCCCACGTCTATTACGTTCCAGTGGAACAGGGGGGCACAGGCCTGTCGCAGGGGGACGGAGTGAGAGAGAGAAGGGAGGAGAGAAAGAGAAAGAGGGGGAGAAGGAATGTGATATCGAGATAAAGATAAGGGTATAAAACAAAGTATTGTAGAGAATGACCGCGCGAGAAAAAAAAGTTAATTAAGAAGGAGCAGAGGCATACAGACATTGGTAGAAAGAGAGAGGGGATCGGTGGTTGGGAGAGGAAAGAAAATACATTGAGGGAGGGAGAGGGGTTCTGTAAAATATTTAGAGGATCGATATCTGATGCATTCTATACTGCACAGTGACTGTACACAGCAGCCTTCAGACACACAGCAAAATGAGTGACTGGTTTATGAGAATTCAAAGGGTGAGAGAGTGCGAAGAGTATTGTGAAACAACGGCTGGACTCACCACAATGTAGTTTCCGGAGGATCGCACAGTAGCACCAAACCACTGGTGGGACTTTGAAGAGCTAATCACTAAGTTCTGGTGAGGATAAACCTCATCACCTGTAGATACATCAGACAGCTCAGTTTGTCAACCTTTTTTGTAATTGAGCCCAGAATAAATAAATATCTACTTTACTTACTTACTGATCTGCAGTATGATATGTTCACAGCTTTAGAAAAAAATGAGAAATGCATGAATAGGACTTTTGATAAGTAAAGGTTTACCTTTTGTGTCAAAGGTCATGGTAGTACAGGCCCCTCCTGTCTGTGCCCAGGGACAGAGATACACAGCCCCCGCCTCAGTGACTCCTGGCTGACTGGTGTTGGCTCTGGGGGCCCCAACCACAACACTGATGCTGTGGGACAGAAAATACTAGGGTTAAAATATTCTCTTTGGGATTCCAGACAAGCATCTGATGAAAAGCCATTCAAACTCCACATACCTTGCCCAATTTAATATAAGAGTAATACCAGCATATACAGTATATCACCCAAAGTATGTGGACACCTGCTCGTCAAACATCTCATTCCAAAACCATGGCCATTATGCCGGAGTTGTTCTCCCCTTTGCTGCTGTAACAACTCTTCTGGGAAGGCTGGGGCATTTCTGCTTGGACTTGCTTCCATTCATCCACAAGAACATTAGTGAGGTTGGGCACTGATGTTGGGTGATTAAGCCTGACTTGCAGTCTGCGTTCCAATTCATCAGAAAGGTGTTCGATGGGGTTGAGGTCAGGGCTCTGTGCAGGAGAGTTAAGTTCTTCAACACCGATTTCGACAAGCCATTTCTGTACGGACCTCGCTTTGTCAATTTTTGTTGTTGTTGACATTTTTACATTAAATGCATTGCATCCGCGGACAAACAATTTTGGCGAGGTGCGCGCTTCAGCACTTGACGGTCCCGTTCTGTGAGCTCCTGAGGTCTAGCACTACGCGGCTGGGCCGTTGTTGCTCCTAGACATTTCCACTTCATAACAGCACTTACAGTTGACCAGGGCAGCTCTTGTAGGACGGAAGTTTGACAAACTGACTTGTTGGAAAGGTGGCATCCTATGACAGTGCCATGTTGAAAGTCACTGAGCTCTTCAGTAAGGCCATTTTACTGCCAATGTTTGTCTATGGAGATTGCATGGCGGTGTCCTCAATTTTATACACCTGTCAGCAACGAGTGTGGCTGAAATTGCCAAATCCACTCATTTGAAGGGGTGTCCTCATACTTTTAACTATACAGTGTAGTTTAACAGATACCATAAAAACGATGCAATGCCTATTGATTGAAGCAAAGCCAAAACTTACCAAATAGTATATTGCAATACTCACGTTTTGTTGCTAAACTGATAGAAATCTGCAGAGAAGCCAAAGAAGCTTCCCTCAGGGCCAGAGAACTCCGTGAAGTTAACCAGGTTTAGATTTAAGGTGTCAGAGTAATGTGGGAGAGCAAATAGCAGGAGACCCATCATTTGTATTGATCTATGAATCCGGTGTTCCTCCATCTTTTTCAGCTATAGCTCTTCTATGTCTCCGTCAACTCCCTCACTGCAAGTGTAATCCAAATTTCTTCTTCCCCTATGTGAGTAATTCTTATCATCTTCAGCTGCTTTTCGCAAGGCAGGGAACTTACACAGTAACGTCGAGAGGGCTGTCATAGATAGCGCAGAGTTGTTGATGTGAGTTGAAGGATTTTTTTCTTAATAAGCAAAATGTATTTGCGGCTCTCATTGCGTTGTGTTGAGTGGAGTGTAACTAACTGCTTCCTGTAGATAGGACTTTGCAGAGAATATTTTGTGACATGAAGTGAAGAGATGTCAGTCTGTCAGAACAGAACTGCAGCTCTCAGACACATTGGCACTTATATTTCTAGTGTTATATTAACTTGTAAACAACGTCTCTCATAGTACATCAATGAAAAAATAAGTACACGATTCAAGAGTGTGCATAACCAAGGTATAAAACTCTCGTGATGTGGATCCAGATACAAATGTTTCAATTTTTTGTCTCTCAGTTGGGAGAGAGAGAGAGAGAGAGAGAAAGAGAGAGAGAGAGAGACACAGAGAGAGAGAGAGACACAGACAGACACAGATACAGACACACAGAAACACGCACAGGGCAGGGTTGCTGGGGTTTGAGAGATTATGGAGACACTGGTCAATTACACCCAAGCCCTTCCTTCCCAGGGCATGGCATCTCATGGAAACAGATGGAAAATGTAAGTGGACCTGGCACAAAATGACCCCTGTAGCTTCACACTCACTTCCCCTGTACACACGGTAGGACGACTCAGTTCGCTTTTCAGCTTTAATAAACTCTTGCAGAGAGAATATGAAAAACATGACGTGCCATTTCAATATAGTGAAAAACAAATGTAGAATTAATTATGTAATAAAGAACATTTTACTGAGTCATACAGCTGTCATTTAAATATGTATAACAAGACAAACCCCGTGATAGTGGTATATAAAAACACGGATTATAGTGATCTGTCCCATAATGTGAATGATTATACAGCTGGTACCCGTACTTTAACTGACCTGAATGAAATCACCTTGGACACTCATTGACATGTCCAGGCTTTGGTCTGGATGTACATTATCTGTTTCTATAGATGGTTCAACACCTCAGAGAGGTACAAAGATGCACAAAATGAAGTCAAACTGACAAACAACATGATTGTGAAGAACCTGAGATGGTGGATTAGTGTTTTGTTCAGTTCTGAAATATCAGATTACTGGCCAGAAAGGAAACTATCCGGTACACTCAGGAAAAGAGAGGAGAAAGCAGTCTCCCAGAGAATACAGCAGAGTATATATTATCATAGCTACATTGTAGATGTGCATGAATACTGTAGATGTGTACAAATGTCGCGTTTCTTCACTCAGTGGTACTCAACGATGGACCCAGCTAGCATGACCACTTGTGTACACCAGTGGCAAATGGTCAGATATCAGAGAATGGTGCGTGGTCACCTTTGGTCAATGGTCAGAGAATGGGAAGATAACTGCCTCCATCTCTACTCCACTGTGTGTTCCAAGGTGGTGGGCTGTTTGAGTGGATCCTTGGGAAACAGTTCCTTAAACTCAGCCAACCAGTCGCCAGGGCTACCCCATCGTGGGTAGAGCACCAAGTCATGTAGCAGGCCAGCTAGTAACGCCCCCGCACACGGCCCCACCCAATACACCTGCAGAGGAGAGAGACACTTTTTCATAAGTAGATTTGTATGCGTGAACTGTGGTGTGATGTTCGTAAATAGTGTCAATATACTTTTGTAATTTCATGGAGTCAACTTGTGTTTGGCCAGGCTCACCCAATGGTTTTGAAATTTTAAAGTGACCACAGCTGGACCAAAAGACCTAGCAGGATTCATCCCACAGCCAGTGTACCCAATCTGGTCAAAGGTTGAAGGTAAAGAGAGAAAGGGGGAGAAAAAGAGAGAGAGGGGGTGGCATGAAATCAAAAGATAAGTCATAGGAAAAATGTAAAGATCGACAAAATGTTTTAATAGACAAAATCCATCAAATTACCCATAGAAACTCTATTATGGTCAGACAGAATTTAAACTAGCACAAATAGGATCTGGCATCTTCCTTACCGCCACTAGATTTCCCAAAATGACAGACAAGCCGACCACTACAGGACCCAGGAGGTGGAAGGCTGATTTGGCTCGAGACGTGGCGAGGACACAGACTACCAGCTGAAAGGTGATGGCTGTCTCCACTGTGAGGGCTTGGCATGGGTGGACACCCAAGGCTACCTGGAAAAAGAAACATTTTACAGATATCAGAGCTGGATTCATTGAGTTAAAATGTTTATAAACACCCATAATCAATTAAGCCCATACAAAAATACAAAGACGTTTTTGGCAAAACATTTCTAATAATGACTTTTCGGAAGCGACAATACTACAGAAAAACAATACTTCACTACAACCTAGAATCAAATAAAAATGTATTAGACGTGACTCGTGACCTCGTTCATCCCCAGATGCCCTCTGAGCGGGACAGGCACAATTCCCATGAGAAGCGCACAAGCACAGAGTGCACCGAGGAGCTGTGCCCCCACGTAGAGGACAGCTCTCCAGGGGCTCACCCTCAGTCCTGCAGCCAGAGCCAGGGTCACAGCCGGGTTCAGGTGGACCCCTCCTCCAGAGGTAGCAGGTCCCAGGCACACAGACACCACAGCCACGGAGGCCCCGAATGCCAGGGCCACATGCAGGGGGTCAGGGTGGCACTCGGAGAGGGGCTGGGAGTCCGAGAGAAAGGATGGGTCGGACTCTGAGGACAAGGCATGGAGATGATGATCACTGGTGGGACTGGAGAGGCTCCCATCCCAGCCTGGAAGCTGGGGCCATAGCACCACCGAGGCCAGACTGGTGAAGAGGAAGATGGCAGTGCCCACAAATTCACACAGGAGGTCCCGGAGGAAGGAAAGTGTCCAAATGTTCTTCAGGACCAATGCCAGACTGGAAAGGACTTGCATGATGGATGAATGAATCTCTGTCTCTCTGTTGTCCTGTTTCTCTGTTTGTTTGTCGCTCTGCCATGAAACACATCCAGGAGTCAGCAGCAGCAGAACCAAACAACCACAAGGGACTGCAATGGGAACCTATATAGAGGGGGCATCTACCGCTGTGTGACGCATATATCAGGAAGGTGGCCTCTTTCTTTCCCCGCTGGGATTATTTACCTGTCCCCTCAGTATACTGCTTGTATTGTGATGTGTTCTGAAGGTGGGTAAGGGTGGAGGGGAGGTGAGGAGGCTTAGCTAAGCCAATGCATGTTTTGGCTTTCTGCTTTCCTGTACTCTCAGATGGCTGCCGGTAAATGTCGAGTGGTGTCCTCTTTCCGGGGGGGGGGCACAGATTTACCCATAGGTAATGAGCGGCCACTAGTGAGGGGCCGCTAGCGTCTGGTCTCTCTTTGCAGCTGGGGGGGTCTCCCCTCATCCTTCTTCTAACTCTCTCACATACACCCTTGCCTCTGTTTCTCAAAGGAAAGTGCTTCACCAGAGAGGATTATATGGTTACCTGAAGCTTCCTTTCTTTCAGGTGGAAGAGGAGTGTGGCTGAGGATTGAGCTGAACAAGCCAAAGCCAACTAACTGATTTGCAATTAGTGGTGCCCTGGGATTAATCCAAAAGCCATACTTTCCTGACCTGGGGTCAACCAGAGTTTAGGATCAATTTATATCATTTAAAATAAACTGATCAAGATACTGTCCACCCAAAAAGAAGCCAAATACAGCATTTTAAGCCAGCGTAGCAGGTAAAGGATGCCAAGAGAGAGGCATTTTTAATCCCCTCAAAGGGAGCTCTCTCATCACAGAGAGTGGCCAGGGAAAATTTAGTGTAACAGGGTGACTAAGAGAGGGTGGGGGGAACTAACCACGACCACAGTAAAGCATGTGAAGGTCAGTTAGGAACAATGGCAGTACAGTTATACTAAGATTCCCCTGTAGAGATAGCTTTCTACCAAGGTCATGGAATCTGATACAGTACCTGAGGCTGGTTGAGTCAGGACAGGGATAACTGTGTAAAATATGATATGGAGAGATGGGGTTTCAACAACATGTGGAGATGGGGATGAATGTAGATGACAGGGAATGTCATAGTAGGACATTATACATAAAACGGAAAACAGGGAGACTACAGTATGAGCCTTTAGACTATACAAAGTATCAATTGGTGTGTGTGTGTGTGTGTGTGTGTGTGTGTGTGTGTGTGTGTGTGTGTGTGTGTGTGTGTGTGTGTGTGTGTGTGTGTGTGTGCGTGTGCGTGTGCGTGTGCGTGTGCGTGTGTGTGTGTGGTGTTAACAAGGGGAGACTATTGAGGCCTGCATTTGTGAAATGTTTGTCATGTAAAAACACGAGGTGGGTATCTTCAAAAAGTAGACTACAGTATTTTTTCTTCTTATAACTAGAACACAAGTTAAGAATGGTTAGCTGCAGATGCTGTGCAATGAAATACAGTACATCGATTCATTCAGTTAGTGCAGAGTCTGCTGTCCTTCAGTTATTAATCATCCATCCATTGTCATATCCTCCATCATCTCTACTGTTTCCTGCCTCCTTGTCTCCTCATTCTCTTGCTTTCCTGTCTTCCTTACGGACAAAGAATTCCTTTATGCACCCCCTCCCCTGATGAAAACAGCTTTGAGTGGCCCTCAGTACTTACCACTAATGGATAGAGGGGTATAGAGGATTTGGACTGTGACAGTCACGTGGCACCATCGCAGGGAATTGGCGGCAACAGAATCTAAGGTGTTGTGCACTTGTTCCTTTTACTTTTCCCTCTTCCCTTGCTTTTCTGCAAAGGTCAAGCAACTTGTTTTTCTTCTATGGGACTGATTCTCTCAGATGGCTACGTGTGCCTATTCTGTTTCCCATGCCTGGCCCATTCCACATGTATCCGATGATGACCCACTGATTTGTGAGTCCCTCTCCTCTCCACTCTCCAGAAACGTTAGGAGGACTCTGTCTCAGTTTGTAGCTGGCAGAGATTAAATTATGAGATTGGGTTCTGAACGTTCAATGGCCCGCCAATACTCCCCGTGCAGGGGTCACACAAACACATTCGACTCCAGACTCACTTTTGACATTTGCACGGCCATGGGACACACTGGAATATATACGCGCCGTGTCATCACTTTTCAGAACGGGAACGATTGGAGCTACACAGCGGGAGAACTGAATGGGAGTAATGATGTTTTTTTCCTGCAGCCGCTCCAACTCATCCTCAACTTTCTTTTGCCTGGTGTACGGCACTGTCCTGGGCTTGAAAAAAGCAAGGCTCGGCCTGAGGATCCACGAACAGCTTATCTGCAGTACTCTGCAGTGTGCCCAGTTCATCTTTGAAAATCTCACTCGTGTGTGTTTTATCTCACCCCAGTTCAGTTGTATTTTGGTGAGCCAGTCACACCCTACTAAACTAGGCCCATTACCTTTTACCACCAGGAGCCGTGCTCTCGCTTCCTGGCTGTTGTATGCAATGTCCATCTCCAGAGCCCCCAGCAATGGTATGGTCTCCCCGGTGTATGTACGCAGTCTGATTCCTGCCGGTGTGAGGGCAGAAGCCTGTTTTGAGCCTCACATTTGTTTGTAGGTCTCCTCACTGACAGCAGAGGTAGAGGCCCCTGTGTCAACCTCCATCCTCATCTACCTCCGCTGTAGCATAGATAGGCTCTGCACGCGGCTCACTCACATTAAAGATGTTGTAGGAGTAATGCTCTTCCTCCCCTGCGTTCTCTAGGTTGTGCGCTGCTGACTGTTGCTTCGTCGCTGTGAACATGATCTGCCCAGTCTGCCCACCATCTGGCTTGCTCCTCGGACCCATGCATTGTTTTGCTAAATATCCCTTTCTGTTGCAATTGTGATAGACAGTATCCTTGAACTTACAGTTGTTTGCTTAATGTGTTCCCCCACATCTGAAACGTTCCACTGCTTTTCTCCTTTTTCCTGCCGCCTCTTTTGTCACCTGATGCACTGCACAACTTACACTGTTGGTCTTTTGAATATTTTACTAGCGGCCATCTCCATCCGTTGAGATTAGTTCCAATGCTCTCTTGAAAGTCAGTGTGGCTTCCCGCAGCAAACGGCGCTGTGTGCTGCCCTCATTAATGCCACAGACTAATCAGTCACAGAGCATGTCCTCTAACATAGCCCCAAATTCACAAAGTTCAGAAAGCTCACATAATTCAGCAACAAAGTTAGCAACAGACTGAACTGATTCCCGAAAATTGAAGTTAAATTTGAACCTTTGGACAATCACTGAAGGCTTTGATTTGTGGTGAGTCTGAACGAGAGCAACTAGTTCCACAAAAGGAATTTCTTATTGTGACTTGATAAGCACATTTTTACTCCTGGACTTATTTAGACTTGCCATAACAAAGGGGTTGAATACTTATTGACTCAAGACATTTCAGCTTTGAAATGTTTGATTCATTTGTAAACATTTAGAAAAATATAATTCCACTTTGACATTATGGGTTATTGTGTGTAAGTCAGTGACAAAAATCAAAATTTCATAAATTTGAATTCAGGCTGTAACATAACAAAAATGTGGAAAAAGTCAAGGGGTGTGAATACTTTCTGAAGGAACTGTAAACATCAAATAGGCTTATATTTATTCCTGACCAGCAGATGTCACTAGTGTATGGATGCCCATTCCCACCACCCATTGTTTAAAATATAAACGTCAATACTATCTCAGCATTTCGAGGTGTGAGGTTATTTTCAATGGGCCTAGAGTTTTTCCTGATCTTGTAGGCTAACCTAACCAGATACAACTGCGGACCCTTGTAATAAATCAGCTGTGAAATTGTTTTATACGGGCTATGATGGGCCCAGATTTTTTCTAATCATGTCATATGGTGTTTAACCCTTACAAAACCGGACCCAGTTTTCCTTGCATGAAAATTAAGCAGTGATTTGGTATGCCAAAGGAGACCCCAAATAACATATTTCTGTTTTTTTTTTGTATAATTCAACACTCAGCAATAGTTATAAATCCAGTTGAGCTGACATCCATTTATCTTTGGCTTTAGTCATCAATCTAGCAAGAGGGCAATATTGTATTAATCCTAACTCAGTTGCTAGAGAGAAAGGAAACAACTCAGGGATTTCACCATGAGGCCAATGGGAACTTTAAAGGCCATGATAGAAGAAAACTGAGGATGGATCAACAACACTGTAGTTACTCCTAAATGACAGAGTGAAAAGAATGAAGCCTGTTTGAAAACATGCATCCTGTTTGCAATAAGGCACTAAAGTAAAACTGCAAAAAATGTGTCAAAGAAATTAACTTTGTCCTGAATACAAAGCTTTATGTTTGGGGCAAGTCCAACACAACATATCACTGAGTACTACTTTTTATATTTTCAAGCATGGTGGTGGCTGCATCATGTTATGGGCATGCTTGTCATCGGCAAGGACTAGGGAGTTAAGCACAGGCAAAATCCAAGAGGAAAACCTGGTTCAGTCTGCTTGTTCAGACACGGAAACAAATTCACCTTTCATCAGGACAATAACCTAAAATGCAAGACCAAATACACACTGGAGTTGATTACCAAGATGACAGTGAATGTTCCTGAGTGGCTTAGTTACAGTTTTGACTTAATTAGGCTTGAAAATGTTTGGCAAGCTGTCTAGCAATGATCAACAACCAACTTGACAGAGCTTGAAGAATTTTGAAAAGAATAATGTGCAAATATTGTACAATCCAGGTGTGCAAAGATTTTGGAGACGTACCCAGAAAGACTCACGGCGTAATTTCTGCCAAAAGGGAACATATTTAAAGGAAACATATTTACCCTGTGAAATAAAAAACAAGAGGATTGTAAAATTCTAACGATATTCCAACATCTCTCAACGGTAGGCCTACACTGCTTCTTTTATATATGTGATTCTAAAGGACGGAGACATTGCATCCCGTTGACCTACTTTAGAGAGAAGAGGTGTCTGGTAGGCTACACTCTGGCACCATGCGTTTGCCTGGGCTCTCAGTTTTTCTCCAGCGCCAAAAATCTGTGCCCACAAACAACCCAGTGTTCCCTCTATGCCCATGTGAAACTCTTTAGTGCCAATTCATCATAGAAAATCATTCAGAAAGAGCCATGGGTGAGATGAGCTATCATGTCCAGTCTTGTTCAGGGCCCCAAACCCTGAGACTGTACAAATGTCATGACCTTCACGATAGAGCAAACAGGCCGAATTGATGTACAGTATTAATATGTTTGTTGTTAATCATTCATAACTCAGTTGTAAGAGCTGATTGGCAGTGGCACCTAAAGCCATCAGTCATTATTTTGACTGATGGCGGGAGAACCAGAGAGCTCCATAAGTTTCTGACAGGCCTCCCATCTATGAGGCACGATAGGCCCTATAAAGTTGCGTGTGTATATGTCAAATCAAATCAAATTGTATTTGTCACATGCGCATAATCACATTATCGTGAAATGTATTTATTTATTTAACCTTTGTTTAACCAGGTAGGCAAGGCGAGAACAAGTTCTCATTTACAACTGCGACCTGGCCAAGATAAAGCAAAGAAGTTTGACACATACAACAACACAGAGTTACACATGGAGTAAAACAAACATACAGTCAATAATACAATACAAAAACAAGTCTATACACAATGTGAGCAAATGAGGTGAGATAAGGGAGGTAATGCAATAAATAGGCCCCGGTGGCGAAATAATTACAATATAGCAATTAAAAAGACTAGAATTGCAGATTTGCAGTAGGTGAATGTGCAAAGTAGAAATACTGGGGTGCAAGGGAGCAAAATAAATAAATAAATACGGTAGGGGATGAGGTAATTGTTTGGGCTATTTATAGATGGGCTATGTACAGGTGCAGTGATCTGTGAGCTGCTCTGACAGCTGGTGCTGAAAGCTGGTGAGGGAGATAAGTGTTTCCAGTTTCAGAGATTTTTGTAGTTCGTTCCAGTCATTGACAGCAGAGAACTGGAAGGAGAGGACGCCAAAGGAGGAATTGGCCCTGGGGGTGACCAGTGAAATACACCTGCTGGAGCGCGTGCTACGGGTGGGTGCTGCTATGGTGACCAGCGAGCTGAGGTAAGGCGGGACTTTACCTAGCAGGGTCTTGTAAATGCCTACTTCCAAGCCCTTACCCAACAATGCAGTTCAATAAATAACAGGGTGGACTTTAGCTCTTCTATGAATAGAATTTCCACTGATATTTGCATGGTCTCACAAATGATTGACATTAATTGATTGCTGATTGTCCTTAATTGATTGCATGTGTGTGCTGTGACTTTGAGATTTGCTGTGCCTAAAGGTCTGAACTTTTTAACCACCCTCCTGTGATTGGAGCATCCCCTAAACTACTGTCTCTTTCATTGCAGGTAACGCCCTCTGCCTCCTACAGTGGGGCAAAAAAGTATTTAGTCAGCCACCAATTGTGCAAGTTCTCCCACTTAAAAAGATGAGAGAGGCCTGTAATTTTCATCATAGGTACACTTCAACTATGACAGACAAAATGAGAAAAAAATATCCAGAAAATCACATTGTAGGATTTTTAATGAATTTATTTGCAAATTATGGTGGAAAAATGTCTGCAGCATTGAAGGTTCCCAAGAACGCAGTGGCCTCCAACATTCTTAAATGGAAGAAGTATGGAACCACCAAGACTCTTCCTAGAGCTGGCCGCCCGGTCAAACTGAGCAATCGGGGGACAAGGGCCTTGGTCAGGGAGGTGACCAAGAACCCAATGGTCACCCTGACAGCGCACAGAGTTCCTCTGTGGAGATGGGAGAACCTTCCAGAAGCACAACCATCTTTGCAGCACTCCACCAATCAGGCCTTTATGGTAGAGTGGTCAGATGGAAGCCACTCCTCAGTAAAATGCACAGCCCGCTTGGAATTTGCCAAAAGGCACCTAAAGGACTCTCAGACCATGAGGAACAAAATTCTCTGGTCTGATGAAACCAAGATTGAACTCTTTGGCCTGAATACTAATCGTCATGTCTGGAGGAAAACTGGCACCATCCCTACGATGAAGCATGGTGGTGGCAGCATCATGCTGTGGGGATGTTATTCAGTGGCAGGGACTGGTCAGGATCGAGGCATCGATGAACGGAGCAAGGTACAGAGAGATCCTTAATAAAAACCTGCTCCAGAGCATTCAGGACCTCAGACTTGGGTGAAGGTTTACCTTTCAACAGGACAACGACCCAAAGCACACAGCCAAGACAACCCAGGAGTGGCTTCAGGACAAGTCTCTGAACCTCTGTTCTTGAGTGGCCCAGTCAGAGCCCGGACTTGAACCCGATCGAACATCTTTGGAGAGACTTGAAAATAGCTGTACAGTTGTGCCAAGCTTGTAGCGGCATATCTAAGAAGATTTTGTGTAGATTGATGAGGGAAAAAAAATATTTAATACATTTCAGAATAAGGCTGTAAACTAACAAAATGTGGAAAATGTCAAGGGGTCTGAATACTTTCCGAAGGCATTGTAGCTGTGTTGGAGTCTACCTTGGGGCCCTTCAAACAAAACACAACGATCTCATTGATATAGGCCCTGTTCGGGGCCCCTGGCCTGTCCTGGGTTGGGTTACGCCAAATGCAAACGGCTTGTAAATCGTGATTAGTCCCGATGACACCTGTTCCAATGTGCTGTTCATGGTCTGATTGTCTCATTATGTCTTTCTACTGGGCTGGAAAAACTGAGTCACAGCCTACGTCTCAAATGACACCCTACGTAGTGCACTTATTTTGTCCAGTGTCCATAGGGCACTCGTACTTTTGACCAAGGGCTTTGGGTGCCATTTGCGACGCAGCCAACATCATTTAGCAGCTAAGTTTTATTTTGTTGATGGCTATATGACCTTGGCAGCAGAGTCAGAAGTCGTAATGCACACTGCCAGAACCATTTGAGGATGGAAATGGTCAGACCTTCATGAAAAAGAGTGTTTTCTGAAGCCGAGAATTTATTATCGAGCTTCTCTGGCTTTTTTAAAATTGCAGTTAAACTAATCTAATGAAGGAATCATAAACACTTTCTTATTGCACGACTGGAAAGCTTTTTTGGAAAGGCTTGTGTGCTGTAGTAAGCCCATCATAAATGTGGTAAAATGTTAATGTTAGCTTGTTTTTATGCTATGTTTGGTACGCTGAATAATCATTCAGCGGCGTTATGGTTTAAGTTGTGTTTGTGAAATCATTAGCTATGCGTCAGTCAAACACCCTTAATATTATTAATGGAAACGAGGGATAAGGAGAAAAGGGTTTAGGAGCATAGTGTGGGGAGATGGATGACTGCTTAAAGTGTGTGTTTGCACGCACTTGTGCGTACATGTCTGCATGTGTTCTTAAACCTTAGTTTTCTAATGTCTTTCAGAAAGCCAGTAAACAAGCTTAAAAGGACACGTTGAACAGCATGCTTTTAAAGACTATTTTCACTAGAGGGCAACATTGCGTCTTTGAAAAATCCCAATTCAGTCAGATATACTGTAGTAGTACTCACCAAACCTTGTTCTGGAGGACTTCAGTAAGCAGGCTTTTACTCCAGCCCAGCACTATAACACTTAACAGAACTGATCCTCCACTCGTCAGGTCCTCTCTCAAAATACAATGTAGTTCATTAATCTCTTTCATTAATCTCTTTTGTACATTGATGTAGTGCTCCAGATTTGTTTTGCAAATAAACTGTGCTAAAAACATGATTTTGAGTTCCTCCACCCCTCATCCCCAAAAGACGACAAATCCCTCTCCTACAGTAAGTCTGCACGTAATTGACATCACCTTGGTAACATCTGCACTCGTTTAAAACAGAGCGTCACTGCTCCCACCGACACAAAGCAGTGAGCCCAATCAAACAACTCAGAGTATCCATTATCTTTTTTTAAAAGGGTACATGTCAATTTAGAAAGACGACATGAAAAGCCAAGTAACTGTACAATGTGTTAGTTCATATTTCTTATGTGTTACTTACTATACAAGGGAGAGAAAGAGACATTGAGACAGGAAGAATCCAAGAGAGGCAGGCTGCTGGAAGAGAAAAGGCAGTGGGCCAGCGGAACACAAACAATCCTATGGCGCCTCGCTCAGTATTGCATTCTGACGTTACAGTGAAATAAGAGCTGACGCGGAGAGAAGTTTACGTTGGCAGGCAAGTCGCACGCCTCAGAAAACGATCAAGGTTGAGGCACCGGCCCTTCAAGGTCTCCCGTTCTCTGTCCTCCGGCTCTGGACAGATTCGTGATAGCCAGGAGTGTTCACGTCGCATCACGACGACACTGGACCAGGATCTAATAGCTGAGTAAATGGTAGTGTCACCAATGGGTGTTGTTCAACTGGTCAATTGTTTGATAGTGTTTCCTATGGCTAAATGGTAGACAGTGGTCATCAGCAGAAGCCCTAGAGAGGGTTTACAGGGAACTGTGGCAGAATATTAGGGCTTCTATCGGTCACTCCTCTCCATTCAGTTGCTTTAGTTTGAGGAGCTGTGCTTGTCTTTTATATCTATAAAGCCACTGATTGGAACAGAGTGTTCCTGTCCTTTTTTCGAACTGTTCAAAAACTCTTACGTTAAATTTTCATCAACTTACGGTCCTAAATGGACTCTTTCAGCACTTGGAGAACCATTTTGTCCGTATTTGTAAAATGTTATATTCATCATGAAGAGAAAAGCAGATACATTTGCACAATTATTCACAATATTCTGGTAGCCTTTATCATGCTACATATTACATGTAGTCATTTTTGACAAAGTGATGACAAAACAAACGCTATCCTCTGTGGTCAAACAGTACATGCTCAACATAGTGGGAATACTGCAAAGTACACAAACCCAGAGATGTCACTGGAATAGCAATAAGAGCTTACACATCCCATTAACCAATCACAATGTGCTCGATGAGAGACATTGGCTCTTTGGAACCACTTTACGGTGATTCTTGGAATCCTCCCTGAAGCTTCATATCACCGTGAAGAGTTCAAGTTGAAATACAACACATACTCATTGTCTCATCATGTTGGATAGACTTTCTATAATGATGTCATATTTAGCTCGACCTCTCTCCCCGTAATATACTGTACCTGCTGAGTTCCAGGTATGTATTGTATGCATACTATGCAATGACACTCCACTCACATAAATAATGTTTTCATTATTATTTCAAGAATGAGGATCTTCTATAATGGGGAACCAACAAATTTAGCAGGCACTCAATAAATCCCTCAGCTTGTTTATACTGGAGAGAGACTTGTTATCTTCACCCTGTTTTGACAGGAAAACGGGTTTGTGTTGGACGCTGGACAGAGAGGATACTCCAGTCCAGACTAGTCTTCTAGGCCATTCTTCATCATCAACTGGCTCTTTATGACCAGAAGGACATTAAATCAGTAGGGATATTCAGGGCTTATTTCCAAAATGTCCTCAAAGAGTGAGGACTGGAAATTTCAGTCAACCATGTTTATGTGGAAAAACAGGGAGGGGGGACCCTTTGAACCTGGAAGTCACAAATGCATCCAAGCTATAGACTTTAAACGTTTATTACAGTTGTTCTCAATCGCTTTGACTCAATTCTTGAATTAGAATATTTTTTTTCAAAACAATAAGTTAAAATCTCTGAACAATAGGTTTCTTGTTCACACCAGATGTACATTTTTTATTCATTTAAGCAAACTGCACGTGTTTTGGCACGTGTGCAATAGAGTAAGTAAAGTGTCTACAATTTGCACAATAACTACGTGCACATGGCTTGCTGATCAAAACCGATGAGTTGATTGTCATACTCTTCACAACTTCTAAACATTCTTTAATCATGTGAACCATCACATGCAAACATGATCCATTCAATTATCAAAATCTGTCAGGCATCAAATCAAAGTTTATTTGTCACTTGTGCCGAATACAACAGTGAAATGCTTACTTACAGGCTCTAACCAATAGTGCAAGAAAAGGTATTAGGTGAACAATAGGTAAGTGAAGAAATAAAAACAACAGTGAAAAAGACAGTGAAAAATAACAGTAGCGAAGCTTTATACAGTAGCGGGGCTATAAAAGTAGCGAGGCTACATACAGACACCGGTTAGTCAGGCTGATTGGAGGTAGTATGTACATGTAGATATGGTTAAAGTGACTATGCATATATGATGAACAGAGAGTAGCAGTAGCATAAAAGAGGGGTTGGCGGGTGGTGGGTGGCGGGACACAATGCAGATAGCCCGGTTAGCCAATGTGCGGGAGCACTGGTTGGTCGGCCCAATTGAGGTAGTATGTACATAAATGTATAGTTAAAGTGACTATGCATATATGATAAACAGAGTAGCAGCAGCGTAAAAGAGGGTTGGGGGGGGCACACAATGCAAATAGTCCGGGTAGCCATTTGATTACCTGCTCAGGAGTCTTATGGCTTGGGGGTAAAAACTGTTGAGAAGCCGTTTTTTTCCCTAGACTTGGCACTCCGGTACCGCTTGCCATGCGGTAGTAGGGAGAACAGTCTATGACTGGGGTGTCTGGGGTCTTTGACAAATTGACACCGCCTGGTGTAGAGGTCCTGGATGGCAGGCAGCTTAGCCCCCTTAGTGATGTACTGGGCCGTACGCACTACCCTCTGTAGTGCCTTGCGGTCGGAGGCCGAGCAATTGCCTACCAGGAAGTGATGCTCTCGATGTTGCAGCTGTAGAACCTTTTGAGGATCTCAGGACCCATGCCAAATCTTTTTGTGCCCTCTTCACGACTGTCTTGGTGTGTTTGGACCATTCTAGTTTGTGATGTGGACACCACGGAACTTGAAGCGCTCAACCTGCTCCACTACAGCCCCGTCGATGAGAATGGGGGCGTGCTCGGTCCTCCTTTTCCTGTAGTCCACAATCCTCTCCTTAGTCTTAGTTACCTTGAGGGATAGGTTGTTATTCTGGCACCACCCGGCCAGGTCTCTGACCTCCGGGACTGTTTCGGTTTTCATTTTGTTTCACTTTGTTAGTTTGTATTTTGTCGTATTTCATTCTCATTAAAAGTCATTATGGATACGTACCACGCTGCATTTTGGTCTTCCGATCCTTCCTACTACTCCTCATCAGAGGAGGAAGAAGAAAGCCGTTACAGAACCACCCACCAAACTAAGACCAAGCAGCGTGGTAACGGGCAGCAGCAGCAGCGGCAGCGATATCTGGAGAAATGGACTTGGGAGGACATTCTGGACGGTAAGGGACCCTGGGCACAGACTGGTGAATATCGCCCCCCAAAAGCTGAGCTGGAGGCAGCGAAAGCGTAGAGGCGGCGGTATGAGGAGGTTGCACGTAAGCGCGGCTGGAAGTCAGAGAGGCAGCCCCCAAAAATGTATTGGGGGGGTGGAACACGGCGAGTGCCAGGGACCTGAGCCAACTCCCCGTGCTTACCGTGGAGAGAGAGCGACCGGGCAGGTACCGTGTTATGCAGAGATGTGCACGGTGTCCCCGGTGCGCAGGCTTAGCCCGGTGCAGTACATAGCAGCGCCTCGTATCGGCCGGGCTAGAGTGGGCATCGAATCAGGTGCCATGAAGCCGGCTCTACGCATCTGGTCTCCAGTGCGTCTCCTCGGGCCGGTGTACATGGCACCAGCCCTACGCATGGTGTCCCCGGTTCGCCAGCACAGCCCAGTGCGGGCTATTCCACCTCGCCGCACTGGCCTGGCTACGGGGAGCATTCAGCCAGGTAGGGTTGGGCAGGCTCGGTGCTCGAGACCTGTAGTGCGCCTCCACGGTCCGGTCTATCCGGTGCCTTCTCCACGCACCAGTCCTCCTGTGGTAGCCCCACGTACCAGCTCTCCTGTGGCAGCCCCTCGCACCAGCCCTCCGGTGCCGGCACCACGTACCAGGCCTCCAGTTCCAACACCCCGCACTCGCCCTGAGGTGCGTGTTCCCAGCCCGGTACCACCAGTTCCGGCACCACGCACCAGGCCTACTGTGCGCCTCGGCAGGCCTGAGTCTCCCTCCTGTCCAGCGCCGCCTGAGCGTCCGTCTGTCCAGCGCCGCCTGAGCCGTCCGTCTGTCCAGCGCCGCCTGAGCGTCTGTCTGTCCAGCGCCGCCTGAGCCGTCCGTCTGTCCAGCGCCGCCTGAGCCGTCCGTCTGTCCAGCGCCGCCTGAGCCGTCCGTCTGTCCAGCGCCGCCTGAGCCGCCCGTCTGTCCAGCGCCGTCTGAGCCGCCCGTCTGTCCAGCGCCGTCTGAGCCGCCCGTCTGTCCAGCGCCGTCTGAGCCGCCCGTCTGTCCAGCGCCGTCTGAGCCGCCCGTCTGTCCAGCGCCGTCTGAGCCGCCCGTCTGTCCAGCGCCGTCTGAGCCGCCCGTCTGTCCAGCGCCGTCTGAGCCGCCCGTCTGTCCAGCGCCGTCTGAGCCGCCCGTCTGTCCAGCGCCGCCAGAGCCGCCCGCCAGTCAGGAGCCGCCAGAGCCGCCCGCCAGTCAGGAGCCGCCAGAGCCGCCCGCCAGTCAGGAGCCGCCAGAGCCGCCCGCCAGTCAGGAGCCGCCAGAGCCGCCCGCCAGTCAGGAGCTGCCAGAGCCGCCCTTCAGTCCGGAGCCGCCCTTCAGTCCGGAGCTGCCTTTCAGTCCGGAGCTGCCCCTCAGTCCGGAGCTACGTACCACGCTGGATACGTACCACGCTGCATTTTGGTCTTCCGATCCTTCCTACTACTCCTCATCAGAGGAGGAAGAAGAAAGCCGTTACAGTACTCATAATATACAGGAGAACGATCGCCTTATGGCGAGGATAGCTGTGCTGCAAGCCCAGCTTCAGACGCAATCGTTAGGCAAGGGTAATTTCAGTGTAGGAAAGGATGAAACAGCATCTGTGCCACCAGTAAGTACAGATAGTAACGTTAGTATAAATCCCCTTGCACGGTCCCCGCAGCCGGATAACTTTCTCATGGCTACTGGAGGGAAATGCTGTAGGAATGCTCAACCGGTGTCGCTCATTCAGCCGACAGAAACTTTCAACCGGTTCTCCCCATTAAGCGGCGAGTCGGAGTCAGAGGCCGAGCCTTCTCTGGTCTCTACTCCTCCCGTTACGGGGTCTGAGACGCTCCCACCATTAGCTCTGACAAATTGAAAACCCTAGTCATTGGCTACTCCAATACCCGCAGTATTAGATTTAAAACGAATCATCCAACGATCATACACTGTTTACCAGGTGGCAGGGCTACCGACATTAAGGCTAATCTGAAGATGGTGCTGGCTAGAGCTAAAACTGGTGAGTGTAGAGAATATAGAGATATTGTTATCCACGTCGGCACCAACAATGTTAGGATGAAACAGACAGAATTCACCAAGCGCAACATAGCTTCAGCGTGTAAATCAGCTAGAAAGATGTGTCGGCATCGAGTAATTGTCTCTGCCCCCCCCCCCCCAGTTAGGGGGAGTGATGAGCTCTACAGCAGTCTCACAACTCAATCGCTGGTTGAAAACTGTTTTCTGCCCCACCCAAAAGATAGAATTTGTAGATAATTGGCCCTCTTTCTGGGACTCACCCACAAACAGAACCAAGCCTGGCCTGTTGAGGAGTGACGGACTCAATCCTAGCTGAAGGGGTGCTCTCATCTTATCTATGAACATAGTCAGGGCTCTAACTCCCCTAGCTCCACAATGAAATAGGGTGCAGGCCAGGCAGCAGGCTGTTAGCCAGCCTGCCAGCTTAGTGGAGTCTGCCACTAGCACAGTCAGTGTAGTCAGCTCAGCTATCCCCATTGAGACTGTGTCTGTGCCTCGACCTAGGTTGGGAAAATTAAACATGGCGGTGTTCGCCTCAGCAATCTCACTAGAATAAAGACCTTCTACATTCCTGCCATTATTGAAAGAGATCGTGATACCTCACATCTCAAAATAGGGCTACTTAATGTTAGATCCCTCACTTCAAAGGCAGTCATAGTCAATGAACTAATCACTGATCATAATCCTGATGTGATTGACTGAAACATGGCTTAAGCCTGATGAATTTACTGTGTTAAATGAGGCCTCACCTCCTGGTTACACTAGTGATCATATCCCCCGTGCATCCCACAAAGGCTGCGGTGTTGCTAACATTTACGATAGCAAATTTCAATAAAAAAAAACCCCAGACGTTTCGTCTTTTGAGCTTCTAGTCATGAAATCTATGCAGCCTACCCAATCACTTTTTATAGCTACTGTTTACAGGCCTCCTGGGCCATATACAGCGTTCCTCACTGAGTTCCCTGAATTCCTATCGGACCTTGTAGTCATAGCAGATAATATTCACATTTTTGGTGACTTTAATATTCACATGGAAAAGTCCACAGACCCACTCCAAAAGGCTTTTGGAGCCATCATCGACTCAGTGGGTTTTGTCCAACATGTCTCTGGACCTACTCACTGCCAAAGTCATACTCTGGACCTAGTTTTGTCCCATGGAATAAATGTTGTGGATCTTAATGTTTTTCCTCATAACCCTGGACTATCGGACCACCATTTTATTACGTTTGAAATGTCAACAAATAATCTGCTCAGACCCCAACCAAGGAGCATCAAAAGTCGTGCTATAAATTCTCAGACAACCCAAAGATTCCTTTATGCCCTTCCAGAGTCCCTCTGCCTACCCAAGGACGTCAGAGGACAAAAATCAGTTAACCACCTAACTAAGGAACTCAATTTAACCTTGTGCAATACCCTAGATGCAGTTGCACCCCTAAAAACTAAAAACATTTGTCATAAGAGACTAGCTCCCTGGTATACAGAAAATACCCGAGCTCTGAAGCAAGCTTCCAGAAAATTGTAACGGAAATGGCGCTACATCAAACTGGAAGTCTTCCGACTAGCTTGGAAAGACAGTACCTTGCAGTATCGAAGAGCCCTCACTGCTGCTCGATCATCCTATTTTTCCAACTTAATTGAGGAAAATAAGAACTATCTGAAATGTATTTTTGATACTGTCGCAAAGCTAACTAAAAAGCAGCATTCCCCAAGAGAGGATGGCTTTCACTTCAGCAGTAATAAATTCATGAACTTCTTTGAGGAAAAGATCATGATCATTAGAAAGCAAATTACAGACTCCTCTTTAAATCTGCGTATTCCTCCAAAGCTCAGTTGTCCTGAGTCTGCACAACTCTGCCAGGACCTAGGATCAAGGGAGACACTCAAGTGTTTTAGTACTATATCTCTTGACACAATGATGAAAATAATCATGGCCTCTAAACCTTCAAGCTGCATACTGGACCCTATTCCAACTAAACTACTGAAAGAGCTGCTTCCTGTGCTTGGCCCTCCTATGTTGAACATAATAAACGGCTCTCTATCCACCGGATGTGTACCAAACTCACTAAAAGTGGCAGTAATAAAGCCTCTCTTGAAAAAGCCAAACCTTGACCCAGAAAATATAAAAAACTATCGGCCTATATCGAATCTTCCATTCCTCTCAAAAGTTTTTGAAAAAGCATTTGCGCAGCAACTCACTGCCTTCCTGAAGACAAACAATGTATACGAAATGCTTCAGTCTGGTTTTAGACCCCATAATAGCACTGAGACTGCACTTGTGAAGGTGGTAAATGACCTTTTAATGGCGTCAGACCGAGGCTCTGCATCTGTCCTCGTGCTCCTAGACCTTAGTGCTGCTTTTGATACCATCGATCACCACATTCTTTTGGAGAGATTGGAAACCCAAATTGGTCTACACGGACAAGTTCTGGCCTGGTTTAGATCTTATCTGTCGGAAAGATATCAATTTGTCCTCTGACAAATCAACTGTAAATTTCGGTGTTCCTCAAGGTTCCGTTTTACGACCACTATTGTTTTCACTATATATTTTACCTCTTGGGGATGTAATTCGAAAACATAATGTTAACTTTCACTGCTATGCGGATGACACACAGCTGTACATTTCAATAAAACATGGTGAAGCCCCAAAATTACCCTCGCTAGAAGCTTGTGTTTCAGACATAAGGAAGTGGATGGCTGCAAACTTTCTAATTTTAAACTCGGACAAAACAGAGATGCTTGTTCTAGGTCCCAAGAAACAAATATCTTCTGTTGGATCTGACAATTAATCTTGATGGTTGTACAGTCGTCTCAAATAAAACTGTGAAGGACCTCGGCGTTACTCTGGACCCTGATCTCTCTTTTGACGAAAATATCAAGACTGTTTCAAGGACAGCTTTTTTCCATCTACGTAACATTGCAAAAATCAGAAATGTTCTGTCCAAAAATGATGCAGAAAAATTAATCCATGCTTTTGTTACTTCTAGGTTAGACTATTGCAATGCTCTACTTTCCGGCTACCCGTATAAAGCACTAAATAAACTTCAGTTAGTGCAAAATACGGCTGCTAGAATCCTGACTAGAACCAAAAAAATTGATCATATTACTCCAGTGCTAGCCTCCCTACACTGGCTTCCTGTTAAGGCAAGGGCTGATTTCAAGGTTTTACTGCTAACCTACAAAGCATTACATGGGCTTGCGCCTACCTATCTTTACGTTTTGGTCCTGCCGTACATACCTACACATACGCTACGGTCACAAGACGCAGGCCTCCTAATTGTCCCTAGAATTTCTAAGCAAACAGCTGGAGGCAGGGCTTTCTCCTATAGAGCTCAATTTTTATGGAATGGTCTGCCTACCCATGTGAGAGACGCAGACTCGGTCTCAACCTTTAAGTCTTTACTAAAGACTCATCTCTTCAGTAGGTCATATGATTGAGTGTAGTCTGGCCCAGGAGTGTGAAGGAAAGACTCTGGAGCAACGAACCGCCCTTGCTGTCTCTGCCTGGCCGGTTCCCCTCTCTCCACTGGGATTCTCTGCCTCTAACCCTATTGCAGGGGATGAGTCACTGGCTTACTGGTGCTCTTCCATGCCATCCCTAGGAGGGGTGCGTCACTTGAGTGAGTTGAGTCACTGACGTGGTCTTCCTGTCTGGGTTGGTGCCCCCCCTTGGGTTGTGCTGTGGTGAAGATCTTTGTGGGCTATACTCAGCCTTGTCTCAGGATGGTAAGTTGGTGGTTGAAGATATCCCTCTAGTGGTGTGGGGGCTGTGCTTTGGCAAAGTGGGTGGGGTTATATCTTGCCTGTTTGGCCCTGTCCGGGGGTATCATCGGATGGGGCCACAGTGTCTCCTGACCCCTCCTGTCTCAGCCTCCAGTATTTATGCTGCAGTAGTTTGTGTCAGGGGGCTAGGGACAGTCTGTTATATCTGGAGTATTTCTCCTGTCTTATCTGGTGTCCTGTGTAAATTTAAGTATGCTCTCTCTAATTTTCTCTTTCTTTTTTTCTCTCGGCTCTAGGACCATGCCTCAGGACTACCTGGCATGATGACTCCTTGCTGTCCCCAGTCCACCTGGCCGTGCTGCTGCTCCAGTTTCAACTGTTCTGCCTGCGGCTATGGAACCCTGACTTGTTTACCGGACGTGCTACTTGTCCCAGACCTGCTGTTTTCAACTCTCTAGAGACAGCAGGAGTGGTAGAGATACTCTCAATGATCGGCTATGAAAAGCCAACTGACATTTACTCCTGAGGTGCTGACTTGTTGCACCCTCGACAACTACTGTGATTATTATTATTTGACCATGCTGGTCATTTATGAACATTTGAACACCTTGGCCATGTTCTGTTATAATCTCCACCCGGCACAGCCAGAAGAGGACTGGCCACCCCTCATAGTCTGGTTCCTGTCTAGGTTTCTTCCTAGCTTTTGGCCTTTCTAGGGAGTTTTTCCTTGCCACCGTGCTTCTACACCTGCATTGCTTGCTGTTTGGGGTTTTAGGCTGGGTTTCTGTACAGCACTTTGATATATCAGCTGATGTAAGGGCTATATATATACATTTGATTTAAGTTGATTTTCATTTTGGCGGCATTAGCCAATTTACTGACACAATAACTAGGTTTTGAAGCATGAATTAAATGTTTTGGGTGAGTTACCACATTTTGCAGACACGCATGTTACAGCCTGATTTCAAAGTTGATTAAAATTATTTATTTCCTCACCCATCTACATACAATACCCCATAATGACAAAGTGAAGACATGTTTTTAGAAATCTTTGCAAATTTGTTCAATGAAATACAGAAATCTCATTTATACTGAACAAAAATATAAAACGCAAAATCTAAAGTGTTGGTCCCATGTTTCATGAGCTGAAATAAAATAACCTACATTTTCTATGAGCACATCACAAAATGTTTGCACACATTTGTTTACATGTTAGTGAGCATTTCTCCTTTGCCATCGACCAGACACATGTGGCATATAGAGAAAATGATTAAACAGCATGATCATTACACCGGTACACATTGGACAATAAAAGGCCACTTTAAAATGTGCAGTTTTGTCACACAACACAATTCCACAGATGTCTCAAGTTTTGAGGGAGGGTGCAATTGGCATGCTGATTGCAGAAATGTCCACCAGAGCTGTTGCCAGAGAATTGAATGTTAATTTCTCTACCATAAGCCACCTCAGCTGTTTTAGAGAATTTGGCAGTACGTCCAACTGGACTCACAACCGCAGACCACGTGTAACCACACCAGCCCAGGACCTCCACATCCAGCTTCTTCACCTGCGGGATAGTCTGAGACCAGCCACCTGAACAGCTGATGAAACTGAGGGTTTGCACAACCGTAGAATTTCTGCACAAACTGTCCCGTCTCAGGAAAGCTCATCTGCATGCTCATCTTCCTCACAGACTTCAGTGGGCAAATGCTCACCTTCGATGGCCATTAGTATGCATGCTGGAGAAGTGTTATTTAAGGATGAATCCCTGTTTCAACGGTCCCGGGAAGATGGTGTGTATGGCGTGTGTGGGCGAGAGGTTTGCTGATGTCAATGTTGTGAACAGAGTGTCCCATGATGGAGGTGGGGTTATGGTATTGGCAGGTATAAGCTACAGACAATGATCACAATTGTATTTTATAGATTGCAATTTCAATGCACAGATATACCGTGATGAGATCCTGAGGCCCATTGTCGTGCCATTCATCCGCCGTCATCTACCTTATGTTTCATAATGATAATGCACGATCCCATGTTGCAAGGATCTGTACACAATTCCTGGAAGGTGAACATGTCCCAGTTCTTCGATGTCCTGCATACTCACGAGACATGTCACCCATTGAGCATGTTTGGGATGGTATGGATTGACGTGTACAACAGCGTTTTCCATCTTCCCGTCAATATCCAGCAACTTCGCATTGCAATTGAAGAGTGGGACACCATTCCACAGGTCACAATCAACAGCCTGATCAACTCTGCAAATGAGATGCCTTGGTGCATGAGGCAAATGGTGGTTACACCAGATACTGACTGGTTTTCAGATCCACGCCCCTACCTTTTTTTAAAGGTATTTATGACCAACAGATGCATATCTGTATTCCCAGTCATGTGAAATCCATAGATTAGGGCCTAATGAATTTATTTCAATTGACAGATTTTTTTTATATGAACTGTAACTCAGTAAAATCTTCAATTGTTGCATGTTGCATTGATATTTTTGTTGAGCATATGTATCCACACCCCTGAGTCAATGCTTTGCAGAAGCACCTTTGGCAGTGATTACAGCTGTGTGTCTTACTGGTTAACTCTCTAAGAGCATTCCACACTTGGATTGTGCAACATTTGCCCATGATTCTTTCTGCAATTCTACAAGCTTTGTCAAATTTGCTGTTGATTATTGCTACACAACCATTTTCAGGTCTTGCCACAGATTTTCAAGTAGATTTTAAGTCAAAACTGTAACCCGGCCACTCAGGAACATTCACTGTCTTCTTAGTAAACAACTCCAGCGTAGATTTGGCCTTGTGTTTTAGGTTATTGTCCCCCTGAAAGGTACATTCATCTCTGTCTGGTGGAAAGCAGACTGAACCAGGTTTTCCACTAGGATTTTGCCTGTGCTTAGCTCCATTCCTTTTCTTTTTTATACTGTAAAACTCCCCCGTCCTTAATGATTACAAGTGTACCCATATCATAACGCAGCCAACCCTATGCTCGAAAATATGGAGCATGGTACTATGGTAGGTGTTATATTGGATTTTCCCCAAACATAACAATGGGTATTCAGGACAAAAAAAAAAATGGTTTTGCCACATTTTTTTTAACTTTAGCGCCTTTTTGCAAACTGGATGCAAGTTTTAGAATATGTTTTATTCTGTACTGGCTTCCTTTTCACTCTGTGAATTAGGTTAGTATTGTGGAGTAACTATCATGTTGTTGATCCATCCTCGGTTTCTCCTATCACAGCCATTTAAATCTTACTGTTTTAAAAAGTCACTCACCATTGGCGTTATGGTGAAATCCCTGAGCGGTTTCCTTCCTCTGAGAAAGGAAGGACACCTGTATCTTTGTAGTGGCTGGGTGTATTGACACATCATCCAAAGTGTAATTCATAACTTCACCATGCTCAAAGGATATTTTCAATGTCTGCTTTTTTTTTTTTTTTACCCATCTACCAATATGTGACCTTCTTTGTGAGGCATTGGAAAACCTCCCTGGTCTTTGTGTTTGAAATTCACTGCTCGGTTGAGGGACCTTACAGGTAATTGTAAGTGTGGGGTACAGAGATGATTTAGTCATTAAAAAATCATATTGAACACTACTATTGCACACAGAGTGAGTCCATTCAACTTATGACTTGTTAAGCAAAAGTTTAATCCTGTACTTATTTAGAATACTTATTAAATCAGGACATTTCAGCTTTACATTTATAAAAAAAAAAAAATGTTGAAAAACAATTTCACTGACATTATGGGGTATTATATGTAGGCCAGTGACAAAAAAAATGGGTGTGAATACTTCCTGAAGGGATTGTAGCTAGCTCGCTTTAGCTTGGTTCCTACGTAGCACTAGCACCAATGTAACCAATCTGAAAACTGCAATAATTTTCTATTTTCTTAGCAATGATATAGGAATCCATGTGACTGGGCAGCCACTTGTTGTTCTCTTAATGAAATTGAACTTCAGTTTATGAAATAAACTAGCTAGGTGGTGGGCTGAAGCCTTTAAACGTGAAGTTGATCAATCCCGTCGAGGGAGGAGCTGATTTTTTGTATACGACAGTAAAACATTATGACTATAACATTTGTTGGCACCTTCAATTCTTGCAGATTAACCGTAAAGTATATTTCAACACTCGGCCGCTCGGGCAAATTTGCCGAACGACTAAACTTGGAACCAATCAGAACTCCCATACACACCCCTCGTGATAAAGGCAGCCAATACAATGTAAACACAGCCTCTTGTGAAAATGTGGGCTGCTGTCTGATGAAGATGAACAGAGATAGCTTGCTATCTCCCAGAATGAAATAAGATATATCTTTGCGCTTGAAATATGCAGCTTTCAATACAAATTGTCTTGAGGTAACTCCATTGACCATTTATCCAATTTATTGAAAGCTAGCCAACGTTAGAGACTAGACTAGCCAGCTACTGTACACGTACAGTTCCCAATACAATGTTGGGCATGCATAATGACGGATGCATTGGAATATCTGGTATGGAGAATGATCAAGAGCCTTTAGTATCATATAAAAAGCAGTTGGGAAATTAATGTTTGAGTTTCAAATACTAAATGTTTAGTGAATGTGTGTATATTTAGGTGGTTTAAATTATTAACTTTCTAACTAAAAGTGAACTGTGCTAAAATCTTGCCAGTCTTTTCATTATTCTACTAACTATGACTGAGTGAGACATGTTTTACATAATGTACGTTTCATGCGTATACACATGAACAAAGAACACCATCAAAGTGTTTTATGTATTGAGACAAACAGCAAAGGTGTCTCTGACAGTATCTATACTGATAAAAATATAAACACAACATGCAACAATTTTACAGTTCACATAAAAAAATCAGTCAATTGAAATAAATTCATTAGGCCCTAATCTATGGATTTCACATTCTGGCTGGCTGGGCCTGGCTCCCCAGTGGGTGGGCCTATGCCCTCCCAGGCCCACCCATGGCTGTGCCCCTGCCCAGTTCTGGCTGGGCCTGGGAGTACATACGCCCACCCAGCCAGTCAGAATGAGTTCTTCCTGACATTACCGAAATAAATAATCCCCAGTGGACACCGACGATCCTGCAGGTGAAGAAGCTGGATGTGGAGGTCCTGGGCTGGCATGGTTACATATGGTTTGCTGTTGTAAGGCCGGTTGGACGTACTGCCAAATCTAAAATGATGTTGGAGGAAACTTATGGTAGAACAATTTACATTCAATTCTCTGGCAAATGCTCTGGTGGACATTCCTGCAGTCAGCATGCAAATTGCATCCTCCTTCAAAACTTGAGACATCTGTGGCATTGTGTTTTGTGACAAAACTGCACATTTTAGAGTGGCCTTTTGTTGTCCCAGCACAAGGTGCACCGGTGTAATGATCATGCTGTTTAACTTCTTATGGCTAAAGGGGCAGTATTGAGTAGCTTGGATGAAAGGTGCACAGAGGTGCCCATATTAAACGGCCTGCGCCTCATTCCCAGTTGCTAATATATGCATATTATTATTCATATTGGATAGAAAACACTCTGAAGTTTCTAAAACTTTGAATTATGTCTGTGTGTTACGAATCCCTTTGGCCCGACAGTCTAGGGGGGATGGTAATGGGACCCGTAACACAACTCACGCAAATTATAGTAGTGAAAACGTAACAGTGAGAACAAATAACCACGACAACTTAAATCTACTGTCAAACTCAGGGTTTATTAGTAAACACACGGTAATGGGCGGGTTACCCCCTTTTCCCACTATCAAACAAACACTCAAACACCATACTCACAGGTGGGGACAAAGTGACATGTAGATGCTAAACCACACAAGAGATCTACAGACATATGGCATTTACAGAGAGATTGCTACACAAAGAGATCGAGCTCTAGAGAAAACAACTGACAGGGTTTTTAAACCAAGGGAAAGGGACTGTGATTGGGTAGGAGAAAAGGAGCAGGTGTCTTCTGATTAGCGACTGATTGATGACTGATTGGGGAATGATGATTGTCACCTGTGAGTAGGGGAGAAGGAGAGAAAAGAAATACACACAGGATACACACAGAATACTTGTATCCGTAACACTGTGAGTATAACAGAACTCACATGGCAGGCAAAAACCTGAGAAGTTCCACTTCCTGTTTGTATTTTTTCTGGGGGTGGCAATTTTCAACCAAGCTCTCATTGAAATCACAGCGAGATATTATGAGTTTTCACTTCCTACGGCTTCCACTAGATGTCAACAGTCAATAGAACTTTGTCTGATGAATCTAATGTGAAGGGGGGCCGAAGGAGACAGGAATTAGTGAGCTCTGGCAGGAGGTGATCACGCGTGTTCACGTGAGAGTCAGCTCCGTTCCTTCGGTCAACTGAAGTCGATGAAATTCTCTGGTTGGAACGTTATTCAAGATGTATGTTAACAACATTCTAAAGATTGATTCACTACATCGTTTGACATGTTTCAACTGACTGTAACGGAACTTTTGGACATTTCGTCACGTTATAGTGGATGGTAGTGGACGCGCTTTGGGTTTGGCGTTTGGTAAACATGTCCAAAGTAGCTAATTTGACATAAATAACGGACATTATCGAACAAATCAAGCATTTATTGTGGTCCTGGGATTCCTAGGACTGCATTCTGATGAATTCATCAAAGGTAAGGAAACCTTTATCATGTATTTTCTGGTTTCTGTTGAGTCCAACATGGCGGCTAATTTGGCTATTGTTCTGAGCTCCGTCTCAGATTATTGCATGGTTTATTTTTCCGTAAAGTTTTTTTGAAATCTGACACAGCGGTTGCATTAAGGAGAGGTATATCTATAATTCCATGTGTATAACTTGTATTATCATCTACGTTTATGATGAGTATTTCTGTTGAAACGATGTGGCTATGCAAAGTCACTTGATGTTTTTGCAACTAGTGAATCTAACGCGTCAATGTAAACTCAGATTTTTTTATATAAATATGAACTTAATCAAACAAAACATGCATGTATTGTGTAACATGAAGTCCTATGAGTGTCATCTGATAAATAATCAAAGGTTAGTGATTAATTTTCTCTATTTCTGGTTTTTGTGAAAGCTATATTTCGCTTGAAAAATGGCTGTGCTTATTGTGGTTTTGTGGTGACCTAACATAATCGTTTGTAGTGCTTTCGCTGAAAAACATATTTGAAATCGGACACTTTGGTGGGATTAACAACAAGATTACCTTTAAAATGATAAGACAAATCTATGTTTGACGAATTTTAATTATGAGATTTCTGCTTTTTGAATTTGGCTCCCTGCACTTTCACTCGCTGTAGTCATATCATCCCGGTAGCGGGATGGCAGCCATAGTTTTAATGAGCTTCTTGATATGCCACACCTGTCAGGTGGATGGATTATCTTGGCAAAGGAGAAATTCATCAACAAATTTGTGCAAAAATTGGAGATAAATAAGCTTTTTGTGCATATGGAATATTTTATTTCAGCTCATGAAACATGGGATCAACAGTTCACGTGTTGCGTTTATATTTTTGTTCAGTAGTGTAACTGTTACGTCCGTCGTTAGATGAATGAGACCAAAGCTCAGCGTGGAAAGTGTTCATGATTTTTAATACTGAACTCCGACAAAACAACAAAATACAAAACCGAATGTAAAGTTCTGCAGGGCTAGACAGCAACTATGCAAAAACAAGATCACACAAACTAAGGTGGAACACAGGCTGCCTAAGTATGATCCCCAATCAGAGACAACGAGAAACAGCTGCCTCTGATTGGGAACCATACTAGGCCAACAAAGAAATAGAAACACAGATTTGCCCACCCAAGTCACACCTACCAATCAATGTATATCAAGTGCTGTGGAAGGCACAATCCTATGTTGCAGTCCAGAAATGAGAGCTTTACCAACTATGCCAAAAGCCTGGGCCTCTAATGGAGACTGTAGAACTGTCATCAACAGATGCTTCTCTCTAGGAAAATGTGTGTACCCAGGACTCATAGGCATATCAAAAGGATCCCTGGTCACCAATGTAGCTGATTGATGTAGAGAGAGACATTTACATGACATTTTAGTCATTTAGCAGACACTCTTATCCAGAGCGATTTACAGGAGGAACTAAGTACAAGTGCCTTCCTCATGGGCATAACAACAGATTTTTGACCTAGTCAGCTCAGGGACTCAAACCAGCAACCTTTCAGTTACTAGGCCCAACACTCTTAACTGCTAGGCAAATGCACATGTGGTCTCAATGTCTAAATAGTGACGGCAGGGCTGGTTCAAACTGAAGGACTTGGTGAATAGATCATGGGAGAGAGAAGTGAGACAATGAATGAAGATGCTCAAACAAGCATGTGTATCTCAAGTGGGTGTTCTTCTAAGACGCACCAGACTGTGTTCGACGAAATCCAGAATATAAAACAGGCAAATGCATATGTGGTCCCAATGTTTAAATAGTGACAGTAGGGCTAGTTCAAACTGCAGAGGGATGGTTCTCCTCACAGATGAATGAATCAGCCCTTGCTTGGTGAATAGTACTTGACTGATCTCTGGGATCACGTGAGACAAAAGTGAGAGACAAGAATAAATCAAATAAATCATCACAGCAAAGGAATGTAGTTTGTGAGCTCAATTAACATCCTGCAATCATCCTACTCCAACTATTGACAGGGATAATGAGGCATGTCTTATTTGTCAGTATGAATGGAATTAGTGGGTCCTGCCTTGATGACTGTATTAGATTTACACTACTTGTCCTATAGATTGTTGCAGTCGGGGGAGAAGGGCCTTACTCAGGGAAGTGACCAAGAACCCGATGGTCACTTTGACAGAGCTCCAGAGTTCCTCTGTGGAGATGGGAGAACCTTCCAGAAGAACAACCCTCTGTGCAGCACCCCACCAATCAGGCCTTTATGGTAGAGTGGCCGGACGGAAGCCACTCCTCAGTAAAAGACATAGCCCACTTGGAGTTTGCAAAAATGCACCTAAAGGACTCTCAGATCATGAAAAATCAAGATTCTCTGGTCTGATGAAACCAATATTGAACTCTTTGGCCTCAATGCCATGTGCCACGTCTGGAGGAATTCTGGCACCATCCCTATGGTGAATCATGGTGGTGGCAGCATCAAGCTGTGGGGATGTTTTTCAGCAGCAGGGAGTAGGAGACTAGTCAGGATCGAGGGAAAGATGAATGGAGCAAAGTACAGAGAGATCCTTCATGAAAACCTACTCAGGACCTCAGACTGGGGCGAAGGTTCACCTTCCAACAGGACAAAGATCCTAAGCACACAGACAATACAACACAGGAGTGGCTTTGGGACAAGTCTATGAATGTCCTTGAGTAGCCCAGCCCGGCACACTGACTCTAGTGATGAAGATGAAGCCATAGGCTTGGATAACATGATTGGCAGACGTGATCAGCAGAGATAGTACGATGGATAGTATACCATTTTTGATTGGTTTACAGTTTAGTACTCAGCGGTGTTTTCCTGTCCAGCTAGTAAAAATAAAAGTAAGCATTTTGAAAAAATGACAACAAACAGAAATGTATTCAGAATAAATAAATATACAACAAACAGAAATGTATTCAGAATAAATAAATATACACAATTTGTAAAAACCAGCTCCTACCTTGACAGAGATCCGATTATCTCAAAAACTAAAGCAGATAACGTGCTACGGCCCACCACCTAAGCTAGATAACGAACTACAGTGAGGTCCAAAAGTATTTGGACAGTGACAATTTTCTTGTTTTTTTTGGCTCTGTACTCTAGCACTTTGGATTTGAAATGATACAATGACTATCATGTTCAAGTGCAGACTGTCAGCTTCAATTTGAGGGTATTTTCATCCATATTGGGTGAACCTAATACTTTTGGACCTCACTGTTAACAAGTTAGCCAGCTAACTAGCCCTGTTGCCCCAAGCTAACTTTATAAGCAGCTAGCTAGCTTCATCTGGCTAGTGTGGCTTGACCGGACCGGGACCGACCAACATCAACCAAATACGAAAACTGTCTTATAAATTAGGGGTAATTTAAATGATGATACCTAGCTATCTAGATAGATGAGGTCCTTATGCTATGTCTTTTGGGTAGAACATTGTTTGCATCCATCAGCTAGCTAGCTTTTATACTGACCAGCACTGCCCAAGAGCTTGGGGAAGTGTGTGTCTGCCTCGTGCGGGAGGTACGAGACAACTTTACCAGCATCATAGCATATGTATCGGTGAATCGCTATGACATATGAAATACGAATGACAGTGAAATCAACGTGTAATAACTACATTAAAAAGTTATGAATGTGTAATTATGTGACGCGCAGTCAGATTCAGGTCCTGATTAGTCAACAAGCTTATTTGATGCAGAAAATAGTGATATTTGATTTTTTTTTACCCGCAAAGACCCAAACGGCGTTCCATATCAGGGCATTGAAGCCAACATCCTCTACCAGTGACTGGCTGTGTATCAACTGCTATCATTTCTGTAATCAACGCAGTGATTTTCTCACTCCTTCCCTCATTGCACTTCTTTCATGTGAAGAGCCTGTCTAATGTCTGTAATTGGGGGCCTCCTCTGCTGCCAGTTAGGGTCTCATGATACCTCCCTTTCAGATTGTTAATCATTGCACCTGTACTGCCACTGTAGCTGAATTCCACCAAGTTTGCATTTCACCACCTTCTCATTTAACTTCTCAAAGTATTTCCGTACAGCACTTCACTGCTGACGCTAACCTGTCTCACTCATTTACATTTACATTTACATTTAAGTCATTTAGCAGACGCTCTTATCCAGAGCGACTTACAAATTGGTGCATTCACCTTATGACATCCAGTGGAACGGCCACTTTACAATAGTGCATCTAAATCTTTTAAGGGGGGGGGGAGTGAGAAGGATTACTTTATCCTATCCTAGGTATTCCTTAAAGAGGTGGGGTTTCAGGTGTCTCCGGAAGGTGGTGATTGACTCCGCTGTCCTGGCGTCGTGAGGGAGTTTGTTCCACCATTGGGGGGTTTAGGGCTCGCTGCCACTCGCTGCCATTTTACCAACTGTTAACGACGATGACGTGTGGAGCACTTTATTTCCGTGACAAATCTTTTGAAATATGCGTATCTCCTCCTACTAATGTTACAGCATTGTCGTTAAAATTGTATTACCCTTATTACCAATACCCTAACACCCACATGCCAATACCCTAATATTGATACAATCAAGTACCAATACACCCATATCCTAGCCCTAAATTCCCTGTTTGTTACTCATAGACCCCAGTTCCTTTGCTAATACACCTCATCCCTGTTTCTGTCCTATCTCAGCCCTGTTACCCACTTTACTTAGGCCTGTATTTCCAATGTCACCAAGAGTAACCCATATCCAGCTATTTGCTGCACATCCCAACCTTGTTATTTGCATATCTTAGTCCTACGACTTCTGACCTGTATACGCTAATCATTTCATAGATAAACTTATAGTAAAGGGGTATAACACATGTGCCCCAGCCCCATTTACTTTTTTTTACTATCACAAACTTGCTGCCAGAAAGGATTTGAATGGGAAATAGATTACCTGTATGAGCTTTGTGTATCCCTACACCCCATTACCAGGTAAATCCATACTCATATAAAACAGGTCTACCCAGCGACAAAGCCTCAAAATTCATACAAACCACGTCTACACTTGTATTTCAGCCCATAGCCGCAGGACCTAGGGGTACTGAGGGTGTAACCCCTGAAGAATCTGAATTAAACAAAAAAATATTAATAAATAAAAAATATATATTGTATATATATTTATTTTTTTAACAGCACCCCCAAACTACTTCCTACGGCTATGTTTCAGACCCAATATTCTTACAGACCAGGTGTACACCTGCACGTCTAACCCAATATTGATAAACCATCTAAAAACAGGTCTACTGTAGCTCCAATTTAAATACCTACAAAGTCTCCACCTGTGCTTGAACCAAATTAGTCAACTAAACCAGGTTTTAATATGTGCAGAAGCCTGAATACTCATGAAGTGTAAACCAGGGCTACACCTTTGACCATCTACCTTCCTCCCACCACCCCCTCCAACTTCTCACAGTCACACATCATATAGGTGACAGAGAGGAGCAGCCCACTCATAATATCACCCGTAATCACGACTGAAAGAAGGTGACATGGACTATAGAAGCCTATAGTACCAACAGAGAAATAATTTTAAAGTGACATATCCAATGTGCATTCTCCATGAGCTCCCCTTGACAGAGCTGAGACAGTACTTCAGGTCTGGTGTGTTGTGGATACAGAGAGTAGGGAATATAAGCCTTTTAACAGTTGAGTGTATGCGGGAGGTCTACTGTATGATCCTTCTGCCTTAGAAATGAATGATATAATATGGAATGGTTTATCCATCAGTTCTAACCGGATGGTTTAGGGGCAATGGTGTGTTCGTTTTGATTTTGCTGATTTCATTTCCACTGCAACAACAACCGCCGCGGCAAAGGAAAAAAAGCCCCAGAACAGACAGTATATTTCTTTCAAAAGCTATTAATGTACTTCTATAGACTATTCTATTGGTTAATTGTTCTGAGGAATAAAATATTTGGATTATGTCCCAAATGGCACCCTATGTCCTATATAGTGCGTTACTTTTGACCAGAGCCCTATGTGCCAGGGATGAACTAATCTGCATGGTGTCTTCCTTCCTCAGGGAAGTCATTGAGAAAAAATCTGCAAAAAAAAAAGAAATTCCAAGAGGACTGCTCTAAAAATAAACATACCGCACTGAATTAACATGGCCCAGAAAGCTGCAACATAACATTGTTATACAGACTGACTGTCACCGTGTACATCACAGCTTGTAGCCTAGGCCTCAAAGTGTCTAGCAATGAATTGCAGGTTGTTGAAGGATTCCCTGGTTTCTATTGTGTTCTATCCTCTGGTTACCCTATTTGGTCTTCTGGTTACCCTATTTGGTCCTCTGGTTACCCTATTTGGTCCTCTGGTTACCCTATTTGGTCTTCTGGTTACCCTATTTGGTCCTCTGGTTACCCTATTTGGTCTTCTGGTTACCCTATTTGGTCCTCTGGTTACCCTATTTGGTCTTCTGGTTACCCTATTTGGTCCTCTGGTTACCCTATTTGGTCTTCTGGTTACCCTATTTGGTCCTCTGGTTACCCTATTTGGTCCTCTGGTTACCCTATTTGGTCTTCTGGTTACCCTATTTGGTCCTCTGGTTACCCTATTTGGTCTTCTGGTTACCCTATTTGGTCCGCTGGTTACCCTATTTGGTCCTCTGGTTACCCTATTTACAGGTGTTACCTGACAAAAGGGATAAGCAAATTAATTTAAGACAAGCATTGTCATGAAGGCGATTACATTAAAGATTTCATAAGACACCAAACATCTTCCATCGTCCTGCTAGAATTCCATTTGGAGATAATACAGTGAAGATCAAACTTTTTCACTTATGGTTTGTAACAGTTACTAAACATATGTATTTTCCTTTCCATGTTTTAGGATTACAGGCCACACCAACACAGACACCAGAGAGTCAGAGGTAAGTTCCAAATTACAGTTTTTATTTTAAATTGAAATGACAAGGTGAAATCTCTTTTTAAAATGGTACTGAACAGTACACAAACCACAACAAACAATATGATACAATGTTCAGAATGTTCTAGGGTAAATTTTTTCTGTTCCACAAAACTCAAACAATGTGCAATTATGTGTGCTCTGTTTTGTTTTTTTAAGTTCTACAGTTTCACCCTCCTGAGCAGACCTCAGGCCTCTGTGCTGGGTAGGTGGGCTGTACCCTCAGAGGGCACAGGCTGTGCCGATCCATCCGTGTGCTTAGTGACATATGGCCACCTCACTGGCAAGCAGCCGCTGTGATAAAGATGAACACCTACGGTGACGTTGGCAGGTCACCACTCATCATGTGCGTCATCATCCATATTAGCTTCAGAAAGCTGGAGTCAATAATGATGTCCCCACCCCACTCTCATCCACCCCCCGAGGCAACCCCGATGCACCCTCTCCACTGTCATCCACCTCTTCCTTCATTTAGCACTCAGCAGCCACCAACCCCTCATGATCCACCTCTTACTCTCAAACACAATGGTCTTTAACTACCCGAGTCATACATCTGATGGAAGGAGCTCAGCATGCCTAATCAATTCATCGTGGGTGCGTCAAATAGGCTTGATTTAGATTACCTGGTGCAACTGGTGCAATAGTCCCAAAAAGTGCAAATCCCGCCCATCTGGCACTCTAGGTCTGGTGTAGATCTATCCAGTCCTGTGACTTCTCGGTGGTAATGACAGAAAGGAGATGGTGCGAGGAAACTATTTAGGAGTCAGTCTCTGACTCAACAGGACACATCGTGTTTTCTTGCAATCAGGCTGATGATTGCAAAATTTCCATTTCCACAGACTCTGATTTCTTTGATGACAACAATATGAGATTGCTTGAACAACTCAGAAATTAATTCAATTGACCTAATAAAGACTTCCTACTCTACTTACAAATAAGGTCACATTTTTCAAAACATGTGGGAGAGTAGACTGGAAAACAATTTTGGGGGGATTTTTTTGTCCAAAAGACACATACTGTTGCTGGTCAACTTTATAAACTCCTTAATAACTCCAGATCTTCTGTATGCCACGGTGTAGCACTGTGCTGGGAGAATAATTTGGGTGTCCACCTTTCTCCTGAAACATGAGAAATATCTGGAAAAACATGCACAAAGAGTCCAACTCTGTTCGGAATAAAATAATCAATTTAACATTTCTGCGTAGAGCATATCTTACTCCTAGGAAATTGAAAGTCATTGAATGTGACAGACAAATGTTTGCTCTGTAGTGGTGGCAATGGACGATTTATACATATGATCTGGAAATACCCTAAATTAATCCGATACTGGTCCATGGTATTGAAATCAGTTTCAGCCATTATTGGAATATCAGTCCCTTTGGATATGTCTATTGAACCATCTTGGAAACAAGTTAAGTCAATGTCCTTTTCGTGTGTATTTGCTAAACGTCACTGAATTGGAAGAATAGTGATGTTGTGTCAGAGGAAATGTGGATCAGAACTTATCTTGACACACTTGTGTTGGAAAAACTGTCCTGAATTTTGAATTACGTCGTAACAAGATGTGGGATGCAATTACAGGCCTGATTTCTGATGCCCATCTCTACCAATAACTGAGAGGATAGATATGTGGATGCCTGAGGGCCGGTTTTCCAGACATGGATTGGTCCTGGTCCTGGTCTGTGTCCAGGGGGGATGTTTACGTATTTATATGGCTAGGCTATATGCGTTCATGTATGTGTCTACTCCTGCAGATGCTTGAACATTGACGTCAATCTTAAGAAATGCACATCCTAACCCCTTCCTTCCCATAATCTAGGATGTTAACACCATATAATGATCTATGAGAATGTTTGTACTGCTTTGTTTTGTAATGTGCCATATTTAATGAATGTATTGAATTGGTTCACTATAGAGCTAATATATGTACAAATATTACAGTATATTCATTAAAAAAAGACCTACCTGATTGATTGGCGTGTTATGGAATCTCATCCAGTACACTTCATATTCAGCATTTATAGGACAAAACAACGTTTTTGGAGAAGGATTTACTGAAATAGGTTTTGAGCAGTCATTACAATTCCTCAGGCATTCAGAGGGTATCACCTGACCATGGGGACTCATCTGTGGTGATTTCTTCTCTTCCCAGGGTAGAGGAATATCACAACGTGTCAGCATTTAAAAATTCAAGTACTACACCTATTTTCAGCAACCTAAACTTCAAACCTTTAAATAAGATACAGACGCAATTCGATGGCTTTGTGTGCGCTATTGTGCGAGATCAGAGATAAATTACATTTAACGAAAGGGGATTGAGGATTAGGGTTCAACAGGGCTGTTTTCTCCTGAAAACAAGATTATATTTTCGGTGCTTGACTTGGGCAGGGGCTCACCGAAGCTGAGTACCGACACCTCGAATAGAAGCTCCGAATATTGTGGATCTCCTGCACCCAGATGTAAACAGTGCCGGCACATATTTCAGTCCAAGTCAAGCACTGGATGGTTTTATAAAAGAGTTGTTTACAGGTATGATACACAAGATATGTTTATGTTTTTGCTGAGGCCTCCATGATCTCACTGAGACAGGGGGAGCTACAGAATAACAATGATGACAATGTTCTTATGTTCCTAAATATGTATAATTGCGCATGTGTATCAAATCAGCCTAGTACAATATATTGTGGGGTATCTAATCTAATTTGTCACAATATAAATCTGAGAGTATATAAATGAAAATATATAGTAAGCTGTCAATAGTTACAGCGATTTTCTCCCTCTACCATCAAGTAGCTTGTCTCAAGGATACCAAGAAAAAAAAAGAACATAAAGCAAATGTGGTCAAGCGTTTAAACAACAATCACTGTCTACGAGACCCTCTAAGTTGGCAGACGTCTGACATTTTTTGTGGATGAGACCTATAAAAAAAATATGTCCCATGTCTGCTTTGCTAATCATTGTATAAAGCACTCTTCAGTTACAAGAAAGATGGAACACCGGTAAATCTTCATCCCCTGACTAACATAAACAGACGGGGAGCATACCACTACATTTAAGACAAGCGGGAAAACATATTGATTTAAAGCGGTTCTGTTATAACAGCAAAACCATCGGTTTATCACACTGATACATTTTTATGTGTGTATGGGCCTTGAACTTAGACAGGGGTTGAGCCATCTATCTTGGAAAATAAACCGTATTATAAGAAAGCAATTGTTGATGTAATGCTGGCAAGATGAAGGGGTTCTCACCAGGACACCACATTGACATATGAATTTGCTCAGACACTCCCAAAAAATACCACCAACTGACTTTGTACTTTGGTTTTGTGACATACCGTATGAAGTCAATTGACTGTTTATTCTTCTAAGGGATACAGGTTACATCTCGAGCTTTGACCCCTAAAACTATTGGTCATTTCTGACCTTTCAAGCAAGACAAACAATGAAAAGGAACATGCTGCATCTTAGAGGATAGAGAAGGAACATTTTGTCTGAAAGACAACTGGCAATAGTTCAGTGTCAATATCATATCAGAAGAAGTATTTGCGCAAACACATTCCTCTTTGTCTACCTTGGTTTCTCAAATGACTGCCTCGCCTGGTTCACCAACTACTTCTCAGAGAGAGTTCAGTGTGTCAAATCGGAGGGCCTGTTGTCCGGACCTCTGGCAGTCTCTATGGGGGTACCACAGGATTCAATTCCCAGGCCAACTCTTTTCTCTGTATATATCAACGATGTCGCTCTTGATGCGGGTGACTCCCTGATCCACCTCTATGCAGACAACACCATTCTGTATACATATGGCCCTTCTTTGGACACTGTGTTAACAAACCTCCAAACAAGCTTCAATGCCATACAACTCTCCTTCCGTGGCCTCCAACTGCTCTTAAACACTAGTAAAACGAAATGCATGCTCTTCAACCGATCGCTGCCCGCACCCGCCCGCCCAACTAGCATCACTACTCTGGACGGTTCTGACTTAGAATATGTGGACAACTACAAATACCTAGGTGTTTGGCTAGACTGATAACTCTCCTTCCAGACTCATATTAAACATCTCCAATACAAAATTAAATCTAGAATCGGCATCCTATTTCGCAAAAAAGCCTCCTTCACTCATGCCGCCAAACATACCCTCGTAAAACTGACCATCCTACCAATCCTCGACCTCTGCGATGTCATTTACAAAATAGCCTCCAACACTCTACTCAGCAAACTGGATGCAGTCTATCACAGTGCCAACCGTTTTTTTCACCAAAGCCCCATATACTACCCACCACTGTGACCTGTATGCTCTTGTCGGCTGATCCTCACTACATATTCGTCGCCAGACCCACTGGCTCCAGGTCATCTATAAGGCGTTGCTAGGTAAAGCTCCGCCTTATCTCAGCTCACTGGTCACAATAACAACACCCACCCGTAGCACACGCTCCAGCAGGTATATCTCACTGGTCATCCCCAAAGCCAACACCTCCTTTGGCCGCCTCCTTTGGCCGCCTTCCAGTTCTCTGCTGCCAATGACTGGAACGAATTGCAAAAATCGCTGAAGTTGGAGACTTATATCTCCCTCACTAACTTAAAACATCAGCTCTCTGAGCAGCTTACTGATCGCTGCAGCTGTACACAGCCCATCTGTAAATAGCGCATCCAATCTAACCAAATCATCCCCATATTGTTTTAATTTACTTTTTTGCTCTTTTGCACACCAGTATTTCTACTTGCACATCATCATCTGCACATCTATCACTCCAGTGTTAATTTGCTAAATTGTAATTACTTCGCTACTATGGCCTATTTATTGCCTTACCTCCTTACGCCATTTGCACACACTGTATATATACTTTTTTATATTGTGTTATTTGACTGTACGTTTGTTTATTCCATGTGTAACTCTGTGTTGTTGTTTGTGTCACACTGCTTTACTTTATCATGGCCAGGTCGCAGATGTAAATGAGAACTTGTTCTCAACTGGCCTACCTGGTTAAATAAATGGTAAAAAAATAAAATAAAATATATATATTTTTTAAATGATTATGAATTATAATTTAAAATGTAGTAACAAAAATGTAACTATAATCATCATTGCACTAACATGCAAATACAATGCCAAGGTATCATATTACAATAACGTTCATGAACAAGCTATTGTAAACGCAGGTTTATACATAATGAAATAAGTGTTGGTAATATTTCATAAATAACAATAGTTATCCATGAAAGGTAACATAAAGTGTTACAAATGCCAACACAAAGGTTTATACATAATGAAATAAGTGTTGGTAATATTTCATAAATAACAATATGTATCCATGAAAGGTAACATAAAGTGTTACAAATGCCAACACAAAGGTTTATACATAATGAAATAAGTGTTGGTAATATTTCATAAATAACAATATTTATCCATGAAAGGTAACATAAAGTGTTACAAATGCCAACACAAAGGTTTATACATAATGAAATAAGTGTTGGTAATATTTCATAAATAACAATATTTATCCATGAAAGGTAACATAAAGTGTTACAAATGCCAACACAAAGGTTTATACATAATGAAATAAGTGTTGGTAATATTTCATAAATAACAATATTTATCCATGAAAGGTAACATAAAGTGTTACAAATGCCAACACATTGAGCCACTGGGGAAAACAGCTGGACTGTCTAGTTCGTTACCTCAGCGTCTAATGCTGGCTTTTAACGTTGAGGGTCATTAATTGGCAATGTTTGGCTTTCTTAGTAAACAGCAAGCAAGTTTCTACTTTAGAGGTGTAGACTGGGGTGAGCTAATTCTGTGGGCAGGTGTTATTTTGACAATGTCAGCATTTTCCCTTGAAACGGGTTTCACCCTGCCTGTCACCTTAGCAGACGTCTCCACAGAGCTGAGTCAAGTACACTGCACAAGATCTGCTGAGATCTGCGATTCAGAAGTGAGCTTAGCTTCAACTGAAATCATTCTCAATTATTTTGTTCCTGAAGATGTGTTCTCTATCTATTTACACACATTTGGGAAAACATATTTAAAATACAGCAGATTACATTTCTGTTGGCACTAATATCACTCCATATTAGATATGACTTATTACACCCAAAGTTTGATCTCACACTTTGGCTTGGTTGTCTTAGCAACAAAGGGAGATATGATGTACCAAGTGATTCACTACTGCCTTCTGACTGTATCCCTATCTATCTAGGGTTCAGAGAAGGGCAGAACATGCTGATGAAATCAGGACACGGCTTTGGTTTAGGAAACATCTGTTCTGGATATCTGGAAACCCATTTCCCTTGGAGGAAATGAAAATGGGAGATCTAGGCACATCATCAAACGTATAGATAGTAGTAGTAGTAACTGACAGTGAGGTGTGAGGTCAAGGTACTAACATCCTGTTGTAGCCAGGCTAGACTACAGCACATCGTATAGGATATTGTTCGTTCTGTCAGTCAACATTTAAGATCAGAATAGGAAAGAACCTGACAAACTTCTTTCGCATCTCGCAATGCCACTGAAAACCTGTCTACAAATGATGTGTATATAAAGTGATATTATTTTGATGTGCAACATTCTATTTGAGCCATCCTAGGTCAAATATTCATCGAGCTGTTATAATGCTCAATGCAGCTGTTTGGTCACATTTACATAAATGTTAATATGTAATATTATGCTTAATGAATATACGTTTCGGTAAATCGGTAGCATGAATATATTTATCATCTTTGTGGTGGCTGTTTAGGGAAAGGGGATGGATACCTAGTCAGTTGCACAACTGAATGCATTCAACTGAAATGTGTCTTCTGCAGTTAACCAAACCCCTCTGAATCAGAGAGGTGCTTGGGGGGGGGCTTCCTTAATCAATATCATCAGCGCCCTTGGGTTCGTGGGTTAATTGGGGGGTGGAACAGCAGATTTTTCAACCTTGCCGGCTAAGTGATTCGAACCCAACGCTCTTAACCTCTAGGCTACCTGCCGCTGCAGCTGTTTGATTCATTGTCTACAACAAATTACTTATTTCCTTTGATCAGAGATCCACTCCATGGAATTGGTATAAAGCCCTTAAACTGGCTAGCTCTCACACAATCGCCTTATTGCAAATGTGATAAACACATTTTTCTCCATTTGTCTCTCTCTTTCCCATTCAATATTCATCTTCATGCATATCAATATGTTTCACCACAAAGGGAGCCAAGACTTCAGGGTGGATTATACAACATACAATTTCTGTCTTTATAGTTCAGGGGCCTTATTTTTCAATCATGTGTAGGCACAATCTGTGCGTAAACTGCGCATAGGATCATTTCCATGCAAAGTGTGAGATTTATCAATATGAATGTTTGTTTGAAAGTGCGCAAAATTTACACACAGGCCTACACACAGTGCCAAGCGGTGGAATAAGGGAACTAAAAGCAAGCATAGAATGGGGAAAATACACAATACAAACTGCCTCTGGAAGCAACGTCAGCACAATAACTGTTTGTCAGGAGCTTCATGAAATGGGTTTCCATGGCCCGAGCAGCCGCACAAAAGCCAAAGATTGTCATGCGCAATGCCAAGTGTCAGCTGGAGTGGTGTAAAGCACGCTGCCATTCGACTCAGGAGCAGTGGAAACGCGTTCTCTGGAGTGATGAATCACGCTTCACCATCTGGCAGTCTGACTGACAAATCTGGGTTTGGTGAATGCCAGGAGAATGCTACCTGCCCAAATGCATAGTACCTACTGTAAAGTTTGGTGGAGGAGGAATAATGGTCTGGGGCTGTTTTTCATGGTTTGGGCAAGGCCCCTTTTTAAAAATTTTACCTTTATTTAACTAGGCAAGTCAGCTAGGAACAAATTCTTAATTACAATGACAGCCTACTGGGGAACAGTGGGTTAACTGCCTTGTTCAGGTGCAGAATGACAGATTCTTATCTTGTCAGCTCAGGGTTTTGATCCAGCAACCTTTTGGCTACTGGCCCAACTCTCTAACCACAAGGCTACCTGCCGCCCCAATCTAGTGAAGGGAAATCTTAACACTACAGCATACAATGACATTCTAGACGATTCTGTGCTTCCAACTTTGTGGCAACAGTTTGGGGAAGGCCCTTTCCTGTTTCAGCATGACAATGCCCCCATGCACAAAGCGAGGTCCATACAGAAATGGTTTGTCGAGATCGGTGTTGAAGAACTTGGCTGGCCTGCACAAAGCCCTGACCTCAACCCCATCAAACACCTTTCTGATGAATTGGAACACTGACTGTAAGTCAGGCCTAATCGCCCAACATCAGTGCCCTCATCAATGTCCGCAGCAATGTTCCAACATTTAGTGGAAAGCAGTCCAATAAGAGTGGAGGCTGTTATAGCAGCAAAAGGGGATTAACTCTATATTAATACCCATGATTTTGTAATGAGATGTTCGAAGAGCAGGTGTTCAAATACTTTTGGTCATGTAGTGATTCTTGACAGCCTATTTCATATAGTCAAATCAAACCACATTTTATTTGTCACATGCGCCAAATACAACACCTTAGAGTGAAATGCTTACTTACAAGGTCTTAACCAACAAGGCAGTTTTAAGAAAAAGTACCTTCAAAAAAATAATAAGAAATAAAAGTAACAAATAATAAGAGAGCAGCAGTAAAATTTGACCACATCAGTGCATTAGTTAAGATAATAATCCATATACAGTGGCTTAGGAAAGTATTCAGACCCCTTGACTTTTCCACATTTTGTTATGTTACAGCCTTATTATAAAATGGATTAAATTAAAACAAAATCGTCAGAAATCTACACACAATAGCCCAAATGACAAAGTGAAAATAGGTTTTTAGCAATATTTGTGAATTTATGAAACCCCCTAGAAATGACTTATTTACAAAAGTATTCAGACCGTTTACTATGAGATTCGAAATTGAGCTCAGGTGGATCCTGTTTGCCTTGATCATCCTTGAGATGTTTCTACAACTTATTTGGAGGCCACCTGTGGTACATTCAATTGATTTGAGATGATTTGGAAAGGCACACACCTGTCTATATAAGGTCCCACAGTTGACAGTGCATGTCAAAGGAATTGTCCGTAGAGCTCTGAGAAATGCTTTGTCTCAAGGCACAGCTCTGGGGAAGGTTACCAAAACATTTCTGCAGCATTGAAGATCCCAAGAGACAGTGGCCTCCATCATTCTTAAATGGAAGAAGTTTGGAACCAGCAAGACTCTTGGCCACCCGGCCAAACTGAGCAATCGGGGGAGAAGGGCCTTACTCAGGGTGGTGACCAAGAACCAGATGGTCACTCTGATAGATGTCTAGAGTTCCTCTGTGGAGATGGGTGAACCTTCCAGAAGGACAACCATCTCTGCAGCACTCCACCAATCAGGCCTTTTTGGTAGAGTGGCCAGACGGAACCCACTCCTCAGTAAAAGGCACATGACAGCCCGCTTGGAGTTTGCCAAAAGGCAACTAAAGACTCTCAGACCATGAGAAAGAAGACTATCTGGTCTGATGAAACCAAGATTGAACTCCTTGGCCTGAATGCCAAGCGTCACATCTGGAGTAAACCTGGCACCATCTCTACGGTGAAGCATGGGGGTGGTAGCATCATGCTGTGGGGATGTTTTTCAGCGGCAGGGACTGGGAGACTAGTGAGGATCAAGGCAAAGATGAATAGAGCAAAGTACAGAGAGATCATTGATGAAAACCTGCTCCAGAGTGCTCAGGTCTTCAGACGGGGTCGAAGGTTTACCTTCCAACAGGACAACGACCCTAAACACACAGCCAAGAAAACGCAGGAGTGGCTCCGGGACAAGTCTCTGAATGTCCTTGAGTGGCCCAGCCAGAGCCCGGACTTGAACCTGAATGAACGTCTCTGGAGAGAACTGAAAATAGGTGTGCAGCAACGCTCCCCATCCAACCTGACAGAGCTTGAGAGGATCTGCATAGTGGGAGAAGAATGGGAGAATCTCCCTCAATACAGGTGTGCCAAGCTTTTAGTGTCATACCCAAGAAGAATTGCGTTAATCGCTGCCAAAGGTGCTTCAACAAAGTACTTTTCCCCCCTAAATTAGCAAAAAATTCTAAAAACCTGTTTTGGCTTTGTCATTGATGAGGAGTTTTTTTTGTTAAATCAATTTTAGAATAAGACTGTAATGTAACAAAATGTGGAAAAAGTCAAGGGGTCTGAATAGTTTTTTTGGTTGAACCATTGTATTCCATATTATGGTGTTCCCAACAGGCTTTAAACCAATTAAATATAACTACATATAGTTATAACTTGCTGAGATGTAGTCACTTTTGAAGACACAAGCTCAAGTACACAGTACAAATATTAGATTATTTTTATTTTTTATTAAATATTTTATGATGTTCTATATTTCCTATTCAACAAAACTGTATGAATATGGCTTGACATTACTTATATGCCTTCTAAATATATGTCACGTATACTCCCTCTCTGGCCTCTAGGTCATCGGGCTGCTGATTATCCAGGCACACCTGTCACCATTGTCTTACGCACCTGCGCCTCATGACACACACCTGGACTCCATCACCTCCTTGATTATCTTCCCTTTATCTGTCACTCCCCTTGGCTCTTTCCTCAGGTGTTATTGACTCTGTTTTCATGTTAGTGTGTTGTTTGTGTTTTGTGTTCATTGTTTCTTTTATTTATTAAAACACTCACTCCCTGAACTTGCTTCCCGACTCTCAGCGCACTCGTTACAATATAGTATAATCAAATGATAAAACATCTAACGATAAGATTTCACCTTCCTTATAACTGTAAAATACACATTTGTATGTTTATTGTTAGATAAAATGTGCATATTTTTTAAAGGTCTCTCTTGATAAAAATGTCTGCCCTCATCCTGAACTCACCTTTCATCTCATATTAATATTTTCCGTCTGTGACAAACAGACATTTTAGATGAATGGCCATAAATCAATTTCTGAATGTGCTCCAGTGATGGAACTCCTGCTACACTGCAGAGTAAGGAGTGCAGGAACGTGCTTTGTCAGTGGCTGTGACATACGGTTCAGCCAGGAGTTGATGGACAGTCAGAAGAGCGAATGAAAGATCTTGGGGGATGATAAAGCAAAGCAGTGCGACAACAACACAGAGTTACACACGGGATAAACAAACGTACAGTCAATAACACAATAGAAAAAAGTCTATATATAGTGTGTGCAAATGTAGAAGATTGGGGAGGTAAGGCAATAAATAGGCCATAGAGGTGAAATAATTACAATTTAGCATTAACAGTGGAGTGATAGATGTGCAGATGATGATGTGCAAATAGAGATACTGGGGTGCAAAAGAGCAAAAAGATAAATAACAATATGGGGATGAGGTAGTTGGGTGTGGTATTTACAGATGGGCTGTGTACAGGTACAGAGATCTGTAAGATGCTCTGACAGCTGATGCTTGAAGTTAGAGAGGGAGCTATAAGTGTCCAGCTTCAGTGATTTTTGCAATTCGTTCCAGTCATTGGCAGCAGAGAACTGGAAGGAAAGGCGTCCAAAGTAGGTGTTGGCTTTGGGGATGACCAGTGAAATATACCGTGCGTGTTGCTATGGTGACCAGTGAGCTGAGATGTGGGGCTTTAACCTAGCAAAGACTTATAGATAACCTGGATCCAGTGGGTTTGGCGATGAATATGTAGCGAGGGCCAGCCAACGAGAGCATACATGTTGCAGTGGTGGGTAGTATATGGGGCTTTGGTGACAAAACGGATGACGCTGTGATAGACTACATCCAGTTTGCTGAGTAGAGTGTTGGAGGCTATTTTGTAAATCAAATCAAATCAAGTTTATTTTATATAGCCCTTCGTACATCAGCTAATATCTCGAAGTGCTGTACAGACACCCAGCCTAAAACCCCAAACAGCAAACAATGCTGTTTGTAGAAGCACGGTGGCTAGGAAAAACTCCCTAGAAAGGCCAAAACCTAGGAAGAAACCTAGAGAGGAACCAGGCTATGAGGGGTGGCCAGTCCTCTTCTGGCTGTGCTGGGTGGAGATTATAACAGAACTATGCCAAGATGTTCAAAATGTTCATAAGTGACAAGCATGGTCAAATAATAATCATGAATAATTTTCAGTTGGCTTTTCATAGCCGATCATCAAGAGTTGAAAATAGCAGGTCCGGGACAGGTGGCGGTTCCATAACCGCAGGCAGAACAGCTGAAACTGGAATAGCAGCAAGGCCAGGTGGACTGGGGACAGCAAGGAGCCATCACGCCCGGCAGCCCCGACGCACGGTCCCAGGGCTCAGGTCCTCCGAGAGAGAGAAAGAGAGAGAGAAGGAGAGAATTAGAGAGAGCCAAGATTTTCAAAATGTTCATAAATGACAAGCATGGTCAAATAATAATCAGGAATAAATGTCAGTTGGCTTTTCATAGCTGATCATTAAGAATTGAAAACAGCAGGTCTGGGACAGGTAGTGGTTCCATAACCGCAGGCAGAACAGTTGAAACTGGAATAGCAGCAGGGCCAGGCGGACTGGGGACAGCAAGGAGTCATCATGCCCGGTAGTCCTGACGTATGGTCCTAGGGCTCCGGTCCTCCGAGAGAGAGAAAGAAAGAGAGAAGGAGAGAATTAGAGAGAGCCAAGATTTTCAAAATGTTCATAAATGACAAGCATGGTCAAATAATAATCAGGAATAAAAGTCAGTTGGCTTTTCATAGCCGATCATTAAGAGTTGAACAGGTAGGGGTTCCATAACAGCAGGCAGAACAGTTGAAACTGGAACAGCAGCAAGGCCAGGTGGACTGGGGACAGCAAGGAGTCATCATGCCCGGTTTGCCGTGACGTATGGTCCTAGGGCTCAGGTTCTCCGAGAGAGAGAAAGAAAGAGAGAACGAGAGAATTAGAGAGAGCATACTTAAATTCACACAGGACACTGGATAAGATAGGAGAAGTACTCCAGGTATAACCAACTGACCCTAGCCCCCCGACACATAAACTACTGCAGCATAAATACTGGAGGCTGAGACAGGAGGGGTCAGGAGACACTGTGGCCCCATCCGATGATACCCCCGGACAGGGCCAAACAGGAAGGATATAACCCCACCCACTCTGCCAAAGCACAGCCCCCACACCACTAGAGGGATATCTTCAACCACCAACTTACAATCCTGAGACAAGGCCGAGTATAGCCCACAAATGACATCGCCGAAGTCAAGGATCGGTAGGATGGTCAGTTTTACGAGGGTATGTTTGGCAGCATGAGTGAAGGAGGCTTTGCTGCGAAATAGGAAGCTGATTCTAGATTTAATTTTGGGTTGGAGATGCTTAATGTGAGTCTGGAAGGAGAGTTTACAGTCTAACCAGACACCTAGTTATTTGTAGTTGTCCACATATTCTAAGTCAGAACCGTTCAGAGCAGTGATGCTAGTCGGGCGGGCAGGTGAGGGCAGCAATCGGTGGAAGAGCATGCATTTAGTTTTACTACCAATTAAAAGCAGTTGGAGGCCACAGAAGGAGTGATGGATGGCATTGAAGATCGTTTGGAGGCAGGGCAGGATGGATATATGTCTATAACAGTTTGGGTCTAGAGTGTCTGATGGGATGACCGCGGCAACTTTCCAATCTTTGGGGGTGGGGGGCTGTTGGCCGGGGTAGGGGTAGCCAGGTAGAAAGCATGGCCAGCCGTGGAGAAATGCTTATTGAAATGATCGATTATCGTAGATTTATCGGTGGTGACAGTGTTTCCCAGCCTCAGTGCAGTGGGCAGCTGGGAGGAGGTGCTCTTATTCTCCATGGACTTTACAGTGTCCCCAAAATTTTGGGAATTGGTGCTACAGGATGCACATTTCTGTTTTAAAAGCTAGCCTTAGCTTTTCTAACTGACTGTGTATATTGGTTCCTGACTTCCCAGAAAAGTTGCATATCGCGGGTGCTATTCAATGCTAATGCAGAACGCCGTTGGATGTTTTTGTGCTGGTCAAGGGCAGTCAAGACTGGGGTGAACCAAGGGATATATCTGTTCTTAGTTCTACATTTTTGGAATAGGGCATGCTTATTTAAGATTGTGAGGAAAGCACTTTTAAAGAGCAACCAGGCATCCTCTACTGATGGGATGAGGTTAATATCCTTCCAGGATACCCAGGCCAGGTCGATTAGAAAGGCCTGCTCACTAAAGTGTTTTAGGGAGCGTTTAACAGTGATGAGGGGTGGTTGTTTGACAACGGACCTATTTCGGACGCAGGCAATGAGGCAGTGATCCCTGAGATCCTGGTTGAAGATAGCAGAGGTATATTTAGAGGCAAGTTGGTCAGGATGATATCTAAGAGGGTGCCCATGGTTACGGATTTAGGGTTGTACCTGGTAGGTTCCTTGATCATTTGTGAGAGATTGAGGTCATCTAGGTCAGATTGTAGGATGGACGGGGTGTTAAGCATATCCCAGTTTAGGTCACCTAACAGTAGGAACTCTGAAGATAGATGGGGGGCAATCAATTCACATATGGTGTCCAGGGCACAGCTGGGGGCTGAGGGGGGTCTACAACAAGCGGCAACGGTGAGAGACTTGTTTCTGGAAAGGTGGATTTTTAAAAGTAGATGCTCAAATTGTTTGGGCACAGACCTGGATAATATGACAGAACTCTGCATGCTATCTCTGCAGTAGATTGCAACTCCGCCCACTTTGGCAGTTCTATCTTGTCTGAAAATGTTGTAGTTTGGGATGGACATTTCTGGATTTTTGGTGGCCTTCCTAAGCCAGGATTCGGACACGTTTAGGACATCAGGGTTGGCGGAGTGTGCTAAAGCAGTGAATAAAGCAAACTTAGGGAGGAGGCATCTGATGTTACCATGCATGAAACCAAGGCTTTTAAGGTTACAGAAGTCAACAAATAAGAGCGCCTGGGGAATAAGAGTACTGCTGGGGGCTGAAGGGCCTGGGTTAACCTCTTCATCACCAGAGGAACAGGGGAGGAGTAGGATAAGGGTACAGCTAAAGGCTATAAGAATTGGTCTTCTAGTGCGTTCGGAACAGAGAGTAAAAGGAGCCGATTTCTGGGTGTGGAAGAACAGGTTCAAGGCATAATGTACAGACAAGGGTATGGAAGGATGTGAGTACAGTGAGGTAAACCTAGGCATTGAGTGACGATGAGAGAGGTTTTGTCTTTAGAGGCACCAGTTAAGCCAGGTGAGGTCACCGCATGTGTCGGGGATGGGACAAAAGGACTCTCTAAGGCATATTGGGCAGTGCTGGGGGCTCCACAGTCAAATAAGACAATAATAACTAACCAAAACTGCAATAGACAAGGCATTTTGACATTAGGGAGAGGCACGTGTAGCCAAGTGATCATAGTTGATTCAGGGAGCCGTTCAGTAGTCGCTACTACGCTAGGGAGACACGGCAATTCAGACAGCTAGCGGGCCTGGGCTAGCAGATTGTCCTTTGGCGATGTCGCAGCGGAACAGCCTGTTGATACCACCTCGGACGATTACGTTAGCAGACCAGTCGTGATGGATCGGCGGGGCTCCCTGTCGGCAGTAAAGGGTCTAGGCCAATTGGCAAAATAGGTATTGTAGCCCAAGAATTAGCTGATGGGATCTTCGGCTAGCCGGGAGATGTGCCTAGCTCGAGGCTAGCTCAAGGCTAACTGGTGCTTGCTTTGGGACAGAGACGTTAGCCAGGAATAGCCACTCGGATTGCAGCTCTAGCTAGCTGCGATGATCCGGTGTAAAGGATCAGAGCTTCCTGTAGGAATCCAGAGATGTGGTAGAGAAAAAGCAGTCCGATATGGTCTGGGTTGATATCGCGCTGTGCAGACTAGCAGGTATTGACCGAGCTGAGGCTGGCTGGTGTTCGAGTTAACGGGAAGACCGCTAGCAGTGGCTAACTGACTACTAGCTAGTAGCTAGTTAGCTGGCTAGCTTCTGATGAGGGGTCCTGTTCTAAAGTATAAAAATAGCAGACCACATTGGGTGCAGCGGGTTGCAGGAGAGTATTTTCAGTCCGTTTATGGAAAGTGATATATATATATATATATATATACAAAATATATACAAAAAAAACAAGGAAAATTATATTTACACGGCACAGGACGGGACAAGACAAAACACTTGTCCGACTGCTACACCATCTTGGAAGGTATGTCAAATCAAATCGTATTAGTCTCATGTGCCGAATACAACAGGTGTAGGTAGACCTTACATTGAAATGCTTACTTATGAGCCCCTAACCAACTATGCAGTTTAAAAAAATATGGATAAGAATAAGAAATAAAAGTAACAAGTAATTAAAGAGCAGCAGTAAAATAACAATAGTGAGGTTATATACACAGGGGTACCGGTACAAAGTCAATGTGCGCGGGCACCGGTTAGTTGAGGTAAATTGTAAATGTGGGTAGAGTTATTAAAGTGACTATGCATAGATGGTATCAACAGAGAGTAACAGCAGTGTAAAAGAGGGGGAGAGCTGGGGAGAGCTGGGGGGAGGGGCAATGCAAATTAATCAAATGTTCAGGAGTCTTATGGCTTGGGGGTAGAAGCTGTTTAGAAGCCTCTATGCTTTTTTGTTGTTGCAAAAACACAGTGCAAAAACACTACAGTAAATAGCATACATATATAGTAATACACAACAGTATTCTATAATATTTTTTAATGTGGGGGGGACCTCATCAACAAAGGATTAGGGATATCCTGCAAGAGGAAAAGGACAATTTGGATGATATCACTATCTCATTTCTGGTGCTGGTGCTATCCTCTGGCTATCCAGTTACTGTACAACCTGTTTTACCTTGAGTAACCTTGAGTTGATTTAGGTACATATGCCCCATTTGGAGAGCAGGGGATGTAAAACAGTCAATGTTACACACTTCTGCACTCAAATGCAAAGCTATAGCCAAAGACAGAACCACAAATCTTGGTTTGCTTACACAGTATGTTGGCTTACATCGATCCATAGATCTGTCACGCCCTGATCTGTTTCACCTGTCCTTGTGCTTGTCTCCACCCCCTCCAGGTGTTGCCCATCTTCTCCACTTATCCTCTGGGTATTTATACCTGTGTTTTCTGTCTGTCTGTGCCAGTTTGTCTTGTTTGTTCAAGTCGACCAGTGGTTTGTCTCTGCGCCTATCTTTACCCTTTTTCTCGGTCTTCGGGTTTTTGACCCTTGCCTGTACTTACCCTGTAGCCGGTCGCCTGACCACTCTGCCTGAGCCTGCCTGCCGTCCTGTACCTTTGCTCCACCTCTGGATTTACCTACCTCTGCTTGACGAGGCCCTGAGCCTGCCTGTCGTCCTGTACCTTGGCACTGGATTATCGACCCCTGCCTTCATTGACCTGTCGTTTGCCTGCCCCTGTTACAATAAACATTGTCACTTCACACAGTCTGCACTTGGGTCTTACCTTGATTCCTGATAAGATCATTTTTACAGGAGGTATCTATTCGGTATCTATTTGCCTGGTTCCATATGTGCTCCAGCCAACTCTTCAGTGTTTGTCAAGGTATACGTGCTTGGCATGACAATACACAAACGTAGATAGCAGTTGGCTAAAGCACAAACTTTAAAGGCCCTGAAAATTGTCAAAGACCCCAGCCACCCCAGGCATAGACTGTTCTCTCTACTATCGCATGGCAAGCGGTACCAGAGTGCCAAGTCTAGGACAAAAAGGCTTCTCAACAGTTTTTACCCCCAAGCCACAAGACTCCTGAACAGGTAATCAAATGGCTACCCGGACTATTTGCATTGTGTGCCCCCCCCCCCCCCCCCCCCTCAACCCCTCTTTTTACGCTGCTGCTACTCTCTGTTTATCATATATGCATAGTCACTTTAACTATACATTCATGTACATACTACCTCAATTGGGCTGACCAACCAGTGCTGCCGCACATTGGCTAACCGGGCTATCTGCATTGTGTCCCGCCACCCACCACCCGCCAGCCCCTCTTTTACGCTACTGCTACTCTCTGTTCATATATGTATAGTCACTATAACCATATCTACATGTACATACTACCTCAATCAGCCTTACTAACCGGTGTCTGTATGTAGCCTTGCTACTTTTATAGCCTCGCTACTGTATATAGCCTGTCTTTTTACTGTTTTATTTCTTTACCTACCTATTGTTCACCTAATACCTATTTTGCACTATTGGTTAGAGCCTGTAAGTAAGCATTTCACTGTAAGGTCTACCTACACCTGTTGTATTCAGCGCACGTGACCAATATACTTTGATTTGATTTGAAACAGACTGGACTATACCAGGCTAGGTATTCACCAGATGAGGTACATTACCAATTTAGATTAACTACCACAACTACCGATTATTTAAAGCGACGCAACAAATACATTTGGCAAATGTAAATCTCATTAATTGGCAACACAGTCAGATCCGTGCAATGGCTTTAATAAGTAGGGCTACTCCGCTAAAACAAGATGTGCACCAGGCAGGGTTGTGGTGAACTCCATTTAAATTCCAGTCAATTCAGAATGAACCAAATTCCAATTCCACATTTTCCTCATTGAAATATGTTGACGAGAATTTTTATTGTAATTTCAGTGTACTTCCTGAATTGACTGGAATTGAAATTCAATTGACCTCAACCCTGGCACCAGGTTGAGTGGCTTGAATGGATAAATGCGTCAGCTCTTTGCAAAAGCCGAAGGGGATATTAACAGTTCAACTGTAAAAACTGCCAGATGGACTTCAGTGGAACCATCGCTCCCACGGGATGTCATATGGCTAGTCCCCTTCCAGTTCGCCTGTGAGAGATAAGCTAGAAGCTACACCGTGGAAGCACTGTGCCATATGTACAAATAACTCTGCCCATACTACTCCTGAACCCCAAATTAACTTGTATAATGAGAAGCTAGACCTATAAATCTGGCATCCTGCATAAATTAATTATGGGTTTTAAAACTCATTTATGTGTGAGCTTTGGGTGGGTGCATATGATTACCATAATCAATGCCATACTTGTTGTACATTTACATACATTATACTGGATGGGGCATATTTGCTGTTAGCAGATTGAAGCCACCTGCTTTATAAAGGCTCAGGGAAATTGTGGGGACCGGAAGACCTATTCATCATTCTGTCTGATGAACGCTCACGCACACGCACACACACACACACACAAAACTCATCCAACCGTAATGAGACATAACCCAGGCTAGAGCAACGCTACGTAACACCTGTTCTGAGGAACAACCTGTTGGGAAGGTGCTGTCTTTTGTCTAAGATCAAAGCAGGAAGAGGCCACTCCGATGTGCTCCTCCACTCATCCTAATCTCTCCACAGATTAGCTAGGATGTCGCAGTTAAGTGTTTCAGTTGATGACAGGCAGCAATATGTTTGGTATTAGATAAAGGCAGACTTTGCTAGAGGAAGGGTTCCACTTTAAAAATATATATATTATAGAGTGATGCATGGGAAAGTGATATAACATCAATTGGAATTTTTAACACCAATGTCATTGACTCATTGTTTGATGAGTCAATTAATGCCATGAACGGTGTAATTTGTTATCTAATTGACACACACATGCACACGCACACACGCACACACACCCTTAAACTCCCTGCGCTCCTTTGAGACTCGTCTTTCAAACTCACAGATCTCTTCTAGCCGTGGTAGGGAAAATCACGGGCAACAAGACATTTTTACACGTGACTATAAGCATTAAAGGCATAATTAATTCACTCAGGAACCACACATGTGGGGAAGAACCCTGCTTCAATATACTTTGTATCCCTCATTTACTTAAGTGTTTCTTTTATGTAGGCAGTTACCTGTAGATCTACTGTACCAGCCGGTAAAGCCACACACATTCTGTAGCTTAGAGATGCTACAGCGGAAAGAACTTAAGATCAGTTGTTTTCAGCCATTGGCTAATGAGTCAATCATTGTTTAATCATTTAGCCATGTGAGCCACATGGGGTTTTCTGACGATTAGAAACTGTATGCACATTAGCCTGTTTATTTGTGTTTTTTAAATCATGTATGTATAATCATGCTAACTGTCAGCTGTGGCAGGGCTTGATCTCCATAAAAGGGACTCGAAATGGTATCTAGTGTAGTTATAGCGACACAAACAGCTTCCTAGTACCAAGCCTAGCTCCTCGAAAAGAAATCGGTGCTATTTTCACATCTTACTCACTGTAGTGTTTGCCAACTGTATGTGTGAAGTGCCAGTGCTTTACTATATGCTATGTGCTATCATTACAAGAGGATGGGGTAACATAGAGCAAGAGAAAAATGCCACGTTGTGGTTTCCACAGGAGCATTCAGAGGACAACGGCCTATCAGAGGCCTGGCTGTGAGTTACTGCAGACGATAGACAGAACATTGATGGGCATGGTGAGTGTTCTGTTTCCACTAAAAGGCCTCTGAACAACGATCAATATGTGAACTTGGAACACCTAGCTTTGAAATGGAAAAGAAGGATCTAGAAAATAATGGTTCAATTGAAATATCCTCTCCAACTTGAACACCTACGAAGTTTATTATGGCCATAATGTATTCATAATGGATCAGGGTCCCTTTAGTAGAGATGCATCTCAAAGTAGTATTACTTGTTCACTTTAATAGCACTAATGTGTCATTGTTCAATTGGGGATAGATGATAACCAGATTCCCAGACAGAAACATCAGTAAGCTCGAGGCACCATATGCTGACTTCCTGCTATAGCTCTTCTTAGAATACATGATCTGTATTCTATGGGTCTGCAGGCTTACTCCTTGACTGGTTGTACCATTAGCATGACCTAGACAGCAATGTCATGATTGGCTCCCATAACAATCTCGTGCCTCAACAATCTGTAAACGTCCTACATTTTTATTGATTATCGCACAATTATAGAGTGGAACGATTCCTGAGGGAAACTACTTCATGTTTTACATGCTATGGAAATAGGGAGCTATTTTTGATGTAAAAACAAATAGGCAATTTGCATCCTACGTAGCTGCTATGAAATTGCTGCTTGTGGGTGAAGGAAATCATCAGTTTGGCAGTGCTTTGCATCTTTTTAGCTGAAATCAGGTGATGCCGTATTACTTCACTGATAATAACATTATATCATGTGCATTTTCGTACAGGTGCAGCCCATCAGGTCTCTGTCCCCTGTGGCAATTAGATGAAGTACAAACAAAATGTATCTGAGTGCAAATATCTTGTTCGATTTACACTAGTGAATTTAACCCTGTTCCTCCTCTTCCTCTTGGAATGGGACATTTTGGCATTCCGTTGGCCAAAACATTCGAAATGCTTGTGTTTGACAATGACATCCAATAGTGTTTGGCTGGAAGTAGTTTCCTTGCTTGTTTGCTCCTGCCTCCTCTGTTCTATCTTATCCCAATTACTTTGTTGTTATTTTATTTGACCTTATTGCTGCATTATTGTGGAGCATATTTGGCTCTATATCAATCCCATCTACTGGTTTAGTTTTATTAATACAACTGAACTCACAGCAGAGGAGGCTGGGAGCAGAGCTGTGGTTATATCCAACTTTATGACATCCGGTTGGTTGATGTTAGGTGATGAGAGAATGAGATTATTAATACCCTGTGTGTGTGCAGAGGCCTGCCATGACCAGTCACAACCTCAGACACACACACACACACAAGCATGTGTGCATGTACGTACACACACACACACACACACACACACACACACACACACACACACACACACACACACACACACACACACACACACACACACAGCACCCCTGCAAAGCCTCCCCTCACACATACGCCCCTGAAGGGATGATGCAGTCTGAAAGGTTAGCTCTTGATTGCCACTAAGACTAATTCAAATAATTACAATGGCTTTTGGCCCTTCCCAAGCCTACAAGCCAATGCTTTTTAATAGTTCTGGAATGGGGCTGATGGTGAGATGAGAGAGGAAACATGCCCGCAGGTGGCTGGTGCTGCTGATGACAAGGAAGACAGAACAGGGACAACCAGACAGTGCCTTGCAAAAGTATTCAGAACACTTGGATTTCTTCACATTTTGTTGTGCTACAAAGTGAGATTAAATGGATTTAATTGTAATTTTGTGTCAACAATCTACACAAAATAATGGCAAAGTGTAAGAAAATGTTATGCAACGACTACATTTTATATTATATTAAAACTTAAGGATCTGCCAATTTTTTCAATTTTCGTCTGAAACGATATACCCAAATCTAACTGCCTGTAGCTCAGGCCCTGAAGCAAGGATATGCATATTCTTGGTACCATTTGAAAGGAAACATTTTGACGTTTGTGGAAATGTGAAAGGAATGTAGGAGAATAACACACAATAGATCTGGTAAAAGATAATACAAAGAATAAAACAACCGTTCTTTTGTATTTCTTTGTACCATCATCTTTGAAATACAAGCGAAAGACCATGATGTATTATTCCAGCCCAGGTGCAAGATACATTTTGTTCACTAGATGGCTGCAGTGTATGTGAAACGTTTTAGACTGATCCAATGAACCATTGCATTTCTGTTCAAAATGTTGTTTCAAGACTGCCCAAATATGCCAAATTTGTTCATTAATAACTTTTTATGTTCAAACAATAGCTTGGTATTCTTTCACTGTAATAGCTACTGTAAATTGGACAGTGCAGTTAGATTAACAAGAATTAAGCTTTCTGCCAATATCAGATATGTCTATGTTCTGGGAAATATTCTTGTTATTTAGAACCTCATGCTAATCGCATTAGCCTACGTTAGCTCAACCGTCCCGTGGAAGGGACACCGATTTAAAAAAATAAGTATTCAGCTCCCTGAGTCATGGCATGCTAGAAACACATTTGGCAGCGATCACAGCTTCTTGGGCAAATCTCTAAGAGCTTTACAAACCTGGATTGTGCAATATTAGCCATTATTATTTTAATAACTCTTAAAGCTCTGTCAAGATGTTGGCATAGATTTTAAAACAGATTTAAGTCAAAACGGTAACTTGGCCACTCAGGAACCTTCTTGTCTTCTTGTTGAGCAACTCCAGTGCAGATGTGGCCTTGTGTTGTAGGTCATTATCCTGATGAAAGGTGAATTCCTCTCCCAGTGTTTGGTGTAAAGCAGACCGAAGCAGGTTTTCCTCTAGGATTTTGCCTGTGCTTAGCTCCATCTAATTTATTTTTATCCTGAAAAACTGCCCTAGTATTTGCTGATGTCAAGCATACCCATACCATGATGCAGCCACCACCATGTTTGAAAATGAAGAGGCAGTTACTCAGTGATGTGTTGTGCTGGATTTGCCCCAAACATAAGGCTTTGCATTCAGGACATAAAGTTAATTTCTTTGCCACATTTTCTTTGCAGTATTACTTTAGTGTTTTGGTATTTTTGCATTCATCAGTTTTTTCCCCATCACAGTCATTGAACTCGGCAACTGTTTTACAATCACCAATGGACTCATGGTATCGTCACTGAGCAGTTTCATTTCTGTCCTGCAGCTCAGTTTAGAAGGACGACTGTATATTTGATGTGTCTGGGAGGTTTAATACATAATCCACGGCATAATTATTAAATTGGCCATGCTTAAAGAGATATTCCATTTCTTATTTGATAATGTTATCCATTTACCAATCACTGCTCTCTGTAGTTTAATCTGTGCTTGACTAAGGGACCTTACAGATGTTGTATGTATTGGGGACAGAGGAAGGGTCACAAATCACAAATCATGTCAAATCATGTCAAACCCTATTATTTTACACAGAGTGAGCCAATGTAATTTATGAGATTTGTTAAACCAAATTTTACTCCTGAACTAATTTAGCCTTGCCTAAACAAAGGGGCTGAATACTTATGTAATGACTATATTTTAGTTTATTTATTCATTTTTATTCATCAAAAACAAATAAATAAAAAAATCTTCCACTTTGACATTACAGAGTATTTTCAGTAGATTGTTGACATTTCTGTTTACAATTAAATCAATTCTAATCCCACTTTGTAACACAATAAAAATAAAAAAATCCAAGGGGTATGAATACTTTTGCAAGGCACTGTAGATATTTTAGTGCGCAGGGAGGGCCACCCAGATACAAACACAATCAAAGACAGACAGTTACATGAATAGCAATCATACTGAGTACATGAATTACCATATTCAATATTACCCTTTTTCTTATCTAAATGAAATAGAGAAATGTCTTAAAGTAAGTCAAATCAAAAAATACACTGGCATATTACAGATTTTCAGATTTTTACATATTACAGATTTTTTTCCAATGAATCTAACTTAGTGACAACCGAGATCACACTAATTTTACATATTCAAAACACTTCTATCAGAACTTATTTCAGTGTAAAGACTAAGATGTTGTTATACTGTATTTTGTTTGTGTGTACTCAAACAAGAAAGGAACACAAATGCTGGATGCGGGCTATGGTTGAAAGGCTCACTCTGATGTTGTGCAAGATGGCCAGGTTTTCAATCATCTGTTTTTGGATTTCCAGCAGTCTTATGGCATTATTTTCAACTACCATTTGCACAAAGGCAGCCTCCTGTTCGTCTGTAAATAGACGCGTTCTACCACCACGTGGTGGTCGTCTATCAGTTCTACAAAAACAAAATAGCATACAGTACAGTAAACACTACAGTAATACAGTATACAAGATAAACATGTTACAAAGTAGTATAGCTCCTAATTTCATACATACAGTAATACATTAAACATTTACTTTGTTCCCCTTTACAGTATGTATTGGAATCTACAGTCTTTTCTGTGCTTTATGCTGTACTACTGTCAAGTAGTAAAAAGTAGTAGATAAGTCCGATGTCTGCAGTACATACCTGTTCTCATTTTGGAACGTCCAGATGATGGATGCTATGGTGAAGTTGCTCAGATTGGGCTTCACTCTCTACCCATCCTCTATCAAGGTCAAACCTTGGTTGACCACATGGTAAAATGTCAAAGTCGCCCGCATTTCATCAGAGATTACTCTCCTTGTTCTTGGTCTTCCTCCACCTCTACATCTACCTCTACCCCCAACCCCACCATTACCTTTACACTCTTTACTCTGCCAAGTTTGCTTCCATTGTTCTCCAAACACCTGTGGTCATTTTAATTCACACAAAAGGTCTGATTGCAAAGTGAACATTCACGAAATTAGTATTTGCACAAGTGAAGAGTGAAAGTGATCAATTGGTAATTGAGCTTAGCTTGTTGAACAGTGTTTCTTTTTATTTGCACAAAATACATTTCAGTTGTGAAGGTTGTACCAAAGGTAGAGAATTGTGTGTTGTGTTTTGCCAAATGTTTGCTATAGAATTGCAATCTGAGTGTGAAGCAGTATTGTAGTATTGCAGATTTGGTGTAGGGTTCTGCTAAATGAATTACAGGTTTGGGTTATTGTGCCTCGCTGTCACGACTTCCGCCGAAGTCGGTCCCTCTCCTTGTTCGGGTGGCGTTCGGCGGTCGACGTCACCGGCCTTCTAGCCATCGCCGATCCACTTTTCATTTTCCATTTGTTTTGTCTTTGTTTTACACACATGATTTCAATCCCACAATTACTTGTTCATTATTTAACCCTCTGTTCCCCCATGTTTTTTTGTGAGTGATTGTTTATTGTATTTTCGGTATTTCATGGTGTGCGTGTATTTGTTACGTTGTATTTTTTACATTTTGAGTAAAAGTACGTTGATTACTCATATCTGCTGTCCTGCGCCTGACTCGCTACACCAGATACACGTAGGCCCCTTTACACTCGCGCTAATTTTAGTGTGTAAACAATTGGGAAAAACTGCAAACATACTTCATATCTGCCTTAAGATAAATTAAGGATAGAAGAGAATATTTATTTTTACAAAATACTTACTTATGATACAAATAACTGCACAAGAAAAATATTTTTTGAGAATAGGAGCATCAAAAACAGGGGAGACAAATCTGGGTTAGTCGAAAGGCAGCAGCAGTAATAGCAATGTGTTGGAGAGACAGATGGTATGAGGCTTGGATCAATAGCACTATAAACCACAAAGGAAGGAGTCCAGAAGAGAGGAGAAGAACTCATCCTTCTCAGCGTTGTCATGACACTGGCGTACCGGACACCCCCGCAGCCAAGGCAGGGGGGCCCACGAGCTCTGGGGGCCCATGCGCCTGCCATTGATGTCAAACATTTTTTTTTATACATCATTTTTGCCAGTAACTCTCCAATAACTTATTCATAAACCTTTTTAATTTCCATATATACTAGAAAGCTAAGTGTTGTTTCTCGGGCTTCGAGAATGTGACTGATTAAAGTGCCTTTAGGCCTCGAAAAATAAATCATTGAACTGATTGAAAGTGTGGGGATATCATTGAACAAATGCCGTGGTCAAGTCTGCGACGCCGCCAGTGCAATGTACAAATGCCGTGGTCAAGTCTACAACGGCGCCAGTGCAATGTGGTCCTTAATCAGGTCTTCAAAAGCACATATCAGACCGATAGTCTAATGCTTCTTAAGTAGTCCTTTATTAGTTTTAGTTTAGAAAACGATCTCTCTGCAGAAGCGACAGTTACAGGGATGGTTAAAAACAGCTTGATTGCCGTAACAAAATCAGGGAAACAGGGCAGAAGGGAGTGGTGCTTGAAATAAGCAGTTGCTGGCTGGCTGGGTTGGTTCTGCAACAGCTTTACTTGGCCTCAACACATTACGGAAAGAGATTAACTGTAAAGGAAGCTCTGTGGACAGATCGTCTGGATACAGGACAGACAATAAATTGGTAGATGCAAACAGATTATCATCTTTAGTGGACAACGGTTCTTGAGGGCTCTAACAAAAAGTGGTTTGTGATTTCGTTCATACTGGTGAACCGGGTTTTTCAGTTGTGTGGTTGCAATAGCAACAGTCCCTTATCTCTGTTATATCTTGTCATACATCATTCAAGACTAAGTTTAAATTGTGTGCAGCGTAATGGACATATAATACACGTCTCAGAAAAGACTGTCTGGGTTGTCAATACTTAGTATAGAAAACAGTCGGGCCCGCAACTTAGGCCTACAGGCCGTGGTAAAAGGCAACACAGTCGCATACTGTAGTTACTACAGCCCTCTACGTAGATAAAAAGAGTACAGACACAGAAACTTTTTCCTAAGAGAAAGAAAAGAGAAAAAGACACACAGACAGAGAGCGAGAGACACAGCAAGGAATACTTCAGGAGAAATGTTCGACTGTTTGATGTTACATTTTTATTAAAAGTGTATAAATTGCAGCTAAATAGCAGCTTAATACTGTATATACTGTACCTACAGATAGTAGGCTATACTGCATAATGAATCGATCCCTAGTAAGCTAGTGTTTTGAGAGTGGACTGACTGTATTATTTAGCATTAAGAGACTGGTTTGACGCACCACAACCTTCTATCCAAGCTGGGAGAGAGCAAGAGGATTGCTTATGTCATGCAGGTTCAGGTACGCTATACAGTACAGTTGTACAGTATATACAAATAACCTATTGGTAGCTGATTAGTATGCTGTTACAATCTGCATTGTTTGAAGTAAATTACATGATTGCAGCCGGTCAGCAGTCTAAATGTCAGTATTGCGACACCGTGTATAGCTCCGTGAAATGTTAGGCTTAACATGTGTCACGTTCTGACCTTAGTTCCCTTTTTATGTCTTTATTTTAGTTTGGTCAGAGCGTGAGTTGGGTTGGGCATTCTATGTTGTTTTTCTATGTTTTGTTCTGTTGTTCTATTTCTATGTGTTTGGCCTAGTATGGTTCTCAATCAGAGGCAGGTGTCAGTCGTTGTCTCTGATTGGGAGCCATATTTAGGTAGCCTGTTTTCCTTTGTGTTTTGTGGGTGGTTGTTTCCTGTGTCTGTACCATACGGGACTGTTTCGATTTTCGTTTGTTCATTCACTTTGTTATTTTGTATTTTTGTAGTGTTCAGTTTTATATATTAAAATGGACACTTACCACGCTACACATTGGTCCGATATCTCTTACTCCTCGTCAGAAGAAGAGGAAAGTCGTTACAAAATGAGAATGAGGACCAAGTAGGCCTACCAATAAACATGTATACATTAGCTAAAGCAAAGCTATAGGCTACATGCCCTGGCACCATCATCAATTTGATAGGCAGCCGCATAGACATTTCACAATTTCAGCATCATGGGCAGCGATCGGTAGTCTATATTATGTGAATGGCTGTCTGGCTGACACATTAGATTTTTTATTTTATATTTTAGGGGGAGGGGGGGGGGGGTGAACTCTGACCATGCGGGGATCCAGAAAAACTACGTTACGCCAGTGTGTCATGAACTCATTTGCAGAGATGTCAAGGATATCAATCAATGCAATTAATTCTCTTTGACAAGTAAGAGGACTAGAGCAACAGCTGCTGTAATGTAGAAATGTAACGTACTGTAGCTAGAAAATTAACTCGAATTCCTTTGTTTATTTTCCACCCTGTTAGTTGTCATCCTTTACTCCATACAGTCATGTACTGTATACCAATACCTTCCATTACCCCATACAGTCCTGTACACCAATACCTTCCATTACCCCATACAGTCTTGTACTGTATATTTGAAGAAAGCGTAAGACGATGAAAAGGAAAAGTATTTGTAGTGTTATTGTGAAAAATTGTCTTTTATGCATTTTAATTATGTGTTTAAACATTTGAAAAGCTTTGGGCTTACTCATGCGCTCCTGTAAGATAGCTAGAAAATAACAAACACAGTTCCTGCGTGTGTCTTTCATTTGTTTTGAAGAGCAATTTGCAATAAGCTCTCATTCATTCTGTTTGAATGCGTTTACTGTTTGTAAGTATTTTATATTCTCTGTGTCAATATTCTCCAAAAGGAGATGTGGGTGTGGGGTCAGGCGCAAGAGAAAACAAGTTTCCGAAAGGGTGTTTAATAAACAAGGTCCAAAGAACAGGAAAAACAGGACTACAACAGTAGCCTCAAACCACCTGTCAAACAGAACCCAAAACGCAACCCAAAACTGAATGACAGTAAACGCAACAATCCCGCACAAAACCCAGAGGAAATGGTGAGATAAAATATCCCCCTAATTACCCAAATAGAACACAGGTGACACACAAGACAGACATAACCAAAAGAAAAGGAAAAAGGATCGGTGGCAGCTAGTAGACCGGCGACGACGACCTCCAAGCACCGCCCGAACAGGGAGAGGAGCCACCTTCGGTGGAAGTCCTGACACTCTGAGGAACAAAAAAGTTACAATCAGTTCTCAGAGTTATAAATAAATATCCCAACAGCCTATACCCGCCTTTGCTGATGGTCTTCAAAAACACTGGTTAGTTAAACTTTGGTTTTACATTTTAAATTAAATTGCAAATTTGAATAAAACATGGGGCTGCCGGTGCCTTCATGGTTTGGACCAGAGGTATTTCAACAGTGTAGGGTTGCATCCCATACAGTATGGCACCCTATTTCATATATAGAGCCCTATTGGCCCTGGTCAAAAGTAGTGCACTATATATGGCCTAGGATTCCATTTGAGACACAAACTAGGTGATAACAGTCCAGAGTGGAGAAGTGGAGGCAGACCCAGGCTTCAGAACCAGAAATACCACCAACTATGAATGGACCTTTGAAGTCAAATCAGCCCTTAGTTCAGATAAGTGAAGTCTTGTGATCATTCCACTTCCTGTGGCCATGAATGAATATCCACCCTTAATAATGGCATAGGCTCACAGCTCTCCCTCTTGCCTGGGGTAAGGGATGAAAGAAAGGCCTTTGAACCTAGGTTGTACTAACCTAACAACACAGTGATACAATCCTGTCCAACTTCAGTATCTGAGAATGTAAATGAATAGACTCTTTTGTGTTTCTTTCAGTTCAGGGTTCGCGGTATCTTTGGAATCACCAATGATGCGCCATTCTAGTGTGTTAGTCAGGTGTCTAGCTAGGCATACTCTAAAGATATACGGTTTAGCTAGCCAGTGTGATCTGCCTATTAAGGTAGAATGTAGCTCATCTACTGTACGGCCACTGGACCCACTGGACAACCTTTGTTAACGGCCACAACACCAAGAAATGGATGATAAGTGGCAGCAGGTCAATTCCTGGAGCGGCCACCTAAAGTCAACTTACATCCTGAAAGTATGCAGTAGCCTACTCCCTTTAGAATCAGGTCTTCCCGGAAGAGTAAATGCATCATCTCTCAGAGATCAAGAGTAGAGGCTCAAAAATCTGCGGCTATAGAGAGAAGAGACAGACATCAAGGAGGAAATTGGGTGTGAATCATATTAGGCAGCTGATGTCTCTAAATGTCTCTAATTTGCTGTTTAATTTAGCAGTCATTCAGCTGTAATTAGCAGAGAAGAACTCAGCTGTTGCTGAACTTTCAGCCCACTTAAAGGGATAGGGGTTCATTTGCGTGGCTAATCCCTTTTTAAATGATGCTCAACGAATGGGCAGCTAGAACACTTCTGTTGAAGCAGTGACGGTGAGCAAACAACTGTTTTCCTCTCTGATGGTAGTCATGCAACCACCAGTATAATACATCTGACAGTACTGAAATGAAAAGCTTAGCGCAGTGAGAGACAGTGTGGAGGCAGAACATCCCTCGTAAATAAGTGGAATTGAGCTTAGTTTAGGCAGGAACAAAGACCGTTTTGGATAGTAAGTAATTGGGGGGACATAGCTGACACCAGGAGACAGAGCAGTTGTTTTTCCAGCACACGGTCTTCCTCTGAACGTCCCTTTTGGATACTTCAGGACATAATAGTCTATGAAAAACGCACATCAATTGTTAGGAGGTGCTGGGCCAAAGAAAACGTGTAGAAAGAAAGTAGGGCCTGCACACACAACTGCTACACCACTTAATTTTAACTAGGCTAGTTAGGCCTACACCATGTTTCGATCAAAAAAGCGGATCTTGGTCAAGTGGTCTGTAGTGGATATTTTAGAACGAAGGTGTAATAATGAGCATGTTCAAGATCGCCTCAATAGCATAGACATAGATGTACGGTGACTGAAAAAGCACGGATCCTCAATCATTCTCTTTTCAGGAAACTGTACTGCACTGAACCTATTCACTTCAACATGCTGCAGGCACATACTGCACCTGTGCTACATACTGTACTATACTTTTCTGTACTCCTGCACACCTTTCTATGATCTGAAAATCAAAGGAAAAACAATTAATACAGCAGAAATGAGAGAAATTGTATAAATGACCTAAATGAATTACAAATAGAATAGCTGTAAAAAGTTGGTAGGCCTACAGTAACTACAACCAAAGTTAGTACATGGGTAACTACGAATGGTTGTCACCGTAAAAGTAAAAAACAACTCATTACATTTCAGTGGGTAATAGAGATGAGAAGTGTTAATGGGCTAGGTCTAAGGTGTTGCTTCCCCTGGAGCTACCCCCACACATCTTAGCCTGCTCTGCCTCCATCCTAGGGAGTGTTATATATGCATCAGTGTTGACAGTTGGCGCCTCGCTCCTCAACAAGGAACTTCTTCGACCCTGTCATGAACCATATCCTTTTAATTAGGAGTCAACGGTAGGAGACAGTATGAGCGTGTCACAGGACCATGCTCCCATTTGTGACCAACTCAGCTGATCCCTTTAAGTGGATTCATCTACTAAAATTAGACATCAAATATGTTGGGAATGTTTTAATAGTGCAAAGTTAACAAAGTCAAATCCTGTAAATTTGAATTCATTGGTGGGAGCGTGTCAAAGGACAATGGTCCCATTTGTAACCAACTCATCCAATCCCTTTAAGTGGAATGATCTCTACAAAAAGAAGATAGATATAGATTTAGATAGTAAAAAGTTAACTGAGAGTGTCACAGGACCATGTTGTTGTTGGTGACCAACTGAACTGATTCCTAATGGTTAGGTTTGAAGTGGATTAATCTCTACATACGTTTGGAGTTGAAAGTGCAAAGTTAAAATGAACATTGTCAATGGATAACGACGTTAACATTGAGACAGACAGTCAGAGGTACATTAGTGAAGCAAACATGGGCCTAATAAGTTACAAAACATATAATACATGTTATGCAAAGACTTGACGATTGAGCCTATGCAGAGTTGGAACGTTTCCATTAGTATGTTAATGAAGTTCCTTCTACTTGAGAAGCTTCTCTACATCTATATTAACATGTTATGTTAATTATGCTCTTCCATTTCTAACTCATCTGTAATCTCGTATTCCCCTATTCAGGTGTTGATCATAAATAAGTAATTACAGTGCCATCAGAAAGTATTCACACCCCTTGACTTTTTACACATTTTGTTGTGTCACAGCCTGCATTTCATTTTAATTGAATCTTTATTTAACTTGGCAAGTCAGTTAAGAACAAATTCTTATTTACAGTGACGACCTACCAAAAGGAAAAAGGCCTCCTGCGGGGACGGGGCCTGGGATGAAAAATAAAAAATAAATACAATATAAATATAGGACAAAACACACATCACAACAAGAGAGACAACCCAACACTACATAAAGAGAGACCTAAGACAACAACATAGCAAGGCAGCAACATATGACATCACAGCATGGTAGCAACACAACATAACAACAACATGGTAGCAACACAACATGGTAGCAGCACAAAACATGGTACAAACATTATTGGGCACGGACAACAGCACAAAGGGCAAGAAGGTAGAGACAACAATACATCGCACAAAGCAGCCACAACTGTCAGTAGGAGTGTCCATGATTTTGAATGAAGAGATTTTGAGATAAACATTTAAATGGATTGCATTTAGATGTTGTGTCACTGATCTACACACGATACGCCATAATGTCAAGGTGGAATTATGTTTTTAGAAATGTTTACACAATGAATGAAAAATGAAAAGATGAAATGTCTTGAGTCAATAAGTATTCAACCCTTTGTTATGGCAAGCCTAAATCACTTCAGGTGTAAAAATTTGCATAACAAGTCAGATAATAAGTTGCATGGACTGACTGTGTGCAATAATGGTGTTTATGCTTTTTGAACGACTACCCCATCTCTGTACCCCGCACATACAATTATCTGTAAGGTCCCTCAGTCGAGCAGTGAAATTCAAGCGCAGATTCAATGACAAAGATCAGGGAGGTTTTCCAAAGAAGGGCACCTATTTGTAGATGGGTTAAAATTAAATAAAAATCAGACATTGAATATCCATTTGAGCATGGTGAAGTTATTAATTACACTTTGGATGTTGTATCAATACACCCAGTCACACCTCCCGGGTGGCGCAGTGGTCTAGAGCACTGCATCGCAGTGCTATGCTGCGCCACCAGAGTCTGGGTTCGCGCCCAGGCTCTGTCGCAGCCGGCCGCGACCGGGAGGTCCGTGGGGCGACGCACAATTGGCTTAGCGTCGTCCGGGTTAGGGAGGGTTTGGCCGGTAGGGATATCCTTGTCTCATCGCGCTCCAGCGACTCCTGTGGCGGGCCGGGCGCAGTGCGCGCTAACCGAGGGGGCGGGTGCACGGTGTTTCCTCCGACACATTGGTGCGACTGGCTTCCGGGTTGGAGGCGCGCTGTGTTAAGAAGCAGTGCGGCTAGGTTGGGTTGTGCTTCGGAGGACGCATGACTTTCGACCTTCGTCTCTCCCGAGCCCGTACGGGAGTTGTAGCGATGAGACAAGATAGTAATTACTAGCGATTGGATACCACGAAAATTGGGGAGAAAAGGGGATAAAATTTAAAAAAAAAAATACACCCAGTCACTACACAGATACAGGCGTCCTTCCTAACTCAGTTGACGGAAAGAAAGGAAACCGCTCAGGGCTTTCACCATGAAGCCAATAGTGATTTTAGACTAGTTACAGAGTTAAATGGCTGTGATAGGAGAAAAATGAAGAGGGATCAACAACATTGTAGTTACTCCACAATGCTAACCTAAATGACAGTGTGAAAATACGGAAGCTTGTACAGAAAAAAGTATTCCAAAACATTCATCCTGTTTGCAATAAAGCACTAAACACATCACTCTTTTTCAAGTATGGTGGTTGCTGCATCAAGTTATGGGTATGCTTGTCATCGGCACGGGATAGAGAGTTTTTTTTAGGATAAAGTACAAACTGTTTCAGTCTGCTTTCCAACAGACACTGAGAAACAAATCCACCTTTCAACAGGAAAATAACCTAAAACGCAAGGCCAAACATAACTGGAGTTATTTACCAAGAGTACATTGAATGTTCCTGAATAGCCTAGTTACAGTTTTGACTTAAATTGGCTTGAAAATCTATGTCAAGACTTGAAAATGGCTGTCTAGCAATGATCAACAACCAACTTGACAGAGCTTGAAGAGTAAAAAAAAAGAATTATGGGCAAATATTGTACAATCCAGGTTTGCAAAGCTCTTAGAGACATACTCAGAAAGACTCACAGCTGTAATACCTGCCAAAGGTGATTCTAACATGTATTGACTCAGGGGGTTGAATACCTACTGTATCTAATGTTTTATTTTCGATGTATATATATATATAGATATCTATATATATTTTGTTATGTATTTTGTGTAGATCGTTGACAAAAAATGACAATGAAATTCATTTTAATCCCACTTTGTAACACAAGAAATTGTGGAAAAAGTCAAGGGGTGAGAATAATTTCTGAAGGCACTGTACATTCCCCCTGGGAAACTGTGTCCATGTTAGGGCTGCAGTCAGATATTAATGAACTAAGCTATAAGGAAAAGGCCTGGAGGCTCTTTCTATAAATATCAGTTTAGACTGAAATATTAATTGTTCCCAGGTTTACCAGACAGCTTTTCTGTGGCAGGCTGAGAATGTGCACAGACAGGGAGATGAGAGCTGGGTATACTTATGTTAATAGACTTGTACATTATGTACAGTTAAATAAAGGTTACATTAAAAAAATATATAAAATAAAAATTTACTTGTACATAAAGGCCCAACAACCTGGCACTTTTAGCAATGGGTTAGCATCCTCTGTGAGCATTGCGGCATGCTATGCTCTCTTCCTTGTGATTGCACTACACCATGCAGCCAAAAATATATATTTCAAACCTATGCTCATTGGATTTATACATTTCTGGCATTTATATCAACATAAACTGTTCGACCCACACCATTAGAAAAGTTTTGTCCAGAGAAAGAAAGACTTTGTCCATCTCAGTAAGCACTTTTTGTCACGCCCTGTCCTTAGTTATCTATGTTTTCTTTATTATTTTGGTTAGGTCAGGGTGTGACGAGGGTGGGTATGCTTGTTTTGTATTGTCTAGTTTTTTTTGTATGTCTAGGGGTGTTGGTAAGTCTAGGCATATGTATGTCTATGGTGGCCTGAATTGGTTCCCAATCAGAGGCAGCTGTTTATCGTTGTCTCTGATTGGGGATCATATTTAGGTTGCCATTTTCCCTTTTGGTTTTGTGGGTTCTTATTCTATGTTTAGTTGCCTGTCTGCACTAGCCATATTAGCTTCACGGTTCGTTTTGTTATTTTGTTCAGTGTTCATTCTTTAAATAAAGAAGAATGTACGCTTATCACGCTGCGCCTCTGTCTCCTCCCTACGACGGCCGTGACACTTTCTGGGAGGTTTTATAGCTACTTATTGATTTTATACTCTATGTTCATGTCTTAATTTTGCGTATTTCCTGGAAACTCATTTTTTTAAATGCAATAACGACCTAATGAAAAGTGCTATCCTATTGCCTGGATATTACTTTGAGTGTAATCTCTTTTTCCTTTTCAAATTAATTCCCATTGTGAGTTGAGCATCTGGACATTGTTTTGGTACTGTGTTCTATGGCGCCATATTAATGTTTAACAGACATACTAAATTAAGCCCTTAGAATTAGACTCCAAGCACCTTTCAGGTCGTGATCATTTCAAAGAGATATGCTCGATGTTCATAAAAGTCCCACTTGAAATGACACTTTATCTGTGTGCTTGTGGGTGTGCGTGTGTGTGCTCAAGTATCTTTCGATCTGTGGGCATCATTCAGTTTTCTAACAGATGTTGACAAACACTCAGCCCAGACGTGATTTCTTGTTGTTGATTTTGTACCATGACATGAAAGTCCTGTGTTATTGTTAACTATCCATAGTGTTACACGCACACGCACGCGCGCACACAGCATCACATCGTGTGACAAAGCAATGAACTATAAAGGTCATTGGTATCAATAGCGGAAGTAATTAGACGATACAAATCCTTCACAACAATCCACCAAAGCTGGTGAGCAACGATAAAGACCAGCATTAACGCTCAATGCATTAGCTGCTCTTTCTCATCTAGCAATTGGGCTGAATTATAACGGTTCTACACAACCAGAATGACTAGTGTTTTGAAGCCGTTGGACACTGCCATATGCAATTAACTGGTACCAGTTAATTGCATGTGGCAGTGTCCAAAAGGTTAAATCTTTACCACCTGGTGTTTGTAAGAGGAGCATGTATATGACATTACAATATGCATTTGCCCTTTCTGTAAATTGCCTCCTTGTTTACATAGCTGGCAGAGGAGACACATTGATCACAAAAGAGATTCACCCAGGGTGAGGCTATAGGTAATTGTTCCTGTTCTTGTCAAGCATTCCCCATATGAAGGAATTTCACCTGAAAACGTTATGCAAATGAAGCAAGAGAGTAGGGGAATGTGTCCACACAATCTCATTGTAGGCACGTACTGTATGTTATGCCAAAGTAATCTAATTAAATTAAAGCTAAGTTATTCAATGCACATACTGAAATCATAAAATCATGCAATGATCATGTGATGACTGATAACAGTGGGGTTTGCTTACATTAAGTGATTTTACGCTAAAGTATGTATCCTGTGATGGTAATTCTCACACCCCTCTTATAAAGCTGATTGCTAAGTCTCATGCAGCTACTGTAGGAGATTGCTGATCAGCTAGTAGACTACTATGGGGTTGATCAATTACATGGACTCATGCCAAATTCCTTGGTTGATTGAATAGCTAATATCTCATTTTCTAGTCATACAAATGGTATTCCTAATCATTCCAAATCAGCCAACCCCCCCAAAAAACAAGTGAACAGTAAACATGTCTTACAACACGAATGCTGCAGGGTCCTCCTTGGGTCAATCAGTGTAATTTTGTACAAATCGGGCTAGTGGTGTCTGAGATATCGAGTGGGTTATATCCCTGAGCATGTGTGCCAAATTTCAGCGCTCTGAGTAAAACAGATCAAGAGATTTAAACACGTGCCCGTTATAGCGTAACCAAGAGGTTGATGTGAATGTTCTTGAATATGTTGAGTCTTGACAGTGTTTGCAACATGTGTACCAAATTGTGTTAGAATACAAATATCCTGATTTCTTTGCATTCATGTGCTAGACCACGCCCACGTGAATGTTTATTGATCAATAGTGTTTTTGGTACTAGTCTGGAAATATTGTGTTGAGCGACCTTTGTCCATAGATGCTACATATCAAGTTTTGTGCAGATCGTTCATTCGGTGCCAGAAGAGCCACGTTTTAAGTGTTTTTCACAAAATTCCAAATGGCGGAAAATCCATCATGGTGAACCTTATGGGTCCCTGAGGCAAAATTGAGCCTGATCTCTGTGGCAAGCCGTGTCACTCACCCGTGTTTCATCAATATCGGGCCAGTGCTGTCTGAGACTTTGCGTGTGAATAATTTCAATTTTATTTGTTTTTTATTTAACCTTTATTTAATAACTAGCCAAGTCAGTTAAATTTACAATGACAGCCTAGGAACAGTGGGTTGTTCAGTGGCAGAAAGACAGATTTTTACCTTGTCAGCTCGGGGATTCGATCTAGCAACCTTTCGGTTACTGACCCAACGCTCTAACCACTAGGTTATCTGCCGCTCAATGTACAAAGGTACATACGAACGAACGGAGACAGATCCACAGTCCCCTTCCCGATTTCATCGTGGGAGACAATACAAAATTAAATGACAGACAACCAACAGTGCATTATGTCAAGACTAACAGTGCCACATACTATATATATACTGCACCAAAATATAAACGGAACATGCAACAATTTCAATGATTTTACTGAGTTAAAGTTTATGTAAGGAAATCAATCAATTGAAATAAATGAATTAGGTCCTAATCTATGGATGTCACATAACTGGTCCGCGGGGCAGCCACTGTGGAGCCAGGCCCAGTTTATAACAGACAGAAATACTCGTCAGCACCCCACCAGCTCTGGTGGGCATTCCTTTAGGCAGCATGCCAATTGCACGCTCCCTCAAAACTTGAGGCATCTGTGTGAGAAAACTGCACAAGTGGCTTTTTATTGTCCCCAGCACAAGGTGCACATGTGTAATGATTATGCTGTTTAATCAGCTTCTTGATATGCTCACCAGTCAGGTGGATGGATTATCTTGGCAAAGGAGAAATGCTCACTAAAAGGGATGTAAACAAATTTGTACACAAAATTTGAGAGAATTAAGATTTGTTTGTGTATGGAACATTTCTGGGATTTTTTTTATTCAGCTCATGAAACATGGGACCGACACTTTACATATTGCATTTATATTTTTGTGCAGTGTATTAGTTGAATTCTGAAGAGGAAATGATGTGAGCAGTGGAATGAACAGCTTGAATGACCTGCAGGAAATCTGTTGAGTTATGAAGCCTTTCAGAACCCATTGAGGAACTCCAGAGAGAAAACAGGTGCAGTTTCACCAGGAACAGATGCCATTCCTGGGGATGGATGGATGGACGCATGGACAGATGAACATACAGACAAACGGACGGAGGGAGGGGTGGATGGAGGTATGGATGTAATCATGTGACCTGTCTTACCAACCTGTGAGTTACTATGAGAGAGAGAGAGAGAGAGAGAGAGAGAGAGAGAGAGAGAGAGAGAGAGAGAGAGAGAGAGAGAGAGAGAGAGAGAGAGAGAGAGAGAGAGAGAGAGAGAGAGAGAGAGAGAGAGAGAGAGAGAGAGAGAGAGAGAGAGAGAGAGAGAGAGAGAGAGAGAGAGAGAGAGAGAGAGAGAGAGAGAGAGAGAGAGAGAGAGAGAGAGAGAGAGAGAAAAAATATCCAGCATAGAAGCCACCGCTACACATCAGAGAGAGTTAAAAAAAAAAAAGGCCAAATGATTAAAAGAAAGAAAACCGAGAATAAAGAAGAAAGAGAGAGAAAGAACTGACGGAAAAGAACGAAAATCAAAGAGGAGAGTAGTTTGGCTCGACGCCCAGCGAGATAGAACGGGTGGTATTTCCTTGACGTTTACCGCCTAATGACGAGGAAACTCCAATAACAGTCACCGTTCCAGCAGTGCTGTGCCGGTGACTGTCATAGAGATAATCCCGTAAAAAAATCTCAGTCAAGCCTCATATTCTCATTGATGTACTGCACTTTGGTAATATTCATGTCAGGTCCCACTCAAGAGTACATAGTGCATAGGTCATACATTTGGCGAGAAAAATATATCATATGCATCTCCAAAGGCTCTGATGATATTAAGTCGATATGAAGTCGAGAGGCACCTCACTTTTATGTGCCTATATTTACTGGATTGCATTGGCGATTCCAAGGGCAATATTCATGTCATGAGAGGCAATGTAATGAAGGGAGATACTGTCCGTTTGTATGAAAACAAATACTTTTGGAACCCATGAGGTCTGGTACGTATTGGTCTTGCTGCGTCCATTGGCTGTTGTCATGTAAAGGTTGGAGAGTGTGACTGGGACTTAGGGAAGCATTGTGGAAATCAAAGAGATCACGTTTGAAGTTGTTTAATTGACCCGTTCTTGTCTTTCTTAAAGACATGCTCCGTTACTTTGGTGACTAAGAAAGCATTTTTTTTAAACCTCCCGCTTTGGGCTGGATGTGTCAATGTGTAGTTCCTAGACGCCTTATCTATGAGCAGAATTACTGTCTTAACTCAATTAGCCACCTAGTTCCTAGTTTGAAAGCAACTGTTTTCTTGAATCTGTGCCACGCCATTGTCCCTACATGTCCCCCCATGTGGGTCAGCCCCCTAGCAATTCGAGTTCTAGCCATTGAGCTTCAGCCGCTCAATTTGGAGTGACAGCTAGGGAGAGGCCCAACGGCTCAGTGGACTCAGCATAGAGAGAGAGAGAGAGCAAGGAAGTGGTGCACATACTGTATGTGCACACATATTCAGAGTCATATTCCTGTAAAGCTTTGAGAGGATCTCATGTCAAATGCTGCCTCACCTAAAGCCTATTCTTGTTGGAAGTTGCTATAGACCACCAAGTGCTAACAGTCAGTATCTGGAGATTATGTGTGAAATGCTTGATAATGTACTGTATGTGATATCAACAGAGGGGTTTCATCAAGCAGTCCACTCAAGAAAAAGCTTCAAACTAGTGCTGAGTGATTACCTGACATTCTAGTATTCTTTTGGTTATTTTTCATTTTTTTAAACTAATTGACCTTTATTATTTGATTTCCATTTTGTTGGGTTTTTCTGTGTGCTCAATGCCCACATTGCAGTTTCTCTAGAGATAAATCAGATCCAGCCTGAACTGTGTAATGTAGTAGGGAATTTTAGTTTCCAACAGGCCAATATTATACATAGATTAGCACATAAAACGTGGTAATGAACTACAATTACCAAAATCCATCGCGCATCTACTTTTCCAGTCTGTGTTTCTTTTATGCCTGCTACAGAAAAGAGAAGAATGCACGGTCTCGTGAGTTGATATAGAGAGCAGCTGTTGCTTCGCAAGGTTTCTCTACCTGAAAATACATGATCTAAGTCAAGGATGGGCAACTGGCGGCCCTCGTTTTGTAGGTCCTCGGACCAATTTTTTTTGGGGGGGGGAACTCAGCCGGGATCTCAATTTACTATTGAGAGTAAGAATAAAAAATACACAAGGTGCAATTTAGAAATTTGGTTGGGCATTGTCAATCAATTAGCCCATGTCAGCAATTTTCTTTTAGATTAGTAAATTACTAAACGTGGTCGAATTACCGACCGGGGTAGGGCTCATTGATCATCAGTTATTATATTAAAAACTGGAAACATTGCCTCCACCCTATGGCAAAATGTGTAGAATTGCATGAAATCGCAAAATCTTCTCTCCACCCCATGGCAAAATGTGTAGAATTGCAGGAAATTAACTTTAAAACGAGCCAGTGGCAGACCCACGAGCCACTGGGGCCCCTCTTGATGACTTCAGTTTTTTATGGCCCCCACCCCATCAAAGTTGCCCATCCCTCATCTAAATTATTGATAGTTGGTATTCAGCAGTCATAAAAGTATGCCTTATTTACTTTGAAGCACAACAAAAATAATAATGTTGTCAGACAGCACAGGTAGCAGATCTATAGAAATGAGATGACTTAGAATTAAATAATTAAGTCAACAAATGTAATATGCACAACTGAAATAATGGCTAATAAGTGATCTGATGGTTATGGTAATGTACAGTCACTACCATCTTTGGACTTTTATTAATTGTTTTATTCTGTATTGTTACAGCATTCAACCCACATAATACATAGTGCATATAATATTTTTTAAAGTTATCCTAAACCTAAACCGAAAACCATGATTCTTTTTTAAATAATCGAACCGACCTCAAAAAGCACTTATCACTCACCTCTAAAAACTGTAACAAGTGCCTGCAAACTGGTTCAGGTTATCATACCATGGCATTTACAAACAGCACAGGAATGAAATCATCCACGTATAATCTTTACTAATACTGCAGAAATCGGCTCTAAAGCAGTATCCACATCCATCGGATGTACTGATCATAATATAGTACCCATATCTAGGAAAACCAAAGTTCCAATGGCTGGGCCTAATATAGTGTATGAGGTTTTGTAGTGAATTCTAAATGTTAAAGATGTAAATCATATTTGCTGGTCTGTGGTGTAAAGAGGAGCAGTTGACACATTTATAAAATGACTTATTCCAGTTACTAATAAGCATTTACCAATTAAGAAAATGACAGTAAAAACTACTAAATGCCTGTGTAAAAACTGTATGGTTGAGAGGCATGATGCAAAAAGATTGGCATATAAGTCTGGATGCACAGCTGACTGGCAAATGTACAGTCGTGGCCAAAAGTTTTGAGAATGACACAAATATTAATTTTCACAAAGTCTGCTGCCTCAGTTTGTATGATGGCAATTTGCATATACTCCAGAATGTTATGAAGAGTGATCAGATGAATTGCAATTAATTGCAAAGTCCTTCTTTGCCATGCTATTGAACTGAATCCTCAAAAAACATTTCCACTGCTGTCACGTCCGTTGTTAGAATGAGACCAAGGCGCAGCGTTGTATGCGTACATTCTCTTTTAATGAATGAACACCAAGCAAACCAACAAATTGAACAAATGAAATGTGAAGCTATACAAAATAGTGCTAACAGGCAACTACACATAGTCAAGATCCCACAAACACAAATGAGGAAATGTCTACCTAAATATGATCCCCAATCAGAGACAACGATAAACAGCTGCCTCTGATTGGGAACCATATCAGGCCACCATAGAAATACAAAATCACCTAGATGACCCACCCAAGTCACTATCACGCCGCAACCAACACAGAGAAAAAACAGCTTACTATGGTCAGGGCATGACAACTACATTTCAGTCCTGCCACAAAAGGACCAGCTGTCAGTGATTCTCTCGTTAACACAGGTGTGAGTGTTGACGAGGACAAGGCTGGAGATCACTCTGTCATGCTGATTGAGTTCGAATAACAGACTGGAAGCTTCAAAAGGAGGGTGGTGCTTGGAATCATTGTTCTTCCTCTGTCATCCATGGTTACCTGCAAGGAACCACGTGCAGTCATCATTGCTTTGCACAAAAAGGGCTTCACAGGCAAGAATATTGCTGCCAGTAAGATTGCACCTAAATCAACCATTTATCGGATAATCAAGAACTTCAAGGAGAGCGGTTCAATTGTTATGAAGAAGGCTACAGGGCGCCCAAGAAAGTCCAGCAAGTGCCAGGACCGTCTCCTAAAGTTGATTCAGCTGCGGGATCGGGGCACCACCAGTACAGAGCTTGCTCAGGAATGGCAGCAGGCCGGTGTGAGTGCATCTGCACGCACAGTGAGGCAAAGACTTTTGGAGGATGCCCTGGTGTCAAGAAGGGCATCAAAGAAGCCACTTCTCACCAGGGACAGACTGATATTCTGCAAAAGGTACAGGGATTGGACTGCTGAGGTTTGGGGTAAAGTCATTTTCTCTGCTGAAGCCCATTTCGGATTGTTTGGGGCATCCGGAAAAAAGCTTGTCCGGAGAAGACAATGTGAGCGCTACCATCAGTCCTGTGTCATGCCAATAGTAAAGCATCCTGAGACCATTCATGTGTGGGGTTGCTTCTCAGCCAAGGGAGTGGGCTCACTCACAATTTTGCCTAGGAACACAGCCATGAATAAAGAATGGTACCAACACATCCTCTGAGAGCAACTTCTCCCAACCATCCAGGAACAGTTTGGTGACGAACAATGCCTTTTCCAGCATGATGGAGCACCTTGCCATAAGGCAAAAGTGATACCTAAGTGGCTCGGGGAACAAAACTTCGATATTTTGGGTCCATGGCCAGGTAACTCCCCAGACTTTATTCCCATTGAGAACTTGTGGTCAATCCTCAAGAGGCGGGTGGACAAACAAAAACCCACAAATTCTGACAAACTCCAAGCATTGATTATGCAAGAATGGGCTTCCATCATCAGAATGTGGCCCAGAAGTTAATTGACAGCATGCCAGGGCAGATTGCAGAGGTCTTGAAAAAAAAAGGGTCAACACTGCAAATATTGCATCAACTTCATGTAAAAGCCTTTGACACTTATGAAATGCTTGTAATTATACTTCAGTATTCCATAGTAACATCTGTCAAAAATATCTAAAGACACTGAAGCAGCAAACTTTGTGGAAATTAATATTTATGTCATTCTCAAAACTTTTGGCCACGACTGCACTGTAGATTAAGAAAGCATGTGACTAAACTAAGCAAAGTAAGAAGAAACTGTACTATCAAACAAAGATACATTATATAAAGGATAACAGTAAAAAGCTTTGGAGCACCTTAAATTAAGTTTTGGGCAAAAGCGAACTCAGCTCCATCATTCATTTAATCAGATGGCTCACTCATCACAAAACCCAATGATATTGCCAACTACTTTAATTATTTTGTTCATTTGCAAAATTAGCAAACTTAGGCATGCCATGCCAACCACAAATTCTGAACCTAGACATCCATATGCAAAACTGACCAAATTACTGTATAAAGACAAGCATTATAATTTTGAATTCCATAAAGTGATTGTGGAGGAGGTGAAAAAAGTATTGTTGTCAGCCATGACAAGCCACCTCGGCCTGACAACTTGGATGGAAATGATGATATAGGCCAAATTGCCACTCCTCTCTTCAATCTAAGCCTACAGGAAAGTGTGTGACCTCAGGCCTGGAGGGAAGCAAAAGTAATTATGCTACCTAATAATAGCAAAGCACCCTTTACTGGCTCAAACAGTCGACCAATCAGCCTGTTATCAACACTTACTAAACTTTGGGGAAAAAATGCAATTTCACAGTTAACAAATTAACAACAGACTTTTAGCATGCTTATAGGGTAGGGCACTCAACACTTACACAAATTACCAATGATTGCCTGAAAAAATTGATAGTAATATGATTTTGGGAGCTGTTTTGTTAGACTTCAGTGCAGCTTTTGACATTATCGATCATAATCCGCTGCTGGAAAAAGTATGTGTTATGGCTTTACATCCCATGCTATATTGTGGATTGATAGTTACCTGTCTAACAGAACACAGAAGGTGTTCTTTAATGGAAGCCTCCAACATAATCCAGGTAGAGTCAGGCATTACCTAGGGCATTTGTCTAGGTCGCCTACTTTGTTCAATAGTTACTAATGACCTGCCACTGGCACTGAGCAAAGCCTGTATGTCAATGACGCAACACTATACATGTCAGCTACCATAGCAAGTGATATGACGTTAGGCTCATGAGTGCTACTTTCAGAACTGCTCTGCTAAAAAGTACACAAAAGTATTAGAGAATCTCTTTAAAAGGTGACTGAGAAAGGGGGATACCTAGTCAGTTGTCCAACTGAATGTATTCAACTGAAATGTGTCTTCCTTATTTAACCAAACCCCTCTGAATCAGAGAGGTGCGGTGGGCTGCCATAATAGACATCGACTTCTTCGGCACCTGGGGAACAGTGGGTTAACTGCCTTGCTCAGGGGCAGAACGACAGATTTTTACCTTGTCAGCTCAGGGATTTGATCCAGCAACCTTCCTGTTACTGGCCCAACGCTTTAACCAGAAGGCTCCCGGTGTCTTCTGATTTGGAATTGTTTTTCATCAATGCTCATTAAGGAATTCTAGCCGCCATTGCAAACAACAGTTGTGTTGAGGGTGTAGTTTGATGTGGGTGTTTCTTGGGTTTGTCTTTGCCATTCAATCACAACAAACAAGGGCCGTAATGAGTAAAGTGAGGTACGCTAAGCTAGCTTTGTCATGGAGAGAACAAAGTTTTGAAGTTAAATGACTCACCATCTCAAGATAGTCAGCTAATTCAGTTCTATGTGTAGGCTCAAATCTGTGCTGACCTTGTGTTTAGCCAAGCTGACAGCAGCTAACAAGCAACGCTTGTGGTGATAGCCTCAACTGACTGTCCTATATAGCTGATATTTATCTGTCAAATCAGTTATGGCAAGATAGAAAGAGCCAGTGTCTACAACACCTTGCTATGAAAGTAGCTCGCAACTTAGTTTCAACATTTCATCACGTCATGTAAATACATGTTACTGTGGAAATGGTATCAACTGCAAGTTGAATGCCCGGCCTTTATTCAGCTCAGCTGACCAACTACAACACAATATTCTGTAACTGGCTAGTTCGTCTTGTCTCTCCTTAGATCATTCCCTGGAGACAAATTACAGAAATACTAATATCCATACAACAGGTGAAGGCTATGTGTGGACATTGGACAAACATCGCCCAGCTTGAGTGTAAATACATTCATAAAAAAAATAAAAAAAAGTGTTTTACTGCATTATACGCCTACACTTAAGTAGCAAACTAAAATAAGTTGTGTGTAGAGTACAACTTCAGCTGTCTAACCAGAACTAGAATGGCATTATATTTGTCTGTTTGAGCAAAAATAAGGATTTGGCTATCTAACCACTCACTGACATGCACAGCTCTCTTGTGAGGTTCTGTCTTCAAGTCTCCAGTGGGTGATGAAGTCCCTTCCATCTACTGTATGTAATGTAATGCAGGAGGAATCTTTGCATTGCTCAGTAGCCTACATAGTATATGAGAAGATTGCAATTGCTGAACAATGTAGATATATCTTTCAAGTGTAACAGTTCCAAGTAAATAAAACAGGAGTTCCCTGACAAGAATACAGTACCCTTAGGTTCAATAATAACGAAAGACAATGAAAAGTTATAGATGTCTTGCATAATTTTATTGCTCTCCCAATTCAGACGTCAGTATCAACCTGTCATTCAGGACAGAGGTTTGATTTCGAAAACATCTCTTCTGCCTGTCTGTAGAAAAAATTAGGAAGTGTTGATGAGTGACACTAATTGAAGGGTGATATTACTAAACACTTGTGGTGTACTGTCTTATTTGTAATCACCTTTTGTCCCTTCTGAGGTGTTTGCCAACGCCTGATGGTTATGGCAGCATAGATTAGCTCCAGGCTCCTCTCACCAACTTCGGCTCCTATATAAGACCCAGCTCCTATCTGATTCAGAGGGGTTGTGTTAAATGCGAAAGACACATTTCAGTTGAATGCATTCAGTTGTGCAACTGACTAGGTATCCCCTTTCCTTTATATCACAGAGGGAGGGAGAGAGAGAAAGACTGTCACCATACAGTCATGGAAGCTAGCAGTACACGGTTGAACATAGCCAATCAGAGACCCTGATTCACAGCTAATTCATGAGGGACACGTGCCAGCATTGCACTGACTGGTTGGCATTACTCACTCGGGCGCAAGAGTAGTCCATTAGCACCTACTTACAACATACAAGATACACATACACTGAGTGTACAAAACATTAAGAACACCTGCTCATTCCATGACACAGACTGACCAGGTAAATCCAGGTGAAAGCTATGATCCCTTATTGATGTCATTTGTGAAATCCACTTCAATCAGTGTAGATCAAGGGGAGGAGACAGGTTGAAGAAGGATTTTTAAGCCTTGAAAGTATTGAGACATGGATTGTGTATGAGTGAATGGGCAAGACAAAATATTTAAGTGCCTTTAAACAGGGTATGGTTGTAGGTGCCAGGCACACCGGTTTGAGCGTATCAAGAACTGCAATGCTGCTAGGTTTTTCACACTCCCGTGTGTATCAAGAATGGTCCACCACCCAAATGACATCCAGCCAATTTGACACAACTGTGGGAAGTATTGGAGTCAACATTGGCCAAAATCCCTGTGGAACACTTTTGACACCCTGACGAATTGATGCTGTTCTGAGGGCAAAAGGGAGTGCAACTCAATATTAGGAAGGTTTTGTATATGAATACACACAGCACTGATTACATTCGGGGCGGCAGGTAGCCTATTGGTTAGAGCGTTGGGCCAGTAACCAAAAGGTTACTTGATTGATTCCCCAAGTTGACAAGGTGAAAATCTGTCATTCTGCCCCTGAACAAGGCAATTAATCCACCGCTCCCTGGTAGGCTGTCATTGTAAATAAGAATTTGTTGTTAACTGACTTGCCTAGTTAAATAATAAATTACTTATCATTGGTGGTTAGCTGAATTCCAGGGAAGATAGAATATTGACCAGATCAAATGTGACAAACTTAATTCAAGTGTCCTCCATTATTCTGAAATGGGACTGGTGTCTGGCCATTGTCTCAGCCTTCTGTAACTGCTCCTGATATGGTAGCAGGTTTCCCATATGACGCTGCTGAACAACAAATCCACCAGGTTTTGTACATAGCCTGTGAATCACTCAATAAATATATAGCTATAACATATAGTTTGGAGGTAATTTATATGCTAATAGAGGGACTGTAACTACAGAACTCTGATGCCGTTACAACCAGCTGTGTAAGTAGCTGAATTCTTGCTGATTCATTTTGCTATTTGCTACTAGAGTTATAGTTATATTTGTACCATCCTTCACTTGTTTTTGCCCTAGAAAATACATGATCAACTTTTATGAGAATTGGCATGTTGTTTTGGGTTAGCAGATGAAGCCCCCGAATGCTAGATAGCTAGCTACCTAACTTGCAAATCCGGGTTAGCTATCATATTGTCTGAGTTGAAATGAGTTGGCTAGCCTGCTAACATTAGCTAGCCAGTTCGGGAAATGAAAGAAAATGGCTACATCCTATTATTAGCTAGCAAGCTAGTATCCAAGTGCCTGCCCTGTATTGACCCCAAATGCCAATGGGCTACAGTTAGCTGTTGTTAGCAAAGTAGCTAGCTAACGTGAGCTATGCACATCTTCTTCTGATATGCTACATCACATTGTAAATTAGGTTGATGTATTTCGCTAGCTACAGTATCATTTTCCTAAAGTAGGCATGTAAGTAATGCATACCCAAACCCACAGTAAGACGTGACTCACTTACAAAACTCTGTTTGGACGAGACTGACTTTATGAAAATAATTATCCAACTTTGTAGTATTTTGTTTTACACTATAATTCATTGATGACACATAAGCCTGTTAAAACCAGAGAAGTTGGTTCTAAAGGGCAGTTGGCCTTTAAAGCGCCCATCCCATCCAATCTCTGAAATGAGAAACGTAGAACCGACAGAATATGAGCGTCCCCTTTTTACCTCAACCTTTTTTCTTCCTGTCAGCCCGTTCTATTACAATTAAAGATGAACCCTCGCCGAGGTGAATATTCCTACAAAGGAAGCAGTCAGAATGCTGTTATTACAGTACCTGAGCAGCTATCTATCACATTCATGGTACGAGCGCTTCGAAATCTCAATTATGGTTTCACAGTAGAAAGAAGATTGCGAAATCTTCTGTGAAGATGAGAAGAAGCCTAGTGTAATTGCTGAGCAAGTCATAAAATTGAATTGTCTGGCTGTCAGTGGCACTCAGTGGAGATTGTTTTGAAGTCTGTGAAAGCTTGTACGGCATATCTACAGCCTAGTCTGAGTACCCAGATAGCATGTTTTTAGACAAGACGAAGAATCTATTTTGACAAAAAAATATAATTGCAATGACAACCGTAAATTGTAAATTGTCAACACCAGGCTCCCCTAAGCCGAGAACATTGTGTAGAGCAGGGTTCCCCAACTGCCGGCCTGTGGCTCGCGATTGGTTTTATTTGGCGCCCCCAAAGTTTTTGGAACAAAAAATAAATATTTTAGAATTTGCATTGTAGGACATAAAAGACTTTAAAAACACCAGCAAATCATCTCCATGTGATTTGAATTTTGTAAATCTATTCCCAAGTATTCCCATGCATAATAGAGAGACACGTGATCATTTACAAATGTAAGCATGGTTTGAAATTATGTTGCATCTGTTTGGGCTACTTGCGGTCAATTCCCAGTCTACAAATTATTTGTAATTATGTTCCTGCCACCCGACTATCTGCTCAATAAAAACATAAAAAATTGGCTCTCGGCTGAATCTAGTTGATGATCCCTGGTGTAGAGTTTTGTTTTGTTTTGAAGCTTTAAGGAAGGGCAAGGCCTATGTCTACTGTACAGCCTAGTCTGAGTACGCAGATTGAGGAAAAAGCATTCTTTAGATGAATATTGATTGAGCGACTCACTTTAGTTAGACTAGTGATGGGCAGAGTATCTGTGACCACATGGGCAGCACCATTGAGAATACAACCCATAGGAATACCCAGGGGTGGACTGTTTGTGCAAGGCGGTATTGAATGTGTCAATGTCTGTCACCTTGATTACTCAAATTTCTCTCGACCTGTGCACCTACAGTGCATTTGGAAAGTATTCAGATCCCTTGATTTTTTCCCACATTTTGTTACATTACAGCCTAATTCTGAAATAGATAAAATATTTTTTTTCCTCATGATCAATATTCACACAATACCCCATAACGTCAAAGCAAAAACAGGTTTTTAGAAATTTTTGCAAATGTATTATGAATAAAAAACTGAAATATCACATTTACATATGTTTTCAGACCCTTTACTCAGTAATTTGTTGAAGCACCTTTGGCAGCAATTACAGCCTCGAGTCTTCTTGGGTATGACGCTACAAGCCTGTCACACCTGTATTTGGGGAGTTTCTCTCATTCCTCTCTGCAGATCCTCTCAAGCTCTGTCAGGTTGGATGGTGAGCGTCACAGCACAGCTATTTTCAGGTCTCTCCAGAGATGTTCGATCGGGTTCATGTCTGGGCTCTGGCTGGGCCACTAAAGGATATTCAGAGACTTGTCCCAAAGCCACTCCTGCGTTGTCTTGGCTCTGTGCTTAGGGTCGTTGTCCTGTTGGAAGGTGAACCTTCGCCCCAGTCTGAGGTCCTGAGCGCTCTGGAGGAGGTTTTCATCAAGCATCTCTCTGTACTTTGCTCCATTTATCTTTCCCTTGATCCAGACTAGTCTCCCAGTCCCTGCCGCTGAAAAACATTGCCACAGCTGCCACCACCATGCTTCACAGTAGGGATGTTGCCAGGTTTCCTCCAGACGTGACGCTTGGCATTCAGGCCAAAGTTCAATTTTAGTTTCATCAGACCAGAGCGTCTTGCTTCTCATGGTCTGACAGTCCTTTAGGTACCTTTTGGCAAGCTCCAAGCGGGCTGTCATGTGCCTTCTGTCTGGTCACTACCATTAAGGCCTAATTGGTGGAGTGCTGCAGACATGGTTGTCCTTCTGGAATGTTCTCCCATCTCCACAGATGAACTCTTGAGCTCTGTCAGAGTGACCATCGGGTTTTTGGTCACCTCCCTGACCAAGGCCCTTCTCCCTGATTGCTCAGTTTGGCCGAGTGGCCAGCTCTAGGACGAGTCTTTGTGGTTCCTAACTTCTTCCATTTAAGAATGATGGAAGCCACTGTGTTCTTGGAGACCTTCAATGCTGCAGAAATGTTTTGGTACCCTTCCCCAGATCTGTGCCTCGACACAATCCTGTCTCGCAGCTCTACGGTCAATTCCTTCATTTTTGCGAAATGCATGTTGTAAAAAATATGCTTGTTAAAACACCTGTAAGCCTAAATTCCATCGCTATCGGGAAACTGGGCCCTAGTCAGCAGCCCTAACCTTACCCTTAGCCCAAGAGCTTCCATTGGTCAATAATAATATTAGGCCCTAGATAAGACACAGACAAGACACAGAGACAATCAAGCAACATAGATGGAGTGGTGAAGGTGAACAATAGCTTTCAAACCTTGACCATACCAGGGTGGGTTCATAACATTAGTAAAGATTGCAATCCAAAAGAATGACAGTGATTCATCTTTCCAACAAATCAATATTCAATATGGAATTAAGGTACATTTGTTGAATCCTTAAAAGCAAGTTGGATGGTGGTCATTTGGAGGTAGGTGGATTTGCGCTCCAATAAGTATATAAAATGTATAAGCCTTAATGTATAACCTTAACACAGTGTTTCCCAACTTCAGTCCTCAAGCACCCCCAGCAGTACACGTTGTTATATAACTGGATGAGCACACCTGATTCAACTTGTCAACTAATCATCAAGCCCTCAATGAGTTGAGGCTATGTCTGGGGCTACAACAAAAATGTGTGCTGTAAGGGATACTCGAGGACTGGAGTTGAAAAACACTGCCTTAAGACATTTTAAGAGAGGTTAATATAATTGAAACCCTCATTTACTCTTAAGGGTAGGAAGCACGAGTTTTTACTCACCAAAGTAACAACACAGGGTGGTCAAAGACTTAGTTGTAGTCAAGACCTGATTACCTATAACTACAAACATATTTATGTTTTTTTTTTTTTGCATATTTATTAACTTATTTCCAGGATAACTTCAGAACTACTTACAATGCAGGCTCTGGTGCCTTCTTGCCGTGGGTTCAAAACAAAAGAGAAAATAATATCTGCTTGCTCTAATTTTGTAACTAACTACAGTATGTTCTCATTTTTGTTTTGTAAACTTTTTTGCATGCTCTCTGTGAGGTAGGCTACGGGAGTTCTGTAACTTTGTCCACCTTGGCTTGGTGCAAGCGCGCTAACTGACTGACATCTGTAATGTATCTGTTTGGGATTTTTCTCACTATAGCTATTGGATTTTCCCTGACTCTTACCATCGGATGGGCCCCAGTCATCCATCTGTAAGTCTCTGCTCTTTTGATCTGTGGTTATGTTTTAGATGTGTTTACACCTTCAAAAACACGGTACACAACACACACTCATACAGACACCTTCAGGAACTGTAAGATGGCGCCGGAGAAGAAGGCAGACATTTTATGTGCCCCCAGCAGATTGTGATTTTGTTATGTTTATTTGCGTTGTTTGTAACTTGTTTTTTTAACTTATTTTGCACATAATGTTGCCGCTACCGTCTCTTAAGACCAAAAATAACTTCTAGACATCAGGACTGCGATTACTCACCACGGACTAGCAGAATCCTTTTATTCCTTTCATGACACTGATGAGCCCAACGCGAAGGATATGCTGCTTCCTCAGGAACAGGCCCCGATCCCTGTGATCTGCATGAAGAAGATTCGGAGAAAGAGGAGCCGAAGATCGGGCTGCCTTCTGAGAATTCGTAGGCGTTCAAATAAACTCCCACTTCCCTCCAATCAGCTAGCAAACGTGCAATCTTTGGAGAATAAAATCAACGAGTTACGCAGAAGATTAAACTACCAACGGGACATTAAAAGCTGTCACATCTTAATGCTTCACGGAGTCGTGGCTGAACGACGACAATATCAACGTACAGCTGGCGTGTTATACGATGTACCGGCAGGATAGAACAGAGGCGTCTTGTAAGACAAGGGGCGGCAGTCTATGTATTTTTGTAAACAACAGCAGGTGCACGATATCTAAGGAAGTCTCGAGCTATTGCTCACCTGAGGTTGAGTATCTCATGATAAGCTGTAGACCACACTACCTACCGAGAGAGTTTTCATCTGTATTCTTTGTAGCTGTTTACATACCACCACAGTCAGAGGCTGGCACTAAGTCAGCAATGAATGAGCTGTATTCCACCATAAGCAAACAAGAAAACGCTCACCCTGAGGCGGCACTCCTAGTAGCCGGGGACTTTAATGCAGGGAAATTTTAATCCGTTTTACCAAATTTCTATCAGCATGTTAAATGTGCAACCAGAAGAAAAATAACTCTGGACCCCAATAATCCACACACAGAGATGCATACAAAGCTCTCCCTCACCCTCAATTTGGAAAATCTGACCATAATTCTATCCTCCAGATTCCTGCTTAGAACCAAAAATTTAAGCAGGAAGCACCAGTGACTAGACCTATAAAAAATGGAAGCAGATGCTAAGCTACAGTACTGTTTTGCTAGCACAGACTGGAATATGTTCCTCCAATTGCATTGAGGAGTACACCACATCAGTCATTGGCTTCATAATTAAGTGCATCGATGACGTCTTCCCCACAGTGACTGTAACTACATACAACAACCATAATTACAGGCAGCATCTGCACTGAGCTAAATGCTAGAGCTGCCGCTTTCAGGGAGCAGGACTCGGAAGCTTAAAATAAATCCCGGTATGCCCTCCGACGAACCATCAAACGGGCAAAGCGTCAATACAGGACCAAGGTCGAATGGTACTACACCGGCTCTGACGCTTGTCAGAGGGAAGCACAGCCGAGAGCTGCCCAGTGACACGAGCCTACCAGACGAGCTAAACTACTTCTATGCTCGCTTCGAGGCAAATAACACTGAAACATGAATGAGAGCACCAGCACCAGCAGATCATGCTCTCCGCAGCCGATGTGAGTAAGACCTTTAAACAGGTCAACATTCACAAGGTCGCAGGGCCAGACTGATTACCAGGACGTGTACTGTGAGCATGTGCTGACCAACTGGCAAGTGTCTTCACTGACATTTTCAACCTCTCCCTGTCCGAGTCTGTAATACCAACATGTTTCAAGCAGACCACCATAGTCCCTGTGCCCAAGAACACTAAGGTAACCTGCCTAAATGACTACCGACACGTAGCACTCACGTCTGTAGCCATGAAGTGCTTTGAAAGGCTGGTTATGGCTCACATCAACACCATTATCCCAGAAACCATAGACCCACTCCAATTTGCATACCGCCTCAACAGATCCACAGATGATGCAATCTCTATTGCACTCCACACTGCCCTTTCCGACCTGGATAAAAGGAACACGTATGTGAGAATGCTATTCATTGACTACAGCTCAGCATTCAACACCATAGCACCCTCAAAGCTCATCAATAAGCTAAGGACTTGGGACGAAACACCTTCTTCTGCAACTGGATCCTGGACTTCCTGACGGGCCGCCCCCAGGTGGTAAGGGTAGGTAACAACACATCCGCCACGCTGATCCTCAACACAGGGGCCTCTCAGGGGTGCGTGCTCGGTCCCCTCCTGTACTCCCTGTTCACTTATGACTGCACAGCCAGGCACGACTCCAACACCATCATTAAATTTGCCGATTACACAACAGTAGTAGGCCTGATCACCGACAACGACGAGACAGCCTATAGGGAGGAGGCCTGGCCATGTGGTGCCAGGACAACAACCTCTCTCTCAACGTGAACCTCTCTCTCAACGTGATCAAAACAAAGAAAATTATTGTGGACTACAGGAAAAAGAGGATCGAGCACACCCCATTCTCATCGACGTGGCTGCGGTAGAGCAGGTTGAGAGCTTCAAGTTCCTTGGTGTCCACATCACCAACAAACTAACATGGTGCAAGCACACCAAGACAGTCGTGAAGAGGGCACGACAAAGCCCATTCCCCCTCAGAAGACTGAAAAGATTTGGCATGGGTCCTCAGATCCTCAAAAGGTTCTACAGCTGCACCATCGACCGCATCCTGACTGGTTGCATCACTGCCTGGTATTGCAACTGCTCGGCCTCCGACCACAAGGCACTGCAGAGGGTAGTGTGAGCGGCTCAGTACATCACTGGAGCCAAGCTTCCTGCAGTCCAGGACCTCTATACCAGGCGGTGTCAGAGGAAGGCCCTAAAAATTGTCAAAGACTCCAGCCACCCTAGTCATAGATTGTTCTCTCTGCCACCGCACGGCAAGCGATACCTGAGTGCCAAGTCTAGGTCCAAGAGGCTTCTAAACAGCTTTTATCCCCAAGCCATAAGACTCCTGAACATCTAGTCAAATGGATACCCAGACTAAGACTATTTGCTGTGCCCCCCTCACCCCCTCTTTACACCACTGCTACTCTCTGTTGTCATCTATGCATAGTCACTTTAATAACTCTACCTAAATGTACATACTACCTCAACTAACCGGTGCCCCCGCACGTTGACTCTGTATCGTTACCCCCCTGTATATAATCTCGCTATTGTTATTTTACTGCTGCTCCTTAATTACTTGTTACTTTTATCTCTTATTCTTATCCGTATTTTTTTTAAACTGCATTGTTGGTTAGGGGCTCGTAAGTAAGCGTTTCACTGTAAGGTCTGCACCTGTTGTATTCGCCGCATGTGACTAATAAAATTTGATTTGATTTGAACTGGTCTCCGACCATAGCCGTGCAGGTTGGCAAGGCTGGCTAGGCTAATAACTAACGTTAGTTGGCTAAATAGCTGACTTTAGCTGGCTAGCTAGCTTGCTGGCTAAGATAACTGCATATAGCTAGCATTCTTTGATATTTGGTTTGATGGCGTTATTTACTTCCAAAACGTTGGTTTACTTTAAAGTATTTGTAAGGTAGGTGTTGATAGCAACTGGCTAACTCATTCAGTGCTAATGTAAAGTTAGCAGGCTGGTTGGGCTAACGTTAGCAGGCTAGTAGGGCTAACATGAGCAGGCTAGTTGGTCCCTAACCTTGCAAGTTGATTTGTAACAATACATTCATAAAGAATTTGCTTGTAAGTTGGCTGAAAATTCAATTGAAACCAGTAGTCATGAGTGCCAGTAGTCATTATAGGGAATTGGCTGGCTTGCCGGGTCCTCCATATTACATCCCACCCCGTAAAAAAAATGTCCGACATGACTTCGACATTCTTCGGAATTCTGATCTGTTTCATGTAATAACTCCAAAAATAGAAAAGTGAGGTGTAACATTGCATTTGAACTTTTGATGTGTACACTAATGCAAAGCCATATGTTACATGTGGTTCCGTTTATGCTACCTACCATTTAAGAATGGAAGTCCTTGAATTTTTATCCACTGCCTGAAGGTTATATGCCAATTTCCAAGAGTTAATAGTAATCGTATAACGTCCGTTGTCGTGAGAGCCGAGATAATTAAAAAAAAAGGAACCTATTTAAAATCCAATAAAAAGTGAATTACTAAAGAGATGGTCAAACAAGGATGCCAACATTTGTAATTGCAGTATTTTAGATAAGATGGGTCTTCAGCTTAAATGTGTTTGTGTGTGCATGCGTGAGTGTGGCTAATTCCTCTATTGTTCTCTGAGGGACCATCGACCCATGACTCATGAGATGTGCATTCTCACTGCCATTTCATCCTTAAACCTCCATGCATTAGCAGTGTTTGACCCTTCCATATGGTTCTGATTTACTGCAGTGTCCTCTGGGTCACTGAGCCATATGGCTTGAGGGAATAGTATCGAGATGTGAATTACAGTAATACATTCTAAAATACTACACTTTTGCTGCTCTATGATGTAGAGAGGGAGGGACACACATTTCTGGGTGACTTTATTCCTGTAATGTATCTATAAAATGCATGACTGGACGTATAAGCGAGGATAAACAGGACCGAAACTGATCAAGGAATGACAGATAAATATATACATGTTATAAGTTTCAGGATTTGGCAGATAAAGATGCATGTCACATGTTTCCGAAATTACGGATGAAGATACAGGTCACATGACAGATACAGATATACATATTAGATGTTTCTGAAATGACGGATAATGATGTACATGTTACATGATTCTGCCGGTCATGACAAGACTCCGCATAGAGTGAGATAGTCTTCGATTTGGGAAAGCAAGCAGACAACAGCTGCTTTGATCCAGTGCCTTTATGGGAGCTGCATGAGCTGGTGGCAGTCAGTTATCTTCACCGCAGGCTCAGTCTCCCGTCGCTCTCGCCTAGCGCTAGCTCTCCATGGAAACCCACCCCTGCCTTTCCTAGAACTCACACCAAGCACACTCATTGAACTGTCGGGGGAAAGCACTGCTGGATGCAAAACAATTGTTGTACTGTGTGTACTGTTCATAACCAATTAACAGCACTTTGAGTAAAGAAGTAATACTTGAATACATTTCCCAGGGTGGAATACACTACAGGGAGCTTGGCAGTAGGCTGTAATAGTGGAATAATGTACAAACCTCATATCACCGGCTGGAGATCTATGGTGTGGCTGATTGATTTATTTCATTTCGTTTCATGTGCAGGCCTACGATGGGAGCTAAAAGCTGACTTACAGTATCACATACAAGAAACAGCCATTACAAGAACCGCCAAGACAGAGCTGAAAATAGAGCTCTTTGTCCATGCACGCCAGTGGTGGGTATGGCATCGAAAGGAGAAAGCATAAGCAAAAACAAATAAACATACCTACTGTAAAATATGGGTGGATCTTTGATGTTGTTGGATTCTAGCTTGAAATATACTTATTCATGTTACCATATTAGAACTTATTAATTACTATACATTTATAATGAATGTAGATGTTAGGGTCAATAGAGGGCTAAGAACGGTGTGTATGGAAAGTTACTGAGTGAGCAACGGGAGTGCAGAAAGTTTACATTCTGTCAGAACATTGTTGAATCTCATGTAACCTATGGAGAAGGGCAAAGGGAAACAGTCTGGTTTCAGTCACTGATAAGGTAGTACAGCCGTGGAGGAGTGAGGAGTTCGGCCTGAGGTCAGGTCAGATGAAGTGAGAAGGAAGTCAGTCCTGTCACACACATATATTTCCACACCCATGAAGGTTCTAGCAAGAGGCTACACCAATGAGAGGAAACAATTACGCTCCTGACTAGCAACAGATATGTATCGGCTGTCTAGGTGTGCAAGGAGTTGACTCCGTCTAGTTGGAGGGAATAAATATATGTGCTTGTGTTAACATGTCTTTGTCTTTGCAGCTGTTTGACCCCTTGGGAAATAAACTTATTTTGAGCTTTTCCTAGTCATCCGTTCGAGGGGTTATTATGTTATGTTATGGGGATATTTTGCTCCCATTGGTCCTGGGGCCCTAGGTACTGTCAATGCTGGTCAGTATATAGAAAATCCTTGCTACTGCAGATTTAAAAAATCTATATAGCTACGGACAACTGCAAAAGTGTTGCTACAACTCTCATTAACATTGCTGCCCTGAATTTAGCCAGTACTATTGACAAAACTCAGGTGGAGAAAGTTTATGTAGAGAGACTACTTTCTGGAAGACAGTGCCATGCTGACTCACATGCATTTACATGTACATTCCTAAAGAGATGGGTGGGACTAAGGCTTAATTTAGGAATTTGTTTTTCAATTTTCGCCTAAAATGACATACCCAAATCTAACTGCCTGCAGCTCAGGACCTAAATCAAGGATATGCATATTCTTGATACCATTTGAAAGGAAACACTTTGAAGTTTATAGAAATTTTAAATTAATGTAGGAGAATATAACACATTAGATATGGTAAAAGATAATACAAAGAAAAAAACATGCGTTTTTTTGTATTTTGTTTGTACCATCATCTTTGAAATGCAAGAGAAAGGACATAATGTATTATTCCAGCCCAAGCGCAATTAAAATTTTGGCCAATAGATGGCAGCATTGTATGTACAAAATGTTAGACTGATCCAATGAACCATTGTATTTCTGTTAACATTTTTGTATCAAGACTGCCCAAATGTGCCTAATTGGGACACATGCTATTGTTTGAGGATAGTGCACAACAACAAAACACTTTTATCACGGCAACTTGTTTGATACATTCACCTCTGAAGACAAATAATGCACTTACATTCAGTAATCTTGCTCTGATTTGTCATCCTGAGGGTCCCAGAGATAAAATTTAGTGTAGTTTTGTTTGAAAAATCTATTTTTATATTCAAATGTATTCAAATGTAGGAACTGGGTTCTACAGTTTGACCCCTCTGCTGTCTCTGGCTCCACACCCACCCCGCCCGGCCATCTAGATGTTTGAAGGTTAGTGTATTTTCTGTAGGGAAGCTAATTATCCATCATGTATGACATTCCTGGGAGTGTGTAATCGTATTTTTTTTTATTACCATAGCATTTGTGTGTTCTCTATAGTTATGTAAATTTACCCAATTTGGCACATTTGGGCAAACTCCTGGCGGACGTGATACAAAATATTGTGTAGTGATGTAATTCTTCACTGGATTAGTCTGAAACTTTGCACACACACACTGCTGCCATCATGTGGACAACATCTAAACTACAGCTAGAATCCTATCTCAATGTATGGTCTATCTCTTGCATTTCAAAGGTGATAGAACAAAAAACAAAATAGAAAACGCATGTTTTTTGGATTATATTATCTTTCACCAGATCTAATGTTTTATATTATCCTACATTATTTTCACTTTTTCACAAACTTCAAAGTGTTTCCTTTCAAATGGTATCAGGAATGTGCATATCCTTGCTTCAGGTCCTGCCCTACAGGCAGTTAGATTTCTTAAGAGGTTTTAATGGCTGTGATAGGAGAAAACTGAGTTTGGATCAACAACAATCTAGTTACTCCACAATACAAACCTAAATGACAGAGTGAAAAGGAGGAAGCCTGTACACACACTATAAAATATTTTTTTTAAATGCATCCTGTTTGCAATAAGGCATTAAAGTAAAACTGCAAAAAAATGGAAATAAATTAACTTTATGCCTTGAATGCAAAGTGTTATTTTTGGAGCAAATCCAGCACAACCCATCAAGAACGGTGGTGGTTGCATCATGTTATGGGTATACTTGTCATCGGCAAGGACTATGGAGTTTTTTTCTTATAAAAAGAAACGGAATAGAGCTAAGCACAGGCAAAATCCTAGAGGAAAATCTAGTTCAGTCTGCATTCCAAAAGACACTGGGAGACAAATTCACCTTTCAGCAGGACAATAACCTAAAACACAAGGCCAACTATATACTGGAGTTGCATACAAAGCCAACATTGAATATTCCTGAGTAGCCTAGTTACAATTTTGACTTAAATTGGCTTGAAAATCTATGGCAAGACTTGAAAAATGCTGTCTAGAAATGATCAACAACCAACTTCACAGAACTGGAAGAATGCTTTAAAGAATAATGCGCAAATATTGTACAATCCAGGTGTGCAAAGCAAACAGAAAGACTCCCAGCTGTAATCGCTTCCAAAGGGGATTCTAACATTTATTGATTCCGGGGGGTGAATACGTATTTAATCAAGATATATTAGTGATTTGATTTTCATAAAAGTTTTACAAATGTTGCTGTCACGTTCTGACCTTAGTTTCTTTTTTATGTCTTTGTGTTAGGTTGGTCAGGGCGTGAGTTGGGGTGGGCAGTCTATGTTCTTTTTTGTAGGTTGTTTGTTTTCTATGTGTTTGGCCTGGTGTGGTTCCCAATCAGAGGCAGCTGTTTATCGTTGTCTCTGATTGGGAGCCATATTTAGGTAGCCTGTTTTCCATTGTGTGTTGTGGGTGGTTGTTTTCTGTTTAGTGTATGTTTACCTGGCAGAACTGTTTCATTTTCGTTTTTTCCTCGTTGTTGTTTTGTGTAGTGTTCAGTTTTAATTAAATATGACGAACACTAACCACGCTGCATTTTGGTCCTCTTCTCCTTCCACCAACGAGAATCGTTACAGTTGCACTTTGACATGACTTCGTATTAAACTTAGTACTTGAATCCCAATTTGTAACACAACAAAATGTGGAAAAAGTTAAGGGGTCTGAATACTTTCTGAAGGCACTGTATTTGGGAATGACTTAACAGAATAGGAACTTTTAAAAGTGTGATTTTCACTGGACAGTTATTTTAAGCTCTCATAGAGAAATCTGGTCACATATGGACCTTATAGAGCGTATGAATTCTTAAGTCTTGAATAGGTTTACATTGACAATTTGGTCATTTAGCAGACACTCTTATCCAGAGTGAATTACAGTAAGTGTATTCAACTAGGGTATGATTAACGACGTCTCAAATTTGTCGTTTTGGTCTTTAACTCAACTGGCTAATTATGTCACTTTTCATAAGATGCTTGGTGGTATGAGTTCTATGCCTTTAGCTCAGTCATCAGGACAAGAGAGAGTGGGCTGCTGTTCATGAATTAAAAGTGTTATTTTATTATCAACTAATGCATACTTGCCAATTTCTGTACATGCCAAAGCTAATGTAAGACACGGCGTGCTTGAAATAAGCTTGTCACGCTTGTGTCCAATAAGCCAGCAAAAAAATTACACTTCCAATTTTCTTCTTGAATATACAACATACAGTTGAAGTCGGAAGTTTACATACACTTAGGTTGGAGTCATTAAAACTTGTTTTTCAACACCTCCACAAATTTCTTGTTAACAAACTATAGTTTTGGCAAGTCGGTTAGGACATCTACTTTGTCTCTACTATTATTCTGATATTTCACATTCTTAAAATAAAGTGGTGATCCTAACTGACCTAAGACAGGGAATTTTTACTAGGATTACATTTCAGGAATTGTGAAAAACAGAGTTTAAATGTATTTGGCTAAGGTGTATGTAAACTTCCGACTTCAACTGTGTTGGCACCACTTGAAAACTGTTGTACTGATTAAAGAAGCAATAAAACTGACATTATTTAGACTAGTTGAGTATCTGGAGTATCAGCAAATTATAAAAACAGTTTTCAGCTGTGCCAACATAATTGCAAAAGGTTTTTCTAATGATCAATTTGCCTTTTGAAATGATAAACTTGGATTTGCTAACACAACGTGCAATAGGAACACCGGAGTGATGTTTGCTGATAATGGGCCTCTGTACACCTATGTAGATATTCCATTTTAAAAATCTGCCATTTCCAGCTACAGTAGTCATTTACAACATTAACAATGTCTACACTGTATTTCTGATCAATTTGATGTTATTTTAATGGACAAAAAGTGATTTTCTTTCAAAAACAAGGACATTTCTAAGTGACTCCAAACTTTTGAACTGTAGTGTATGTAAAGATTAGACATCTTAGTCTAAACAACAACAGATAATTGAGTAGTAACATGTAAGCTATTATTACTAAAGCTCTACTGATCTACTGGGTGAGTAGACTTCTATTCCAGCCCAGCAATAGCACACTTGATTATCAATGACTTGTCCTATCAAATAGCTTTGTTGCTGTAATGAAAGGACATAACCAAGGTGAGCTGTCTTTCATATCAGTTAGAAGAGCTCTCTGCCTTTGTTGCTGTAATGAAACCCAGAGTAGAGTGGTCGGGGATCGATAGGTGCTCAAGACCTTTGTACTCCTTTACTGACAGCAGGAACTCCAATTTCACCCTCCTTAATGCCTGTTATCTACACATGTATTTGGAGACTATGTTTTTCATTTACAATGATTAAGTCAAGATAGCTAGCTAACAGTAAGTTAGCTAGCTGATTACATTTAATTTACTTTGCTAAACTGTGTTTGAAGTTAGTTAGCTAGCTAGCTAGCACATAAGTTGAGTTAGCCTAAAAAGTGGCTGGCTAGCTAGCTAATAATTTGTTGTTTTTTTACATTTAAAAAATGTATTTACTTACTTGAAAAGGTTCTCCCACTGCCTACGTTTTTTTCGGTCCTTACAAATACTAAATACTGAGCAATCTTCACAATATTGTCAGTGGCAGCAAAGCGCAGCCACAAGACAAAAACTCTTTCACCAAAGAGGTTTAGAATGTGTTGTGACATTTGACTTTACCAGCGTAATCCACTGTCGGCCACACTTCATAACTTGAAAATTGTCACTTGAAACTAGCATAGGCATCAACTACCTGAACGGAAAACTGTGACGCACATAACACACAACACCCCTTCTACGCGTGTGTGGGGGAGGGTTTTTGAAATGTAACCTCCAATCAAAATCTTAACCATTCAAACCGTCTTTGTAATACAAAATTCTTCAGACCTCTTAGGGAGGCGTGACAACTACGTGATTTCGAAGGTATGGCAATGCGAGACCACTCTTTGACTGACCCGTTCCACAAACGTTCATAATGTGGTTGCACTTTCATAGTGACATTTGCTGGATGTGTCAAATGGTGTTAATCGATTGTGGCCAAAAGAAGCATCTGAGAACACAAGCAAAAGTTTTTGTGGAAAATGTGGTATTGCCAAACATTCCGGCAGTAAAATTAGTTGGTTGTGATTTATTATGCACGGTTAGTGTTTCTCATTCCTGGTGCCCACAGTGGGGCCCATGGAATTCTGTGATGCAATATTCAGGGCCCACGGATCCTCTGCCGGAATGTTGAAGCGGATGTGCTTGCAGGTGCAACAAACCTGTGTGTGTGTGTGTGTGTGTGTGTGTGTGTGTGTGTGTGTGTGTGTGTGTGTGTGTGTGTGTGTGTGTGTGTGTGTGTGTGTGTGTGTGTGTGTGTGTGTGTGTGTGTGTGTGTGTGTGTGTGTGTGTGTGTGTGTGTGTGTGTGTGTGTGTGTGTGTTTGCACGGTGCTCTTCTTCTGTCCAACTTCATAACCTGTTGCAGTGCCTATCAGGTGTAATGACAGGACATAACCAAGGTGAGCTGTCTTTCATATCAGTTAGAAGAGCTCTCTGCCTTTGTTGCTGTAATGAAACCCAGAGTAGAGTGGTCGGGGATCGATAGGTGCTCAAGACCTTTGTACTCTCTAAACTGACAAGATACCAATGCGTGCGTTTGTGTATGTGTGTGCGTGCATGTACAGTGGGAAGAAAAAGTATGTGAACCCTTTAGAATTTCCTGGATTTCTGCATAAATTGGTCATAAATTGTGATCTGATCTTCATCTAAGTCACAACAATAGGCTAACACAGTCTGCTTAAACTAGTTACACACAAACAATTATAACTTTTCATGTCTTTATTGAACACACCATGTAAACATTCACAGTGCAGGTTGGAAAAAGTCCGTGAACCCTTGGATTTAATAACAGGTTGACCCTCCTTTGGCAGCAATAACCTCAACCAAATGTTTTCTGTAGTTGCGGATCAGACCTGCACAACTGTTTGGAGGAATTTTGGACTAATCCTCTTTACAAAACTGTTTCAGTTCCACAATATTCTTTGGATGTCTGGTGTGAACCGCTCTCTTGAGGTCATGCCACAGCATCTCAATTGGGTTTAGGTTAGGACTGACTGGGCCACTCCAGAAAGCACATTTTCTTCTATTCAAGCCATTCTGTTGTTGATTTACATCTGTCTTTTGGGTTGTTTTCCTGTTGCATCATCTAACTTATGTTGAGGTTCAATTGGTGGACAGATAGCCTAACATTCTCCTGCCAAATGTTTTGATAAACTTGGGAATTAATTTTTCCATCGATGATAGCAAGCTATCCAGGCCCTGAGGCAGCAAAGCAACCCCAAACCATAATGCTCCCTCCACCATAATTTACAGTTAGGATGATGTTTTGATTTTCTCCACACATAGTGTTCCTTCCAAACAACTCAATTTAAGCTTCATCTGACCACATAATATTTTGCCAGTAGCAATGCGGAACATGCAGCTGCTCTTTTGCGAACTTCAGACGTGCAGCAATGTTTTTTTTTGGACAGCAGTGGCTTCTTCCATGGTGTCCTCCCATGAACACCATTCTTGTTTAGTGTTTTACGTATTGTAGACTCATCAACAGAGATGTTAGCATCTTCCAGAGATTTCTGTAAGTCTTTATCTGACACGGTAGGATTCTTCTTAACCTCAATGAGCATTCTGCGCTGTGCTCTTGCAGTCATCTTTGCAGGACGGCCACTCCTAGGGAGAGTAGCAACAGTGCTTAAATTTCAGCATTTATAGACAATTTGTTTTACCGACTTTTAGAGATACTTTTGAAATCCTTTCCAGCTTCATGCAAGGCAACATTTCTTAATCTTAGGTATTCTGAGATCTCTTTTGTTTGAGGCATGGTTCACATCAGGCAATACTTCTTGTGAATAGCAAACTCAAATTTTGTGAGTGTTTTTTATGGGGCTGGGCCGCTCTAACCAAAATCTCCAATCTTGTCTCATTGATTCAACTCCAGGTTAGTTGGTTCCTGACTCCAAATAGCTTTTGGAGAAGTCATTACCCTAGGGGTCCACATATTTTTTCCAACCTACACTGTGAATGTTTAAATGATGTATTCAATATAGACAAGAAAATACAATCATTTGTGTGTTATTAGTTTAAGCACACTGAGTTTGTCTATTGTTGTGACTTAGATGAAGATCAGATCAAATTTTATGTACAATTTATGCAGAAATCCAGGTAATTCCAAAGGGTTCACATACTTTTTCTTGCCACTGTACCTGGGTGGCCTTGGTCTCTGGCAGAGCCTCTCACACCAAAGCCACAGGGCTGGCTGGTCCTCATGTCTCTACCAAACGCCAGACCGCTACAGTCCCAGGCAAAGCAGCATGCTCTGGAGATAGTGCACACTCCCATTCCTCAAAAACATTGTCATCAGTAGTCTGACTTTCCTGCCTCGTTGTCTCAGTGTCTGCACTCTTTCACTGAAGATATCATTTTCTACAGCCTCCGTGGATGGAAAACGATTGGTTGATTTACCACTGTAGCTCCCATGAGGACAAAGGTTGTATCTGAGGAATCTAAGGCTTGATTTTGACTTGTTTTTTCCCCTTGGTGAATATTTTGTGTGAAACGGATGCCCATGCCACAGAGTAATTATTTTCTTTCCTGCTGGGTGACATTCAACCCACTCAGACGGACATCACACACACACACACACAAACACACACACACACACACACAGATGCTCTACCACCCCCGAACTTCCTCCCATGTCTGCTAGGAAATTGTTACAAACTATAACCATGAAATGTCTTTGTCTCTCTTGGGAGACAAAGACTGATAATTATCTTATTTTGGCATCTTATGGCAATTTGTTACTGACTCACTTGGGCTTTCAGTGCCACATATATTTTGAGTGTTTGTTCACCTATGAAGCTCTTCGATAAAGAAGTCTCTATTTGCTTTTAACATGTCATCATTGGTTGGGGAGTGCTTTGGAACATACCTGTGTTCAGATAGTATTTGTTTTCTTTCAAATACTCCAGCTGTGCTTGATTGAGCTTGCCTGGCACATTAGAACCAATCGGATAGTCCCAAATATACAAAATTCTCCTGTCATGACGCTCGCCCCTTTCAGTGGATCTGCTAGGCAGAGATGTGAACAACCCCCCCTGTTAGGAGGGGAGGGGGAGGCAGTTTTATGACTTTACGACAGGTCATTAATTCCTGGCAGAGACTCTCTCTCCACCGGATATGCAGAAAGAGCCTTTGTTAACACAGAGACCCTTCCCGCCTACATCCTACAATGAATGATTGAACAATATTTCCAACATAGAGGATGTGGCAAATGGTCGGGGGGGGTCCAAAAATGACCATGTTGATTTTGTGTAATTTTGTGACATCATGAAAGACAGTAGGACAACATAACTTTATCTCTTAAAGTGTACATTTCCCAGCTGTCAAATTAATTCACATGCGCCGAATACAACAGGTGTAGTAGACCTTACATTGAAATGCTTACGTACGAGCCCCTAACCAACAATGCAGTACAAATAAGAATATGAAATAAAAGTAACAAGTAATTAAAGAGCAGCAGTAAAATAGCAATAGCGAGACCATATGCATGGGGGTACTGGTACAGAGTCAATGTGCGGGGGCACCGGTTAGTCGAGGTAATTGAGGTAATATGTACATGCACAGTGGTTCCTCCTTTAAAAGTTGCGTCATACTGCAGCACACCTTGTGTGCTGCCGCAGAATTCTGTGGCACGTCATTAAATTGTCAGCCATTTTTTCTGTTACTGCAAGTTATTGCTAGTTTGACCACCAGAGGGCATCTTTGAGAAACTTTTGACAGTATTCTGTATTGGCATTACCAGAGAATTTAAAACGTTTTTTGTAATAACATAGTATATGGGATTAATTTGAATAATATTATGGTTTCTCCTTTCAGAGAAAAACGAAAAACGAAACCCTCAGGGGTATGGCGCTGTACAACATGATGGTTAGGAGTAGGCTACAGGATTGGAGGATTCTAATTTGTTGGCCTTCATTAGACAACTTTGTTCCAATATTTCTGTAAATCAGTGATATTTATTCCCATGGTAATTCATTATGGATCCATAACTAAATGAACATCTGCAATTTGAAAGAGTATTTTTTTATCATGATTTTATTAATGAAATGTGTTTATTTGTTTATTAGGCTACTGTGCAGTCTACAATACATACTGTGGTAAACATGGGAAAGTGCCTAATTCCCTACATATGGGAGAGCAGGCCATGTCTGTACTACAGAATGCGGGGCACGTGGGAGACCGGTGTTATTTCATAGTTGTGATGTCATCACTATTATTCTACAATGCAGAAAATAGTAAAAATAAAGAAAAATCCTGGATTGAGTAGGTGTGTCCAAACCTTTGATTGGTACTTGCTTAATTAATTTGATTGATATTATGGTGTTTATATTCCATGAAAAGTGAAAAACCCCCTGGGTTTCCGTTAGGATGGAACAGAAAATATGGCGCTGTACAACGTGACGCTCATAAATTCAGAGCGTTGTCAGACTGTCAGTTTGTAAATTCAGACCGTTTCGCTCTCGGAGTGCACACTGTACATTCGGGCTGAGGAGTAGGGCTGATTTGAGTGTTCTGGCCTTACAACGGCAGTCAAGCACCCAAGCTAACGTTGGCTAGATTACTAGCTACTTCCAGACACAAATGAGACCACTCTGACCATTTTACTCGCCCTAGCAGAGCTGGTTAGGAAGTTGTCGTGTTAACCAGAGCGTTGGTGACTGTAACTGTGCTGCTGGAAACAATTTAATTATGCTTTTTTGCCGATGTTTACTGACACCAGCCATATTCAACGGGTGTTGAACACTCGTAAATTCATTATTCTGCGCTCTGGTACACTCAGACAAGAGTGCTCTGAAATCGGTGTAGATAGCCAGAGCGAATTTACGAAAGCACCCGAATGTCCATTGAGAACGCACAATGACTATACCGTTTAGGTAAGCTAAGAATGACAGGAATAATCAAGTCAATAAATGTTGGGTAGTTAGATAGCCTATAGTTAATATACTGGCAAGTTTGATGTATAAGTACTAACATTAGGTAGCTAGCTAACATACCGGTACATACTGCTGTAATGATATGCTATGTGGTTTGTAAGGACAGAGTAGCTAACAAAATGTCAGCCAAAATAACATGTAACTTATTTGAAAAGTCATTACTTTATTACAGTGACTAGCAAGCTACCCCTTGGTCGTTGGGGCAAATCTGGTCTGTGAATGGAGGGAGTTTTCTCACACCTAGCTCGGCTGTTAGACTGTTCTTTAGTAAAGGTTGAATAGTCTATTGTTCAGCTATTAGCCCTCCTCCCCAACTTGCAACAAATTGTTCCAAATCTCGTTCCTTTCCCTCTTCCACGCGTCATCATTCTGCGCCTGAGTGGCTCGCTTGTGGGCGTGCTGGCAGGATATGGCAGCATCTTCGGTTGTGTGTCAAGAATTCTGCATACAGTAGCATGTTTGTATGAAGGTGTGGTTATTCACAGGCAAATTGTTATATGCTAAGGAGGTACATTTGTGTCTTTTTATCGAGAGCAAATATATATATTTTTTCAATCAAGTATAATTGTTCTGGAAGGAACTTTAGCGGACATAGCGGACACCTACGAAGAAGAACTGTGTGATGATGGCATCTAAGGTAAGCAGCACTGGGCGTTCTTCAGTCCAACTTTTGCATAGCTAGTAGTTAGCTCCTACGATTCAGTGTCGGTTCATAACATTCTACTATATTACATACATACATACCATAGAATGATAAATCATGCAATTATTATTCTCAAGCTAACCAAAAGCATTTAGCTACGATCACCTGTTCTCGCAATTTTCAGTTGAATTAATCAAACTTTCTTTCATGGCAACTCATAAGCAGGCCATGTCATATTTGTTTCATAGTCGAAATATAAACATATTTCATGACAGTGTAACGGTTAGCTTTTTTTACAGAAGGATGAAAGAACACAATATGTCTGTCACGAAGAGTTAGGGAGTCTTTGCAGCGTGTAGATGGTGCAGGTATCATTGCATATTTCCCATCACCTAATGAACAACCACAATACCAGTCTGGTGTTAAGCTTTCTGTGCTGTATTGACATATCCTGAAAATGACATCTGCTGCTTTAGATTGAACGGTCATATCTCAACTATTGTTTTCATATTCAAAAAATAAGCTATTTTCTTTACTTTCAGAGAGCGAGCTGACCAAGGGATCGAAAATGTAGATATTACCAGATGTTCACTGTCCGAGGAACAGGCTGTGGAAGCTTTATTGCTGGCAAAAGTGTCCATAACCAGAGGTAATTAAACTGTTCTGTGTTCTTTTTCTCCATCTCTGCCTGTCTTGTTGTACGTGGAACCTGTCTCACATGCATTAACTTCTCTAGGGTAGGGGGCAGCATTTTCACGTTTGGATGAAAAGCATACCCAAATTCAACTGCCAGCTACTCATCCCCAGGAGATAAGATATGCATATTATTAGAAGATTTGGATAGAAACCACTCTGAAGTTTCTAAAACTGTTTGAATCATGTCTGTGAGTATAACATAACTTATTTAGCAGGCGAAACCCCGAGGACAAACCATTCCGATTTCTTTTTTTTTGAGGTCACACTCTTTTCAATGAGTTTTCATTGTGAAACCAGATTTCTAAGCGAATTGCTTGCAGTTCCTACGTCTTCCACTGGATGTCAACAGTCCTGAGAAATAGGTTGAGGTTATTCCTTTGTGTAATGAAGAAATACGGCCATCTTGAAGACAAGTCACTCCAGGTGTCCTGTTTGATTGAAGTGCATGTCCAGAAGGCATGCTACATTTGGTTTTAATCCTGTATTGAACACAGATCATCCCATCTTCAATTTTATCGATTATTAACGTAAAAAAATATCTAAAGTTGTATTACAAAAGTAGTTTGAAATTTTTTGGCAAAGTTTACAGGTAACCTTTGAGATATTTTGTCGTCACATTTGAGCAAGTTGGAACCTGTGTTTTTCTGGATCAAACGCGCCAAATCAATTGACATTTTGGATATATATCGACGGAATTAATCGAACAAAAGGACCATTTGTGATGTTTATGGGACATATTGGAGTGCCAACAACAGAAGCTCGTCAAAGGTAAGGCATGAATTATATTTTTATTTCTGCGTTTTGTGTCGCGCCTGCAGGCTTGAAATATGCTTCTCTCTTTGTTTACTATTGTGCTATACTCAGATAATAGCATCGTATGCTTTCGCCGAAAAGCCTATTTGAATTCTGACATGTTGGCTGGATTCACAACCAGTGTAGCTTTAATTTGGTATCTTTCATGTGTGATTTAATGAAAGTTTGATTTTATAGTAATTTTCGCTCTGCATTTTCTCAGGCTTTTTTGCCAAGTGAGACAGTAGCGTCTTGCCTAAACTCAGATTTTTGGATATAAATATGAACTTTACCGAACAAAAAATACATGTATTGTGTAACATGAAGTCCTATGAGTGTCATCTGATGAAGATCATCAAAGGTTAGTGATTAATTTTATCTCTATTTCTGCTTTTTGTTACTGATCTCTTTAGCTGGAAAAATGGCTGTCTTTTTCTGTGACTTGGCTCATACCTAACATAATCGTTTGGTGTGCTTTCGTCGTAAAACCTTTTTGAAATCGGACACTTTGGCTGGATTTACAACAAGTGTAGCTTTAAAATGGTTTAAAATACTTGTATGTTTGAGGAATTTAAATTATGGGATTTCTGTTGTTTTGAATTTGGCGCCCTGCAGTTTCACTGGCTGTTGACGAGGTGGGACGCTACCGTCCCACATACCCTAGAGAAGTTAATTAAAAACCATGCTAATTTTCAGATTTACACAACATAAACACAGCCCTTTTCACTGGACTATCTGTTGCTATCTGTTGCTGCCAAGTCATGATTTCCCTGGGGGTTAACCTTGCAATAACCGAGTGGTGAGACACAGCTCTCTATATTTAAATATGTCAGGTACACTCCGATAGGTGTCTGAGTCACATACAGTATCTTCTATTAACATTATCTACTATTGTTTGTCCTCATGTGTCTGTTTTTCAACATAAAGCACTCTGTAGCCACTTAGTGTGGACATCAGGTGAGACCACACACACAATAACAGTCTCTATTCTTCACTTCATCCCTCTCCCCCTTCTCACTAAATCCTCTAGGTTATATCAGCTGTTTTGGTGAACCCCTTTCGCATCTGAACTGGCTGACACAGAGGGCACAGCATGATCAAAGGTGAGAGGTCACTTGGTTGGGTCAACAGGAAGTATTCTTAAAACTTCTTATGGCTGCAAGCCCTAAGTCGGGATCAATATGACAACAGCCAGTCCAAGTGCAGGGCGCCAAATTCAAAATATATTTTTTAGAAATATTTAACTTTCACACATTAACAAGTCCAATACAGCAAATGAAAGATAAACATCTTGTGAATCCAGCCAACATGTCCGATTTTTTAAATGTTTTACAGCGAAAACGCCACGTATATTTATGTTAGCTCACCACCAAATACAAAAAAGCACAGACATTTTTCACAGCACAGGTAGCTTGCACAAAACCAACCAAACTAACCAAGAACCAACCAAACTAACCAAGAAACAACTTCATCAGATGACAGTCTTATAACATGTTATACAATAAATCTATGTTTTGTTCGAAAAATGTGCATATTTGAGGTATAAATCATAGTTTTACATTGCAGCTACCATCACAAATAGCACTGAAGCAGCCAGAGTACTTACAGAGACCAACGTGAAATACATAAATACTCATCATAAAACATTTATGAAAAATACATGGTGTACAGCAAATGAAGGACAAACATCTTGTGAATCCAGCCAATATTTCAGATGTTTTAAGTGTTTTACAGCAAAAACACAATATAGCATTATATTAGCTTACCACAATAGCCAAAAACACAACCCATTTATCAGCAGCAAAAGTTAGCGATCGCAAAAAAACAGCAAAAGATATATAATTTTTCACTAACCTTGATAAGCTTCATCAGATGACAGTCCTATAACATCAGGTTATACAATACACTTATGTTTTGTTCGAAAATGTGCATATTTAGAGCTGACATCCGTGGTTATACATTGTGAAAACGTAGCAACTTTTTTCCAGAATCTCCGGATATATTCTGACACTCACCTATTCTGACCAAATAACTCATCATAAACTTTACTAAAAAATACATGTTGTACAGCAAATTATAGATACACTAGTTCTTAATGCAATCGCCGTGTTAGAATTCTAAAAATAACTTTAGTACGACATACAGCTTACGTTATAGCGAGACAGCGCCCAAAATCTGGGCGGGAAATAATACTAAACATTTTCGACAGAAATACAAAATAACATCATAAATGGGTCCTACTTTTGGTGAGCTTCCATCAGAATCTTGTACAAGGGGTCCTTTGTCCAGAATAATCGTTGTTTGGATTTAGAATGTCCTCTTCGTCTCTCGAATTAGCAAGCAAAGCTAGCCAAGTGGCGCGAAGCTGTCCATCGTCACCAAACGCAGAGAACGGAACACGCCAAAACTCCCGATTTAATTTTCAATAATCTGATAAAACTATATTGAAAAAACATACTTTACGATGATATTATCACATTTATCAAATAAAATCAAAGCCGGAGATATTAGCCGTCTATAACGAAAGTTTTTCAGAAGGCAATCCAGAGTTCCTTCCCGCGCCTTCCTGAACAAAGGAAATTGGGGTCATTTCATTCCAAGAGCTCTCTTTTGCCCTCAGATCTAGCTAGACACCCCATTTCACCTCTCACTGCCTATTGACATCTAGTGGAAGGCGTATGAAGTGCATGTATACTAATAGATTTCAAGCAAATGAATAGGGAGGCCCTGGAACAGAGCCTCGATTTCAGATTTTTCACTTTCTGACAGGAAGTTTGCTGCAAAATTAGTTCTGTTTTACTCACAGATATAATTCAAACGGTTTTAGAAACTTGAGAGTGTTTTCTATCCAATAGTAATAATAATATGCATATTGTACGAGCAAGAATAGAGTATGAGGCCGTTTAAATTGGGCACGATTTTTCCCAAAGTGAAAATAGCGCCCTCAATCCTTAACAGGTTTTAAAGAGATGCTTTACATAAAATACAGACAGAGATTTCACATCATGATTATGATGACTGACCGTGTTAGAATAAAAAAAACTAAGCTTAATCATGCTTCCTCTCTATCCATCTGTCTCTCGTCTGCAGGTATGTTATTAAACAACACAAATTACAAATTCATTCTCCTGTCATAACACTAGCTGGCTAATGTTATCTAGTCAGAAAACTTGCTAAATAGTGATTTTCATAAATTAACTTTATGACAAAACAATATGCACAAACGTGTGTCTCTCCATTAAGTAACATATTCCTCTCAATTGCAAATGTTTTGCTTGACTCGTTGACATTATAACTATTGACATTTGGTTCCACCGTAATGTTTTGTCAGCGTCAAATTCGTCATTGGAACCACTCGATATGATTGGTCATATAAAATCCTTGGGACCCAAATGCATAATGAGTGCTCTAACTCCCCCTTGTGGTGGTCTGGAGCAGTGAAGCCATGACGCTGGGTACCTCTAAGTCCCGCGGTGCAAGCTTGCAACTTTTAAAGGAGGAACCACTGTAGGTAGTTATTAAAGTGACTTTGCAAAGATGATAACAACAGAGTAGCAGTGGTGTAAAAGAGGGGGGACAACGCAAACAGTCTGGGTAGCCATTTGATTAGATGTTCAGGAGTCTTATGGCTTGGAGGTAGAAGCTGTTTAGAGGGGGAAATGCAAATAGTTTGGGTAGCCATTTGACTAGATGTTCAGGAGTCTTATGGCTTGGAGGTAGAAGCTGTTTAGAAGCTTCTTGGACCTAAACTTTGCGCTCCGGTACTGCTTGCTGTGAGATAACAGAGAGAACAGTCTATGACTGGGGTGGCTGGAGTCTTAGACAATTTTTAGGTCCTTCCTCTGACACTGCCTGGTTAAGAGGTCCTGGATGGCAGCAAGCTTTTCCCCAGTGATGTACTGGGCTGTTCGTACAACCCTCTGTAGCGTCTTGCGGTCGGATGCTGAGCAGTTGCCATACCAGGCAGTGATGCAACCAATCAGGATGCTCTCGATGGTGCAGCTGTAGAAACTTTTGAGGATCTGAGGACCCATTGCAAACATTTTCCGTCTCCTGAAGGGGAATAGGTTTGTCCTGCCATCTTCACGTATATAAAATGAATATAAGATGTAAACTCAGCAAAAAAATAAATGTCCTCTCACTGTTAACTGCGTTTATTTTCAGAAAACTTGTGTAAATGTGTAAATATTTGTATGAACATAACAAGATTCAACAACTGAGACATAAACTGAACAAGTTCCAAAGACACATGAAATGGAATAATGTGTCCCTGAACAAAGGGGGGGTCAAAATCAAAAGTAACAGTCAGTATCTGGTGTGGCCACCATCTGCATTAAGTACTGAAGTGCATTTCCTCCTCATGGACTCCACCAGATTTGCCAGTTCTTGCTGTGAGATGTTAACCCACTCTTCCACCAAGGCACCTGCAAGTTCCCATACATTACTCGGGGGAATGGCCCTAGTCCTCACCCTCCGATCCAAAAGGTCCCAGATGTGCTCAATGGGATGGACATCCAGGCTCTTAGCTGGCCATGGCAGAACACTGACATTCCTGTCTTGCAGGAAATCATGCACAGAACGAGCAGTATGGCTGGTGGCATTGTCATGCTGGAGAGGTCATGTCAGGATGAGCCTGCAGGAAGGGTACTACATGAGGGAGGAGGATGTCTTCCCTGTAACGCACAGCATTGAGATTGCATGCAATGACAACAAGCTCAGTTAGATGATGCTGTGACACACCGCCCCTGACCATGATGGACCCTCCACCTCGATCCCGCTCCAGAATACAGGCCTCGGTGTAACACTCATTCCTTCGACAATAAACGCGAATCCGACCATCACCCCTGGTGAGTCAAAACCCCAACTCGTCAGTAAAGAGCACTTTTGCCAGTCCTGCCTGGTCCAGCGAATGTGGGTTTGTGCCCATAGGTGACATTGTTGCCAGTGATTTCTGGTGAGGACCTGCCTTACAACAGGCCTACAAGTTCTCATTCCAGCCTTTCTCAGCCTATTGCGGGCAGTCTGAGCACTGATGGAGGGATTGTGCGTTTCTGGTGTAACTCGGGCAGTTGTTGTTGCCATCCTGTACCTGTCCTGCAGGTGTGATGTTTGGATGTACCAACCCTGTGCAGGTGTTACACGTGGTCTGCCACTGTGAGGACGATCAGCTGTCCATCCTGTCTACCTGTAGCACTGTCTTAGGGGTCTCACAGTACGGACATTGCAATTTATTGCCCTGGCCACATCTGCAGTCCTCATGCCTCCTTGCAGCATGCCTAAGGCACGTTCACGCAGATGAGCAGGGACCCTGGGCATCTTTCTTTTGGTGTTTTTCAGTCAGTAGAAAGGCCTCTTTAGTGTCCTAAGTTTTCATAACTGTGACCTTAATTGCCTACTGTCTGTTTATTTTTTATTTTTTTAGTTCTCATTTTCAACTCCTGGCCAAGATAAAGCATAGCAATTTGACACATACAACAACACAGAGTTACACATGGAATAAAAAAACATACAGTCAATAATACAGTAGTAAAAAAGTCTAAGCTGTTAGTGTCTTATTGACCGTTCCACAGGTGCATGTTCATTAATTGTTTATTGTTCATTGAACAAGCATGGGAAGCAGTGTTTAAACCCTTTACAATGAAGATCTGTGAAGTTATTTGGATTTTTATGAATTATCTTTGAAAGACAGCGTTCTGAAAAAGGGACGTTTATTTTTTTGCTAAGTTCATAAGATGAATGATTAAGTATACGAATACTTTTGAAATAATAACAATGTAATTTAGTCTTCTAAAAAAGAATTGGTTGTTTTATGGTAACTTATGCACAGTCAGTAGCCACGCCCAGGTGGGCGCAAACATGATGAGACGGACCCTTTTCTACCCAAGTATATAAGCCACTGTGACGCAATTCACACCAGACCACGCAAACAACAGTGTAAGATAAGGCTGCAAATGGTTGAATTTCTAAGTCCAGAAAGAACGTGAGAGCTTGCGCCACACGTTTGAAATGGTTGAATTTCTATTAGGCCAATCTACACACGGTGTAAGCCGGGTGTTACAAATGGTTTGAAACTACAACTCTACCAAAAGACCAGACGGCGTGGAGCTTGAGTTACACGGCTGGAAATGGAATGAATTCTGAACTATTGATCACGAAAGAAGAAGTGAATCCTGGACAACAACCTATATCAATCTGCAGCTGAAAATGTGTGCAAGTCTAGTCCGAGAACACTGACGACAACCCGGAAGCATCTATAAAGTGAGATGAACCTGTTATTAGTGGCATATGTATTTGTATTTTTGTGAGCGTAGCTTCCCCGTTGTCCTAGAGGCCCATTCCTTTGTCTCCCTTCCTTCCCCCCTTTCTCTCTCTATCTATCGTGGTATAACTGTCATGTTTTGTTAAGTCCTCTAGGGAAGGTATTTACTGAATAATGTTAGGATGTTTTATATATTCTGTAATTGTTTAATTAGTTAGTAAATAAATAATTGAGCCAATATGTGTATGGATGACTCATCAAGTAAAGTCTGGGTTTGTGCAGAGACTATAAGGAATTACGACGTTAAAGAATGAAACTGATCGAGGTTGAATTAATTAATAAGCGACTGTTTTAATAAGATATAAACATGTCCAAAGAGTTATTTTCAGGAAGTAGTAACTCTGTAATGACATTTTCCCGTGGTGCCCCGAATTCCTAGTTAATTCATGTTTACATTATTAGTTTAATCACGTAATAATTCAACCTAGAGAATTGATTTGATAATAGAACAGTCTACACTTTTAATGATAGTCAAGACACAACACTCCCCAACTGGTACTCCAGGCGGGCTCAATCAAACCCCAAAAACTTTTAAAAGAAAACAAACACGATTTGAACTCAGGTCTGTTTTGGAATGCTTTCAACAGGATACTTGTAAAATTATTCCAGTCATTGCTGAGAGGTTAACTCATCCATTGAGATCAGCAACTCAGAAATAATGACCCACGCACACAACGCAGCTTCTGCCGTCCTCCTCCTCTCCTCTTACATGCTTCATCTGACTTCTCATTGGAAGGCATTTAAAGCATTTTAAAATGTTAAAAAGAGGAAAGCGTGGCATCCGATTGAAAGTATATTAGCATAATTGTGCTGGCGACGACGAGTGGTCCAACGAAAGCGGAGCACTTTGGCTCCACTCTCTCCGTCCATCCATCCGTAGGTGAATGCATAATGAAGAAACAGAAGATGGCAGTCAATCTGTCAATGAGTAATGGAGATAACATCAACATATTTTATTCTCTCTGTACACTCTGTAATGGTAGTGCCTTGGTTCTATCAGACACCACCCACCACTGGGCACACATTGTTGAATCAACGTTGTTTCCACATCATTTAAATTAAACGACCTTGAATAGACTTTGATTTGACGTCTGTGCCCAGTGCACAGGGAAAATATGGTGTAATAGAAAAGACTTGCCTGTTTTTTTTTCACAAACAAAGCACAGCGTATTATTAGTACAATGAATGGAAATCAATGGTATGATATGTCACCACCTGTTCTCTGTTATTACTAACGTTTAATTTAGTGTTGTTCAAATGCAACTCATCCATAATGTTGATGAAAAACACTGATTAATCGTGAGAGGAGGCTGGCTATATCCTTCTGCTCCAGCTTGTAGGTGTACTACAATACCATATTCAGTACAGGTTTGGCACTATATTGTTTAAAATGGCAAGTAGCTGTTTGCATGCAACCCCTTTTAGCACATTATCAGTTAAGGGTTTGTTTACAAGCTAGCTGAGGGAGACGCTTTTGGTGAAAATTAGCTGATGTAAGCGAAGCGAATATTAAAAAGGATCCTCCCTCGAGAACCGATAAACTGAAGTCATCTAAAATGTTGAAAAAGTAAACTAGGTCCTGTGAAAAGGAATATTAATAATTTTCTCTCCAAATAGGTCAAACTGCCTGAGGCAAGGGAAGGAGAGCATCTGAGGAGAAGCATGCTTACCTTTTCAATGCATCACGTTTCACAGTAACACTCACATCAATGCTGAGGCGGGCCTCAGAAAAACTGCTCCACTTTTCAAGAACAAAAGTGTGTGTGTGTGTTTGCCACATGTGTGCGGGAGTGTACTTTGAATTTGTTAACTAGGAAGGCAGAGGGTGACATGTAGTTTATATTATTTGTTACCTTTAAGCTTTGTGTATACAACACACCATGTGAAATATTACTGTAATGCAACCACAGGATCAAATGAGTTCTATTCATCAGCTCCTGGCTTGCGTGGATGTGATTGTTTTCTTGTTGTAAAATGAATGATCCTTCGCCAGGGTCTAAGCGATACCAAGGTTACAGTAGCTATAAAAATGATTCATACGAGATCTGAATGTGAGGATGTTGGTGAATGGAAAAAATGCGGAGTCAGGCGCAGGACACAGATATTAGTAATAGTCCGAAAGTTTACTCAAAATAAAGACAATGTTCCAACAAGGAAACAATACAAAAATAATCCAGAGCACAAGAACACGAACCCACATGACAAACAATAACGCACAAAATAGAGAGGGAAGTCAGAGGGTTAAATAAGGAACATAATTAATGGAATGGAAACCAGGTGTGTATGATCAAGACAAAACAAAACGAAAATGAAACATGGATCGGTGGTGACTAGAAAGCAGGTGACGTCGACCGCCGAACGCCGCCCGAACAAGGAGAGGGACCAACTTCGGCTGACTGAAGACCACAATCAAACCTTTATATTGCTGCATTGTATCTGAAAAAGATTCAGAACATCCCTTCTCAAAGGGCAAGTCCAATTGTGTTTTTATGAAAGTGTATTGTTGGTTCTATGCCTGGACCACGTCTATGACTCCCATGTGAAGTTGGGCTTGATACAGAGCTACTGTGAAAACTGGGGAAGCAGCAGGGAGTAACGAGGGAATTATTTGTCATTATATATCATAACTAACAGAAGATTGCGTAGTTGTACTGATGTATCCAAGCCGACCAAACTGTATCTGTAGAGGTTTTCTGAAATTATGTTTATCCCTCTGGAGTGGTATATTCATTATACATCATAACAGAAGTTTACTTAGTTTAACTTTTTCTTAATTTCTGGTTTTCACTTGACTTAATGTTTTCAATCCAACCAAACTGTGCTTTCCTCAAAGGTGGTAGATTTGTGTTGTGGATTTGGGCCTGTGTCACCCTTTAGTGGTGCTGCCTGTCTCTGTAACACTCTGTAATGGTAGTGCCTATCTCTGAAACAAGTGATCACCACTCCTCCATTCCTGTGGATACAATCTGACTGTCATTCACAGCTGCTGGATCCCTTGTTTGTCTATCAGTGGCGACTGCCGAGGGCAGGACGGCTCATAATAATGTCGGGAATGGAGCAAATGGAATGGCATGCATTTGATACCACTTCACTAATTCTGCTACAGCCATTACCATGAGCCCATCCTCCCCAATTAAGGTGCCACCAACCTCCTGTGCTGTCTATGTGGGCTGAGGCTCAGAACAGCCCACGTGCACCCCAAACACTGATGGGGGGAGTAAATTGTGGTGAAGGCGAAGGCTGCCTGTTCATCCAGCACATAGCCTGTCTGTCCTCCTCACAGCCCACAGCACCGCTCTGTGCTCGCTGGCTTTTACAGCCTCATCCATCATCTACTGCCTCAACGTGCTGCTCTGCAGCTCCTGTCCACTCACCACGTCCACTTATTTATGGTGTCGACACCAAGCCAACAGCCAGGAGCCGTGTGTGTGTGTGTATGTGTGTGAGCGCGCCGCGTCGTGCATTTGTGCACGTGAGTTTGTGTGTATTCTTTCTACTCTCTGCAGGGTAAGGCTCTATTGGTAATTAAGCAGACGTCTAGCACTTCTGCCAGAGCCTCTACCTCCTTGCCTTCAAACACACCAAAAGGAAGACGAGTCTAACTACGTTTCAACAAAGAGTCAGTCAATAAGACCATATATGACTTTAAGCTTTTTATCTCGAGCACCGTGTGGGACCAAGTGGAACAAACAAATATAAGGGTCAAGTGATTACATGAAGACTTCACACAGGGACAATATAATAATAATAGAGTATCTGTCTCTCCCTGTGTCTGGTTGCTCTAGTCTATATACAGCGTGGTGGCACACTCTACTCTCTGTCCTTCCATTTCTTTTCTTTCTTTCTTTCTTTCTTTCTTTCTTTCTTTCTTTCTTTCTTTCTTTCTTTCTTTCTTTCTTTCTTTTTATTTCTCTCCCCCCTCCTCTCTCTCTCTGTCTCTCTCGCCCTCCTTCCCTCAGGCCCATGTGAGTCACACGCATCCTCCAGAGAGACATGGTCATTGATTAAAGCTTGAAATTAAAAGCTGTCTAAAAAGAGGCATGTCCGCCTCCAGGTGTATAACACAGCACCATAGTAATCAACCCTGTGGAGAAGGAGAAGGAGGGGTTTAAATGTCAGCTCTGGGGAGTGTTAGGGCAACCCGACGTCTCTCGATGAGTAGTATAACCCGAGAGGGATTTTTATTTGTCTGTTTTCTATACTGCCGCTCTGAATTTGGCTGAGGGTGGGAGTTTGATATGAGGGCATTGACAGTGCAAAAAAAAATATATAGAATGTCATTTTAGAATGTAGTTGTTGAATGAAAAGTACTGTGGGACTGTTGAATGTCAGTGCATGTGCTGTATAGTAACTCAAGTGGAGGAAAAGTGCATCGACAAGGGCGTTTGCTGAGAACTGACTTCGTAGTACAGTGGTGAGGGAAGAATAGGCTACACAGGGGAGCATGTAGGCTACACCGTAGTTAGGAGAGGAGATGCTCCATTCATCCTGTGGCCAATTTCATTCTGCGCTACCTAGGGCTGTACATCTTTCCACCGGACAGGGTGATGGGACGTGATGGATGGCTGCAGCTGCTGTAGACCCACTGCTGACATTACCATCTCAGGATGCATGATGGGATAGAGCCAGCTCTCCGCAATTACTCAGGTCTCATACCATTTACATAATGGGCACATTTATTTTGCATGGCCCCTGGTGAGCGGGGTTTGTTCATTTTTGACTATTCCATTGGTCCTAAGGAAAAACATCCTCCCACCACCCAGGGCACTGGGCCATGCTAAACGAACTTTCCAATTATAACCCATCACATGATAGAAAGATGGAGAGAAATATATGTTCAGTACATATACACTGGCAGCCAAGTATATTGGCATCCTTGCACTTTTCTTAAATAATTCCCTATTTCCTCACAAAGAAGTTGAAATATAACTCCAGTTAACAATTTTCCTTTAGAAAAGAAAAACAAATGGCATGGAGAAAATGATTAGCACACAAGAGCTAACAGTTGGTTGTACAGCCTTTGGCCAAGATAACTGCTGACAAACCTTTCTTGTAGCCATCATTGAGCCTGCTGCGCCTTTCTACTGGAGATTTGGCCCACTCTTCAGCTGCGAACCGCTCCAATTCTGCTATGTTTGTGGGGTGCCTTCCACCAACGTCTGTTTTCAGATCTCACAAAAGGTTTTCGATGGGATTCAGATTGGGATTCAACAGAACAGTCTAATGTTTCTTCTTGAGCCCTTCCTGGGTGCTTTTTGATGTGTGTTTGGGATCGTTGTGCTGTAAGACCCACAACCTCCAACAGAGAACCAGTTACCAATGACCAAATAAAGCATAATTTTTTTTTTTTTAAAACACCCTGCCTACAATCAAAGAGGGGGAGGTTCGATAATGCTGTGGAGTTGCTTTGCTGCCTCTTGTACTGGGGGGCCTTGCACGTGTTTTACACTTTTTTAGATTCCAATATTCATCCCAGTGTCCAAAAACTGGGTCTCCAAAGACAAACAAAAATGTAATGGTTCTGCAATGTTGAAGATCAAATAACATGTCTGGAGACCAATTTAAAAAATATATATATTTAAACATTATTTGAGAAGAAATAAAGTATTATTTAAGGATGCCAATATATTTGCCGGACACTGTAGGAATAGAGGGAGTACACAGAACAGAGCATATCTAGAAGTGATGAGTACAGTAGGTCCACCGAGTCGTGATTTTTCTGAGTAAATGCATTGCTACCATGTTGAGTCCTGAAGAGCCCAGAATTTGTTAGCAACCCCCCTGATTCCTGACAAAATGACTCACCAACATCCGCAACCCCCACCTCAGCCTTTCTCATTTCAGCTCAATGAGGAATGGGGTACATTTGCCAAAGCTATTAAGGAAGAGCAAGGTGTGTTCTCTCAAGAGGTGCATACACACACACACGCTCCCACACATGCACACAGCCAAACACACAAACACGGAGGCACACACACAGATACACACACACACACACACACAGGATTTAACATTAACATACAGTGTCTTGGGGCTGGATGGTGTTGCCCCCATCGTTGATTATATGCCAGGCCAGATTGATGGCTGAGAAGTTTTCTGGATCACGTCCACTCGCTAGGCCTTAAAGGGTGACAGGCATCACATCTTCCAGCCAGCAGACAACTTCTTGGAACTATAGGGGGTGCTGTTCCGCATTAGCATATTTTGGTCTCCAAATTAAACTGCCTCGTGCTAAATTCTTGATCGTACAATATGCATATTATTGTTATTATTGGATAGAAAACACTTTCTAGTTTCTATAGCCGTTGGAATTTTGTCTCTGAGTGGTACAGAACTATATCTACAGCACTTTTCATGACAGGGGTCAGATTTCAGAAATTTTTACCCCTGATCTGGAGTCTGTTTTTAAGGTGACAGTGAATGCTATGAAGAAACCGACACTGCCTACGTCTTCCTCTGGGTGTCTGTACGTCATCACGTTTTGAATGGAATCGATTGCACAATCACAGCCACTATAAAAGAACAAAACGTAGAGGTACCTCCCTTTCTCGTCGCGCGCCTGAAGCGTGAAGGACATCGGACTTGCCTCATTCCAAATCGTTGTTTAGCCAGCAATATTTCTCTGGTCATGTTTTTACTCGTTATATTTGTTAAAAACATCATAATGTAGTTAATTTGAACCGTTTTATAGCAATTTATATCCGTTTAGTGCGATTCTGAGGAATGTCTTTGTCGTGCACTTTCTAGCTTTGGGAACGTTTCGGGGTCTCGGTCGTTGTTAGTGGACATTTCGAAGGACAGAGGACATCTATCGACCAAAAGAAGATTACAACATAGAAAGGATACATTGCCCAAGAATCTGATGGAAGAACAGCTCAAAGTAAGCAATATTTAATATGATAAATCGTTGTTCTGTCGAAATATTTTAAACGCATATTTCGCCATTTTGTTTGTTATCGCGTCACTTGGCGAACCCTGTATTGAAAAGTAAGGATAATTTTAAAAATGTAAGTCAGCGGTTGCATTAAGAACTAATTTGTCTTTCGATTCCTGTCAACCCTGTATTTTTTAGTCAAGTATATGATTAGCTTTCAATTAAACTAGATCACTCTGAAAGATGACGTCAGACATTTTGAGGCTTGATTTCCTAGTATTTTCATTGTGTAACCACGGTTTTGTATGGCTAAATATGCACATTTTCGAACAAACTGTATATGTATGTTGTAAAATGATGTTACAGGAGTGTCATCGGAAGAATTCTGAGAAGGTTAGTGAAAAAATTAATATATTTTGGCGGTGATTACGTTATAGCGCTCTTTGGCTGGAATCGATGCTCTGGTAACGTTTTCACATGTGGTATGCTAACTTATCGATTTATTGTGTTTTCGCTGTAAAACGCTTAGAAAATCTGAAATATTGTCTGGAATCACAAGATCTGGGTCTTTCCATTGCTATGCTTTGTCTATTCTTATGAAATGTTTTATTAAGAGTAAATTGGTCATACACGTTGCTCTCTATAGTAATTCTAGTCGTCTTGTGATGGTCGGTGCAATTGTAAACTGTGATTTCTACCTGAAATATGCACTTTTTTCTAACAAAACCTATCCTATACCATAAATATGTTATCAGACTGTCATCTGAAGAGGTTTTTTCTTGGTTAGTGGCTATCAATATCTTAGTTTAGCCGAATTGGTGATAGCACCTGAAGTAGTAAGAAACTGATGGAGTTAGAAAAGTGGTGTATTTTGCTAACGTGTTTAGCTAATAGATTTACATATTTTGTCTTCCCTGTAAAACATTTAAAAAATCTGAAATGGTGGCTTTATTCACAAGATCTGTATCTTTCATCTGGTGTCTTGGACTTGTGATTTAATGATATTTAGATGCTACTATCTACTTGTGAAGCTATGCTAGCTATGCTAATCAGTGTGTGGGGGGGTGGGGGGTGAACCTCGGACCCGGGGTAGAGGCTCGTTAGAGGTTAATAAAGCGAAGCAGACACACACAATTACACAGACACACGCACTTGATTATTTGCATAATAATGTAGTTGGTTCATGTATAAATTCCCCTGGGTAATCGGAATCAAGGGGCTGATTATCAATATAATTTTTATTTGTAATTTGCAATTCTAAATGATTCCTCTGAGACATGGACAGCAAATCCTCTTTGTAATATAGAGATCAAACCAGCAATTTCTTCCATTTTATTTATCTGAATACGCAATTACCCATGAGGAAAGCTACATGTAGTTAACCTTTCACGGCTACTAACCCCGGATCCGGGAGCACCCCCCACCCCCCACACACTGATTAGCATAGCTAGCATAGCTTCACAAGTAGATAGTAGCATCTAAATATCATTAAATCACAAGTCCAAGACACCAGATGAAAGATACAGATCTTGTGAATAAAGCCACCATTTCAGATTTTTAAAATGTTTTACAGGGAAGACAAAATATGTAAATCTATTAGCTAAACACGTTAGCAAAATACACCACTATTCTAACTCCATCAGTTTCTTACTCCTTCAGGTGCTATCACCAATTCGGCTCAACTAAGATATTGATAGCCAATAACCTATAAAAAAACCCATCAGATGACAGTCTGATAACATATTCATGGTATAGGATAGTTTTTGTTAGAAAAAAGTGCATATTTCAGGTAGAAATCACAGTTTACAATTGCACCGACCATCACAAATCCACTAGAATTACTAGATAGAGCAACGTGTATGACCAATTTACTCATCATAAAACATTTCATAAAAATAGACAAAGCATAGCAATGGAAAGACCCAGTTCTTGTGATTTCAGACCATATTTCAGATTTTCTAAGCGTTTTTCAGCGAAAACACAATAAATCGATAAGTTAGCATACTACATGTGCAAACGTTACCAGAGCATCGATTCCAGCCAAAGAGCGCTATAACGTAATCACCGCCAAAAGATATTAATTTTTTCACTAACCTTCTCAGAATTCTTCCGATGACACTCCTGTAACATCATTTTACAACATACATATACAGTTTGTTCGAAAAGGTGCATATTTAGCCATACAAAACCGTGGTTACACAATAAAAATACTAGGAAATCAAGCCTCAATATGTCTGACGTCATCTATCAGAGTGATCTAGTTTAATTGAAAGCTAATCATATACTTGACTAAAAAATACAGGGTAGACAGGAATCGAAAGACAAATTAGTTCTTAATGCAACCGCTGATTTACATTTTTAAAATTATCCTTACTTTTCAATACAGGGTTCGCCAGGTGAAGCTATACCAAACAAAATGGCGAAATATGCGTTTAAAATATTTCGACAGAAACACGGTTTATCATATTAAATATTGCTTATTTTGAGCTGTTCTTCCATCATATTCTTGGGCAATGTATCCTTTCTATGTTATAAACGTCTTTTGGTCGATAGATGTCCTCTGTCCTTCGAAATGTCCACCACCAACGACCGACACCCCGAAACGTTTCCAAAGCTAAAAAGGGCACGACAAAGAAATTCCTCAAAATCGCACTAAACGGATATAAATTGCTATAAAACGGTTCAAAATAACTACATTATGATGTTTTTAACAACTATAACGACTGAAAACATGACCGGAGAAATATTGCTGGTTAGAAAACGATTTGGAACGAGGCAGGTCCGATGTCCTTCACGCTTCAGGCGCACGTTGAGAAAGGGGGGTCTCTGTACATTTTGGTCTTTTATAATGGCTGTGAACGTCCCATCGATTTCATTGAAAACGTGATGACGTACAGACACCCAGAGGAAGACGTAGGCAGTGTCGGTTTCTTCATAGCATTCACTGTCGCCTTATAAACAGACTCCAGATCAGAGGTAAAAATTTCTGAAATCTGAACCCTGTCATGAAAAGTGCTGTAGAAATTGTTCTGTACCACTCAGAGACAAAATTCCAACTTCTATAGAAACTAGAAGGTGTTTTCTATCCAATAATAACAATAATATGCATATTGTACGATCAAGAATTTAGCACGAGGCAGTTTAATTTGGAGACACAAATATGCTAATGCGGAACAGCACCCCCTATAGTTGCAAGAAGTTTTAACTACTGATTTGACTAGTGCTAAATTGAATAATTATTGAACACTGTAAAGACTTCATATAGTTTAATATTATGTTGATATCCACTCCCATCTATAATGAAAACAGTTAATACATTTCTTCCATGAAACTGAAGTATTATTTTTCATTACATGTCACGTTCCTGACCTGTTTTCCTTTGTTTTGTATTTGTTTTAGTTGGTCAGGGCGTGAGTTGGGTGGGTTGGTCTAGGTTTGATTTTCTATGTTGGGATTTTGTGTTCGGCCTGGTATGATTCTCAATCAGAGACAGCTGTCAATCGTTGTCCCTGATTGAGAATCATACTTAGGCAGCCTGGGTTTCACCTGTGTTTTGTGGGTGTTTGTTCCTGTGTCAGTGTTTGGGCCACACAGGACTGTTTCGGGTTAGTCACGTTTGTTGGTTTTTGTATTTTGTAGTGTTTGTTGTTTTTCCATTAAATAATGAATACTTACCAATCCGCATCTTGGTCCGATCCATGCTCCTCCTCGTCTGAGGAGGAGAACGACTACGACAGCCGTTACATTACACATGTTCCTGATAAGCTATCTGGAATCTGAAAAAAATACCCAGATGGCATGTTTGATGCAAACCAGACTGTTTTTATAGTAGTTTTGGTGCTTTTCCACTGCAGGACCGTGACATGCCGGGCAGTGAATATCAGGGTTCCTATTTAATTTCCATTTGCCCATGGCCCGCTTGATTCCTGGAACCAAGCTGGATATTCAGCTTTGTTTGATATCTGGTACTGACCTCCAACCAAGTAGGCCGGTGGGTGGGGTTACAAATACCCGTACTCAATGATTGGCCTCACGCAATGAGGTCACAGTGTTGCGTATGTTGTTAATACTCATGCATGAGCCACTGGCGCCATTTTTATAAGAGAAAGAAAATCTGACTACGAACAGTACAGCTACGCTAACGAATAACTCTAAATGTAAAAACAAATAATGGAAGCAGCAAATTGGTCAGTTGGAGATGTCCAAGCGCTTTTGAGAATCTGGTCAGACTCCAGCATCCAGAGGCAACTGGATTCTTCCTGGATTGAAAAGGTCTTCAAAAAGATATTAGATACATTAGCCGAGATGGGAGTCCATAGGTCAGTAAAACAGTGCAGGGAAAAAATTAAGAAACTCAAACAAGAATATATAAAAAGATAAAAGACCACAACAACAAAAGTGTATCAGACAGCGATATTTAAAGCCATGATGACGCCGAGCATCGTTGACCAGCACGGTAATAAATTGTTAGCAAGTTAGCTACCAATGTCATCAGTGTAGCTAGCTGTAGCGTGTGAGAATGAGTACTGCGCAAGACGTGAACCAGGGTTGATAACTTGTCATATAAATATCCATGGAAGGCCAATGCCATGGACTTAGCTATATGTTTGACTTTAGCCGGAGTATCTGAATTTACAGCATACAAACAAACATATTTATACTTTTCAGAGGTCATTCCTGAACCTACAGACTCAGAAGAAGCTGCATGCGGAAATAGTGAAGCCACAACCTCAGAGCCCAGCACCCTCAGACACTCAGGGCCCATCAACACAATAAATGCTCCTGCAAACCCCTGAGCTCTGCACCCCCAGCTCAGGCACCAAGTGTCCATTTTCGGGTTGGTAAACATTTCGATGTCAATTGATTGTCATGTTCACTTGTTTAGCCATAATCACACAATTTAGCTGTCTTCAAAAGGGGTGGGCAATGTCATCCACAGAGGGCTTTTGTCATGGCAGTGTTATGTCCCTAAACATTTTTCAAGGAGACAGTGTGGATCTATGAATGTATATATAAAACTGTCAAACTGATTCAATTAATCATATTCTGACCCAAGACCTTTATTTTTTGCATCATTGGTGTATCTGGTTGGCTCCACACTGGATACGATTTTAAGAAAGTTCATGAGACAATACAAACTGCACTCATGCTGGCTGCCCTTAGGTTTGCTTTGGAGTCTGTACCTTATCAAGCCTGTACGTCTGCCTATATACACTACAAAAGTATGTGGCCACTCTTATTCCAAAATCATGGGCATTAGTATGGATTTGGTCCCCCTTTGCTGTTATAACAACCTTCACTATTCTGGGAAGGCTTTCCACTAGATGTTGGAACATTGCTGCGAGGACTTTCTTCCATTCAGCCAGAGCATTAGTGAGGTCGGGCACTGTTGTTGTGCAATTAGGACTGACATCGATCTCGACAAACCATTTCTGTATGGACCTCGCTTTGTGCACTGGGGCACTGTTGAAACAGGAACGGGCCTTCCCCAAACTGTTACCACAAAGTTGGAAGCACAGAATCGTGTAAAATGTCACTGTATGCTGTAGCGTTAATATTTCACTTCACTGGAACTAAGGGGTCTAGCCAGAACCATGAAAAACAGTCCCAGACAATTTTTTCCTCCCCCACCAAACTTTACAGTTGGCACTATGCATTCGGGCAGGTGTGCATAGTTTGCATTCACTGGTGGTCAGTCCCGTTTAAGATGAGGGAGGACATTTCTTTTTCATGAACATGTCCTTATTTCTATTACAACATATCAGATGACTCTCATTAATTTTCCATTCACTCAGTTCAATGTAACAGCGATAGGTTGAGACTACTACATGATACTCTCATTTTCCATATACCCCATCATGAGGTTGCTACAACCTAGCCTATGAATGAAAGTTTACAGCGTAGTTGCAGACAGATCGAGACACACATTTGAGGTGACAGACAGTGACACATGGACAGACATTCAATACCGCCTTGCACACTCTTGCCTGCATCTATCTGATATAGGGTTTAATCATTAGTCCAACAGTTGCAAACAAGAGTTTCTATTGGACAAATGCAGGAATGTTTATCCCTGTTTTGTTCCGTTTGATTCCGTTTAAGAAATGTTTTTCAAAAGACTCGGCAGAATGAATATACCCCTGATCACAAAGTTCACTTTCATGGCAGCCACATCCTATGTGCTCTCCTTCTCTCACCTCTTCCCTTTGCTTGTGGACTTCAATGCCCGACACGTCAGCTGTATGTGACCAGATGAAAAAACATTTCCAAGCCAAACTGCTACACACAGCCTACATCATTGTCACCATATTAGCTAAAGTAACGTCATAGTCAGCATAGCTAATAGAACTAACGTGTTAGTAAACCCGCTACAATCATGCAGTAACCTTACAGTGTACAGTCAGTAAACAGTTTCTTCAACGGGCCCTGGCAATAAATTAGCAATACCAAAAGCTTACCTTGACTACTTAGCTGCATGTGCTAGCTAAGTAAGTGAAACTTAATTATTTCTCTCTTACTTTTCCTTCATTTTGGAATAAATTAATTTGTTCAAAACTGTTAAACTATTGTCTTTCTCTCTCTTTGAGTCAACTACTAACCACATTTCATACACTGCAGTGCTAGCTGCTTTCAGTACTAGATTAATTATCCGATCCTTTGATTGGGTGAACAACATGTCAGTTCATTCTGCAAGAACTTTGATAGGTTGGAGGACATCCTCCGGAAGTTGTCATAATTACTGTTTATTAAGTCTATGGAAGGGGATGAGAACCATGAGCCTCCTAGGTTTTGTATTGAAGTCAATGTACCCAGGGTAGGACGGAAGCTCGCTGTCCTCTGGCTACACCATAGTAATACCCTACAGAGTGCTGTTGCGGCTACTGTAGACCTTCTTTGCAAAATTGTGCATTTTAATCAGTTATTTGGTGACATGTGATAGTGTAGTTTTATCTAAAAAGGATACATTTTTATGTTTTACAATTAAACAATTTATGAAATTCACAGAGGAGGATGGTCCTCCCCTTCCTCATCTGAGGAGCCTCCACTGTTTGTATTTGTATTTATTATGGATCCCCATTAGCTGCTACTCTTCCTGGAGTCCGGCAAACAATTTTAAAAACGTTACAATACATTCACAGATTTCACAACACACTGTGTGCCCTCAGGCCCCTTCTCCACCACTATCACATATCTACAATACAAAATTCATGTGTACGTGTATGTATTAAGTGTATGTTATCGTGTGTGTGTACGCATGTGTCTGTGCCTATGTTTGTGTTGCTTCACAGTCCCTGCTGTTCCATAATTGTATCTGTTTTTTAAATCAAATTTTTCTGCTTGCGTCAGTTACTTGATGTGGAATAGAGTTCAATGTAGTCATGGCTCTATGTAGTACTGTGCGCCTCCCATAGTCTGTTCCGGACTTGGGGATTGTGAAGAGACCTCTTGTGGCATGTCTTGTGGGGTATGCATGAGGTTGCTGAGCTGTGAGCCAGGAGAGATTGACATGCATATTTTTAATGTTAGCTCTCTGTGTACATCCAAGGGCCAGCCATGCTGCCCTGTTCTGAGCCAATTACCATTTTCATAAGTCCCTTTTGTGGCACCTGCCAGAGGACAGAACAGTAGTTCAGGTGCGACAAAACTAGGACCTGTAGGACCTGCCTTGTTGATAGTGCTGTTAAGAAATGTAGCTAGATAGCTAGCTAGGTAAACAAGGAATCCCAACGCATGATGTAACGTTAGTTAGCGAGCCAGCCAGCTAACGTTAGCTAGCTAGCTAGCAGTACACTGACTTGAAATGAAAATTCTTTGTCAAAATTAGAGTGGAGTCTTTGGTAAGACATGTAACTAGCTAGCTAAACAATGGACTATAATCAAAACTCATGACGTTACTACCCTGCATGAATCTGCAGGTAGCTTCCAACCAGAATATATGGCTATAACTAGTCAAGCAAATGTGTCTGAGATACGAAGAATAAGATCATACACATAACATTAGCTAGCAACCCAGCCAACTAATGTTAGCTAGCTAACAGTACACTTGAAATGAAACCATTTTCTGTCAAAATTAGAAACGTGTAATATCTGAAAATGTAGCTAGCTAGACTATCTTATCAGTACACATAATGGTTGGATGTGTCTCCTGTCTGATGCCATGCCTGGTTGCTCTTAGTTTGACTATGTAATCCAGACTGCTATCATACTCGAATCCCACAAATGTAAATTCTCGGAAAGTAGAGAGCATACACATAGCATACACATAACAGTACACTTTAACTTAATATTAGGTTTATTCAGTTTTACTAAACGACACATTTGAAAAAAGCCGTGTTTGACAAGATTACCTAGACATACCGACCAGCTCCAATAGACATGCTATATGGCAATCCAAACTCATCTCTCGGCATGTCCAGCCCACTCATTATCTCAGCTAATCATGGCTAGTAGGAAGGTTGCTCTCTTTTTCTGTGGCTAAACCAACTAGGCTAGTAATTTAACAATTATGTTTGTATTTACAGATGGCATACAAGTTTGATCTTAAGGCACATGAAAGTTCACATGTTCGAGAAGGCATTTCTGCCAAAAAATGCATTTTGATAAATATTTTTTACGTTCAAACAGCTCTCCTGTGAAGTCGTGATTGCGACTTACGCCTAGTTTCCTGAATCAGTTCACATATGCTACATGTGCACAACCAAGTAAGAACAGTAGGCTAAATTATGAGGGGAAAAGGGACCAAATTATTAGGGTGAGGCACATGGGGTGAGGCACAATAGCTTACTACTCAACATACACATGTTACTAATACATTAGTATTACTTTCTTAGCTACAGTATACATATCCCCCTGGCATATTACCTCACTTATGCAGCAGCATACAATACATTTTTTGATGCACCTTGTTGTGCTTTGCTCATTTGAACAAGAAGGTAGCACGACAGTACTGCGTGGGAAAATCTTTTCATCAAACTTTTGTCATCAAAGTCTGTTTTTCACCGGATTTATGGCGCTTTCAAGACAACTGGGAACTCTGGAAAAAAACAAGGTTGAATCATGACATCAGTGATCTTCAGGTCAGAGCTCTCGAAAGAGAGCTACCATGACACAAGGCGAGACCCAGATGCAGACACAGGAGGCAGATGGTTGGAGTCTTACAATGTTTTTCTTTACCTTTGGTGTGGACGTCACTTCCTCTTGAATTTGCAGACGTGTTGCTGTGCGTTTTGTTGCCAACCTTACTTTGCTAGCTGACAACTTTACGTTTTTTTTTCTTTTTACTTTTTAATTACTGTTTATATTTTTAGTTTTTCCATCACAACTTTTTTCCCTCATTCAACTTTTTCACTCCGGGCGCTTTATCTGGACATGGTTCGTCAGCACTTTCAACAGCCGAAGCTAAGTAGTAACATTAACATGATGTCTTTTAAATGCAGTCGCTGTACTCATATTATACAGGAGAACGATCGCCTTACGGCGAGGATAGCTGTGCTGCAAGCCCAGCTTCAGACGCAATCGTTAGGCAAGGGTAATTTCAGTGTAGGAAAGGAAGAAACAGCGTCTGTGCCACCAATAAGTACAGATACTAACGTTAGTATAAATCCCCCCGCACAGTCCCCGCAGCCGGACAACTTTCTCATGGCTTCTGGAGGGAAATGCTGTAGGAATGCTCAACTGGTGTCGCTCATTCAGCCGACAGAAACTTTCAACCGGTTTTCCCCATTAAGTAGCGAGTCGGAGTCTGAGGCCGAGTTTTCTCTTGTCTCTACTCCTCCCGTTACGGGGTCTGAGACGCCGAAGGCTCCCACCATTAGCTCTGACAAATTGAAAACCCTAGTCATTGGCGACTCCATTACCCGCAGTATTAGACTTAAAACGAATCACCCAGCGATCATACACTGTTTACCAGGGGGCAGGGCTACCGACGTTAAGGCTAATCTGAAGATGGTGCTGGCTAAAGCTAAAACTGGCGAGTGTAGAGAGTATAGAGATATTGTTATCCACGTCGGCACCAACGATGTTAGGATGAAACAGTCAGAGGTCACCAAGCGCAACATAGCTTCAGCGTGTAAATCAGCTAGAAAGATGTGTCGGCATCGAGTAATTGTCTCTGGCCCCTCCCAGTTAGGGGGAGTGACGAGCTACGAGTGACGAGCTACAGCAGAGTCTCACAACTCAATCGCTGGTTGAAAACTGTTTTCTGCCACTCCCAAAAGATAGAATTTGTAGATAATTGGCCCTCTTTCTGGGACTCACCCACAAACAGGACCAAGCCTGACCTGCTGAGGAGTGACGGACTCCATCCTAGCTGGAGGGGTGCTCTCATCTTATCTACCAACATAGACAGGGCTCTAACTCCTCTAGCTCCACAATGAAATAGGGTGCAGGCCAGGCAGCAGGCTGTTAGCCAACCTGCCAGCTTAGTGGAGTCTGCCACTAGCATAGTCAGTGTAGTCAGATCAGCCATCCCCATTGAGACTGTGTCTGTGCCTCGACCTAGGTTGGGAAAAACTAAACATGGTGGTGTTCGCCTTAGCAATCTCATTAGGATAAAGACCTCCTCCATTCCTGCCATTATTGAAAGAGATCGTGATACCTCACATCTCAAAATAGGGTTACTTAATGTTAGATCCCTCACTTCAAAGGCAGTTATAGTCAATGAACTAATCACTGATCACAATCTTGATGTGATTGGTCTGCCTGAAACATGGCTTAAGCCTGATGAATTTACTGTGTTAAATGAGGCCTCACCTCCTGGTTACACTAGTGACCATATCCCCCGTGCATCCCGCAAAGGCGGAGGTGTTGCTAACATTTACGATAGCAAATTTAAATTTACAAAAAAAAAATGACGTTTTCGTCTTTTGAGCTTCTAGTCATGAAATCTATGCAGCCTACTCAATCACTTTTTATAGCTACTGTTTACAGGCCTCCTGGGCCATATACAGCGTTCCTCTCTGAGTTCCCTGAATTCCTATCGGACCTTGTAGTCATAGCAGATAATATTCTAATTTTTGGTGATTTTAATATTCATATGGAAAAGTCCACAGACCCACTCCAAAAGGCTTTCGGAACCATCATCGACTCAGTAGGTTTTGTCCAACATGTCTCTGGACCTACTCACTGCCACAGTCATACTCTGGACCTAGTTTTGTCCCATGGAATAAATGTTGTAGATCTTAATGTTTTTCCTCATAATCCTGGACTATCGGACCACCATTTTATTACGTTTGAAATCGCAACAAATAATCTGCTCAGACTCCAACCAAGGAGCATCAAAAGTCGTGCTATAAATTCTCAGACAACACAAAAATTCCTTGATGCCCTTCCAGACTCCTTCTGCCTACCCAAGGACGTCAGAGGACAAAAATCAGTTAACCACCTAACTGAGGAACTCAATTTAACCTTGCGCAATACCCTAGATGCAGTTGCACCCCTAAAAACGAAAAACATTTGTCATAAGAAACTAGCTCCCTGGTATACAGAAAATACCCGAGCTCTGAAGCAAGCTTCCAGAAAATTGGAACGGAAATGGCGCCACACCAAACTGGAAGTCTTCCGACTAGCTTGGAAAGACAGTACCGTGCAGTATCGAAGAGCCCTCACTGCTGCTCGATCATCCTACTTTTCCAACTTAAAAACCTTTTGTCAATAGGGGGAGCTGTTAGCACTATTTGTTTTTTTACATTTCCAAATTAAACTGCCTCGTACTCAATTCTTGCTCGTACAATATGCATATTATTATTACTATTGGATAGAAAACAATCTCTAGTTTCTAAAACCGTTTGAATTATGTCTGTGGGTGGAACAGAACTCATTCTACAGCACTTTTCCTGCCAGGGAGTGAGATTTCAGAAATCTTGGCCTCTGTTCCCAGGTCAGTTTATAAGTCTCTGTGAATGCTGTGGGGCTACAAACACTGCCTACGCCTTCCTCTAGATGTCAGTAAGTGGTGACAATTTGAATGGGGTCGATTGCGCAATCTGGGACTTTATATAAGCCCAAATTGCGGAAGTACCTTTCTTTTCTACCCTGCGCTTGACGCACGATGGACGTCGGACTGGCCTCCTTCCAAGCTTTGGTTTAGCAAGTTCTATATCCCCGGTCATGTTTTTATTCGTTATAGGTGTTAAAGACATCATAAGGTTGTTAATTTAAACCGACTTATAGCAGTTTATTGCGATTTTCTGGCATTTCTTTGTGACGCACTTTCAAGAGTTGGACACTTTTCCGGTACATGCCGAACGTTAGTGGCCATTTCGACAGGACAAGAGGACATCTTTTGACCAAAAGACGATTGTTCTGGACAACGGACACCTTTCCCAAGATTCTGATGCGAGTTCATCTAAAAGTAAGAACTATTTATGCTGATAAATCGTTGTTCTGTTGAAAAATGTTAAATGCATAAGCGGCCATTAATTTTTGGGTAGCTTCGCTTTAGCGCACCTTGTATTGCGCAGTAAGGTTAATTTTAAAAATGTAATTCAGCGATTGCATTAAGAACTAATTTGTCTTTCAATTGCTGTCCACCCTGTATTTTTTAGTCAAGTTTATGATTATTTATTGATTAGACTAGGTGTCTTTCCAAGATGGCGCCCGACATTTTCTGACCAGCTTGGCTACTTTTCTCATTGTATAACCACGATTTTTGTGGCTAAATATGCACATTTTCGAACAAACTCTATATGTATGTTGTAATATGATGTTACAGGAGTGTCATCTGAAGAATTCTGAGAAGGTTAGTGAAAAAAATTATATATTTTGGTGGTGATAACGTTATCGCTCTTTTTGCCTTGAATCAATGCTGGGGTAATGTTTGCACATGTGGTATGCTAATATAACGATATATTGTGTTTTCGCTGTAAAACACTTAGAAAATCTGAAATATTGTCTGGATTCACAAGATCTGTGTCTTTCAATTGCTGTACGCTGTGTATTTTTAAGAAATGTTTTATGATGAGTAATTAGGTAATACACGTTGCTCTCTGTAGTTATTCTAGTCGAGTTGTGATGGTGGCTGCAATGGTAAACTATGATTTATACCTGAAATATGCACATTTTTCTAACAAAACATATGCTATACAATAAATATGTTATCAGACTGTCATCTGATTAAGTTTTTTCTTGGTTAGTGGCTATTCATTTCTTTATTTGGTCGAATTGGTGATAGCTACTGATGGAGTGAAAAAATGGTGGAGTAAGAAAAATGTTGTCTTTTGCTAACGTGGTTAGCTAATAGATTTACATATTGTGTCTTCCCTATAAAACATTTTAAAAATCAGAAATGGTGGCTAGATTCACAAGAAGTGTATCTTTCATCTGGTGTCTTGGACTTGTGATTTAATGATATTTAGATGCTAGTATTTACTTGTGACGCTATGCTAGGCTATGCTAGTCAGCTTTTTTACTGGTGGGGGGTGCTCCCGGATCCGGGTTTGGGAGGAACTAGAAGTTAATTGAGGAAAATAAGAACGATCCAAAATTTCTGAACTTCATGAACTTCTTTGAGGAAAAGATCATGATCATTAGAAAGCAAATTACGGACTCCTCTTTAAATCTGCGTATTCCTCCAGGGCTTAGCTGTCCTGGATCTGCACAGCTCTGCAAGGGCCTGGGATCGGGAGAGACACTTAAGTGTTTTAGTACTATATCTCTTGACAAATTGATTGAAAATAATCATGGCCTCTAAACCTTCAAGCTGCATACTGGATCCTATTCCTACTAAACTACTGAAAGAGCTGCTTCATGTGCTTGGCCCTCCTATGTTGAACATAATAAACGGCTCTCTATCCACCGGATGTGTACCAAACTCACTAAAAGTGGCAGTAATAAAGCCTCTCTTGAAAAAGCCAAACCTTGACCCGGAAAATATAAAAAACTATCGGCCTATATCGAATCTTCCATTCCTCTCAAAAAAAATTGAAAAAGCTGTTGTGCAGCAACTCACTGCCTTCCTGAAGACAAACAATGTATACGAAATGCTTCAGTCTGGTTTTAGACCCCATCATAGTACTGAGACTGCACTTGTGAAGGTGGTAAATTACCTTTTAATGGCGTCAGACCGAGGCTCTGCATCTGTCCTCGTGCTACTAGACCTTAGTGCTGCCTTTGACACCATTGATCACCACACTCTTTTGGAGAGACTGGAAACCCAAATTGGTCTACACGGACAAGTTCTGGCCTGGTTTAGATCTTATCTGTCGGAAAGATATCAGTTTGTCTCTGTGAATGGTTTGTCCTCTGACAAATCAACTGTACATTTCGGTGTTCCTCAAGGTTCCGTTTTAGGACCACTATTGTTTTCACTATATATTTTACCTCTTGGGGATGTTATTCGAAAACATAATGTTAACTTTCACTGCTATGCGGATGACACACAGCTGTACATTTCAATGAAACATGGTGAAGCCCCAAAATTGCCCTCGCTAGAAGCCTGTGTTTCAGACATAAGGAAGTGGATGGCTGAAAACTTTCTACTTTTAAACTCGGACAAAACAGAGATGCTAGTTCTAGGTCCCAAGAAACAAAGAGATCTTCTGTTGAATCTGACAATTAATCTTGATGGTTGTAAAGTCGTCTCAAATAAAACTGTGAAGGACCTCGGCGTTACTCTTGACCCTGATCTCTCTTTTGACGAACATATCAAGACTGTTTCAAGGACAGCTTTTTTCCATCTACGTAACATTGCAAAAATCAGAAATTTTCTGTCCAAAAATGATGCAGAAAAATTAATCCATGCATTTGTTAATTCTAGGTTAGACTACTGCAATGCTCTACTTTCCGGCTACCCGGATAAAGCACTAAATAAACTTCAGTTAGTGCTAAATACGGCTGCTAGAATCCTGACTAGAACCAAGAAATTTGATCATATTACTCCAGTGCTAGCTTCCCTACACTGGCTTCCTGTTAAGGCAAGGGCTGATTTCAAGGTTTTACTGTTAACCTATAAAGCGTTACATGGGCTTGCTCCTACCTATCTTTCCGAGTTGGTGCTGCCGTACATACCTACACGTACGCTACGGTCACAAGACGCAGGCCTCCTAATTGTCCCTAGAATTTCTAAGCAAACAGCTGGAGGCAGGGCTTTCTCCTATAGATCTCCATTTTTATGGAATGGTCTGCCTACCCATGTGAGAGACGCAGACTCGGTCTCAACCTTTAAGTCTTTACTGAAGACTTATCTCTTCAGTAGGTCATATGATTGAGTGTAGTCTGGCCCAGGAGTGTGAAGGTGAACGGAAAGGCTCTGGAGCAACGAACCGCCCTTGCTGTCTCTGCCTGGCCGGTTCCCCTCCACTGGGATTCTCTACCTCTAACCCTATTACAGGGGCTGAGTCACTGGCTTACTGGTGCTCTTTCATGCCGTCCCTAGGAGGGGTGCGTCACTTGAGTGGGTTGAGTTACTGACGTGATCTTCCTGTCTGGGTTGGCGCCCCCCCTTGGTTTGTGCTGTGGTGGAGATCTTTGTGGGCTATACTCGGCCTTGTCTCAGGATTGTAAGTTGGTGGTTGAAGATATCCCTCTAGTGGTGCAGGGGCTGTGCTTTGGCAAAGTCGGTGGGGTTATATCCTTCCTGTTTGGCCCTGTCCGGGGGTATCATCGGATGGGGCCACAGTGTCTCCTGACCCCTCCTGTCTCAGCCTCCAGTATTTATGCTGCAGTAGTTTGTGTCGGGGGGCTAGGGCCAGTTGGTTACATCTGGAGTACTTCTCCTGTCTTATCCAGTGTCCTGTGTGAATTTAAGTATGCTCTCTCTAATTCTCTCCTTCTCTCTTTCTTTCTCTCTCTCGGAGGACCTGAGCCCTAGGACCATACATCAGGACTACCGGGCATGATGACTCCTTGCTGTCCCCAGTCCACCTGGCTTTGCTGCTGTTCCAGTTTCAACTGTTCTGCCTGCAGTTATGGAACCCCTACCTGTCCCAGACCTGCTGTTTTCAACTCTTAATGATTGGCTATGAAAAGCCAACTGACATTTATTCCTGATTATTATTTGACCATGCTTGTCATTTATGAACATTTTGAACATCTTGGCACTCTCTAATTCTTTCCTTCTCTCTTTCTTTCTCTCTCTCGGAGGAACTGAGCCCTAGGACCATACGTCAGGACTACCGGGCATGATGACTCCTTGCTGTCCCCAGTCCACCTGGCCTTGCTGCTGTCCCAGTTTCAACTGTTCTGCCTGCGGTTATGGAACCCCTACCTGTCCCAGACCTGCTGTTTTCAACTCTTAATTATCGGCTATGAAAAGCCAACTGACATTTATTCCTGATTATTATTTGACCATGCTTGTCATTTATGAACATTTTGAACATCTTGGCCATGTTCTGTTATAATCTCCACCCGGCACAGCCAGAAGAGGACTGGCCACCCCTCATAGCCTGGTTCCTCTCTAGGTTTCTTCCTAGGTTTTGGCCTTTCTAGGGAGTTTTTCCTAGCCACCGTGCTTCTACACCTGCATTGCTTGCTGTTTGGGGTTTTAGGCTGGGTTTCTGTACAGTACTTCGAGATATTAGCTGATGTACGAAGGGCTATATAAAATGATTGATTGATTGAAAAGGAGTAGGCAAGAGAATGGTCGTGGACAGACAAAAGGTCAAAACCAGACCAGAGTCCAAGAGGTACAGAGTGGCAAACAGGCTCGTGGTCAAGGCAGGCAGAAAGGTCAGGCAGGCGGGTACAGAGTCCAGAAACAGGCAAGGGTCAAATCCGGGAGGACTAGAAAAAGGAGAATACAAAAAGCAGGAGAACGGGGAAATGCTGGTTGATTTGGAAAACATATAAGACGATCTGGCACAGAGAGACAGGAAACACAAGGACAAATACACTGGGGAAAATAAGCGACAGCTGGAGGGGGTGGAGACAATCATAGGGACAGGTGAAACAGATCAGGGCGTGACACAAAACAGGCAACAACAAAAAATAATGATCTGAATGATGGGTCGCCACTGGGTACAGAAACCAAAAAAGGGAAAGAACCACTGAGCTAAGAGATCTGAGTACAGCGCTCAGAGACCAAAACAAGCCATACAGATACCCACCATGTTGTGGAGTCAACAGTCGTCAGAAATAGCATTATAAATATTAACTTACCTTTGATGATCTTCATCAGAATGCACTCCCAGGAATCCCAGTTCCACAATAAATGTTTGTTTTGTTCGCTAAAGTCCATAATTTATGTCCAAATACCTCCTTTTTGTTCGTGTGTTGAGTTCACAAATCCAAACTCACAACGCGCGGGCAAGTCCAGGCAAAAGTTCAGACGAAAAGTTCAAAAAGTTATATTACAGTTCGTAGAAACATGTCAAACGATGTATAGAATCAATCTTTAGGATGTTTAACATAAATCTTCAATAATGTTCCAACCGGAGAATTCCTTTGTCTTTAGAATTGCAATGGAACGCAGGTCGCTCTCACATGAGCATGCGTGATCAGTTAATGCCACTCTGGCAGACCCCTGACTCAATAAGCTCTCCTTCCCCCCTCCTTCACAGTAGAAGCATCAAACAAGGTTCTAAAGACTGTTGACATCTAGTGGAAGCCTTAGGAAGTGCAATATGACCCCATAGACACTGTATATTTGATAGGCAATGACTTGGAAAACTACAAACCTCAGATTTCCCACTTCCTGGTTTGATTTTTTCTCAGGTTTTTGCCTGCCATATGAGTTCTGTTATACTCACAGACATCATTCAAAGAGTTTTAGAAACTTCAGAGTGTTTTCTATCCAACTCTACTAACAACATGCATATATCAGCAACTGGGCCTGAGTAGCAGGCAGTTTACTCTGGGCACCTTATTCATCCAAGCTACTCAATACTGCCCCCAGCCATAATTAATGAAAGCATAAAGATGTTGATGAACAGATACTGTGTAAAACTTTAGAGTACTTAAGCATCGAATACATTTCAATATGGGGGGATTTTCACACCTACAGTAGCCGGACTATTAAACTAATCGGTGGATAACAGATTGGCTCTCGGGAACTCATTAAGAGGCGGAATCTATCATCAATATGCTTTAAATACCACAATGTCACAAATAATTGAACACACACAACTTGAGCAGATTAACTTGGTAAAAAATAATGATATTTTGGAGAATATATTATTTTCAAATAACCGAAAGTGAGCAATTGTAATCTGAATAAAGGGAAAATGGCCATTCTTGAACATGGGGTGAGACATTCTTACTAATTTGTAAATAAAGCTAGTTTGTTATTTAGAATGATTTATTTCTGTTTTTAGAGGAAGAGAAACCAAAAGCCCACCGTGCCTATTTTTCGAAAATCAATGTTGCCTGATGCAGGACTCTAGTGCCGGAGGAGAGACTCTCAGAATGAAAACGCCTCCATTAATTGTCACAGTTTAGACTACCGATAGATCAGCGTTCTAACTCCCCCTTGTGATAATGTGGTGCAATGACAGAATGCAACCATCTACCACAAAAGGTCGCGGCATAAGCTCATAACTTTTAACTTGTGGCTGCAGGGGCAGTATTGAGTAGCTTGGATGAAAGGTGCACAGAGGTGCCCAGAGTAAACGGCCTGCTCCTCAGTCATAGTTGCTAATATATGCATATTATTATTAGTATTGGATTGAAAACACTCTGAAGTTTCTAAAACTGTTTGAATTATGTCTGTGAGTATAACAGAACTCATATGGCAGGCAAAAACCTGAGAAAAAATCCAAACAGGAAGTGGAAATTATTAGGCTGGTCGATTTTCAACCAAGATCCCATTGAAATCACAGCGAGATATGAATGAGTTTTCACTTCCTACAGCTTCCACTAGATGTCAACAGTCTGTAGAACTTTGTCTGATGCCTCTACTGTGAAGTGGGGCCGAATGAGAGAGGAATTAGTCAATGACCTGACCATGCTTTCACCATGCGCGTTCACATAAGAGGGAGCTCTGTTCCATCGCTCATCTGAAGTCAATGTAATTCTCCGGTTGGAACGTTATTCAAGATGAACAACATTCTAAAGATTGATTCAATACATCGTTTGACATGTTTCTACTGACTGTTACTGAACTTTTGGAAATTTCGTCAGCTTTTAGGGAACGCGCTTCGTGACTTTGGAATTGTTTACCAAACGCGCTAACAAAAGTAGCTAATTGGACATAAATAACGGACATTATCGAACAAATCAAGCATTTATTGAGGACCTGGGATTCCTGGGAGTGCATTCTGATGAAGATCATCAAATGTAAGGAAACATTTATCATGTAATTTCTGGTTTCTGTTGACTCCAACATGGTGGCTAATCTATTATTCTGAGCGCCGTCTCAGATTATTGCATGGTTTGCTTTTTCCGTAAAGTTTATTTTTAATCTGACACAGCGGTTGCATTAAGGAGAGGTATATCTATAATTCCATGTGTATAACTTGTATTATCATCTACATTTATGATGAGTATTTCTGTTGAAACGATGTGGCTATGCAAAATCACTGGATGTTTTTGGAACTAGTGACTGTAACGCGCCAATGTAAACTCAGATTTTTATATAAATATGGACTTTATCAAACAAAACACATATGTATTGTGTAACATGAAGTCCTATGAGTGACATCTGATGAAGATCATCAAAGGTTAGTGATTCATTTTATCTCTATTTATGCTTTTTGTGACTCCTCTCTTTGGCTGGAAAAATGGCTGTGTTTTTCTGTGACTAGGTACTGACCTAACATAATCGTTTGGTGTGCTTTCGTCGTAAAGCCTTTTTGAAATCGGACACTGTTGTGGGATTAACAACAAGTTTATCTTTAAAATGGTGTGAAATACTTTTAATTATGAGATTTCTGTTGTTTGAATTTGGCGCCTGCACTTTCACTGGCTGTTGTCAAGTCGATCCCTTTAACGAGATCTTAGCCGATCTCAGTCATAAGAGGTTAATAAAATAACAATTAAAAAAGACTTTCAAAATGCATATGTTTATTTCAAATACTGTACAGTACATCTCAGGTACATTTTAGTTGCACTTCCCCCCCAGCTCCACGACCACGGGTTAAACTTTCTGAGATTATCAATGTATTGGTTGCATTGTTGTGTCGTCAGTTTCTCAAGCCAAAACGTCTTGATGGCCTTCACCAGTTCATCTTTGCTTGTAGGCTTGGCTGAGTTACGGATGAATTTTCAGAATAAAGTAGGCTAATGAAGGCAACACATTTTTGCTTACTGGAACACCCAAAGTCATCCAATTGTTATAATAGGATTTGAAGCAATAGCCTACCCGCGTGTGGTCAACTATTTCAGCACAATTTCGCATTGCACTGAGACAGGCATGGGGACTGATCTTGTTAATTTAATGAGATTTTTATTTTCAGTAAATCTCCGTTTAGGTATTGGTTAGCCTACAATTAGGGTGTGGAAATGTTAGGATTATTTTGCCTTTAGTTGCATACTCCTGACCGGTCACGTTGTATAGCGCCATATTTTCCTGACGGGAACCCTAAGGGTTTTTAAAATAATTTGGGGGGGGAATAGAAACACCATAATATTAATCAAACTAATTAAGCTACATTTCTTCAAATCAATCCCATATACTATGTTCTTACAAAAAAAGGTTTTACATTCTCTAGTACAGCCAATATTAAGAACTGTCAAATGCTTCTCAAAGATGTCCTCTGGTGGTCAAACTAGCACTAACTAGCATTAATGGCAACAATGGCTGACACTTAAATAACATGCCATAGAATTCTGCGGCAGCCCGCAAGGTGCGCTGCAGTATGACGCAATTTTTAAAGGAAGAACCTCTCTTTTGGTACTATGTGATCAGAGGACAATATTCAGAAAGTTTTTCAAAACCCACACAAAGTAGGCTATTGGATTGACAATGAATCTTACTTCTGTAATGTAAAAATGCAAACAACTATTGAGAGACTATTTAAAAATGTAGATAAACTCTCTCAATAAGATTTAGTACAGACCAGGCCTGAAACAAAATGTAAAAATAGTAGACTACTTTGACAACAATTCAGTGAAAGCAACAAATAACAATAAACAATAAACGATTTGTAGGACAAATTCATATTTCACAGTCACTTTGTTGCTTGCATTAAGCCTACAACATGTCATGGAACTTCTGGAAGGACAGACCCATCCTGCAAAGTAGCACAACACGTAAAAATAGTACTTTGACAACAATTACGTGAATGCAACAAGTTTAAGATAGAGACAAATACAGAGAGAAGATACAAAACACAACAACTGTTCAGAGACTATTTTTTTAAAGTACACAATTTCCCTAACAAATTTGTAGAACAAATTCCTATTTCACACTGTCACCTTTGTGTTTGCATTCAGCCTACAACATGTAATGGAACTTGTGGAAGCACTGCACCTTCCCTTAAAGTGTCAGAGAACATGTAGAGCACCTAAAGGAGGTTTCTACACATCTCCCACTCTTTGCCCTGCTTACACTCTGGATACACATCACACAACATCACCTCTTGTGCTCTTCGAACTTCACGAGGGAGTGGCCTGCTTTCAAATTATGAGTTTCAACTGTGATGGCTACTATGGCTTCCTGCCACTGTAGCTATCACAAAGTGAATGCACAAACTTCTTCTCCCTCTTCCTCTTCCTCCTCATGTTCCCTCTTCCTCTCCATGTTCCCCTCCCTCCACTTTCCCTTCTCTTCACTCTGCGCATTCTCTCTCCCTCCACCTTCCTCTCCCTCCTCTTCACTCTCCTCTTCCTCTCTCTCCCTCCACTTTACTCTCACTCCACTCCTCGCTCCACATATCTATCCCTCCAATCATCTCTAACTCCTAATCCTCCCTGCCTTTCGCTGCTGATCCCTGACTCTCCCATCACTTCCCTCGCTTTAACTGACCTAAAGGAAGAGAGAGACAGAGCGAGAGATAGAGAGAAGCAACATATAGGATACAATTGGGGCCAGGAACATCTCTCTTTCTCCCTCCCTCTCCCTTTCACACTGCCTCTCTCTTCCTTCCTCTCTTTCTCAACCATACATATACTCTCTTCCTAATAATCACCTCTTAGGGGTTTCCATAATAAAATGTGTGATACGCTTTCAAAGTGCTAGAAAGTGTCCAAATCCATATCACCAACTAATACAGATACAGCCTCTTCCACAGCAAGTCAAATGACAACATACCCTGTTTCTGGTTTCTGGGTAATGACAACAGCCACGGGAATATGACAACAGGTTGTTATTAGCAAGTACATTTTCAGATATTGACAGAGATATAATTGTTAAAAAACAAGGCCGTTTGCGGCCGCTATAGTAATTTTAAGAAAGGTTGTTGACGGCTGCTATGGGTTCTAAAGGGTTTCATTTGCTCCATCTTGAAAGCTGGAAATGCTCTGTATATACCTAATACCAAGTGATAAACTAAAAATAATTATGTGTTTTGTCAGGCTAACTTGGATCCAATGACTGCCAATGAGGCAGAATCTGGAATGTGAATCAGATAGTTCCTCATCACTGGCAAGCAAAAAGTGAGCTCACCATCTGTATCCATTGACTCACCAGTACAGGGTGTAGAATGGGCTCAATTCAAATTAGCATAAATAATTTACACCTCCACCCACAATGCTTTGCATTTCGACATCGGAGATAACTCTCTCAAATGTATCAACAGAGACGACCACAGATACCCCGAGGAACTGGAAACACATAAAACATAACTTAGATATTATTACATAATAAATTCAACCTGCAAGATAAATCAAAAATCGAAAGTTCTGATGCTGCAAAATAAAAAAATACTGAAGTGTCATCCTTCATACTAAAGTCTCATACTTAAAAAAAGAAAACCAGAGACAAAAGTGTTGCACAAAAGTGAATCACATGTGCACCTGTGTTACATCAGCCCTATCCCTATCAGTCCTGATTCTTCTAATTCACTTAGCCTAGTTCTACGTATGTGATCGATCGTTAGCTGCATGGGCTGTCCTCCCTCTCATCTCAACACAAACGCAAGCATGCGCACACAAACACAAGATTCTCCAGGCAAATAACAACATACCCCTGGCCTGTTATCTCCAAGACAAAGTGGAACTGTCAACATTGTGTGCAGGCTATCTGACTAGAGGTGGTTTCAAATAACAACCACTGTCATACAAAAATGACTCTACAGTGAACTGCTGTTCACTCACAACAAAAACAAAAGATCATAATTGATTTGGTCCTCTGAGAAAAGAGCAGGATGACTCTGGCGCTCGTCAATCCTGGACAGGAAAGTGGATATGACATGGGAAGGGAAGGATTGCCATTACGATGTGCCGACAATCAACAACAGAACACAACAATAAATCACAACCATGCTATGTCCTGTTAGGCACAGAAGGCCCATATAAACTGTGAATACAAAACATTAACACAAAACATTTCCATGACATAGACTGACCAGATGAATCCAGGGGAAAGCTATGATCCCTTATTGACACTTATTCACTTGTTAAATCTACTTCAACCAGTGTAGATGAAGGGGAGGAGACAGGTTCAAGAAGGATTTTTAAGCCTTGAGACAATTGAGACATGGATTGTGTATGTGTGCCACTCAGAGGGTGAATGGACAAGAAAAAATATTTAAGTGAACGGGGTATGGTAGTAGGTGCCAGGAGCACCGGTTTGTCAAGAACTGTAACGCTGCTGGGTTTTTCACACTCAACAGTTTCCCGTGTTTATAATGAATGGTCCACCATCTAAATTACATCCAGCCAACTTGACACACCTTTTGGAAGCAGTGGAATCAACATGGGCCAGCAACCCTGTGGAACGCTTTCGACACCGTGTAGAGTCCATACCCCTACGAATTGAAGCTGTTCTGAGAGCAAAAGGGGTGGTGCAACTCAATATTAGGAAGGTGTTCGAAATGTTTGATATACTTCAGAAAGTATTCACACCCCTTGAATTTTTCCACATTTTGTTGTGTTGCAGCCTGCATTTAAAATGGATGAATTTGAACATTTGTGTCACTGGCTTACACACAATATTCATTATGTCAATGTATGTTTTTATTTTTTACAAATTAATTAAACATGAAAAGCTCAAATGTCTTGAGTCAATAAGTACTCAACCCCTTTGTTAAGGCAAGCCTAAACAAGTTCGGGAGTAAACATTTGCTTAACAAGTCACATCATATGTTGCATGGACTCACTTTGTGTGCCATAATAGTGTTAAAGATGATTTCTGAACAACTACCTCATCTCTGTACCCCACACATACTGTAAGGTCTCTCAGTCAAGCAGTGAAGTTCAAACACAGATTCAACCACAAAGACCAGGGAGGTTTTCCAATGCCTCGCAAATAAGGGCACCTATTGGTAGCACAGTGAAGTTATAAATTCCACCTTGGATGGTGTATCAATACACCCAGTCTTACAAACATACAGGCGTCTGTCCTTTATTAGTTGCTGGAGAGGAAGGAAACTGCTTAGGGATTTCACTTTGAGGTCAATGCTGACTTTAAAACAGTTACAGAGTTTAATGGCTCTGATAGGAGAAAACTGAGGATGCATCAACCACATTGCAGTTAATCCACAATACCAACCTAGAATAAGTGAAAAGGAAGCATGTACAGAATACAAATATTTCAAAACATGCATTCTGTTTTGCAATAAGGCACTAAAGTAAAACTGCCCAAAAAATCTAAGAAATTAACTTTATGTCCTGAATACAAAGCGTTATGTTTGGGGCAAATCCAATACAACACATCACTGAATACCACTCTTCATATTTTCAAGCATGGTGGTGGCTGTATCATGTTATGGGTATGCTTGTCATTGGCAAGGACTTGGGATTTTTGGGGGGGATAAAAAATAAATGGAAAACCTGGATAAGTCTGCTTTCCAACAGACACTGGGAGACAAATTCACCTTTCAGCAGAACAATAACCTAAAACACAAGGCCAAATATACACTGGAATTGCTTACCAAGACAACATTGAATATTCCTGAGAGGTCTAGTTACAGTTTTAACTTAAACCGGCTTGAAAATCTATGGCATGACTTGAAAATGGCTGTCTAGTAATTATCAACAACCAACTTGACAGAGCTTGAATAATTTTTTTAATAATAATGTGCATATATTCTACAATCCAGGTGTTCAAAACTCTTAGAGACTTACCTAGAAAGACTCACCGCTGTAATAGCTCCCAAAGGTGATTCTAACATGTATTGACTCAAGGGTGTAAACACTAGGGCTGTGGCTGTCATACATTTTGTCAGCCGGTGATTGTCAAGCAAATAACTGCCAGTCTCCCGGTTATTGACCGTTAATAAACATAAATACATGTAGCATCTACTGGCTTCCACACATAGCCTACAAGCCACTGATGCAGACCTTTGGAACATCTACCTCCGCCTTTGTGCAAGGAGGAGAACTGCCAGAGCCCTGCAAAATGACCTCCAGCAGGCCACAAATGTGCATGTGTCAGCATATGGTCTCACAAGGGGTCTGAGGATCTCATCTCGGTACCTAATGGCAGTCAGGCTACCTCTGGCGAGCACATGGAGGGCTGTGCGACCCCACAAAGAAATGCCACCCCACACCATGACTGACCCACCGCCAAACCGGTCATGCTGGAGGATGTTGCAGGCAGCAGAACGTTCTCCACGGCGTCTCCAGACTCTGTCACATGTGCCCAGTGTGAACCTGCTTTCATCTGTGAAGAGCACAGGGCGCCAGTGGCGAATTTGCCAATCTTGGTGTTCTCTGGCAAATGCCAAACGTCCTGCACGGTGTTGGGCTGTAAGCACAACCCCCACCTGTGGACGTCGGGCCCTCATACCACCCTCATGGAGTCTGTTTCTGACCGTTTGAGCAGACACATGCACATTTGTGGCCTGCTGGAGGTCATTTTGCAGGGCTCTGGCAGTGCTCCTCCTGCTCCTTCTTGCACAAAGGCGGAGGTAGCGGTCCTGCTGCTGGGTTGTTGCCCTCCTACGGCCTCCTCCACGTCTCCTGATGTACTGGCCTGTCTCCTGGTAGCGCCTCCATGCTCTGGACACTACGCTGAGAGACACAGCAAACCTTCTTGCCACAGCTCGCATTGATGTGCCATCCTGGATGAGCTGCACTACCTGAGCCACTTGTGTGGGTTGTAGACTCCGTCTCATGCTACCACGAGAGTGAAAGCACCGCCAGCATTCAAAAGTGACCAAAACATCAGCCAGGAAGCATAGGAACTGAGAAGTGGTCTGTGGTCACCACCTGCAGAACTACTCCTTTATTGGGGGTGTCTCGCTAATTGCCTTTAATTTCCACCTTTTGTCTATTCCATTTGCACAACAGCATGTGAAATGTATTGTCAATCAGTGTTGCTTCCTAAGTGGACAGTTTGATTTCACAGAAGTGTGATTGACTTGGAGTTACATTGTGTTGTTTAAGTGTTCCCTTTATTTTTTTGAGCAGTGTATATCCACAGGGACACCTCCAATTGACTCAAATGATGTCAATTAGCCTGTCCGAAGCTTTTAAAGCCATGACATAATTTTCTGGAATTTTCCAAGCTGTTTGAAGGCCCAGTCAACTTAGTTTATGTAAACTTTTGACCCACTGGAATTGTGAGACAGTGAATTATAAGTGAAATAATCTGCCTGTAAACAATTGTTGGAAAACTGACTTGTGTCATGCACAAAGTAGATGTCCTAACCGACTTGCCAAAACTATAGTTTGTTAACAAGAAATTTGTGGAGTGGTTGAAGAACGAGTTTTAATGACTCCAACCTAAGTGTATGTCAACTTTAGACTTCAACTGTGTATGGCCTAGCCTATAGAAAGCTGATGGGATCATCCTTTTTCAAATAGAGGCCATCACTCTGTTTTCTCACTCAGTTTTATAGCCTTATTGAAAGGTTGAGCAACATGAGCTCATGGGTTCTCATGAAATGTTTGATTCGAATACATTTGCATTGATGTCAGAGTGATTAGAGGGACAATAGAGTGCTGATTACCAGACGGTTAGCAAGTTTGGTAGGCTACTAATGACCATCAGAAGTATCAGAGCTTGGAGAAGCCTAATTACTGAGACTAAATGGTCATGTGGAATTTGACTGCCGTTATGACTCGTAACCGCCGGTGTGGCAGTAATAGTCACCGTAACAGCCCTAGTGAACACTTATGTAAATTAGATATTTCTGTATCTCATTTTCAATACATTTGCTAAAAATGCTAAAAACATGTTTTCATTTTGTTTTTCTCTAACCCATCTAAACACAATACCGCATATTGACAATCTAATTAATACATTCTGAATTCAGGCTGTAATTAGTCAAGGTTCATGAATACTTTCTGAAGGCACTGTAGATGGCCATATAGCCGAAAGACCAACAGAAGCTGATGTAATGAAAACACAGCAGCAAGTAAGAGGTCTTTGTATGTTTAAACACATATAATAGCATTCTGTTTGTGATATACTGAGAAGATATACTGCTTCATAATGGAAATAATTACAGTTAATTATCAATAATGTTATCAAATGAGATCAAAAATCGAATGAATGTATGCATTATAATGTGTTACCAATGTAACAAGCCACAACCCAGTTTCAAAGAACACTCCGACCTGTGTGTAACGATATGCCATGACATTGGCATATGGAAAGCTGTATTTGGATAAAATAATCCATATTGGCACTATCTGAAATAAAGGCTTCAAGAACAACACACACTGCCACACTGGAGAGATTTAAATATAAGCAGTACAGTACTACTGATGGATTTAATAGAAGAGGATTCTGAAATATTGTCCAGAGGCCACGAGAAGTTCAGAGCGATATATTTCATATACCAATGCGCAACTAAAGTACATTTGGGAAACTTTGCCAAGGCTATGAGCAATGTACTCTTTAAACTGTGCGTGTGCGCATACTTCCTCCGGGACTGTGGCGCAGAATAAATGCCATGCTCCGCAGAGACGCAAGAGATTGCTGAGTTCGCCCCATTAGTTTGGACTATTGATCAACGTGTTTTCTGTGATTGGATCAATATTACATCAGCCCCTTTTCAATACAACAAACCAGAACGCATTTAACTTTGCAAGATTGATTCAATGATTTGTTCATGGCAGAGCCAGAGCGCAACGTAGTATAATTACATGGGCGGGAGTAGCCCCACCAGCAAGTGAATGCCATTTTCAGATCAGAGCGCAGAGCCGCATATGTGCTCATTTGTTGATATTCTTTGCTAGTTAGCGAGTTATTAGCACAGTAATTGATAAGTATAGGTCAGCAATGGGGAGTTACTGCTTCCTACAAAAGCACAAAACGCGTACGCTACATTTCAAGCTGTCTTTGAAAAGCCAGTCAGGTAAAAAGCTTATGTCTTAATTAAAGGGGCAGTGTTGTATTTTGAGACAGGTTAGAATATGCAAATAAGCCAATAGGCAGGTCAGCCTACATTGTCTAATACTCTCTATGGTAAAAATAATTAATTGTGTTTTATATAGTGGTTTATTGCATCATACAATGCAATACAATGCAATTTGCTTTCATCTATTTGGCCCATGGTGTTACAGACCAAGAAAAAAATCATGAATTAATGGCAAGCCCTTCAACCTGTAAAAATGTTTTTAAAAGTCTCATGCAATGTAGGCCTGCATTGAACACCACAAATAGGCTACTGTAGGCTATATCATAGAAATCAAGCATTATTATTTCCATGTGAAAATGTTATGGGATTTGCTCCATTGGTTTTGTTGGCTGACCTACACAATTCTCAAGTAGCCACAATAGCCTATTGGCTACTCTCTAAAACTGTAAGGGTACAGCCTATTTGCTACTGTCTCGAACTGTAAGGGTACAGCCTCAGTGTTCACTGTAAATGCCCACGGGAAGTTGCACAACATTCTCACAATGTTCAAGTTTCCGTTCACAAGACCAAAAATCTGCTTAGTGCCACCCAAAATTAGAGGGAACATTTAGCTATGACTCACTAGGACTGACAGCTCTTCAGAAAAGTTGGACTATGGTTATTGTTAGGCCAACCATCTCAAGTGTTTTCTAGAGTATTATGTGGGCCAAGATGGTCAGGTTTTTCTCTCGGACACATTGGAGGTAGGAAGGAAGGAATGTGATTGATCCAGTTGAAGGAAACAAAAGTTTACCCAGAAAGTTTAGAACAATGATATTGATTACTTGTTTAATATAAGAAATACAAGTCCTGCAATCAATGCTGTCCTACTTGATGCAAAAAAAATTAACTGCATAACATTTTACAGAGCATGATTAGGATGAGGTACACAATGATAATGATTACTTTTAGCATATCCCTCCTTCTCAAAGTAATGCAATCAATACTGTCCTACTTGACGCCCCCAATTAATGTTCTCACAGATTTTTGGAATCAGCGTTCCATGATCAAGCAAATCTGCAGAATAAATCTACTTTTAAAAATCAAGACTCCCATTTATTTGCCGGCTCCCATGTACTGTAGCAAATAACTATCATCACAATGGGTTTAATTTCATACAATAAATGTCACTTGCCAAATATTCTTCAAAGTGGTTCTACCCAGAGAAACAAATACCCAAAGAGAGTGACAACCAGAGTGCTTTTTGTCTCCAGGGCTGGATTACAGAACGGGCACGCAGGGGCAGTAGTCCGACACTGATTGTCTCTCCTTGATTTGTGTCAGTATGAGATTATCCGTCTCTTCTACTCCCTCTTTTCCCCTCAGCCATCTCTCTTCTCCAAAGTGGTTACCCAAAACATCAAAGACAATGGCCAGGGCTGGCTCTACCATGATGGCCAGGGCTGGCTCTACCATGATGGCCAGGGCTGGCTCTACCATGACCAGTAATACATGGGTGTCTGGAAGAGGTGTAATGTCATCCTCATGCCAGAAGCACTTGATATCTCATTGATATCCTTCCAACACATAGCAGGATACATGTTCTTACTGTCAGTTGAGGATAGCATTCTCAAAAATATCACTTCTGAAAGGACTAGCTAGGTTTATTACATTTTATTAAGCCTATATTATTCAATGACAGCAATTCACACAAAATGTCAAATTTGAAATTCCAACTTTTCTAAATTTTTTGAGCGTCAGCATGATTTAAAAAGATGATGCCATTAGATAACACGCTGACAACAAACCTTAACATCTAGACGATTCAATAAATTGTGTAGAACTGCTCAAGACAGCACTTAGGCCTATATACGATGACAGGATAGATTGGTAATTGTTTACAGCAGCTAATATCTCCATGCTTCCAGTCAGATATTTTCAACAACATGCTGCTTCATTTGATGACCGTTGACAAATGACACTGATGCACAAATTGCATCTGATTTCAAGTTTGTGTTCAGTTTGCATTCATTTCATTATGTCTTCACTCCTATTTCAGACAAGCATGTTGTCTCCCAGACAACTTCCTGACCTTTTCAGAAGCGGCATTGTTATGTCTGTTGTGTATGGATGGGGGTCAGAGTATGTGAGCGGAGTTGAGCAGTCGGATATTCCTGTCACGACTCCGACCGAAGCAGGCTCCCCTTCCCGTTCGGGTGGAGCTCGGCGGTCGTCGTCACCGGCCTATTAGCTGCCACTGATTCTTTTCTCCCCCTCCTTATGTGTTTATTGATTACACCTGTTTTGAGTTTGTTGTAATTAGTTGGGCTTTATTAGTCAGCCGGCCCGCCCGTTTCTTTGTGCGGGATTGATTATTGTAAGCCTGGTGTTTGTTTCAGACGTACATGTTTGTTTATGTTCGTGTATAGTGCTGGACTGTTTTCGTTCCCCGTGTCTGGGGCAGTTTATTTTGAGCACCCAGTGTTTAGTGGGGTGGCCGTGGTTCACCGTGAATGCATTAAAAGAGCATTATATTGAACTCTCTGTTTTCCTGCGCCTGACTTCACACTCCCGACACCCAGTACCTTACAATTCCGCTCATCAGCGCTCCATGTCCTTTCCAACCTCTTGGCTAAAAATCACTCCTCACTCACAGGAAAACAAAATGCCGCTCCAAATTCACTCCATTCATTAAAAATCACATTTTAACCAACACCCATCTAATTTTAAGACTAGCTGGACCTACCATTTGGTTTTGAAGTATTGAAAAGTATTTTAATAAACACGAAAAGGTGAATGTATGAAGCTCTCATTATTTCAAATAGGCTACATGTCGTATTAAACAGCATATAAACACTTCCTTTGGGAAACTCGCTCTGTGCTCCAGTCCACTCACATACTCTGATGGGACTACGTCCCAAATTGCACCCTATTCCCTATACGGTATAGTGCACTACTTTTGACCAGGGACTATAGGCCTCTGGTCAAACGTAGTGCACTATGCAAGGAATAGTGAGCCATTTGGGATGGAGCCTTGCTCTGTTTGTTTCCCGTGAGGTGTCAATTAAGTCAAGTGTGAGCCTAATGTATTTGTTTAGGGATATGAGACTGAAAGTTTAGAAGATTAATCATCTCAAGAGGGATAGCTTATTTTCTTTACTTTGCACAGTTCATTATTACTCTTCTTGTGTTTTGTTGGTTCCTCTGAGAGAAAAAGTTTCCCTGATGTAAATTGGTGTTTACATAATGAGCTTCTTTATTACGTCATTAGTAGCAGTTAACAGTTAGTACTGAATGTTTGTTTTCATGTTTCTCCCTTTCACAGTTGTATGACTTAAAAAACATTCTGATTTCTTGGAGCTTACTGAATGGAAAAAGGGTCAAGAGGAGACCAAATATTTTCAAGAAATGTGTGAACAAAATGTTTGAATGTGAGCTTGGCAGTTTAGCATTGGTCGGGCAGGGTATGCTCTATGGTCTACACTATTTTTTGGGAACGTTGCGTTTGACTTCTATGGAGAATGAAAGTCTAATTTCAGTTAGTAACTGAAATTGAACTTTCATTCTGTCTGTCATTTCAGTTGCTTAGTAAAGCGAGGCTGCCTGGATGATTCAGCAATGCATTTCATTAAACCCTGTTTATGTCCACACTATATCATAATTAACTCATCACACAGCTGGCTGTAATTACTGGCTGCTCTATAACAGGGAGTAAATACGACTTTGTCGAATTTATATCACTACACTGTAAACCCCAATGTGCTGTCATTACTCAAAACTTGATATACAGTGGGGAGAACAAGTATTTGACACACTGCCGATTTTGCAGGTTTTCCTACTTACAAAGCATGTAGAGGTCTGTAATTTTTATCATAGGTACACTTCAACTGTGAGAGACACAGAGAATCAGAAAATCACATTGTATGATTTTTAAGTAATTAATTTGCATTTTATCGAGACCCAGACCCGGTCCCCCGGTACGAACACCGGGGTCTCACTGCGGTGACGGTCCACGCTGGCTTTCTGGCGACGCGCGGCTCGCTGGAGATGGACACGGGCGACCTCCCATGTCTCCTCCGCGCGCCTAAACCAGTCGTCCACCGCAGGAGTCTCGGTCTGACCCTGATGCCACGGTACCAGAATCGGCTGGTACCCCAATACGCACTGAAAGGGGGAGAGGTTAGTGGAGGAGTTGCGAAGCGAGTTCTGTGCCATCTCGGCCCAGGGCACAAACGCTGCCCACTCCCCCGGCCAGTCCTGGAAATAGGACCGCAGAAACCTGCCCACATCCTGGTTGACTCTCTACCTGTGCGTTACTCTCGGGGTGAAAACCTGAGGTACGGCTAATCGAGACCCCCAGACGTTCCATGAACGCCTTCCAAACTCTCGACGTGAACTGGGGACCCCGATCTGACACTATATCCTCAGGCACCCCGTAGTGGCGTAAGACGTGTGTAAACAGGGCCTCCGCAGTCTGTAGGGCCGTAGGGAGACCAGGCAGAGGGAGGAGACGACAGGACTTCGAAATATTATCCACAACTACCAGGATCGTGGTATTTCCCTGTGAGGAAGGAAGTCCACTGACAGATGTGACCAAGGTCGTTGTGGAACGGGTAACGGATGTAACTTACCTCTGGGCAGGTGTCTCGGAGCCTTACACTGGGCACACACCGAGCAGGGGGAAACATAAACCCTCACGTCCTTAGCCAAAGTGGGCCACCAGGACTTCCCACTCAGACAGCGCACCGTCCGACCGATCCCCGGATGACCAGAGGAGGGAGACGTGTGGGCCCAAGAGATCAACTGGTCATGGAGAGCAGACGGAACGTACATACGCCCAACGGGACACTCGAGTGGAGCGGGCTCTGTACGCAACGCCTGCTCAATGTCCGCATCCAGATCCCACACGACTGGCGCCACCAGGTAGGAGGCCGAGAGTATGGGAGTCTGATCCATGGGCCGCTCCTCTGTGTCATACAGCTGGGGCAGTGCGTCTGCCTTCTTATTTTGGGAACCTGGTCTGTAGGATAGGGTAAACACAAAATGGGTAAAGAACATGGCCCACCTTGCCTGATGAGGATTCAGTCTCCTCGCTGCCCGGATGTACTCCAGGTTGCGGTGGTCAGTCCAGATGAGAAAAGGGTGTTTAGCCCCCTCAAGCCAATGTCTCAACGCTTTCAACGCTTTAGCCACAGCCAACAACTCCCGGTCCCCCACATCATTGTTACGCTCCGCTGGGCTGAGCTTCTTCGAGAAGAAAGCACAGGGGCGGAGTTTCGGTGGCGTGCCCATGCGCTGTGAGAGCACGGCTCCTATCCCAGCCACGGACACGTCCACCTCCACTATGAATGCCAAAGAGGGAACCGAATGGGCCCGCACTGTCCGCCTCAGCCGACAACCGCAACCTTACAGGACCCCCCTTCAGCAGTGAGGTAATGGGCACAGAAACCTGGCCAAAACCCCGGATAAATCTCCGGTAGTAATTGGCAAACCCTAAAAATCGCTGCACCTCCTTTACTGTGGTGGGAGTCAGCCAATTACGCACGTCTGCAATGCGGTCACTCTCCATCTCCACCCCTGATGTAGAAATGTGATACCCTAGGAAGGAGACAGCCTGCTGAAAGAACAGGCATTTCTCAGCCTTGACGTACAGGTCATGCTCCAACAGTCGTCCAAGTACCTTGCGCACCAAGGACACATGCTCGGCGCATGTAGCGGAGTAAATCAGAATGTCATCGATATACACCACTACACCCTGCCAGTGCAGGTCCCTGAAAATCTCGTCTACAAAGGATTGGAAAACTGATGGAGCATTCATCAACCCGTACGGCATGACAAGGTACTCATAATGCCCTGTGGTGGTACTGAACGCTGTCTTCCACTCGTCTCCCTCCCGGATATGCACCAGGTTATACGCACTCCTGAGATCCAGTTTAGTGAAGAGGCGCGCCCCATGCATTGACTCAATCGCCGTGGCGATAAGAGATAGCGGGTAACTGTACCTCACCGTGATTTGATTGAGACCTCTATAGTCAATGCACGGGCGTAAACCTCCATCCTTCTTCTTCACATAAAAAAAACTTGAGGCGGGTGAAGTAGAGGGCTGAATTTACCCCTGACGCAGGGATTCAGATACATATGTATCCATAGCCACCTTCTCCGCTTGCGACAGGGGATACACGTGACTCCTGGGAAGCGCAGCGTCTGCCAGGAGATTAATCGCACAATTCCCCCGTCGATGAGGTGGTAATTGAGTTGCCTTCTTTTTACAGAAGGCGAGAGCCAAATCGGCATATTCTGGGGGGGATGTGCACGGTGGAAACCTGGTTTAGACTTTCCACCGTGGTAGCACCAACGGAAACCTCTACACACCTCCCTGAGCCCTCTCGCGAACCACCCCGTAAGAGCCCTCTGTTGCCAGGAAATAGTGGGGTTATGCAGAGCCAAACAAGGAAGGCCTAGTACCACAGGAAACGCAGGAGAGTCAATGAGAAAGACACTGATTCTCTCCTCATGACTCCCCTGCATAACCATGGCCAAGGAGATGGTGGCCTCCATGATTAGCCCGGACCCTAAAGGTCGACTATCAAGAGCGTGTACTGGAAAGGGTCTAACTATAGGAAAAATGGGGATCCCTAACCTAATGGCTAATGCTCTGTCGATAAAATTCCCAGCTGCGCCTGAATCGACGAGCGCCTTATGCTGGGAATGTGGGGAAAACTCAGGGAAACAAACAGGCACAAACAGTTTATCAACAGAGGTGTTGCCTCGACTCCCAGATGAACCAACACGGCACCGACCGGCAGTGTGTCCTCTTCTGCCACAGATGGCGCACGTAATGGCTCCTCCTCCAGTCTCACTATGAACAGCCCCTCCTAAGTCCATGGGCACCGGAGCGGGGGTGCTGGATGATGGAACCGACAGAGCCCCCTCTGGACGTCCGCGGGGGACCAGCAGGTTATCCAACCGGATGGACAAATCCACCAGTTGGTCAAAGGAAATGGTGGCATCCCTGCAGGCCAGCTCACGTCGGACGTCCTCTCGCAGGCTGCATCGATAGTGGTCGATGAGGGCCCTGTCATTCCAGCCTGCCCCGGCGGCCAAGGTCCGGAATTCATGGGCGAAGTCCTGGGCGCTCCTCGTCCCCTGTCTCAAATGGAAGAGCCACTCCGCCGCCGCTCTGCCCTCAGGTGGATGGTCGAAGACGGCCCTGAAGTGACGGGTGAACTCCTCGAAGTGGTCTGGCGCCGTGTCTCCTTCTCTCCACACGGTGTTGGCCCACTCCAGCGCTCCTCCTGTGAGTCAGGAGACGAGGGCGGCCACTCTCTCCCCTCCTGAGTAAGCTGGGTGCACAGTGGCCAGGTAGAGGTCCAGTTGTAACAAGAATCCCTGGCACTGTGCTGCCGTTCCATAATGCTCCCTGGGAAGGGAGACACGCATCCCACTGGAATTCTCTCCGGATGGAACGGGTGGAGACAACCCCGGTTGTGCTGGTCGAGGCACTGGAGAGACTTCCTGTCTCTCCCAGCGGTCCATGGTCTGGACAACGCGATCCATCATGGCACCAAGGTGATGTAACATGGCCGAATGTTCCTGGACGCGCTCCTCGACTCCTCTAACCGGGGTACCTGCTCTTGCTGACTTCATTGGAGGTGTGTAATTCTGTCAACGGGTGTATAAGAGGCAAAGTCAGGTGCAGGAGAGTAGAGTGATGTAAACAGACGCACTTTTATTTTAGTTCCAAAACGAGAGCACTACATAAATCAAATCTGCTCAAAACACAGAACATAACAAAAGTAAAGCGCGTAATAAAACACCACAATAACAAGAAACAATTACACACAAAACATGATGGGAAACAGAGGGTTAAATACAAGTAGATTGATTGGGGAAATGAAATCCAGGTGTGTATGGAAACAAGACAAGACAAATGGATATATGAAAAATGGAGCGGTGATGGCTAGAAAGCCGCCACTAAAAAGGAGAAGGGGCTGACTTCGGGGGAAGTCGTGACACCAGCCCCAGCTATCCCACCATACTCCAATAATAAACTAATTATCATATTCAGTTTAGAATACAATTAGTTTAAACAGCTGTGTTTGCTAGGGATGGGTGAAAAGTGTGACACCACTCTGGACCCTGAGGACTGGAGTTTCCCTTCCCTGCTGTAGGGATTCTAGATTTGAGTTGTATCAGCTTGAAAATTTAGAGTAATATACCCAATAAGCCACACCTCCAATATCATTTCCCAGTGTGCCTTGCCTTTCCAGTGAATTGGAGAGTTACCACCCATGACTGTATTTGTTAGTGACAGAGACATGGTTGTCGAATTCGTTCATTTTCAGTTCTGGTGCTTTCACCAAGTGAGTTCCTAAGTGAATGTTATCATTATAATGAAACTCTTTATGAAAACCAGGTTTCTTTGCAACCCTACTTTTCTTTTTTTAAATTTACGGATAACCAGGGCCTCACTCCAATAGTCAGACATAATTTACAAACAAAGCATTTGTGTTTAGTGAGTCCGCGAGATCAGATACAGGATAGGAAAATGGTTGAATTCACACACTTAAAGAGAAAATCCCTGGTCATCTCTACTGTATCTGATCTCGCGGACTCACTAAACACAAATGCTTTGTTTGTAAATTATGTCTGACTATTGAAGTGTGGCCCTGGTTATCCGTAAATTAAATTTTAAAAATATGCCATCTGGTTTGCTTAATATAAGGAATTTGAAATGATTTATACTTTTACTTTTGATACTTAGGTATATTTTAGCAATTACATTTGCTTTTGATACTTAAGTATATTTAAAACCAAATACTTTTTTACTTTTACTCAAGTAGGATGTTACTGGGTGATTTTCACTTTTACTTGAGTAATTTTCTGTTAAGGTATCTATACTTCTACTCAAGTATGACAATTTGGTACTTTTTCCACCATTCATAATAGCTGCCAGGGTTAGGAACAGTGTGAGGAGACTACCTAAGCCCTTTAAACTGGAACAACCATTTCAGTAACTGGTGCTAAAAATCTAACTAAATGATTAGATTAGTTTAGAACATGTATTATTTATCTTTGTGTATGTAAGAGTAATCAATCAATCAATCACTCAATGTGCATGCAAAAAAACAGATATTAAACCAATTCCCCAAAATCTACCTGCAGTAGAGCATGCTTAAAAAAATGGAGTTGACGTGACTTCTCAAGTCAGTACCACACACATATTAAGTAATAATGACTTTTAATTTACCTTGAGTTCAATTTACTAGATTATTTGAGTAAAAAATGCATTTGGGTACCAGTGATGTTACCTCAGTTTCTCCTTCACAAGCTATATCAAATCAAATCAAATTTTATTGGTCACATACACATGGTTAGCAGATGTTAATGCGAGTGTAGCGAAATGCTTGTGCTTCTAGTTCCGACCTTGCAGTAATATCTAACAAGTAATCTAACAATTTCACAACAACTACCTTATACACACAAGTGTAAAGGAATGAGTAAGAATATGTACATATAAATATATGGATATAAAGTGGCATTGTTTAAAGTGACTAGTGATGTCATGCCCTGACCTTAGTTATCTATGTTTTCTTTATTATTTTGGTCAGGTCAGGGTGTGTATGCTTGTTTTGTCTTGTCTAGGGTTTTTGTAGATCTAGGGGTTTTTCTAAGTCTAGGTCATTGTAGGTCTATGGTGACCTGAATTGGTTCCCAATCAGAGGCAGCTGTTTATCGTTGTCTCTGATTGGGGATCCTATTTAGGTTGCCATTTTCCCTTTTGGTTTCGAGGGTTCTTGTCTATGTGTAGTTGCCTGTCAGCACTTGTTTTATATACCTTCACGTTAGTTTGTTTAGTGTTCTTTCTTCATTAAAAGAAGAATGTATGCATATCACGCTGCACCTTGGTCTCCTCATTACAATGAACGAGTGATACATTTAACAAGTGATACATTTATTACATCCAATTTTTTATTATTAAAGTGGCTAGTCAGTATGTTGGCAGCAGCCACTCAATGTTAGTGATGGCTGTTTAACAGTCTGATGGCCTTGAGATAGAAGCTGTTTTTCAGTCTCTCGGTCCCAGCTTTGATGCACCTGTACTGACCTCGCATTCTGGAAGATAGCGGGGTGAACAGGCAGTTGCTCGGGTAGTTGTTGTCCTTGATGATCTTTTTGGCCTTCCTGTGACATCGGGTGGTGTAGGTGTCCTGGAAGGCAGGTAGTTTGCCCCCGGTGATGCGTTGTGTAGACCTCACTACCCTCTGGATAGCCTTACGGTTGTGGGCGGAGCAGTCAGTGAGGCAGTGATACAGCCCGACAGGATGCTCTCGATTGTGCATCTGTAAAAGTTTGTGAGTGTTTTCGGTGACAAGCCAAATTTCTTCAGCCTCCTGAGGCTGTTGCATCTTCTTCACCACGCTGTCTGTGTGGGTGGACCATTTCAGTTTGTACGTGATGTCTACACCGAGGAACTTAAAACTTTCCACCTTCTCCACTACTGTCCCGTCGATGTGGATAGAGGGGTGCTCCCTCTGCTGTTTCCTGAAGTCGGTGATCATCTCCTTTGTTTTGTTGACATTGAGGTTATTTTCCTGACACCACACTCCAAGGGCTCTCACCTCCTCCCTGTAGGCCGTCTCGTCGTTGTTGGTAATCAAGCCAACCACTGCAGTGTCGTCTGCAAACTTGATTGAGTTGGAGGCATGCATGGCCACGTAGTCATGGGTGAACAGGGAGTACAGGAGAGGGCTTAGAACGCACCCTTGTGGGACCCCAGTGTTGAGGAACAGCGGGGTGGAGATGTTGTTTCCTACCCTCACCACCTGGGGGCGGCCTGTCAGAAAGTCCAGGACACAGTTGCACAGGGTGGGGTCGAGACCCAGGGTCTCGAGCTTAATGAGTTTGGAGGGTACTATGGTGTTATGATGTGGTTGATCTTGTAGACTATGTTGTGTTTAACCTCATGACAAAATTACAAAAGGACCCTGAGATACAGGTATTTAGAATGAGTATTCAAAATATCAGTGTTGCAGTGTCCCATTGTGGATTTTCCAATCCAAAATACATTCCCAGGGAACTCTCCTAGTTGGAAACAGCTATCAAGCAATATGATCTTAATTGAATCTCCGTTTTAACCAAGCTATCTGACAGCCAAACAACTTAAGATACCCGTCCCCCATCCCTTCCCTACATGAGTAAACAAGACTCCAAAGCAAGATCTCTGAAACAGCCCTGGCCTTTATTATTCTATCACCAAGAAGACATAATCAGACAAAGAGATTGAGAGAAAGAAGCATGGATGGACACCGTATGTTTGGGATTGTATTTTTTGTCTCTGCCTCGTCCTGTGTCAAAGTTGGTGAGTGTTTAAATGAACCAGAGGGAGAACGAGTAAGGTAAAGAGAGCGAGAGTCAGAGAAAAAAATCATGCATAGAGATCAAGAGCGGCTGATCCGTATGCTTGCTGTTGTATTTTGGTCTCTGTATCAAAGTTGGTCTGTGTTAAAATGAACCAGAGTAAGAAAGAAAGCAGCATGAGTAGAGCTCGAGAGTGCCTGATCCATATACTTGATGTTGTATTTTGGTCTACCTTCTGTATTAAAGTTGGTGATTGTGTGTGTTAAATGATAGATGAGGAAATCACGTTTGCTGTCATCATACCAAACAGGGTGAATCAGGTTGTGAATAGCACAGTAGAAAGCTGTAAAGCCTTAGCTGGCTGCGATGCCAGCATTCGAGTGACTGACTGTTGGCCTACTTGGCATGGCAATTGAATAAAAAAGTACAATCATACTGATGACTGACGGAAAGAGATTGCTTTAAACTGACTGATAAAATAGTATTTTTTTTTGACTGGACAAACTTTTCTTTACATGGTTGTTACAGACAGGTGATGAAGGCTTGGAGATCACTCAGACTGCTGGAGCACTATGCCGTAAATGTGTCTTCTGAGCCACCCCTCTCTTTATTACCTGGAAGGGTTTATATCTATGGAAGACCACTACCTCTTCACCTGCCCCACCAGGAGAGCATGCTAATCAGTGCCTTATCATAACATTGTAGTATATACTACCTCATATGTCATGTAATGCAATGGCAAGCTAGTAGACTACAAAGTGCAAAACTTGACAAAGCGACTCTTGACACAAAATGGCAGCCTAGTCTCTGACTGTATCCCCTCAAACCCATTCATCACTAGTGGTACTGATGTTTTACTGGAGCCAGTGTGTCGGTCGGAACGCTCAGCTGGGAGGGTTTAATTTGCCCATCCAACGGGCTGGCGGGGAGATAAAGTACCTACATTTCGCAATCCCCAAGTTACCTCTCCTTCTCCAGACATATAAACACTATACACGCTGGCGAGAGGCCGCAGAGTAAAGTAACACAGGGGCTGTGGGCGAATCATAACCAGTGTGTCACCTCAATCTGTCAGTCACAGCGTGAGAAGATACATTTACCTGCACTGCCTAAGTGGTGAGGGGGAGACTCGTTGCCGGATTACAAACAATGTATATCTGTCAAGTTTAAGTTCTCAAGCACAGCCCCAAGGTTAGTGATGTCCATGTTCCACTACTACTAGAGCATACCTTAGCATAGGTTAGCTAACTTAATGTACAATACATGTCAGGATGCCACAAACGTCCACGTTATTCTCATATACAGTATGCATATTCAGTGCAAGATACCACTACTTACAACTTGAGGCCCTAAACTCGTAACATCTTCTATCTTCAATATCCATATCCATTCATAATTTGCACTCTAACAAATCCTGTGTTAAAAACAACCCAGCGCTGGGTAAATAGTAAACAGGTCACACGTTGTTATTTTTTACCCAGCCAGTTATTGAGCTATGATCCACCGGGTCAGATCACAAGACTGGAGGCATGGCTTAGTAGGGGAGTGGTTTTCAGATAGTTATTTTTGGCCTCAATCTGTTCTGTTGTATTTATTGAGGCTTACACAAGTTGAGTTCTTCAAGTGCCTATGCATATCCCAATGTTAGGATAGTTTCCACTTTGTTGTTTTTGTTATGACATTTAATAAATAATGTTACAAATGTTATATTAAACTATGTAATTTGCAAAAATATTGAAGGGAAATATACATTTGCAGTGTACAAAAATAGTAATTTGCAGGGAACAAACTTAACATGATGAACAGGAATGACATTTACTCTCACGGGTGGCCAAAATGACCTATCTGAAAGCCATGCCCCTAATAGGCCATGCCTCCTGAAAATTACCTTTGTATTACATAAAAAAAGACCCATCTGCTGCATCAACCCAGCATGAATGTTTAAATTAACCCACTTTTGGGTAATCCAAAGGCATGGCCTATGAGGGGTGTGGCTTTAATATAGTTATTTGTGGCCACCTGTAAATGTGATTCATGTTCACCACAAATGTAGCTTTTCCATCAATATTTTTGCACATTACACATTTTAAAATAAATACAATTAATACCACTATTACTTTAATATTATAACAAAGTGGTAACTATCCCAGCATTGGGATAGGCACGTAAGGAACTCATACTCTTGAGTAAGTCTTATTAAAGCTACAAAAGTGTCATTGCTCAATTGACAATACAACAGAACAGATTAACCGGAAAGATATTTGCTCTCAAGGGTGGCCAAAAATAACTATCTGAAAGCCACACCCCTACTAAGCATTGACTCCAGTCTTCTGATCTCACCAAGTTGATCATAGCTCAATAACCCAGCATCAACAACACAACTTGAAAAAAAGCTATGGGTTGTTTGTGACCCAACTGGCTGGGTCAAAATAACACAGTGTGTGTTTTGTCCAATATTTCTCCAAATTGGGTTGTTTTAACCCAGCAGTTTTTTGGGGGTGTGTTATCATTACTTTGTCAAGCTCTGATGTATTTCAATGCAGGAAGGCAGGAATGGATACTCAGCATAGGATGTTTCACCTCAGTCCTGGTAAAGTTACCCTTCACTTCCTTTTGTCTTATGAATCATACCCATTCCCGAGGCAACTGACACAACATGCCTCAGACAGGGTTTGAGGTTTTGATCTTTAAAAAGACGTCACCAGTCAAATCTGAATGTCATCATTAATCCAAGGGCCCATGAGCTTTCGAGGCAGAGTATTATTCAAATAAATTCAACATCAAATCAAGACTTGGCAAATTTAATGCAGGGAAGTGCAAACATTGTGTGGGATGGACTGAAAGGGCGATACAGGTTACTTAGATGTTTAACAATGAGGCATTGAGATGGATCAGGTTGCTAGCATATTGCCAGGAGAGGAGAGTGATGTGACATAAACCCACTGATTTCATTAGTATGCTATATAAATAATCCCCACTCAAAGGAAAGAAGAGAGAGTTTTCAGAAGTTGCTCGTTAAGACAGAGGAATCACTATCAAGGTGGATGTGACCACAAGGAAGGACATGATTAAATATAGACTCTTCTATTACAGGACAGTGGCGAAATTCATATGATGCAGCCCAGAGCAAAGAAGGGTATGTTATATCTTGTTATACACTTTTGGAGTCTTGGAGAACTCTAGGTATTCAATTATATTTATATGTTCGAATGGAACATCATATTTAAATCAACCAGTAGGGTGTTAAAATGATAAGTTGTAACGGACAGGCCGTATCATGGTCACCTAATAATCCCCAGTTTACAATTGGCTCATTCATCCCCCTCCTCTCCCCTGTAACTATTCCCCAGGTCGTTGCTGCAAATGAGAATGTGTTCTCAGTCAACTTACCTGGTAAAATAACGGTAAAATAAAATAAATAAATAAAAATCATGGTCAGGTGAATGCAAGCCAACAAAGATGGAATATTTTTTCTGCAGGAAAAAACTGTTGAAGGTGAATATTAATATGATAATAGGCCCAATCAGTGGCACCACCTCCCTCTGTTCTCTTTAACTAATGAACTGCGATAACGAGGAAACGAATTTCAGCAGATAACGAACACTACCTATTCAGCTGCACGAAACACTTTTAAGCACTATGTAGTGCTGTGCTGTTGGTTGTTTAAAACAAAAGCACTGCATTAGCAAAGTGGTTAAAAATCGGCCCAATTAATTGGCATCAATAGTGAGTAAATGGCACATGAATTACTCCTTGTCATTTTATGATGGATGTCATCATCAAGTCTAGACAAATCATTTTTCATTTGATATGCTCTGTGACCCATAAAGGCATGTTGCATTCAAGTAATCATTTGTTTTTTTTGTCTTTGTAGAGTAGCCTAAGCACTTATATGTGAGGGGGGTCTATTCAAATTCTCCCGGACATTTTATATAACAGTGTAAGTCACATCTATGTTGAATGACCCTTGTGTTTGCAAATAGTAATGATTTACCTCTCATATTGTGTAGTCTACACAGAGGCCATCTGGGAACCCTTAAATATGAATATGGAACATTAAAATTATACATTATCAGCTTCCTAATAGGTTAACTCATACAAAAGCCGTGTTCGATTGGTTAAACTGTTAAATTATGTAGATTTCCTCTCTCCACATGAAACCATTACAGGTTTTTAAGGACAGCACTTTATGCACTTAAAAGACATTGGCTTTCAATGCACACCGTTTTTGTATAATATTAACTACAAAGTGAAGGGGATAAGTAGTGGTTGTTATTGAGGTTAATAAGAAAGCTTCAGCTCTTCACCCATGACTCACCTCTCTTTAGCCTGACACCTGGTGTGTGTCCCAAATTGCTATAGTCCACTACTTTTGACCAGAGTGCACTCACTATAAAGGGAATAGGGTCGCATTTGGGACCTAGCCCTGGAAAGTGGCCAAAGATTGGCTATAGACTCTGACCCATCCAATCCAAATGTTTGCTCAAAAACAAGGCCTAATGTTTCAACGTGAGCCCTCTGTTTCTCATAACCCATTGCATAAGACATACACATGATGAAAAATAAACCTAAATTGAGGTTCATGACTGGTTAAAAAATAAACCTAAATTGGGGTTCATGACTGGTTCAGGGATCATTTGGGAACACAATACTAAGCACATGGAATATCAGTATATATATACTGTATATATAGTACCAGTCAAAAGTTTAGACACACCTACTCATTCAAGGGTTTTTCTATATTTTTACTATTGTTTGCATTGTAGAATAATAGTGAAGACATCAAAACTATGAAATAACACATATCGAATCATGTACTAACCCAAAAGTGTTAAACAAATCAAAATATATTTTATATTTGAGATTATTTTATAGTAGCCACCATTTGCCTTGATGACAGCTTTGCACACTCTTGACATTCTCTCAACCAGCTTCATGAAGTAGTCATCTGGAATGCATTTCAATTAACAGGTGTGCCTTGTTAAAAGTTAATTTGTGGAATTTCTTTCCTTCTTAATGCGTTTGAGCCCATCAGTTGTGTTGTGAAAAGGTAGGGGTGGTACACAGAAGATAGCCCTATTCGGTAAAAGACCAAGTCCATATTTTGGCAAGATCAGCTCAAATAAGCAAAGACAAACGACAGTCAATCATTACTTTAACCCTTGTGTTGTCTTAAGGGTCAAAATTGACCCTCCACTATGTTTAACAGCAGAGAAAACCCCATAAATGATATTTTTTCAACTTGAAATTTTATTACTTTTCCTAGAGTCATCGCTTCCTATTCGTCGCCAAATCCACTGGCTCCAGGTCATCTATAAGTCTTTGCTAGGTAAAGCCACGCCTTATCTCAGCTCACTGGTCACCATAGCAGCACCCACCCGTAGCACGCACTCCAGCAGGTATATTTCACTGGTCACCCCCAAAGCCAATTCCTCCTTTGGTCGCCTTTCCTCCCAGTTCTCTGCTGCCAATGACTGGAACGAATTGCATAAATCACTGAAACTGGAGACTCATATCTCCCTCACTAACTTTAACTTCTTATGGCTGGGGGGCAGTATTGAGTAGCTTGGATGAAATGGTGCCCAGAGTAAACTGCCTGCTACTCAGGCTCAGAGGTTAAGATATGCATATTATTAGTATATTTGGATAGAAAACACTCTGAAGTTTCTAAAATTGTTTGAATGATGTCTGTGAGTATAACAGAACTCATATGGCAGGCAAAAACCTGAGAAAAAATCCAAACAGGAAGTGGATATATATGCATATATTAGCAACTGGGACTGAGTAGCAGGCAGTTTACTCTGGGCACCTCTCGGCACCTTATTCATCCTAGCTACTCAATACTGCCCCCAGCCATAAGAAGTTAACTGGATCTCAGCCGTAAGAAGTTAAGCACCAGCTGTCAGAGCAGCTCACAGATCACTGTGAGCCCATCTGTAAATAGCCCATCCAACTACCGCATCTCCATACTGTTATTTATTTTTTTGCTCCTTTGCACCCCGGTATCTCTACTTGCACATTCATCTTCTGCACATGTATCACTCCAGTGTTTAATTGCTAAATTGTAATTATTTCGCCACTATGGCCTATTTATTGCCTTACCTCCCTTATCTTACCTCATTTGCACACACTGTATATAGACTTTCTATTGTGTTATTGACTGTATGTTTGTTTATTCCATGTGTAACTGTGTTCTTGTTTGTGTCACACTGCTTTGCTTTATCTTGGCCATGTCGCAGTTGTAAATGAGAACGTGTTCTCAACTGGCCTACCTGGTTAAATAAAGGTGAAAAAAAAGAGTGACCCCAACATTAGAAAAAGCGAAACATCATCTTTGTTCATATTTCCATGAAAGCTGTACACCACCAGGGTACAAAGATTGTCTTAGGGTCATTGTTGACCCGGCAGTTATAAAATCATTTACACACCACAAAAACCACAAAGACACACCTACACACACACAATGAGAAATTGTGATCATGTGTGCTACTGATTTAACTCAGCCAGCAGCTCCTGAAGAAGAAGATCACTATGGTTGGCATAGTTTAACCTGTTAGTGAATAGGGGGCGCTATTTTCACTTTGGGGAAAAATCGTGCCCAAATTAAACGACCTCGTACTCTGTTCTAGATCATACGATATGCATATTATTATTACTATTGGATAGAAAACACTCTGAAGTTTCTAAAACTGTTTGAATTATATCTGTGAGTAAAACAGAACTCATTTGGCAGCAAACTTCCAAACAGGAAGTGAAAATTCTGAAAATGGGGCTCTGTGTCAGGCCTTGCCTATTCAATTGCCTTTTATTTATGGATCTGTATGCACTTCATACGCCTTCCACTAGATGTCAACAGGCAGTAGAATGTTGAATGGGGTGTCTAGCTTGATGTGAGACGGAATGAGAGCTTTTGGAGTGACAGGTCCGCCCTATTGGCAGTATTTAGCCGCGCACCAGGGCTAAATCTTCTGAAATGCGTTAGGTATACACAATGAAATGCTCCGTCTTGGAATTTATTGGATACACATGAGAAAAACATCATAAAGATGGATTTTCAACCGAGTTTGACCAGTTTATTCGACGTTTATTGTGACTTTTGGAATTTTTCGTTCCATGCGCCAAGAGTTGATGGACATGTTCGCGCCACAATGCTAGCCAAGTTGCTAATTCGACAGAAGAAATGGACATTCTAAAACAAAACAACGATTTATTGTGGAAATAGGACTCCTTGCACTACATTCTGATGGAAGATCATCAAAGGTAAGAGAATATTTATGATGTTATTTCGTATTTTGTGGTATATGTTGGCTCCAACAAGGTGGAGAATTGGTGGGCGTTGTCTCACAATATTGCATGCTGTACTTTGTACTAAAGTAATTTTTAAAAATCTAACACAGCGGTTGCATTAAGAACCAGTGTATCTTTCATTTGCTGTACAACATGTATTTTTTAGTAAAGTTTATGATTAGTTTTTTGGTTAGATTACGTGACTGTCCAAAATTTCTCCGGACAATTTGGTGCATTATGGCGACGTATTCACAATGTAAAACCAGGATTTGTAGCTATAAATATGCAAATTTACGAACAAAACATAAATGTATTGTATAACATGATGTTATAAGACTGTCATCTGATGAAGTTGTTCAAAGGTTAGTGATTAATTTTAACTCTATTTGTGGGTTTTGTGAAAGCTATGTTGGCGGTGAAAACATGGCGTTGTGTGTTTGGCTATTGTGGTGAGCTAACATAAATATATATTGTGTTTTCACTGTAAAACATTTAAAAAATCGGACATGTCGGCTGGATTCACAAGATGTTTGTCTTTCATTTGCTGTATTGGACTTGTTAATGTGTGGAAGTTAAATATTTCAAAAAAATATTTTTGAATTTGTTGTGGGTGTTCCGCTAGCGGAACCCCGGGGCGAGAAAGGTTAAAAGAACAAGCCTGAGCTCCACCTGCACTCCTCGCAACAAGGAGAGAGACCTTCTCATCAAAGTTTGCCTTCACCCCCACCACCACTCTAGTTTCTTACTTCCCAAAGAGGAACAAGAATGTGATCCTCCTGAGCACACTGCACAAAACGGCTGAGATCAGGGATCAAGAGGACAGAAAGCCAGCCATCATCCTGGACTACAACCACAACAAAGGAGGTGTGGACAACCTGGACAAGGTGATTGGAACTTACAGCTGAAGGAGGATGACTTCCCACTGGCCCCTGGTCATCTTCCATAACATCATTGATATGTCCTCATACAACGCCTTCGTGATAGGGAACAAGATCAACCCTACATGGATGCCTGATAAGAGGAAAAAAGGTGGGTGTTCCTGGAGCAGCTGGGAAAGGCACTGGGAAAGGCACTTGTAACCCCACACATTCAAAGAAGGGAATGCCTCCCCCGCACAGCAGTCTCTGCAGCGCTTGTGAAAGCTGTTCAGGGGGTTGAATCTTGTCCTGATTCACCTGAGGCTGCAGCTGGGGCAGGCAAGAGGAGGAGATTCCAATTCTGCCCCCCAAAGAAGGACTGTAAAACAAATACTATGTGCTGCACATGTGAGAAATACATCTGCAAAGTCCATGCACACACACTTGCATACTTTCCTACACGTGCTAATTAGAGTTGATTGGTTTTTATGTTTTTCGCATTTTTGTTTTGTATCTGTTATCTTATTTTATTCTTATTTATTGTTGTTGTTTATACACTTTGTGGGTGGGGGCAATGGTTAAAAAAATGGGAGAAGACTAGAATTTTGTAGTTGAATTCCTCATTGTACAGTATATAACAATATATCACTATGTTGCCAAAAAAGTTCAAGACTGTTATTGTTTCCCATCAATAAAATGCATTCAAAACTCATTTCTGCACATTTCTGATACTTCTTAGGCTATTCAAGTGCTATCTCTTGCTAAAAAGTTCATGTTTACACCTATGCAGTACCTTTAGCAATAATAATAATAATAATAAACTTGTACTTTAGTAAAGAAAACAATTAAGAAAGGTGTGTTGTAATAAAAAATGAGTGGTGTTCACTGATTAAATGCAGTCTTTCTGCATTGTGAAGAGGGACAACCCAGATATTCACAAAGTTTGTGATGAACGATAGGTTTATTCTTCATGGAAAATAGATTTGGGGTTTAAAATTCGATCAAACTGCTTTATTTTAGAGGTTTAGTGAAGGCGGGCCATTTTTTACACTTAGGACAAGGGGAGTATACAGAATGCTAAGACTACACAAGGGTTAAGACATGAAGGTCAGTCAATCCGGTAGATTTCAAGAACTTGTTTCTTCAAGTGCAGTCGCAAGAACCGTCAAGCGCTATGATGGAACTGGCTCTCATGAGGACTGCCACAGGAAAGGAAGACCAAGAGTTACCTCTGCTGCAGAGGATAAGTTCATTAGTTACCAGTCTCAGAAATTGGCAATTAACTGCACCTCAGATTGCACCTCAGAGTTCAAGTAACAGACACATCTCAACATCAACTGTTCAGAGGAGACTGCTTGAGTTAGGCCTTCATGGTCAAATTGCTGCAAAGAAACCACTACTAATGGACAGCAATAATAAGAAAAGACTCGATTGGGCCAAGAAACACCAGCAATGGACATTAAACCGGTGGAATGTCCTTTGGTCTGATGAGTCCAAATTTGAGATTTTTGGTTCCAACCGTCGTGTCTTTGTGAGATGCAGAGTAGGTGAAAGGATGATCTCTGCATGTGTGGTTACCACCGTGAAGCATGGAGGAGGTGGTGTGATGGTATGGGGGTGCTTTGCTGGTAACACTGTCAGTGATTTATTTAGGATTCAAGGCACACTTAACCAGCATGGCTACCACAGCATTCTGCAGCGATACGCCATCCCATCTGGTTTGCGCTTATTGGGACTATCATTTGTTAAAAATAAAGAAATAGGGAAAGTTTGAGAATCATGTAGAAGCCTAAACCTATCACTGTTACATTGAACTGGGTGAAAGGAATATGAATGAGAGTCATCCAACATGTTGTAATAGAAATAAGGCCATGCTCATGAAAAAAAATCGTCAACCCTCATCTTAAAACAGCACTGACCGCCACTGGTGCTTACCTATGGAACAGCAGGAGGAACTGCCCCTCCCTAACTTCAGGCTATGCTCAAAACCTACACCCCAACCCAGGAATTCCGTTCTGCCACCTCAGTTTTCTTGACGCTCTCACCCCTATGGGAGGGCAGCTCCTACTCAGCCCAGTGCAAGCTCTTCTCTGTGCTGGCACCCAAATGGTGGAACCAGCATCCCCCTGAAGCTAGTACAGCAGAGTCTGTGCCCATCTTCCAAAATATCTGAAACCCTACCTCTTCAAACAGTACCATAAAAAAGTGTCTGCTAAATGACTAAAATGTCAAATGTAAATGTAAAAGGAGCAATGTTGTTTGTGTGGTTTACAGCATACTGTTTATTGTTCCAAATTACTTGTATTGGGGGCTAACCAATGTTCCAGCTGTCCTTTGGCTTATGGTGGATGTTGTCCAGCTAAAATATGTCTGCCAACCTAAACATCCAGTCATGGTGTATCACAGGTGTATCACAGAATCAATCTTCTGCAGTAGATAATGCAGGTGTCAGCACTCATCATCATAGCCAGCTGTTGTGGGCATATTGGTTGAGTGTTTTCCTGCCCATCTCTGATAACCTGAAATACACTTCCCCATATTCTCTATAAAGTACAACACAACCATAGAAGCAGCCAAAAAAGATTAGAACCAATGGACTTCCCTAAGCCGGTGTGCCAGTGCAGTACTGTGGGGTCAGTAACACAGTTGTAAACGGTATATAGAAAAGATGTGAAGCTGTCACACCCTGATCTGTTTCACCCATCTTGTGATTGTCTCCACCCACTCCAGGTGTCGCTGATTATCGCTGGTGTATATATCACTGTGTTTCCTGTCTCTCTGTGCCAGTTCGTCTTGTATGTTTTTCAAGTCAACCAGCGTTTTTTCCTGTACTTCTGCTTCTATTCTCTTTTGCTAGTCCTCCCGGTTTTGACCCTTGCCTGTTTTCTGGACTCTGTACCCGCCTGCCTGACCATTCTGCTGCCCTGACCTCAAGCCTGCCTGCCACTCTGTACCTCCTGTACTCTGAACTGGTTTTGACCTTTTGCCTGTCCACGACCATTCTCTTGCCTACCCTTTTAGATTGTTTAATAAATATCAAGACTCAAACCATCTGCCTCCTGTGTCTGCATCTGGGTCTCGCCTTGTGTCCTTGTAGAAGCGCTATAATAAGATTTATAACTGGTTGGGCAAGATCTCCAGAGGGCATATACATCAGACACAGTATCGGGCTGCGCTTCTGACGCTCCGGCTTTGTTTGACATAACTAGTCCATTACCATTTTATTACTGAAGTATTGTGCTTTGAGCTGCCGGGGTGGGGGGGGGGGGGGGGGTTAGGCGGGGGACTCACAGCAAAAACACATAGGTATCGGTGCTCAAAATTATTATCATCTTAGCCAATCATCTTAGCCATGGACCCAACAGGCAATTACAACAGCCATGAAAGGGTTTTGTGAAATATGTTTCAGGCATATATTTCAGACACCCTCACAAGCTTTCAAATCATATATTTTTACTTCAAAAACAGGGGGTCGTACGGACTAGAAGATGGAAATTAGAAAGAAAAAACAAACAAACTAGGAAGTGTAAATGAGGAAAATAATTGCTCCACTAACTCTGTTTCGATATAACTTTTTCTAGTAACTACAGTATATTACTAGTAGAAATATTGTTATCTTATTTAAGCTGTTGCTCACGAGAGTGGGAAGAGTATACAGACAGAAAGGCTGTGCTTTTCCAATCATTTTCTAGTCCTTTTACTCCAATTACCTATTAAATGTATTCTATTTTAGGGCCCTGTGTTGCATGCAATCATGTGACATGCCTGGATTTGAACCTTTATTTATTAAAGCTTTTTCTTCAAACAGTCCTGTTTTTGTTATGTCAGATGGAAAGAATCATCCTTGGATGATTGCATTCAGTTTTGGTGTAAAAAACAGTATGATGTATTCACTCACTGTAAGTGAAATGTATGCACTCACTGTAAGTCGCTCTGGATAAGAGCGTCTGCTACATGACTCAAATGTCAAATGTAACATTTGTAATTCTCATTTCTGGATAAGGTTTAAAAAAAGGATACAATCATGCTATGTCGCATGATTGCGCAAAATTGTCGCAGGATTGCACAGAGCCCTAATTATACTTTATACAGTAGACCAAAGTAACCCAATATCAAGGCTGTTCCTGTTAGATACTATCTAAGATCCAATGTCATGTCACATGACTTTCAGGCAAGCTCCTATTCTCTCTTATCTAAAAAAACAATACTGTTAATGCGGTGCTCAGTTGGTAGGGATTGCAATGCCAGGATAGTGGGTTCGATTCCCAGGACCACCCATACGTTAAAATAAATATATGCACGCATGACTAAGTTTCTTCGGATTAAAGCTCCCCTAAATGGTATGTATTAAATTAATTAGCATGTTGTTTATGAACTCTCAACATCGCCTAAATCACTGTAGGCAGTGAGCTGTCCTCTCTCTGTACGGTATACTATGTTAAACTCCGACAGTACAACTTTGAAGCCAATTACTGATGTTGCTAAGAACTCTACATGACAGGTATGAACTAAATTTGAGTGCATTTGGTTGTGTAGTCTGTGTACATGAGTCGTCATGCATTTGTCTCTGCTGTTTTAGTTCTACACAGACGTTAGCTGTACACGTCGGAAGCCTGTCTAAATGTCATTGCTGTTAGTTTGGTTGAACATCAATCCTATCCTATTTGCATAGCAAGTCCATTCTTTCAGCAACATTCAGTGATGTTGACTCAACATTTATCTCCTTGAAAAACCACCCGTTTTTGGCATTTTACCGAAGCTAAAATCATTTTAGTGACTCCAAAAGCATTTTCTGACATGGTACAGCAGCACAGTATTCTTTCCTAGACAGGATACGAATGTCGAAGCCAGTTAGATACATGTTTCTTAATTAATGTCCTAAATGTCAGTTCCTCAGAGCACCCGGCTCCAGCACCGGACTGGAAAAAAAGGCAGCAGTACACTAGAATGTGCTAGCATCTGGAAAAATACAGCTTATCTTAATTTTTCATACAAGCAGCTCATTGAGCTGGTAGGTAGCGGCAGTTAAGAGTGGTTTAGCCCAGCAGTTTAGAGTGTTGGGTAACCGAATGATCACTGGTCAAATCCCTGAGCCGACTAGGTGAAAAACCTGTCGATGTGCTCTTGAGCAAGGCACTTAACCCTAACTGCTCCTTTAACCTTTTACTGCAGTGGGCTAAATCAGGGCCACACAGAGTGATTATTGGTAGTCTTAAACAAATCTACTTTGAAACAAAAGTACACACCTCACACACATGGTCAAAAAATAAAGATAAAATAAAAACCCTGTACCATGTCAGATATGGAGTTGAAATGTATTCAATTTTGAGTTTGCTTCCCAATATTACATATTATATACTTTACAGATAACTGAAATATAACAAAACAGTTTGACATAGATACATCACATTTTCATGCGTAAAAAAAAAAAAAACTTGATTAATTATGAAAAATATTAATAACATTCCACCCATGAGGCCAAAGGGGGCTGTTTTGGTCCTTGACTACAGGAAGGGCTATATTTTCTGGATAAGAGTGTGTGCTAAATGGCAAAAATATAATTGAAACGTCCGCTACTACTGCATCTGTCCACATTTTCGCTGAAAGCTATATTCTCCAGTGATACTGTAGCATAACAGAAAAACATTAACATCAGTCTGAAGTTTCAAACTAATGATGTGTATCAAATAGGGAAGCACAGTCGCCTCACGATAAGTTTGGCGAGCCCCAGCACCACATCCTAATATAACAATATATTACGCTCCTTCACCCCAATGTTTACATTATTTTCCAAATGGGCTTTAACATGTAGCCATAGAGTCTCAAAGAAACAGCTGTATTTTTCAACAGTGAGTGATGAATAAACAAATACCAAGGCACTATCCCCTTTCGTTCATGAAGACAAACTCAATAACAGGAAGGGAGCTCACAGAATTGGAAGCAATGAGATGTTTCCAAAGCTTGCATAACCAATCCCACGCACCATGTATAATATAATAGGCATAGCTGCCTTATACTGAGAATAAAACAGGGCTGTGCCACATTGAGGTGCCCATTGGCACTGCGTAGCGGGTGTGATGGCAGAGGTGCAGGATGAAGCCAGATGCCCACAGACAAAGGGGATTTGATGTGGTACCAACCTGGCACAGTTGGCATGGCCCAGCAGGCCTTTAAAACCACAATGGGGATCCATGACATGAAGTAAAGTAATGACAACTGCAAGGACCAGAGCAGGAAAGAACAAAGCAGGAAAGAACAGCATGTAATGGAAGCCATTGAAACTGAAGATAAAAAAAGTTGTGAAAGAGAGTGGCATGCTCCCATTTTGTTCCAATATCATTATTTCCACATGAAAAAGTGAAAATACGCCTGTAAATGACCTAGGTTTTGGTGTGTGTGCATGTGTGCGTCCGTGCACGCATCTTTGTGTGCCTGCATCTTCGTGTGCCTGCATCTTTGTGTGCCTGCATGCCAGATAGAGAATGAGACAAAAAAGGCAGGGAACGAGACAATGTAGGAAGAGGAAAAGAAACCAGAATGACACAAACATAATTACCCAGAAATCCCAGGATAGAGGGGGATTGGCTGAGGAGATTAGCCCTGTGTGAGTGAGTAAACTCTGGGCTCCTACTCTCCATCTAGATCTTCAGGTGTAACGGATACAGTGGGGCAAAAAAGTATTTAGTCAGCCACCAATTGTGCAAGTTCTCCCACTTAAAAAGATGAGAGAGGCCTGTAATTTTCATCATAGGTACACTTCAACTATGACAGACAAAATGAGAAAAAAATTCCAGAAAATCACATTGTAGGATTTTTAATCAATCAAATCAAATCAAGTTTATTTTATATAGCCCTTCGTACATCAGCTAATATCTCGAAGTGCTGTACAGAAACCCAGCCTAAAACCCCAAACAGCAAGCAATGCAGGTGTAGAAGCACGGTGGCTGGGAAAAACTCCCTAGAAAGGCCAAAACCTAGGAAGAAACCTAGAGAGGAACCAGGCTATGAGGGGTGGCCAGTCCTCTTCTGGCTGTGCCGGGTGGAGATTATAACAGAACATGGCCAAGATGTTCAAAATGTTCATAAATGACCAGCATGGTCAAATAATAATCAGGAATAAATGTCAGTTGGCTTTTCATAGCCGATCATTAAGAGTTGAAAACAGCAGGTCTGAGACAGGTAGCACGTCCGGTGGACAGGTCAGGGTTCCATAACCGCAGGCAGAACAGTTGAAACTGGAACAGCAGCAAGGCCAGGTGGACTGGGGACAGCAAGGAGTCATCATGCCCGGTCGTCCTGACGCATGGTCCTAGGGCTCAGGTCCTCCGAGAGAGAGAAAGAAAGAGAGAAGGAGAGAATTAGAGAGAGCATACTTAAATTCACACAGGACACTGGATAAGACAGGAGAAGTACTCCAGATATAATCAACTGACCCTAGCCCCCCGACACAAACTACTGCAGCATAAATACTGGAGGCTGAGACAGGAGGGGTCAGGAGACACTGTGGCCCCATCCGATGATACCCCCGGACAGGGCCAAACAGGAATGATATAACCCCACCCACTTTGCCAAAGCACAGCCCCCGCACCACTAGAGGGATAACTTCAACCACCAACTTACAATCCTGAGACAAGGCCGAGTATAGCCCACAAAGATCTCCACCACAGCACAAACCAAGGGGGGGTGCCAACCCAGACAGGAAGATCACGTCAGTAACTCAACCTACTCAAGTGACGCACCCCTCCTAGGGACGGCATGAAAGAGCACCAGTAAGTCAGTGACTCAGCCCCTGTAATAGGGTTAGAGGCAGAGAATCCCAGTGGAGAGAGGGGAACCGGCCAGGCAGAGACAGCAAGGGCGGTTCGTTGCTCCAGAGCCTTAATGAATTTATTTGCAAATTATGGTGGAAAATAAGTATTTGGTCACCTACAAACAAGCAAGATTTCTGGCTCTCACAGACCTGTAACTTGTTCTTTAAGAGGCTCCTCTGTCCTCCACTCGTTACCTGTATTAATGGCACCTGTTTGAACTTGTTATCAGTATAAAAGACAACTGTCCACAACCTCAAACAGTCACACTCCAAACTCCACTATGGCCAAGACCAAAGAGCTGTCAAAGGACACCAGAAACAAAATTGTAGACCTGCACCAGGCTGGGAAGACTGAATCTGCAATAGGTAAGCAGCTTGGTTTGAAGAAATCAGCTGTGGGAGCAATTATTAGGAAATGGAAGACATACAAGACCACTGATAATCTCCCTCGATCTGGGGCTCCACGCAAGATCTCACCCCGTGGGGTCAAAATGATCACAAGAATGGTGAGCAAAAATCCCAGAACCACACAGGGGGACCTAGTGAATGACCTGCAGAGAGCTGGGACCAAAGTAACAAAGCCTACCATCAGCAAGGGCATTGAAGATGAAACGTGGCTGGGTCTTTCAGCATGACAATGATCCCAAACACACCGCCCGGGCAACGAAGGAGTGGCTTCGTAAGAAGCATTTCAAGGTCCTGGAGTGGCCTAGCCAGTCTCCAGATCTCAACCCCATAGAAAATCTTTGGAGGGAGTTGAAAGTCCGTGTTGCCCAGCAACAGCCCCAAAACATCAATGCTCTAAAGGAGATCTGCATGGAGGAATGGGCCAAAATACCAGCAACAGTGTGTGAAAACCTTGTGAAGACTTACAGAAAACGTTTGACCTCTGTCATTGCCAACAAAGGGTATATAACAAAGTATTGAGATAAACTTTTGTTATTGACCAAATACTTATTTTCCACCATAATTTGCAAATAAATTCATTAAAAATCCTACAATGTGATTTTCTGGATTTTCTTTTCTCATTTTGTCTGTCATAGTTGAAGTGTACCTATGATGAAAATTACAGGCCTCTCTCATCTTTTTAAGTGGGAGAACTTGCACAATTGGTGGCTGACTAAATACTTTTTTTGCCCCACTGTATATAAAAACACACTTGGTCCAGACAATAGCAATCTTCTCAAAGCCATACGGACACAGTACACATAAACTACCAAAAGCCATATGACGGTGTAGAGAGCTCTGCCAAACACACACTGTTTTCATAAGGGCTTGTGAGGAAGTATCACGTTTATCTCCACCTTAGAAAATGTATTGTCCTCTCAAATACCACAAGCATAGAAAATCTCAATCGGATACCCCGTTTTGAACTGGATTGTTCCTCTCATCTTGTGGGACATATATTTCTATCCTGTCTCATGTTTCCGAATGGGTTCCCTTTTCAAATGATTTGAAAAACTAATGCAAACGTGTTTATCTGACAATTAAACACACTTTAGTTTAGACATTTGTTTTTTGGCTGAGGAAGACCATTCTAATCCATATCTAGCTGTTTGCAGCAGAGTCGCTACATGCTGACAAATGTAAATAGGCTAAGACCGCCTGCTGCTTAGAGATTGTCCAGCAGAGGACCATACTGTACCTCTAGACACGGAACCATCTGGATTTAGCTCCTATTTAGCAAAACAGCTGCCAATAACTTTATTGAAAACAACTTCAATCACTGCTTCTAAGTGAAACGTTAAAACGTTTTCAATCAGTATTAGCCTAGGCTACCATTTGCTATTTGATTTTCTTTTTCTCCTTCTGTTGTAATTCTCCTCTGACTTGTTGCAACATTGTAGAATACACGACATATATGATTGAGCACATTATTGCAGTCAATGTTGTCATACTCAAAGCTTCATTTCAGACTTCCATGTCTATTTAATATGTTTTATAACAACTGCTTCTTGGCAGTGAGCAATTGAGGGAATAAGGATTTATCCACCGACTTTGTCACGTATAGCAGTAAACCAAATATTTTGTCTTGGTTTTTGTCTTACTGAGGCAGAACTGCCCTTTCAGATTAGAGGTAGACGTTAATAGAAAAACAGGCCTTGCAGATGAACACTTGTAGCCACATTCATGCCCTATCCTTATAAAGCCCAGACCCACTTGCGTGCTCCAGTGGACCTACCCAGATTGGATTTAAGCCTTTTGCTCTTTCAAACTGGTTGTAAAGGCAGTGTGTCCCTGGGGGCTCATCTGGCTGGTTCTCAGGTTTTAAGTCCCCTCTGGGGTTTGGCTGGATGGGTCCTCTCATGTTACTGGCCCCATCAGAGGTCTCTGGTGAAAGTCAGCATGCAGAATGACTCGGGGGCATCACTGGGTAAGCCACTCCGACGGGGAGCCGCATCAATTGAGCCCACCCCTACTCTGGTCTACAGATGATCATAAAACGCATCATTTTTTTCTCTTCCAACTGTTTTATAGAGAGGAGGGCTTCTTTGATCGAGAATCTATGTAGGTTGATTGTCCACTTGCTTTTGTAATCACGGCCATTGTTTGTTTATGTTTGTTAATTTTGGAAGGAGGTAACCTTTCTTCTCTCACTGACTGACATGAGTGTTATAGGATCTGGAAGGAGCAGCAGATTTATTCTGTCTGTGGGCCTGGTGTGCAGTGGTTGTCCTTTGTACAGGGCAGACAGTGACATGGGGATAATGTGCTATGACAGACAATGATGAAGAACAGTTGTGTCAGATGGGAGACTGGCTCTGGCAGGTCTGGAGACTGGTTAAAACTTCTTGTCAATAGGGGGGCGCTGTTTTCACTTTGGAAAAAATCGTGCCCAATTTAAACGGCCTCATACTCTATTCTAGATCATACAATATGCATATTATTATTACTATTGGATAGAAAACCCTCTCAAGTTTCTAAAACTGTTTGAATTATATCTGTGAGTAAAACAGAACTCATTTGGCAGCAAACTTCCAGACAGGAAGTGAAAATTCTGAAAATGGGGCTCTGTTTCAGGGCCTGCCTATTCAACTGGCTTATATTTATCGATATACATGCACTTCATACGCCTTCCACTAGATGTCAACAGGCAGTGGAAGGTGGAATGGGGTGTCTAGCTTGATATGAGGTCGAATGAGAGATTTTGGAGTGGCAGGTCAGGAATTTCCTTTGTCTACCAAGGCGCGAGGCGGAGCTCGACATTAGCTTCTGAAAAGCTTTCGGTTTACACCGCGAATATCTCCGGCTCTGATTTTATTTGATACATGTGATAATAACATCGTAAAGTAGGTTTTTTCAACCGAGTTTTATCAGTTTATTCAACGTTTATTGGGACTTTTGGAGTTTTCCATTCTTTGCGTCAAGAGAGGGTGGGAACGTTATCAACCTTGGCTAGCATTGTGGCGCGAATTCGACAGAAGAAAATTACATTCTAAAACCAAACAACGATTTATTCGTTTATTCGTATTTCTGTGGAAAATGTTGATTCCTATTCTCCGCCGTTTTGGTGAGCGCTGTCTCGCAATAACGCAAGCTGTATGTTATGGTAAAGTTATTTTTAAAAATCTAACACAGCGGTTGCATTAAGAACCAGTGTATCTTTCATTTGCCATACAACAAGTATTTTTATGTAAAGTTTATGATGAGTTCTTTGGTCAGATTAGGTGAGTGTCCAAAATATCTCTGGAGATTCTGGTGAATCGATGCTACGTATTCACAATGTATAATCAGGATTTGTAGCTCTAAATATGCACATTTTCGAACAAAACATAATTGTATTGTATAACATGATGTTATAAGACTGTCATCTGATGAATTTGTTCAAGGTTAGTGATTAATTTTATCTCTATTTTGTCGGTTTTGTGCAAGCTATTTTTGCGGGGAGTAAATTGCGTTGTGTGTTTGGCTACTGTAGTGAGCTAATAGAAATATATATTGTGTTTTCGCTGTAAAACACTTAAAAAATCGGAAATATTGGCTGGATTCACAAGATGTTTATCTTTCATTTGCTGTACACCATGTATTTTTCATAAATGTTTTATGATGAGTATTTAGGTATTTCACGTTGCTCTCTGTAATTATTCTGGCTGCTTTGGTGATATTTTTGATGGTAGCTGCAATGTAAAACTATGATTTATACCTCAAATATGCACATTTTCGAACAAAACATAAATGTATTGTATAACATGTTATAAGACTGTCATCTGATGAAGTTGTTTCTTGGTTAGTGACTAATTTTATCTCTATTTGGTCGGTTTTGTGATAGCTACCTATGCGGTAGAAACATGGTGAAAATATGCGGTTGAGTCTTTGGCTATTGTGGTTAGCTAATATAAATACATATTGTGTTTTCGCTGTAAAACATTTTAAAAATCGGAAATGATGGCTGGATTCACAAGATGTTTATCTTTCATTTGCTGTATTGGACTTGTGATTTCATGAAAATTATATTATATGATATCCCTGTCCCGTTAGGCTAGGCTATGCTAGTCAGCTTTTTTGATGAGGATGCTCCCGGATCCGGGATGGGTATTAAGTAAAGGTTTTAAGCCAGGATTGTGTCACATTCTTATGGTGCTTAACATACAGGAGATGGCTCTCTCCCAGGGACCATCCCCTCAAAAAGATGGACACTCAATGTTTGTACGTTCACATCTGATACACCGTCCGGGCATGTACATTTCTCGGTGGGATGCCACTTTCAGGAGGCCTTAAATGGTGCATGAACATGTCACCCTTTGGCATCCACTTCCCCTCACCAAATGACTTACTGCTAGTGGAGATTACCATGTCTTCTACAAGCTGAGGAATCGTCACTCTTTGGCCAGCCTTGTTGGATAAACCTAGGATGCGAAACCAGGTGGCTGGAATGGTGTCTACAATGAAAACCTTACAAATCCACATAGCCCAGCTCATCTTCTCAGTGGGCTGATGGAGAGGATTACTGTCCCAAGATGTCCTAATTCTCCAGAAAGTGCTTGTGTATGTGTGTTTGTGCATGAAAAAAGGTTTGTGTGTGTGCGCGCGCGCGTGCGTGAAGAGGTTTAAAGAGCAGTAAACATAACCGCAGTGACATATTTGTAACGCATCGATCACACTGACAGTGTCATTGCGTTTTGCTACACCAGAAATACATTAATTTCAAATCCAATCAAATTTTGTTGGTCACATTCACGTTTTTAGCACATGTTATTGCGGGAGTAGCGAAATGCTTGTGTTTCTAGCTCCAACAGAGCAGTAATATCTCACAAGTAATATCTATCAATTTCATAACAATACACACAAATCTAAGTAAAGGAATGGAATAAAAAAGATATATACATTTGAAGTCGGAAGTTTACATACACTTAGGTTGGAGTCATTAAAACTCGTTCTTCCACCACTCCACAAATTTCTTGTTAACAAACTATAGTTTTGGCAAGTAGGTTAGAACATCTACTTTGTGCATGACAAAAATAATTTTTCTAACAATTGTTTACAGGCAGATTATTTCACTTATAATTCACTGCATCACAATTCCAGTGGGTCAGAGGTTTACATACACTGTGCCTTTAAACAGCTTGGAAAATTCCTGAAAATTATGTCATGGCTTTAGAAACTTCTGATAGGCTAATTGACATCATTTGAGTCAATTGGAGGTGTAACTGTGGATGTATTTCAAGGCCTACCTTCAAACTCAGTGCCTCTTTGCTTGACACTCATGGGAAAATCCAAATAATTCTGCCAAGACCTCAGAAAGAAAAATGTAGACCTCCACAAGTCTGTTTCATTCTAGGGATCCATTTCCAAACGCCTGAAGGTACCACGTTCATCTGTACAAAAAATAGTAAGCAAGTATAAACACCATGGGACCACGCAGCTATCATACCGCTCAGGAAGGAGATGTGTTCTGTCTCTTAGAGATGAACGTACTTTGGTGCGAAAAGTGCAAATCAATCCCAGAACAACAGCAAAGGACCATGTGAAGATGCTGGAGGAAACAGGTACAAAAGTATCTATATCCACAGTAAAACGAGTCCTATATCAACATAACCTGAAAGGCCGCTCAGCAAGGAAGAAGCCACTGCTCCAAAACCGCCATAAAAAAGCCAGACTACGGTTTGCAACTGCACATGGGGAGAAAGGTCGTACTTTTTGGAGAAATGTTTGGCCATAATGACCATCGTTATGTTTGGAGGAAAATATGGGAGCGTTGCAAACCAAAGAACACCATCCCAACTGTGAAGCAGGGGGTGGTAGCATCATGTTGTGGGGGTGCTTTGCTGCAGGAGGGACTGGTGCACTTCACAAAATAGATAGCTTCATGAGGGAGGAAAATTACGTGGATATATTGAAGCAACATCTCAAGACATCAGTCAGGAAGTTAAAGCTTGGTCGAAAATGGGTCTTCCAAATGGACAATGTCCTTATGCACACTTCCAAAGTTGTGGCAAAATGGCTTAAGTACAACAAAGTCAAGGTATTGAAGTGGCCATCACAAAGCCCTGACCTCAATCCTATAGAACGTTTTTGGGCATAACTGAAAAAGTGTGTGCGAGCAAGGAGGTCTACAAACCTGACTCAGTTAAACCAGTTCTGTCAGGAGGAATGCACCAAAATTCACCCAACTTATTGTGGGAAGCTTGTGTAAGGCTACCCGAAATGTTTGACCCAAGTTAAACAATTTAAAGGCAATGCTACCAAATACTAATTGAGTGAATGTAAACTTCTGACCCACTTGGAAGGTGATGAAAGAAATAAAATCTGAAATAAATCATTCTCTCTACTATTATTCTGACATTTCACATTCTTTAAACAAAGTGGTGATCCTAACGGACCTAAGACAGCAACTTTTTACCACGATTAAATGTCAGGAATTGTGAAAAATTGATTTTAAATGTATTTGGCTAAGGTGTATGAAATCTTCCGACTTCAACTGTATATATTTGGAAGAGCAGTGTTGCAGTGCATTATGTGTGTTGCATATGTTGGATATCCAACTTATGCATCAAATTGTGTCCATTGACTGACAGAATAATAGCAAAAGGTGAATGTTGAACTGTTGTTTCACTCTGTCGGGGTCTCAACTTACTGTTGCGCGTTAGAATAGTGAATGAACAAGGTGCAATTTCGAAAATGTGGTTGTGCATCAGCAGTTTATATCCTGTTATGTCAGTCAATTACCATGGTCGAATTACCGTCCGGTGGTGCCCATTTGATTTTGTTTGTTGATTTTGTTAGCCAGGCGGCAGGTAGTCTTTGCCCCACCGGCGGCGCTGTACTACTATGGCCGACCTTGTAATACACCCCGTCTCACCGCACCATTTCGGTGTATGTGACAAAAAAACAACATCTTCTATAGAAACATCTTCACTCAGATATCATATTAGAAACTGCAAACATTTCTTTCCACCCTATGGCAAAATGTGCAGAATTGCAAGAAATTAGCTGTAAAGGGGGGGTATGTATGTGGGTGTGCAGACCCACAGGCAACTGTGGCCTCGCATGATGAGTTTAGATGTTTTTGTGCCTCCCACCACCATCAAAGTTTCCCATCGCTGACGCAGAGGGTCTCGCTGCACCGGTGGCGGCGGTGGTCGCACTTGTGGATGACGTAGAGGTTCTCGATGCACCGGTGGCGGCGGTGGTCGCACTTCTGGGTGATGTGGAGGGTCTGGCTGTAAAATTGCCACTCGTTGCCCTAGGCACAATAAATGGATCCAGAAAAGAAAGAATGTAGCAGAAGCACCAAAGTCTCTGGCCTGAAGCTGGTTCAAATGTTTTTACAAGAGAGAGATTTGTTGTGTTACACAAGCCAGTCACCAGAGATTAACGATTTGATCCCAAGGCATGATCTTTCCCTCTCACTCTCTTTCTCTCTTTGATGAAGCAGCTTCGGCCTGACTGACATTCAACCCTTCCAGCAAGGCAAGTAGAACAACAGATGGGAGATGTTGCAATGTATTCATTCAATGACTGACTGTAATTTCGAAGACAAAACCCCCAGCTCTTACATTTTCGCCCAGCAACAGTATGTCGTTTACAAAAGTTTTTTGAAGCAGATTGAGAATCTCCAATAAAGAAAGTGAGTCCTCAGGCTCGTATATCCAGCCAAGGAATGTGATGACGGAAAGCATGAGTGACAACAGCAAACATTGCAGCATCCCACACGCCCCCAATCCAACCCCTCGGCTAGATGGATTTTTGTTTTTCTGTCAGGACCTGAGCCTTCGACTGCCTCCCAAAACAACAACAAACCAATGGGTTTTTCTGCTATTAATTTCCACCCTGTCTTGTAGTTGAGAATTGTTTTAATGACTTCTAAGCATTTGACTGTTATGATGCATGGCTGGGAATTCCCAGTGGTATCGTTTGGAATAACCCAACTGAAACACCCAACTTACATTGTTTGTATTCTCTCGGCAGGTCCACAGGAATATGGGATTCTTAATCACCTCACTGTTTGTGACAAAATTGATCAAGCAGAACTCTAAAAGGTTCCAAAGTGCAATACCGCCCACCATAATAGCTCCCCTGGCTCTTGGCTCATTTATGTCACCGAGCTATGGAAACAGGCAACTGGAAATTGTTCCGGATCTCTAGAATAGGCTGGTTCTAAGATACCTTGTAAAAAAACAGAGCTGAACTTTTTTTTAAACTTAATTCATACATGCAGCACATTGTGTCTTCCAGTTGAGAAAAATAATACACATTCAGGCCCAGGACACACTGGGCTACACTTTTTTCGATCATTGAAATGGTCCGTCTCACTACCTTTTTGGTTATTCTCAGGAGTTAATAATGAGTAAATCAATCTTTGATTCCATGTATTGATTCGAGCTTCCCGACTTTAATATTTCGAAATTGATAGACATGCTCTGTTTTTTTGGGGGAATACAACACAACTCTGTGGGGCACCCCGTTGTTTCAAGCAGCATGAATGTGAATTCAACCTAAACGTTTTGAAGAGTATACCAGCTTTCATAGTTTATAATGATATCTCAAGAGCGTTTCAACCTCCCTCTCTAATCCGTTACAGATGTCAATCACTCGCATTATGACGTCCAGGGGAAATTCAAGGAGAAAGAGAAAGACTACAACAAAGGCATCACTGATCCAAGCATCTTATTGTCAATTGGAATAGGGTTTGGGAGGAAGTGTGGAAAAACATAAAACCCTAAAAGAGCAGATCAAAGAATAAAAAGAAAACCAAATGACTCATTGAACTAATGACTTGACTACAGGTACTGTACATGTGTCTGCAGATTGCAGATCCTCTTGCGACTTATGTGAAAAATAAAGTAATAGGATTCTAGACTTCTCTGAGTTCAAGTGTATTGGGAGCAGTATTGGGGTCAATTCCATTTCAATTCCAGTCAATAGGTTGTTATCATTATCATCATATTCAAACATTCCGATCCCAGCTGGGTGGCAAAACACAGATGGAGTACACCCCTCTCGCTCAATGTTGGCCACCATTTAATTGGATATTTGAGGGATACACTATATATAAAAAAAGTATGTGGACACCCCGACAAATTTGTGGATTCGGCTATTTCAGCAACACCCGTTGCTAAAATCGAGCACACAGCCATGCAATCTCCATAGACAAACTTTGGCAGTAAAATGGCCTTACTGAAGAGCTCAGTGACTTTCAACGTGGCACCGTCATAGGATGCCACCTTTCCAACAAGTCAGTTTGTCAACTTTCTGCCCTTCTAGAGCTGCCCCGGTCAACTGTAAGTGCTGTCATTCTGAAGTGGAAATGTCTACGAACAACAGCGGCTCAGCCGCGAAGTGGTAGGCCACACAAGTTCACAGAACGAGACCGCCGAGTGCTGAAGCGCGTAGAGCGTAAAAATCGTCTGTCCTCGGTTGCAGCACACACTGAGTTCCAAACTGCCTCCGGAAGCAACGTCAGCACAAGAACTGTTCGTCAGGTGCTTCATGAAATTAGTTTCCATGGCCGAGCAGCCGCACACAAGCTTAAGGCCACTATGTGCAATGCCAAGCGTTGGCTGGAGTGGTGTAAAGCTTGCTGCCATTAGACTCTGGAGCAGTGGAAACACCTTCTCTGGAGTCATGAATCACGCTTCACCATCTGGCAGTCCGACGGACAAATCTGGGATCAGTGTGGAAGAACTTGACTGGCCTGCACAGAGCCCTGACCTCAACCCCATCGAACACCTTTGGGATGAATTGGAACGCCGATTGCGAGCCAGGCCTATTCGCTCAACATCAGTGCCTGACCTCACTAATACTCTTGTGGCAGAATGGAAGCAAGTCCCAGCAGCAATGTTCCAACATCTAGTGGAAAGCCTTCCCAGAAGAGTGGAGGCTGTTATAGCAGCAAAGGGGGGACCAACGCCATATTAATGCCCATGATTTTTGAATGTTTGATGAGCAGGTGTCCACATACTTTTGGTCATGTAGTGTATACAATAAAAGTGTACTATAACTGAGAAGTAAGTGTGGTTTAGGTACATTTTCCATTCATTCTAGAAACTTTGTAAATTTCCCTAAACAATTTGGTAAGTTACGTACTTGTTTTCTCTCCTAGCAACATACCTAAGCTAGCTAATACTATATACCCTTTTCAAAATTGATTTTAAGACTTTATTTGTACCTTCCAAATTGCATATTTTTCCCATCAAACTGAAAGGCAGTGGGAATATTTATGGCATGCTACTGATGATTGAAACCTGGCCTAAGCCACCGCCAGATGATTTATCCTCATTCTTCTTTGTCTAAAGCTATAAATGCCACTGTTACTAAATCTGGGGCTAGCTAGCTTCAACGTTCCCAAAGAATGCTGAACATGACAAAATAGAGTGCTATATTTAGGCACTCCAGACACAGTTTGTAGTTTATGGATGGAAAAAAAGAGGATGAGCGAAAGAGGAGGAGTGGGATGAGGAGAGTCTTTGTTATGAGTAAAAAGTGACCGTTTATGTTTTTAATTTAATAACACTCCTTGTGAAGTTTTGAAGAGTATTTTAGGAGGAGAAAATCAGCCAGCTGTCTGGTTCTAATCCACGGCCCATGAATTCTGCAGATTGCAGCAGGTTAAGCTGTCTCCCTGTCTCCAAAGGTGTGGAAAGTGGAGGGAGGGATTAATTGTACAAAAAATAACAGACAGACACTTTCAAAGGAGAGTGTACAACTCCAGTTCTTATTTTAAAGCTATGCCATTAATGCTTTATGGGTTGTTGGTGGTGTTTCACTAATTATACATGATACATTATATTGTATGTATCAGGGTTTCGTTTTCAACCATTCGGTCTGAACTTTTCATTAAATCATGCATATAAAGGAAGTAAAAAAATCTGCTGGATAAACTGTTCACAATGAATGCAGTTATGAATATGATTATGTGAGTATGGTTATACAATTAATATGATTTTTGGAAAATGCTATTTAAAATGTATAGACACTAGCATACATAGACAGGCAATTTCACAATGAAAAACATTGAATTGAAAACCATTTTCAACTTGTCTACAAAGAGCAGAGAAAAATGGAAATACCTTTAAGCCTGTCTGCCTCATAGTAAATATTACAGTATACAGTATATACCATACTTCATGCCCTATAGTATTCATATATCACAATTTCCAGGTCTTAAGCACATATTACAGAGACCAATGTTTCCAATCATCTCTATATGAATTGGAGCAGAAAGAGAAAAAGGAACGAGAAAGTTTACAGTGCCACTGGGCACCCCATGTTGTTTCAATGTGGATAATTAGGTAATATTTGGTTGAGATGTTGATTCATGAGATTACAGCTTATATTCACCCACTCAAAAATAAAGCCAAAAGTTAGTTGAATCTCCAATGCGGGTTTCAACCATCTAAAAGCACAATCAAATTCCAATGGAAAAACAATGTCTGATTTTTGGTTTAGTTGTCACCCACAACGTCTATCACTGCACTTTCAACTAATTAAAAGCACAACAAAGTTCAAATGGAAATACAATGTCAGATCATTTTGTTCATTTATGGAACAGGTTAATGTGTTATCATTGTGCTACGTCTAATAGCAAAACCAAATGACCTGGATTGCCGTTCAGATTACATAAAAAATACATGGAGCAAGTGATCAATGCTGTACGAGACCTGCAACGATTTATGCATGCTATCTTGAACATGCACACTTTATATGATTACATAAGAAGAAATAATAATAGTTACAGTAACCTCAAAATGTGGCCATGGATGTGTTACTCTAGGTTGTAAAATGGCCTGAACTTTACGCTATTTACTCTATTACAAAAGTAATATTGAATTGTGTTTGGTTGTGCAACCAAATATCAACATTTGAAGGAGATCTATCTACTGCTTGTATAGTTCCATCTGAGCCACTGGCTTAATCCCATTCTTTAACTTTTATTTTTGGTTGAGTTGAAGAAGTGAATCCAACATATCATTTGTTAACTTGTCGACAAGTTCATAGGCTCTTTATTGTATGTCAAAGGTGATGTTGGATTGTGTTTGGTCGTCAACGCAACCAAATATCAACATTTAAAGTAGATTTATCTTCTGCTTGGATAGTTCCATCTGTGCCATTGACTTAGTCTAGCTTTAATTCCAGTTTGTCTACAAATTATTCATTGATATGTTGAATTCACATCTCAACAAAAAATCTAAGTTAAAGAATAGGGCTAATTCAAATCAATCTTTAAAAGAGCTTGAAATAAAGTTTGAATTGATTTAGTCCTATTCTTTAACTTAGAATTTTGGTTGAGGTGGATATGTATAAAATCAACAGAAGTAATTGCTGTAGAAAATGTCAGGTTAAAAACAATACTTTTCCACTTTAATATAATTGTTTTACTTCACTGAAATACAGTAGATACAGTAGGACGGGTGGATGAATGCTCCCACACTTGTATGGTGGAGAGACATTGAGATTATCAAACAGGTTTCCTAATTATTCTGTCTGATAATTTTGCAAGGCGTGTTTTTCATTCTCATCTTCCATAAGTGGACATTTATTCATTCTTTCCAAGTATGGTTCATCTGATGATTAATCTATTGAATTCCAGCTCTCTCATCAAGCTTTCTACTTTAAGTGTTTGCCTGTCAAATAAAGTGATGAATTGATGACATTCAACAGAACATTTTCAATTCTAGGTTCTCATCTCTGTGATTCCACATGAACTATAATTTGAAATGTCATCTTTGCAAAGACTTGATCAAAATGATTATCTGTCAAGATCGTACACAGTTAGAAGTAGAGATCAAGTGTCTTTTTAAATACTATAATTGTTTCAGTTCCTTGACATTTCTCTGTATTGTAGCTTACCTATCTGGGTAGCTTCTCAGAGTGTTAGGCTCAGGGATATTTTGCAATATTTTAAAACCTCCACTCCACATTTTTGAAACCATCAGAACTTTTAAACATGCGCACACACACACACACACAAACAAACACACAGACTTGAGAAAGTAACACAAATGAGGGCATAAGGCTCAAATTGTGTTAATTGGTTTTACAGCCTTGTGTTTTTCCATTACACAATATCAGATCCATAGACCCGCTTGCCCTACTGTAATATTGCATGCAGCAGAGTCAGAGGGTCAGTACTGAGAAGGAAATTACAGTTTTGACTTCATACCATCTGGCTTGCTGTCTTCTCCCGTTCCCTTCGCCCATAGGGCTGGTGGCTGGTGTGTGGTCTCCAGGTTCGGAGTGAGGTCAGAATGTTGTCCCAGAGGGATAAGAGATGGGTGAGACAGTGTTGACCACAATGGTCACCCCTGATTGGGGTCGCCATGTCGATGAAGGCCAAGCAGGAAAAAGTGACCAAGCAGGATATAGGACTAGACACCTTTCTATTTGTCACATGCTTCGTAGACAACAGGTGTAGACAAACAGTGAAATGCTTACTTACAGGTCCTTTTCCAACAATGCAGAGTTAAAGATAAGATCAAAAATAAATAGAAAAATGGAAATAGTGACACAGTGAATAAGAAATAAAAACAAAGAGTAAAAATAGCATATATGGGTTTTCTAAAAAATAATTGGGCCAACGTGTGACATTAAGATCAACATTTCAAAATGGTTTGAAACAAAATCAAAAAGGATGTTCATGCAGTTCCACATGTGTACTTAGAGGAATAAAAGTGAATATATGCAAATTGGCCCATAATTCATTCTTTAAGCAGGGTTCATACAGACATTGTCAAGTCAAATTCAAGGATTTTCAGGCACTTTTTCAAGCACTTAATTGTAATTTTTAAGGACCTCAATGTTATACAATTGTATAATTGTACATGTAGGGTGTAATATAGAACCCCCCCCCCACCTCCCCAAAAAGCATGCAAAAGTAAATAAATAAATAAAATAAAAAGTAGGCCGCTTTAAGAAATTTTTTTATTTTTGGGGGCCTTGACAATGCATTCATATTGAAATTATTATTACATAAACAAAATTGAGAATAATGTGGACTAAATAGTTTGGATCCATGGTTGGCAATTGCTTCTGTGGCCTAATAAATCCATGAACAACAGTAGCATTAATCTCACCATTTGAATATCACCATCGCTGTTTTCCTAATTAGAAAGTGACCAAAAACTTGGTTCCATTTTTAACAGATGGATTTGTATGGAAGCCAAGACAGATGCGAACATTAGATGACATGATGAGAGTAAGGTTGGTCGAGGAGGATGGGTAGGAGTATAACGCAAATGTCTAGCAACCCAAAGGTTGTGTGTTTGAATCTTATCATGAAAAACTTTCACATTTTCGCTAATTAGCTACTTTGCAACAACTTACTACTTTTTAGCTACATTGCGACTACTTAGCATGTTAGTTAACCCTTCCCCTAACCCTAACCTTAATCCTTTCATCTATCTCCTAAACCTAACCCTTTAACTACTTCGCTAGCATGTTAACTAGCCCTAGCCCGAACCTTAACCCCTAAACCTAACCGTAACCCCTAACCCTAATGTTAACCCCTAGCCTAGCTAACATTAGGCACCTAGCTAGTCTAGCTAACGTTAGCCACAACAAATTGGAATTTGTGTAATGTACACAAATGCGTTATGAAGAAAGAAAATTGTGTAATGCACACAAAATGCATTGTAATGAAAATCGTGTAATACACACAAAATAGTGGCCTTCGTGTGCCAGTCACAAATTTTGAATAAGTAATTTGTTTCTATTTCACAATAAGCTTTAATAATGTGTTGTTTAAAATGGCAGGTGTAACATGGTTACCAAAATGTGTTTGTCATGTTATTTCATTACCCGATCATATTGTGAAGAAGCCCACTAGGCTATGTAATATGTTGTCATTATATCCAGAATAATTAATAGGAATAGTGTTGGATGTTGCACAATAGTCTATCCTACGCAATCGCGCACAGTAGACTATGTCTAATCAGAGGCACAAAAACATGAAAACATGAACTCATAACCTTGATGCTTTCTCAGTTAAATCTAACGAGACCGTAAATCGAGTAGACAACAACAGATGATCAACATTCATTTGCTAGGGATAGTAGATCCAACGTGGTTCCAGGCACAACTGTCTTTACCTGCGTAACGAAATATTCTGGACCTTCCTCGTCAACACCTTTTTTCCAGCACTTGGGCTGTTGATGTGCATGTGCTATCACAACAGCTGTTTGTCACTTCACTGTCATTCGGAAAATGTCTACCTGGATCAGATGATGTGTGAAAATATCATGGCGTAACTAATATCTAATCTAACTGATTAATGCTTAATATATATGATATAATGACAACATATACTGCCATAAACGCAAGGACAGAAAAGTAATGTTTTATATCACATGATTTTGTATAGAACTTTCAAGACACCAACCATGATAAAGGGTTAAACATAGGTTTTTAACCAACTTGTGAAATGTATTGAATATAGCTATGATCCCTCTCGTTGATGTAACGACATTATCTTGTTTTATTTGTATTATTATCAATGACTTATTAACAGCTGGAACAAGTTGTCCAGTGTAGGAAATCCTCACTGGTACCCTAGTTTATAGAAATACCCATACAGGGAGTAGAAAATAACATAGTTATCTATACAGTGCCTTCGGAAAGTATTCAGACCCTTTGACTTTTTCGACATGTTGTTGCTTTACAGCCTTATTATAAAATTGACACACAACACCCTATAATGTCAAAGCAAAACAGGTTTTTAGACATGTTTGCTAATTTATTAAAAATGAAAAAACGAAATTATCACATTTACATAAGTATTCAGACCCTTTACTCAGTACTTTGTTGAAGCACCCTTGGCAGAGATTACAGCCTTGAGTCTTCTTGGGTATGAAGCTACAAGCTTGGCACAACTGTATTTGGTGAGTTTCTCCCATTCTTCTCTGCAGATCCTCTCAAGCTCTGTCAGGTTGGATGGGGAGCGTTGCTGCACAGCTATTTTCAGGTTTCTCCAGAGATGTTCGATCAGGTTTAAGCCCGGGCTCTGGCTGGGCCACACAAGGACTTTCAGAGACTTGTCCTGAAGCCACTGCTGCTTTGTCTTGGCTGTGTGATGAGAGTCATTGTCCTGTTGGAAGGTGAACCTTCGCCCCAGTCTGAGGTCCTGAGAGCTCTGGAGAAGGTTTTCATCAAGGATCTTTCTGTGCTTTGCTCTGTTCATCTTTGCCTCAATCCTGACTAGTCTCCCAGTCCCTATCGCTGAAAAACATCCCCACATCATGATTCTGCCACCACCATGCTTCACCGTAGGGATGGTGCCAGGTTTCCTCCAAACGTGACGCTTGGCATTCAGGCCAAAAGGTTCAATCTTGGTTTCATCAGACCAGAGAATCTTGTTTCTCATGGTCTGAGAGTCTTTAGGTGCCTTTTGGCAAACTCCAAGCGCGCTGTCATGCACCGTTTACTGAGGAGTGGCTTCCGTCTGGCCACTCTGCCATAAAGTCCTTATTGCTGGAGTGCTGCAGAGATGGTTGTCCTTCTGGAAGGTTCTCCCATCTCCACAGAGGAACTCTAGGGCTCTGTCAGAGTGACCATTGGGTTCTTGGTCACCTCCCTGACCAAGGCCCTTCTCCCCCGATTGCTCAGTTTAGGAAGAGTCTTGGTGGTTCCAAACTTCTTCCATTTAAGAATGATGGAGGCCAGTGTGTTCTTGGGTACCATCAATGCCGCAGAATTTGTTTGGAGTACCCTTCCGCAGATCTGTGCCTCGACGCAATCCTATCTTGGATCTCTACGAACAATTCCTTCGACCTCATGGCATGATTTTTGCTCTGACATGCACTGTCAACTGTGGGACCTTATATAGACATGTGTGTGCCTTTCCAAATCATGTCCAATCAATTGAATTTACCACAGGTGGACTCCGATCAAGTTGTAGAAACATCTCAAGGATGATCAATGGAAACAGGATGCACCTGGCTCAATTTCAAGTCTCATAGCAAAGGGTATGAATACTTATGTAAATTTGCAAGAATTTCGTAAAACCTGTTTTCGCTCTGTCATTTTTGGGTATTGTGTGTAGATTTAAGTATTTTTGTTTATTTAATCAAATTTAGAGTTAGGCTGTAACGTAACGAAATGTGGAAAAAGTCAAGGGGTCTGAATACATTCCAAAGGCACTGTATGTTACATTTCGTATGGTACAGTATGTATTAATTTGTGGTTGTTCATCATACCTTTCGTATGATATGTTACAAATATAAATGTGTATGATACAGTATGTTATGAATTGTACAATATGTTACTTTGTAAAATGAATGGATTCACATACAAAACATAAAGCTTAAGTTATGGGGGGCTCCCGAGTGGCGCAGCGGTCTAAGGCCCTCCATCTCAGTGCTAGCGGCATCAATACAGACCCTGGTTCGATTCCACGCTGTATCACAACTGGCCATGATTGGACGTCCCATAGGGTGGCGCACAATTGGCCCAACGTCGTCTGGGTTAGGGTTTGGCCGGAGTAGGCAGTCATTGTAAATAAGAAATTGTTCTTAACTTACTTGCCAAGTTAAATAAAGGTTAAATGGCAACACTGACATTAACAAAGCATAATTATAGGGGTACACTAGATTCTGAGGTTAACTTACAAGACAAAGCATGAACAAAGACACTTGTTTTACTCACATTTTCAAGTACTTATGACAAATCATGCATTCCAATTCTTGCATTGATTGAAATGTTTACTTTTTTGAAAGCTGTACCGATTATGATGAGCTAATGCTAAGATAATTGCCATATACAGTATGTGTGGAGCCATGTTTGTTGACATCATACAATGCATTCTGGGTGTCACATAAATGTCTGTCAAATATGTTATAATAAAACGAGGTAAAGGGATGGTTCACTCATCTTTTGAGGAAACATCCGAATGTGAATGATGGGAAGTGAACGATGGTAGTCGACACACCCCATTCAACATGCATACTGCAAACAGACCCAACTCATCTTGTCACCTCTTCTTATCTTTGGTTGACGTGGAAAAACAGACAATTACTTTCAATTTGTAGAAAGTGTTTTACACAATTATTTTGATCACTGGTGACCTTAGTATTGCTATTAGCTAATTAATTTTATGGTTTCTATGAGCCGAGAGTTAGCTAAATATGACTGCTTTTGTTAGCAAACTCTTTCCTCAATCAGCGCTAGGACTAATGTAGCCTACATTTTCCGATTTGGTGGAGAATAGTGTTATGCTATTGCTAGTTCTGTGAATATTGCATCCAGAAATAAACTGCTCACATTGAGGACATAACGTTGTAAAGACTGTGTTTTTGCTAAGTGTTTCTGTGAAGAAACAGTGTGGCCAGCTCAAACACTGACTGTTGCGTCAATCGTAACTGGAAATGAAGTGTTCTAATCTCACCGGAATGAGCGTACACTGCAGGGACCACTGTAGAATGATCAAATCTGTGTGTTCATTGATGTCCAAGTTAAGGAACATTGTGTCACGCCCTGACCTTAGTTCCTTTTTTATGTCTCTATTTTGGTTTGGTCAGGGCGTGAGTCGGGGTGGGCATTCTATGCTTTTTTTTCTATGTTTTCTTTTCTATGTGTTTGGCCTGGTATGGTTCCCAATCAGAGGCAGCTGTCTATCGTTGTCTCTGATTGAGAACCATACTTAGGTATCCTTTTCCCACCTGGTGTTTGTGGGTAGTTGTTTCCTGTTTTGTGTTGTGTTGTGTCACCTTTCAGGACTGTTTCGATTTTCGTTGTTTCACTTTGTTATTTTGTATTTCGTGTTCAGTTATATTAAATTAACATGGACACTTACCACGCTGCGTTTTGGTCCGATCTTTCCTGTTCCTCAGATGAAGAAGATCGTTACACATTGTCTTATTTAACCATACCATACCAAACGTAACATAACATACTCATTTGAGTGTCCTGGATTTATGTTCACTATTCTACGTCTAGACTATGAGTCCAGGCTGAGTAATTCTTAATTAATTTTCCTAATCCAAAGCATGTCCCAATGGATAGAAAATGTATATTTTAAAATATTGCATTATTAAACATACAGAAAAAACATTGCAGTTAGTTAGACCAAAACATAGAAACTAATTTCAAATCAGTATTTAGATTCTATCACAAATATTTATCATTCTCGGAAAGAAGAGGCTCCAAGGTTACAACAGGGATTTAAAGAAAAGCATTATATTTTGAAATGGTATTGTCACGGCCGTTAAAATAACTAAACCAAGGTGCAGCGTGGTGAGCGTACATGTTCCTTTATGAAACAAGACGCCGAACAAAAACAATAAACACTACAAAAACAAACCGTGAAGCTCAAAGGCTATGTGCCCTAAACAAAGTCAACTTCCCACAAAGACAGGTGGGAAAAAAGGCTACCTAAGTATGATTCCCAATCAGAGACAACGATAGACAGCTGTCCCTGATTGAGAACCATACCCGGCCAAAACATAGAAATAGAAAATCATAGAAACACAAAACATAGAATGCCCACCCCAACTCACGCCCTGACCAAACCAAAGTAGAGACATAAAAAGGATCTTTAAGGTCAGGGCGTGACAGGTATACATTATAGAGCACCTATAGTGTATACTGTGACTTCAGCAGGCTAAGATAATTATGTTTTTTTTGCTTCAATGGCTATCTCTATAGTTTGTGATATTCTGAGAACCCTGAGATTACAGTTCATTGTGCACAGTGCATTGGAAGTGCAGAGGAGATGGAGACGTGCCTCACAGCCGAAGGAACTGTCACGCTCGTTATAGCGATGAGACCAAAGCGCAGCGTGATTTGAATGCATCTTCTTTTAATAAAGAAAGAACACGGAATGAACTATACAAAAAAACAAAAAAACAAAAACAAACGTGAAGCTATATAATCATAGTGCTGACACAAGCAACTAAACATAGACATAGATAATCACCCACGAAATACTCAAGGAATATGGCTGCCTAAATATGGTTCCCAATCAGAGACAACGATAAACAGCTGTCTCTAATTGCGAACCAATCTAGGCAACCATAGACATACAAAACCCCTAGACTGGATTCAACCCCATAAACATACAAAAACCCTAGACAGGACAAAAACATATAATCACCCATCTCACACCCTGACCTAACCAAAATAATAAAGAAAACAAAGAATACTAAGGTCAGGGCGTGACAGGAACCTCTGTCAGGGTTACTATGAAACCTTAAAAACCCAAACTATAAAGGTCAATTTAGAAGAGTCCCACAAAAGCAGAACACACAGGACACGCATTCAAAAGGTCCGCAGTTCCCAGTGAATGTACTGCGTTTGTGGATTGGACCACAGAGTATGTGTAGACATAAGATAGACCATACAGCTACACTCTTAGAAAAAAAGGTGCTAAGTAGAACCATATAGGGTTCTTTGGATTTGTCCCCATAGGGCACATGTGTCAAACTCATTCCATGGAGGGCTGAGTGTCTGCGGGTTTTCACTACTCCCTTGGACTTTAGTGATGAATTAAGGTCACGGATTAGAAAGGAACTCCTCTCACCTGGTTGTCTAGGTCTTAATTGTAAGGAAAAAACAAAAACCAGCAGACACGAGGCCCTCCATGAAATGAGTTTGACACCACTGCCATAGGGGAAACCTTGTTGGTGCTACCTAGAACACTCTATGAAGGGTTTTAACAAGATCAATTTTATCCTCTAAAGGTTCTTCCTAGAACCCTCTAGGAAGAACACGTTTGTACAAATTTGTACAAATGTAACATTTTGTCCTACCAGACCGAACATAGAAATGTAAATTATAGATATGTAATTCTCATTGAAAGCAAGTCTAAGAAGTGGTATATTTGTTCTATGTGCAGCATTTCTATGCTTCCAGTTCTTAACTCAATTTTTTTTATCTTTTACTTTCGGTTTTGTACACAGGCTTCAAACAGCTGAAAATTAAATGACTTATGGAAAATATATTTCACAGCAGTTTAGATGGTACAATGATTCTCTACACTCCACTTGCTTGTTTTGTCACAAACTGAAATTAGGCAAACTACAATTTTAGCAACCAGGAAATGGCAGAGCCATTTCTGCATAGTGTATCGTTAACAAGTCACATAATACGTTTTATGGACTCACTCTGTGTGCAATAATAGTGTTAAATATGATTTTTTTAATGACTACCTGTACCCTACACACACAATTATCTTTAAGGTCCCTCAGTCGAGCAGTGAATTTCAGACAGATTCAACCACAAAACCAGGGAGGTTTTCCAATGCCTCGCTAAGAAGGGCAGCTATTGGTAGATGGTTATAAAAAAGCAGACATTGAATATCCTTTTGAGCATAGTGTATCAATACACCCAGTCACTACAAAAATACAGGCGTCCTTCCTAACTCAGTTGCCTGAGAGGAAGGAAACCACCCAGGGATTTCAACATGAGTCCAAAGGTGATTTGAAAACAGTTACAGAATTCAATGGCTGTGATAGGAGAGACTGAGGGAAAAGAAGGAAGCCTGTACAGAATAGAAATATAAAACATGTATAAAAAACATGTATTTCTTTCTAATCAGTGACCTCCTCTTGTGTTCCGGTCAAATTGGACCAAATTTACAAGTTCTCTCTGAAAAATGTAGTTCATTTATTCTGATTGTCATAAGGTTCCATGACTTTGTCCACTCAGGGCATCTGAACATACAAAATACATTTGGATGATTTTCATTACATTTTGGGTGTTTTGTTTAACTTCTGTACGCCTGTGGTGTTCCCGGTCAAAAATGACCGGTCATTAGAAATGGAATGGGTGAGACTACAATTAGTGTATAAAATTGAGTTCAGCCACATGCCCATTCATCAGATGGACACAATTCCTCTCCCAGACCCCCACGTGCATGTATGTTTGAGCACACACACACACACACACACCTCACTCCCCTTCTTGGCTTCCATGGCAACCCCCACAGGAACCTTTTCCCAATAGAATCTTTCCCCCACGGGAACCACACCTGTTGGCACTCACAAACAATCGCAACATTGTTTAAATAATGTATATAACTTTCTCGCAGTTCTGGTATTTGAAGCTTTTTTGAGGCCTTGCTCACAATTCATTCTGTGGCAGCACAATGACCAAACGATAAACTGTATGTGAGGCTCTTGTTCATATCTATGATCATGACACTGGTGAGGATGAGAGAGGCCAGGAAACTGACAGTGAAGTAGTCTGTGATAAATAGCACAATATGTCTCATCTGAGTATTATCTATAGTCAAAATAAAAAATGTTGAACTCAAAAATGATTTGCAAGAGCTCAGGTCAATGAGGCCTACAGGCCATAAATAGCAAATAGAAGTTCAAAACGTGTAATGTTCACAAGAACTTAAGCTGATAAAAAGATCTAACACAACATTAGGTGATAATATATGTATTATTATGGATTTATAATCAGCTATAATGGGGCTATCATTTTGGACCGGGAACACAGAATTAATTAACATGAAACGAACACAACAGGAGGGTTCATTTATCAATCAAGTCCAAGTGAGGAGTGAAAACCCGTAGACACTCAGCCCTCCGTGGAATGAGTTTGACACATGCCCTATGGGGACAAACTAAATAACCCTGCATCCTGTGTGTGGCAAAGCAATCCACTTTTTGTCCTGAATAACAATTGTTATACAGTACATTACTAAGTACCACTCTCCATATTTTCAAGCATAGTGTTGTCTGCATCATGTTATGGGTATGCTTGTACTTGTTAAGGACTGGGGAATTTTTCAGGATTAAAAAGAAACAGAATGGGGCCAAGCATAGGCAAAGTCCTAGCAAAACCTGGTTCAGTCCAGACACCTGGTTCTACCAGACACTGGCAGATTAATTCACTTTTGAGCAGTACCAAAACCTAAAACACAAAGCCAAATCTACACTTGAGTTGTTTACCAAAAAGACAGTGAATGTTCCTGAGTGGCCGAGTTACAGTTCTGATTTTTGGGGGTCCTAAGCGAGATTTGGTTGCATCAGCAATTTTTCTCAAAATTTCTAACATGCACATCGTGTATTCTACTATTCTAACTAACAACAGTAAATTGAGTCCGCGACGGAGTAAAAACTTTTACTTTTAAAGTAAATTTCCTGCAATTCTACACATTTTTCCGTGATTTATGCAATGTTAATGATATCTGAGTGAGAGCGACTAAAACAATCTATTGTTAGTCAACCTGGAGGCCAGGGCCCCTGGGCACGTGCCCTGTGTGACTGATCGGTATTCGGCCATGATTACTAGCTAGCTAGATTTTTTTTTAAACAAGTTTTTACTTTGTCATTATGGAGTACTGTGTGTCGATGGGTGAGAGAAAAAAACAACTATTTAATCCATTTTGAATTCAGGAATTCAATACAACACCACAACAAAATGTGGAAAAAGTCAAGGGGTATGAACATTTCTGAAGCACTTTATGGGCTTTTTTGTTTTTCTGTCATACGTAATGTGTAGTAGCCTGTACAGTGCATTCAGAAAGTATTTATTTTAGTTTTATTTTGTTCATTTAACCTCTATTTAATTAGGCAAGTCAGTTAAGAACAAATTCTTATTTACAATGACGGCCTACAGCGGCCAAACCCAGACGATGCTGGGCCAAATGTGCACCACCCTATGGGACTCCCAATCACGGGCGGTTGTGATACAGCCTGGATTCGAACCAGGGTGTCTGTAGTGACACCTCAAGCACTGAGATGCAGTGCCTTAGACCGCTGCGCCAAATGGGGAGCCCAGTAGTCAGACCCTTTGACTTTTTCCAAAAAGATTTATGTTAAAGCCTTATTCTAAAATGTATTAAATCGTTTTTTCCCTCATCAATCTACACACAATACCCATAACAACAAAGCAAAAACTGTTTTTAGAAATTGTAGCAAATTTATTTCAATAAAAAACTGAAATATCACATTTACATAAGTATTCAGACCCTTTACTCAGTACTTTGTTGAAGCACCTTTGGCAGCGATTACAGCCTCAAGTCTTCTTGTGTATGACGCTTCAAGCTTGGCACACCTGTATTTGGGGAGTTTCTTCCATTCTTCTCTGCAGATCCTCTCAAGATCTGTCAGGTTGGATGGGGAGTTCGCTGCACAGCTATTTTCAGGTCTCTTAAGAGATGTTTGATCAAGTTCAAGTCTGGGCTCTGGCTGGGTCACTCAAGGACATTCAGAGACGTGTCCTGAAGCCACTCCTACATTGTCTTGGATGTGTGGTTCGGGCTGTTGTCCTGTTGCAAGGTGAACATTCGACCCAGTCTGCGGTCCTGAGCGCTCTGGAGCAGGTTTTAATCAAGGATCTCTCCTAACTAGTCTCCCAGTCCCTGCCGCTGAAAAACATCCCCAGAGCATGATGCTGCCACCACCGTGCTTCACCGTAGAGATGGTGCCAGGTATCCTTCAGAGGTGACTCTTGTCGTTCAGGCCAAAGAGTTCAAACTTGTTTTCATTAGACCAGAGAATCTTGTTTCTCATGGTCTGAGAGTCCTTTAGGTGGCTTTTGGCAAACTCCAAGTGGACTGTCATTTGCCTTTTTCTGAGGGGCGACTTCCGTCTGGCCACATGTGGACTTGAAACATGTCAAGGATGATCAATAGAAATAGGATGCACCTGAGCTCAATTTCAAGTCTCATAGCAAAGAGTCAGAATGCTTATGCAAATACGGTATCTGTTTTTATTTTGAATACATTTGCAAACATTTCTAAAAACCTGTTTTTGCTTTGTGATTATGGGGTATTGTGTGTAGATTGAGTTTTTTATTTATTTAATGGATTTTAGAACAAGTAACAAAACAAAATATGGAAAAAGGGAAGATGTCTGAATATTTTTGGGGGGGGACTTGGGCTCATAAATGGTCTTTAATCTGGCTTAGGTACTGTAGCATCAGGTTTGAATTGTCATGCCGATCAAAGCTCTAATCAAATCCAGACATATTTATATGCTTTATATGCTTAAGCAGGAAATACCGCATTACAGCATTACCCAGGAGATAAGTGATTTTTCTCCAAATAGAGCATTTCTAAAATACAGGGAAAATAATAAACGCTTAGCCAGAGTGAGGATATACAATAATTGGACCTTTCCATCACCATAACCTGCATTCAGAATGACTGACAGGGTAGGGAAGACAGATAAATGAGACTACCTAAATGATATAAACTGGAAGAACCATATCAGTAACAGGTGCAATAAACACAACTACTAACAGATTGGATTAGTTTAGAGAAAGGTATATTATTTGCAATGTCGACCCGTCATTCAGGGCTTGAGTTAATAAAGCTGCATACAAACATGGTCTCCTTTTTGCTTTCTTGAGTAATGCAGCTTCAAAATGAGGGTGTTTCAGCCTAGCTCAGTGCTTTCTGTGGTGGTGGGTCAACCAGCGGAAAATACGGAGTGTAGGAGTTGGTAATGTTCTCTAGTTGTGCCGTGATTGGCTCAGTGTTCTGTCACTCATGGGGACGCTATGTCACCGCCAAGTCGATGGGGAGAGCTCGAAAAATCAAGCCCCCTGGTTGCTGATATAGAGTTACATTAGAAGTGCCCATCCAAGAAGGCTCAAGGTCATTGGCCACTCACGTCACCCCGCTCCTCCGCTCTCTCCACTGGCTTCCAGTTGAAGCTCGCATCCGCTACAAGACCATGGTGCTTGCCTACGGAGCTGTGAGGGGAACGGCACCTCCGTACCTTCAGGCTCTGATCAGGCCCTACACCCAAACAAGGGCACTGCGTTCATCCACCTCTGGCCTGCTCGCCTCCCTACCTCTGAGGAAGTACAGTTCCCGCTCAGCCCAGTCAAAACTGTTCGCTGCTCTGGCACCCCAATGGTGGAACAAACTCCCTCACGACGCCAGGTCAGCGGAGTCAATCACCACCTTCCGGAGACACCTGAAACCCCACCTCTTTAAGGAATACCTAGGATAGGATAAAGTAATCCTTCTAACCCCCCCCCCCCTTAAAAGAGTTAGATGCACTATTGTAAAGTGGTTGTTCCACTGGATATCATAAGGTGAATGCACCAATTTGTAAGTCGCTCTGGATAAGAGCGTCTGCTAAATGACTTAAATGTAAATGTAAATGTAATAAAATGCCGTCAAATCACGTTATATCTACAGTAGCTTTGATTGGACTGAAAAAAAATCTTAGCTACAGTCATCGTCATGAATCAAGTTCACAATCTACTGGCAAATCCTTTTTAATTGTTGTCATATGAAGAGAAATAATGAAGAGAAATTATAGATAAAACGTATCGGTGCTCATCGGCCATTGGACAGAAACATTACACAACAAACTGGAAATCGCAAATTCAACAATGAGTGGTTTGGAAGGAATCAGTGGCTAACTGCAAGAATTGCAAAGCAATCATTAGCCTGCTATTCAGTGGAGTGGCTGTAATTAAGTGTCTCATTTCCAAGCTTAAAATGACAAACATTCAACATTGGCCATGCTGTCAATGAAGCATGATTTGTGCCGCACTCAAAACAACTGTTAACTCGTAACTGAAAAATCTCAGACTTCGGTGAGTTCAAGACAACTGGGAACTCGGGAAAAAACAAGCTCCGACTGGGAAAATACGTTCTGAACGGTCATCCAACTCGGAATTGTAAAATCGGGAACTCGGGCCTCTTTCTAGAGCTACGACCTGAAGATCACTGATGTCATCATGAATCAACCTGTTGTCTTGAAAGCACCATGAATCCAGAGAATGCCAGACTTTGATGACAAAATTTGCCCATGAAGGACTGTTCAAGTGAGCACAGCACAACAAGGTGAGTCCAAAAATGTCTTGTATGCTGCTGCATACATTATGTAATATACCAGGGAGATATGTATATTGTAGCTAAGAAAGCAATACTAAGTATATTTTGTGTAGTAAGCTTTAATAGCCCATGTGCCTCACCCTAATAATTTGGTCTATTTTCCCCCTCTTAATTTCAACCACTGTTCTGACTTAGTGGTGCACATGTAGCCTATAACCTGTTTTAGAGAAATGTAATCATTGAAAATTGTAAGAGTTTTATATGCTTATATGCTCTCTATATTTATCCTGCGGTTCTGGCTTGGCGTACAGGGAGAACACTGTAAGAACGGTCCATGTTCTGAATTATGTCACTGTACATTTCTAAAGTGCTTTACAAATAGTTATATTTACTACGTCCGTCCTAGCTCGCTCATTAATGTATTTATCGAAATTACGGATTGCCACTTTTCCACTTGTCAAACCCTTATGCCATAGTTTGTACATCTCAATTGTCAGTAGAAACCACTATTGTTTAAGCAAGTCAGCCATATCAGCTATGTTTTTTTTAAAGGCATTAAATGAGGCTGAATGAACTGTTTCGCTGACAGACAAGGTTCTGCTGATAGCCATGTGTAGCAGTGGTAAGATGTTGGGGCTGCTGTTGGAACTCTGCTGTTGGGACAGCTTTATGTAGGCCCTAACAATTTGTGGGCACCGTTTGCATAAGATAATCAACCAATAAATGTACATGCAAAAACACAGATATTGAAACAAACAAATCTTTTAAATCAACCTGCTATAGAGCATGCTGGGACATATGATAGTAATGGGCATGGTTTTGAGTGTTTTATTCTACACAGAGTACAAATGACACAATCACAGTCAACTGTGGTTATTAACCTTGGGATTCTTTTATACCTGACTGATAAGTTAATTTAACTTCAGAATCAACACTAGAAATTTTACACTGTAAAAACAACACAAGGTCAAATTTGCCAGTTTACTGTGTACCATACAATACACTTGTAACGAGTGCACTGAGAGTCGGGAAGCAAGTTCAGGGAGTGAGGGTTTTAATAAATAAAAGAAACAATGAACACAAAACACAAACAACACAATGACATGAAAACAGAGTCAATAACACCTGAGGAAAGAACCAAGGGGAGTGACAGATATAGGGAAGATAATCAAGAAGGTGATGGAGTCCAGGTGAGTGTCATGAGGCGCAGGTGTGCGAGACGATGGTGACAGGTGTGCCGGGATAATCAGCAGCTGGATGACTTAGAGGCCGGAGAGGGAGTATACATAACAACACTGTGGTTCACTCATACTCCCTTCTATTCTCCTACTCTCTGCTCAATAAAATCACAGAAAATACTAATTCGAAAGACAGAAATCATGGCAAAGATATCAACTATGTTAGTACTATATATGTACAATTACTTAGGGAAAACTAGATACATGCACACATATTCCCATATACAATAGGTATAGTTTAAAACATTCTCACACTTATCTTATTAAACTTCAGATTACTCAAACTCCTAACGTTAAAGTTTAAACACTGAGGTAAACGGTAATGGTCATGCACTATTTAAAAGAAAGACACAAAAATTACAATAAAAAGCTTATTCAGATTCAGAAGGGTTCTAAGTAGAACCAAAAATATGTTTAAGGTTCTGAGTAGAACCCTTTGCCCTAAAAAGAACCCTTGTCTTCCAAAAAGGGTTCTTCATATGAAAATGGTTCTTGGTAGAACCCTATCCCTCCGCAAAGAACACTTTTGGAAGCATGATAACGCGCTCCATATTTTATCGCTATACTCGCCAAAGTGTATTTCCAAAACGCAACTCAATATTAGGAAAGTGTTCCTCATGTTTGGTATACTCAGTGTATAGCATTTTGGAATGAAACTCTTCATATAGTCTTATTTCAAAACATTACTGTGGCATTCTGTAGCATGTACATGTTGCATTAGCTTTATCAAAGCATCAAATGCACACCTTAGGATAAAACAAGTTCAATGATAGATATGAACAAGAAAGACAAGTTTCAATGCTAAATCAATCTGAATAGACCACTAACAGTTAGGCGAATTTACAGGGTAATACAAAGGAAGCTAATTACATTAAACTTACTTCTATTCCTCCCTTATGTGTTTACAATAGTTAATTAACAGCGTTACATAACGATGTGTAGGTTTTCTAGAGGCTCTGCCAGTAACTAAATTATTAAAGAGTGAACAACTTATTGAATGGATGTAGCAACCTTGATGTTGTCTTTCCTGCTTGTATGGGGACACCTTTAAAAATACACAATAATGAATCATGACGATAATTGTATTTGAATGAAGAAGCATAACTGAGCGTGAGAGAAAACAATGAGTTTTGAGAAACTGTTTGTGTGAACAATGGCTCGTAACAATAGTTCTCAATAAATAGCCACAAAGTGTGTCGCAATATATTTTGATTTAAAAGTGTTAATGAAATCCAAATTAGTTTTGAATTAATGAATGCTTCTGAGGTAGGCAGAAGGGTTGATTAAAGTCCCAGGGAAACCGACAGATTCAAAAGAAATGAAGCATGTCGTCTAGTAGGCAATCAAATGGAAATTGCTTTGTTGCGTCTCCTTTGAAAACAAAGGCTCAATTTACATTGTAAATGATACCTAACAAAAAGTATAGAAAACGGGGAAGGCTGCTAATACACTATTCATTATGGAAAATGTAAATGTAAAAAAAAAATTGACATTGTCATATTCTGTCACACATCTGGCGTCATACTCCTGAAAAATGTAATCAATCACAAGATATCTCAGATTTGCTATGTTTTTAGACAGAGATCCATTTTCACAGCTGACTGTTTTTTTTACCCTACTCTCTACTGACAAAAACATTTCAACACTACATCTGTCAATACCACTAAAGATGAGCAGAGAATAAGTTCTGTGGAAGACCGATCTGCAGTCCTCAAGGGGGTGCTAAGTAACTTTGATGTCATTCAGCCCTTCCTAGTGTTTTTGGGAGATGTTGCCTGGCCTGCCCATCATATCTCCTCCACATGCAACTCGAACATCTCACTTGACTCAGGGTTACTGAATCACTCAAGGACGCTTTCAAGGAAAATATTATGGTAGATATAAAAAGTTCAATTCTTAAAGTCTGATTTTAACAGTCAGTGGGACAATTTGCGTGACCTCTTAGCTGTTCATCAGGTTCAAGCATTCAGCCTTGTGCTCTATCTTCTGGCTTACGGCCCTTGGGATCATATCTCCCCATCCCATGGTGGCCTTTTCCATTATCTCTGTGCTTGGAAAAAAGTCAGAAATGGTACCCTTTTCCCTTTATTGTTCACTACTTTTGACCAGGGACCTGGGCTAGAATATTATAGGCTGTGGGAGTCAATGTATACACGTGAAATGGAACCCTATTCGCTATTTAGTACACTTTTGACCAGAACCCTATTTAGTGTGGTACTTTTGACCAGGGACCATTTCTATTTCAGACACATAGACTCCCACACTTAACATGCAGACTTGATTCTAGAAAGATCTAGGGAGATGAAAGGCAATTAGGATTGGAAATCTCAACAGCCAATAGGAGACAACCAGGAAACAGCAGAGGGAGCACCCCCCTATCCATATTGACGGGACAGTAGTGGAGAAGGTGGAAAGTTTTAAGTTCCTCGGCGTACATATCACGGACAAACTGAAATAGTCCACCGACACAAACAGCGTGGTGAAGAAGGCGCAACAGCGCCTCTTCAACCTCAGGAGGCTGAAGAAATCTAGGCCGTCACCGAAAACACTCGGCAACTGCTCCGCCCACAACCGTAAGGCTCTCCAGAGGGTAGTGAGTTCTGCACAACGCATCACCGGGGGCAAACTACCTGCCCTCCAGGACACCTACACCACCCGATGTCACAGGAAGGCCAAAAAGATCATCAAGGACAACAACCACCCGAGTCACTGCCTGTTCACCCCGCTATCATCCAGAAGGCGAGGTCAGTACAGGTGCATCAAAGCTGGGACTGAGAGACTGAAAAACAGCTTCTATCTCAAGGCCATCAGACTGTTAAACAGCCATCACTAACATTGAGTGGCTGCTGCCAACATTCTGACTCAAATCTCCAGCCACATTAATAAGTAAAAAATTGGATGTAATAAATGTATCACTAGTCACTTAAACAATGCCACTTTATATCATGTTTACATACCCTACATTACTCATCTCATATGTATATACTGTACTCTACACCATCTACTGAATCTTGCCTATGCCGCAAGGCCATTGCTCGTCCATATATTTATATGTACAGTGGGGAGAACAAGTATTTGATACACTGCCGATTTTGCAGGTTTTCCTACTTACAAAGCATGTAGAGGTCTGTAATTTTTATCATAGGTACACTTCAACTATGAGAGACGGAATCTAAAACAAAAATCCAGAAAATCACATTGTATGATTTTTAAGTAATTAATTTGCATTTTATTGCATGACATAAGTATTTGATACATCAGAAAAGCAGAACTTAATATTTGGTACAGAAACCTTTGTTTGCAATTACAGAGATCATACGTTTCCTGTAGTTCTTGACTAGGTTTGCACACACTGCAGCAGGGATTTTGGCCCACTCCTCCCTACAGATCTTCTCCAGATCCTTCAGGTTTCGGGGCTGTCGCTGGGCAATACGGAGTTTCAGCTCCCTCCAAAGATTTTCTATTGGGTTCAGGTCTGGAGACTGGCTAGGCCACTCCAGGACCTTGAGATGCTTCTTACGGAGCCACTCCTTAGTTGCCATGGCTGTGTACTTCGTATCGTTGTCATGCTGGAAGACCCAGCCACGACCCATCTTCAATGCTCTTACTGAGGGAAGGAGGTTGTTGGCCAAGATCTCGCGATACATGGCCCCATCCATCCTCCCCTCAATACGGTGCAGTCGTCCTGTCCCCTTTGCAGAAAAGCATCCCTAAAGAATGATGTTTCCACCTCCATGCTTCACGGTTGGGATGGTGTTCTTGGGGTTGTACTCATACTTCTTCTTCCTCCAAACACGGCGAGTGGAGTTAGACCAAAAAGCTCTATTTTTGTCTCATCAGACCACATGACCTTCTCCCATTCCTCCTCTGGATCATCCAGATGGTCATTGGCAAACTTCAGACAGGCCTGGACATGCACTGGCTTAAGCAGGGGGACCTTGCGTGCGCTGCAGGATTTTAATCCATGACGGTGTAGTGTGTTACTAATGGTTTTCTTTGAGACTGTGGTCCCAGCTCTCTTCAGGTCATTGACCAGGTCCTGCCGTGTAGTTCTGGGCTGATCCCTCACCTTCCTCATGATCATTGATGCCCCACGAGGTGAAATCTTGCATGGAGCCCCAGACCGAGGGTGATTGACCGTCATCTTGAACTTCTTCCATTTTCTAATAATTGCGCCAACAGTTGTTTCCTTCTCACCAAGCTGCTTGCCTATTGTCCTGCAGCCCATCCCAGCCTTGTGCAGGTCTACAATTTTATCTCTGATGTCCTTACACAGCTCTCTGGTCTTGGCCATTGTGGAGAGGTTGGAATCTGTTTGATTGAGTGTGTGGACAGGTGTCTTTTATACAGGTAACGAGTTCAAACAGGTGCAGTTAATACAGGTAATGAGTGGAGAACAGGAGGGCTTCTTAAAGAAAAACTAACAGGTCTGTGAGAGCCGGAATTCTTACTGGTTGGTAGGTGATCAAATACTTATGTCATGCAATAAAATGCAAATTAATTATTTAAAAATCATACAATGTGATTTTCTGGATTTTTGTTTTAGATTCCGTCTCTCACAGTTGAAGTGTACCTATGATAAAAATTACAGACCTCTACATGCTTTGTAAGTAGGAAAACCTGCAAAATCGGCAGTGTATCAAATACTTGTTCTCCCCACTGTACATATTCTTATTCATTCCTTTACACTTGTGTATAAAAGGTAGTTGTTGTGAAATTGTTAGATTACTTGTTAGATATTACTGCACGGTTGGAACTTGAAGCACAAGCATTTCGCTACACTCGCATTAACATGTGACCAATACAATTTGATTTGATTTGAACCACATTACTGTCCTCTGCATTCACAGACCCTAAGCAATGAACAACCCAATGGCAACAGAATACTTAGTATGATCACTAGCATACTTAAAAATTTAAAACTAACCGGTCAAAACTCACCTTCATACAAGATGCTACTAGCTTTCTTAATACGACATAGTACTGTACTGTTAGGTATCGGCTGACTCTCTTTTCATGAATGGTTTACAGGTCTTCTTCCTGTACATATTTTGCTGTATATGTTGTTTTTGTGTATATTTATTGTCATGTGTACATTATGTTTTTACTATGTGCTGCAAAATTCATTGCCCCCTGGGGATAATAAAGATTCTACTCTACTGATCTGTACAAGAGAAGTGTACAGAAATGAGAAGGATAGCAGCCTATATATCATGTATTCAAATATTCTGTGTTTTTTGCATTCAATTGGATTCAGCAGATTTGTCATCATTCACTGTTTCAACCTTATATCAAACTGGAAGCAGTTTCTCTCCATCTCCTCCCTGCTTGTGCAGCATATTACAGTAGAAGGGCTACTGTGTGTGACGCCTCCGTACTTACCCCTGCTCTAAGGCTGTGTTAGCAGCCCAATTCATCTATTTTGTCCAATTATTGTCAAAAGAACTGATCTGATTGGTCAAAATATCAATTATTGGCAAAAGATCAGAATTGAGCTGACTGTGTAAACACAGTTTATGGTCTGCTGGCTGTCGCCTCTCCGACTGTCTCAGAGAAATAAACCAATAGGACTCTTAAGGAGAACCATATTCATGTTGAATGTTTTCCCCGTGGGACTCTTTTTGAAGCATGCCGTGTGTTTATGGAGCAAAAAAGCGTTGAAAAGTATTCCGTTTATAAATGCTAATCATTATTATAATTTTAAGAGTATAAAGCTACAATGAATTCCTATGAAAGATAAATGTGCCAGTGACACTGAATAACATCTCACTGGCAATTGCCTCCTTTTGAAACTGTGCATGTCAAGGTTTGTGAAATGTGGGGAGGAGAAGAGAAGATGGATATGAAAATCTAAAAATAAATGAAAATGATTGAAGATGAGTTTCAATGGAAAGTTAGGAAAGTACTCTGGAACTGCAATACTCCTAATCTAAGCTGGCGAATTGGAAGACAAACGAGAAAGGGGATTTTGTGGAAACCATGGCCTTCCCTTTGGATTGAGTGTGAGGCGGGATATGGATGGTTTTATTCGTGAGCTTCCTGATAGCTGAGATGTTTCACTTGTCAGCTTAGGAAATGACTTTTTCCGTGAAAAATGAGTTGGCTCTCAGGTGAAGGGGACTATGTAGATATTCACTGTCAACATTACTTCAGGAAACCATCCGTATTATTATTTCAGTGAGTTGTAACCTATATTTATTGTGAAATGGCCAGGATTTAGGCAGGATATACAGACACAAACGGCTGGTCAGTGGTCCCCAGTTCCCAAGCCTTCAGTTTGGTTTAGGTCAACGTAGGGACTATGTCTCAACTGCATTCTTCAGCATCAGCAAGGTTAATCGTTTGATTGTCGTATCTATATGCATTTCATTGCCTTTGGTCAGAATATAACCATGTTTTTTACAGCCATGCTTTCGTCAAGGTCAAAATAAGAGCTTAAAAAAAAGCTCATCGGGTATGATATAGTCAAGCACTGTTTATAACCGAGCTTGAACCCGTCCTGCTTTGAATACGTGCAATCAAGTCTTCCTCCTTTTCTAAAACTGTGGATCAATGGCAGTGACCATCTGCCTCTTTTTTTTCCTCATTAGAGCCGTTTCACTACAAGCAGGCTGCTGAGCTCGGAAAGCCTTTACTTCTGCAGTATGAAATAGCAGCAGTTAACACCATTTCTAGTCTGCAGAGACAGCTGCGAAATGTAGTTATTTGCCACCCCATCATTATAAAATGATATAACTAGAAATGCTATGAACAGGGTACACTCTGTAAAAGCTGAACTGTTTATAAAAACCATCTTCAAAACTACAAAGTAGGAACCGGAAAAATTGAAATAAATAAATGGATAGGACGACAGCGTCATAGTAAATCAGTTCTTGGTAGCCTTCAGAGGTTGAAAACAACTGTCATTAATATGTAGATGAAGTGCTGCCATTTACTGTGGATGAATGATGTAATTATCACTTTACATTGAACGACTGTTGTATGGAAAGGTTGCAGAGGGAGTGAGTACGACAACAACACAACAAGGTTATAATAAGTTGAAATGGGATGACTCACCTCCTACTCCGCTATTGAATTCAATTGAGCTTCATCGTCAGGCATAATTCAAATTGGACAGGCTCTAGGATACATTACTTTGGTTTATTCTATACTTGAAGTACAGTACCTCACACGACACATGAAGGAGCTTTGTGGAGGTAGTGCTATTTTTTCCGGGAGAATCTATAAGGACACGGTGCCGGTAAGCTTGAAGCAAAGTGGTGAGATTCAACATGTGGCAAAGATCCATAAAGACAAGGTCAGTCTTTAAAGTTAGTTGGCCCCATGTTGAATCTCAACTATACTTTACGTCAAGCTTTCCGCCTTGTCAGTCAGTCCTCTACATTCTATAGAACAATAATCCCTGACATAGAACCAGCTGCTACCATGGCGGTGGGCCTTTGTCCCTCCTGTCTCTATTTAGATGACACTAGAATCCAGGGACCAGAATGTACACTAAATGTCAAGTATACTCCCTCTCCGGCCTCTAGGTCACCAGGCTGCTGATTATCCCGGCACACCTGTCACCATCGTCTTACGCACCTGCGCCTCATGACACTCACCTGGACTCCATCACCTCCTTGATTATCTACCCTGTATCTGTCACTCCCCTTGGCTCTTTCCTCAGGTGTTATTGACTCTGTTTTCATGTCGGTGCGTTAATTGTGTTTCGTGTTTATTGTTTTGTTTATTGATTAAAACACTCACTCCCTGTACTTGCTTCCCGACTCTCAGCGCACTCATTAAATAATGCTTCGTTACGGTCCATGGGACATCCTCAGCTCTACAATACACTCAGCTCCTCTTCCAGGAAGTCAAGTTCGAAGAAGAATGGCATATATTGATATAAACGACAAGCCAATGGACACTGTCTAATCTGCTGTACATCTTTTTAAATCAAAGATCAAACGGGAAAATGATGTGTGATTATACTATAAGTTATAATTTACTACAACTACGAACTTGCACAGTTTACCCATGCCTTACGTTTCGGGCATAGTTGGGATGTTCTTTTGTTGCATGTCAGTGTCACGCCTATGTCCAGTTTGTCAATTTGGCGTAGTGTAGTAGGGCATGTTACATTTACACAATACTGTATTTTGGGAGAACAGTAGGCATAAGCATGCTAGCTCTTGAATTACGATTACATGATTGGCTCTCTTTCTCGCTCTGTCGGTCTCACACACACACACGATGGCTGTGTCACACACACACACACAATTATGTTATATGTCATAACACAACTTGAAGGGTCAGTCTGCAGCTCAACTATATCAATTGTAATCAGATAAAGGGCTTGGGAATTCAAACAAGCTCAGTAGTTCCTAGGGAGGAATAGGTGGTGCATATATACCTCATGACTTACCCAGTTCAAGGTACCTCATTTGTCTCAGAGGAAAGTGACAGAGCGGTGAGAAATGTCTCCCTGCAAAGAAAAGAGGATAATCCTTTTCTCAGCCTCTGCATCAATTTTCATTCTGGAGAGTGACGGCGAGGAATTGAGTCACACACGCATGACCCTGCAAGGAAGTCACATAACTTTCTGTTCCCCTGAGAGACAAAATACATCTAGTTTCAGGAAAGTTCACAGACTTCCAAGTGTAGAGCTTATAGGACCTAGGCTGGCATATCCCTCCTTTGGTTGAGCGGCTCCCTTCACTAACAACCCTGGAAACATACAATAGAGGCTTAAACTCATGTAGCTAGTGGAGTTGCATGAGAGAACACATTTCCATGTCCAGCCAATGAGAGCAATACAACTTTTAGGCATGTCCCTTGATGTAGTTAATCTACATATCAGGTGTGAAGGTAAGACCAGATGCAGACAACGTCAAATTAACATTGGTTTAATAATCCAACAGGGGCAGGCAATAGACATGTCAAGGCAGGCAGGGGACAGTAAACCAGAAGTGGGGCAACGGTACCGAACAGCAGGCAGGGTCAGGGTAGGCAGAGATCACTAATCCAGAGGTGGGGCAAAGGTACAGGTTGGCAGGCAGGTTCGGAGCAGGCAGAGTGGTCAGGCAGGCGGATTTAGAGGCAGGACAGGCAAGGGTAAAAAACCAGGAGGGTGAAAAAAAGAGAGACTGGGAAAAGCAGGAGCTGAGTCACAAAAACACTGGTTGACTTGACAAACAAGACGAACTGGCAACAGACAAACAGAGAACACAGGTATAAATACGCAGGGGATATTGGGGAAGATGGGTGACACCTGGAGGGGGGTGGAGACAATCACAAAGACAGGTGAAACAGATCAGGGTGTGACACTACAAGGATCACAACAGAGCAGTAGTCACATATGACATACCGTAGAAGTTAACTTACAGGTACAGCTAAATTGGTGCCTGTATTATAGTGTGTGTGTGTGTGTGTGTGTGTGTGTGTGTGTGTGTGTGTGTGTGTGTGTGTGTGTGTGTGTGTGTGTGTGTGTGTGAGCAGTACCTGCATCATCTGCATCAGCATCACCCCATCCAAATCAAAATCTCCTATACCTGAGAAAGCAACCCACCCTATGTCACGTTCCTGACCTATTTTCTGTTGTTTTGTATGTGTTAGTCGGTCAGGGCGTGAGTGTGGGTGGGCATTTCTATGTTTTGTGTTTCTATGTTTAGGTCTGGTAATCAGCCTTATATGGTTCTCAATCAGAGACAGGTGTTTTACGTTTTCCTCTGATTGAGAACCATATATAGGTTGGCTGTTCACACTGTTTGTTTGTGGGTGGTTGTCTCCTGTGTCTGTGTATATGTTTGCACCATACGGGACTGTTTCGTTCGTTTGTTTGTTTTGTAGTAAGTACTTGTTCGTTCGTTCTTCGTGTTTCATGTAAGTTCGTTGTTCTAAGTCTGTCTACTTTCGTTTTGTTATTTTGTATCATTTCAAGTATAGTTCGTTTTGTTCTTGTTGAAATAAACTTCAGTATGTCATTTCAACGCGCTGCACCTTGGTTTAATCCTTGCTCCTCCTCTTCGTATGAAGAGAGAGAGGAACGCCGTTACACCCTATTAGAAGTGAACTAGAGAGATCTAAATCAAGGTTGGCCCGTGTTTGTCTGCGAATGTTGGAAGCAAATTTATTCTTTCCACAACAATTTGCAGGGTGTCATGTACCATAAAGAATGGACTAATCTATTGGCCCACTTAAATGGTATTGCAATGTCGGCCAGATGAGACGTTGAGGAAGTGTAAAAGAGGAGAAAATTATACAGGGTTGGGGATTAAGGATTAACAGATTACATGAAAATGGTAACTGTAATCTGTTACGTTATGTGTAATCAGATTACAGATTCTTTTGAAAAACTAGATGTAAACAAACAATGTACAGCCTCATAACATGGTTACAACAGTAATTTTGATATCATGGATGGTCAGTCCTTGCATCCATAGCTCTGTCTATTAATCTGAGAGTGGTTACATTTCTTCAGGCCCATCCCTCAGCTTTTTACCTTAATAGAGGCGGGGTGAAGTTTTGTTATTGTTTCACCTTTGGATTTGCCCTTTAAACAGCTGCAAATTATCAAAATATCAAAGTGTCACCAACAAAAAGGTAAATAATAGGACTATAGCAAATGCAGCATATGGTATTCATTTTTCACATGTTAAAAGTACTTTTCAGTAGTTCTGGGTCCGAAGTTGGGTCCGAAGTTTACATACACTAAGTTAACTGTGCCTTTAAACAACTTGGAAAATTCCAGAAAATGATGTCATGGCTTTAGAAGCTTCTGATAAGCTAATTGACATATTTTCAGTGTACCTGTGGATGTATTTCAAGGCATATCTTCAAACTCAGTGCCTCTTTGCTTGACATCATGGGAAAATCAGAAGAAATCAGCCAAGACCTCAGAAAAAAATGTGTAGACCTCCACAAGTCTGGGTCATCCTTGGGAGCAATTTCCAAATGCTTGAAGGTACCATGTTCATCTGTACAAACAATAGTACGCAAGTATAAACACAATGGGATCACGCAGCTGTCATACCGCTCAGGAAGGAGATGCGTTCTGTCTCCTAGAGATGAATGTACTTTGGTGTGAAAAGTGCAACTCGATCCCAGAACAACAGCAAAGGACCGTGTGAAGATGCTGGAGGAAACAGGTACAAAAGTATCTATAATCAAGGTAAAACGAGTCCTATATCGACATAACCTGAAAGGCCGCTCAGCAAGGAAGAAGCCACTGCTCCAAAACCGGCATAAAAATACCAGACTACGTTTTGCAACTGCACATGGGGACAAAGATTGTACTTTTTGGAGAAATGTCCTCTGGTCTGATGAAACAAAAATAGAGCTGTTTGGCTGTAATGACTATCATTATGTTTGGAGGAAAAAGAGGGAGGCTTGCACGCCGAAGAACACCATCCCAACCGTGAAGCAGGGGGTGGCAGCATCATGTTGTGGGGGTGCTTTGCTGCAGAAGGGACTGGTGCACTTCACAAAATAGATGGCATCATGAGGCAGGAAAATGATGTGGATATATTGAAGCAACATCTCGAGACTCGAGGAAGTTAAAGCTTGGTCGCAAAATGGTCTTCCAAATGGACAATGACCCCAAGCATACTTCCAAAGTTGTTGCAAAATGGCTTAAGGACAACAAAGTCAAGGTATTGGAGTGGCCATCACAAAGCCCTGACCTCAACCCTATAGAAAAACTGAAAAAGCGTGTGCGAGCAAGGCGGCCTACAAACCTGATTCAGTTACACCAGCTCTGTCAGGAGGAATGGGCCAAAATTTACCCAACTTATTGTGGGAAGCGTGTGGAAGGCTAACCAAAACATTTGACCCAAGTTAAACAATTTAAAGGCAAAGCTACCAAATACTAATTGAGTGTATGTCAACTTCTGACCCACTGGGAATGTGTTTTAAGAAATTAATGCTGAAATAAATCATTCACTCTACTATTATTCTGACATTTCACATTCTTATAATAAACTGGTGATCCTAACTAACTTAAGACAAGGAATTCTTACGAGGATTAAATGTCAGGAATTGTGAAAAACTGAGTTTAAATGTATTTGGCTAAGGTGTATGTAAACTTCCGACTTCAACTGTATTTTTTTCATCCTTCAAGGACACCTTACCAGGAAAGGGGAGGACATTTTACTATCGATCACCACCACTTTGTTTAAAGACAACCCTCCCAAACAAAGTTTCAGTGTCGCAGTCCTATCCTGAAAGATTACCGTATGCTATGGAGCTCATACTTTGAGCAGGAGACAAACCAAATATGTCCAGTTGGTTCCCAGTCGCCCTCAGGTCAGTCTGAATTATTAATAAGAGGAAATGGAAACAATTGTAATTCTTCTCTCCATCTCCATGCACAATATAACTCCCCCTAGAGTCGATGTCCGTGCCACCGCGGAAATCTAATTAGCATACTACAAAAATCCCCTGAAACAATCTGTCTGTTTAAGCTAGAGATATTTTTTTGCATGGGCTGCGTCTCAATGTACAGCATCTGCCAATTGCGTCCTTCCGCATCTGAGGTGGAAGGTGGCCGAGCTACAGCAGTGTTTTTCAGATCATGGTCTTCTCACGAAAAAGTCTGTAGCATCCAAACAGTTTGGGCTACACACTAAAGATGAGACTATAACAAAACACGTAAATGTCAGTGTTTTGCTCTAGGACGCCTCACAAGACTCGTCTTAAGGTAGCCGGTACCAGTTTAAATTTTTTTTCAATGTTTTTCAATTCAATGTTTCATTAGATATAATTGTTATACCTAAAGAGGTCCTAATATTCAAAATCAAATAGCTAAATGACCCATCTTAAAACAATTACATAAGTTTGCTTAGTTGAACCCCCCACATCATACCTACAAGTCACAATATGATGCTGGCTTACAAAGTGATGTGTAATTCCGATTGGAATCCAGCCAGAGTTAGGATATCCAATAAGTGAACATTTAAATCACCTACAGCCTGCATTCAGAATGACAGCCAGGGTAGGAAAGATTTAATGCTGAGACGACGTTAATCATGTAAACTGGAACAACCATCTCAGTAACTGGTGCAATAAGTCCAATGACTGTACTAAAATATTGGATTTGTTTAGAAAAAAGTATGTTATATATCTTTTTGTTGCACAAAATTTATGAACCAATCAATGTACATGCAAAAACACAGATATTAAAACAAACAATTCTGAAAATCACCTTGCAATAGAGCATGCTGGGAAATATGATATATGGTTCAATGCCTTACAAAGAACCCTTGTCTTCCAAAATGGGATCTTCAGCTCAAAACGGTTCCTGGTAGAAACCTATCCCTCCGCAAAGAACCAATTTACAAAAAAAAATTCTAAGCATGTAGGGACCATTTAAGATAGTGGGCAGGGGGGGATCACGTGACCCCTGAACGAGATGGCCGCATGAACTAGGAGCTCCGCACAAGTAGTTTCCAATTCCTAATCTTACCTCCACTTCAAGTTTAAACTCATTTAGCTTTAGTCAAAAAGTCATGGCGGCTACAAAAGGCGACACTACAGGTGACATTTTTACCCGGACTCGAGCACTAGCGACGGAAAAAGCCTCCAAGAAGCAGCTAGCTTCAGAAAAAGCTAGCGCCATTAGCCAGGAGCAAGAGGACCCGTTCCCCCCCGAGGCCCAACGAAGGCCAACCTCGCACTCTGTCGAAGACATCTTTTCTGAGCTGAGATCCCAACGTACAGAACTCAACACTAAACTAGATGCCATTAACGCTCAGCTCAGTGCGATAGGGGGCAAGGTGACAATCCTGGAAAATGCTTTGCCTGACATAAACAACAAGATAACCATAAACGCGGGGCGCCTGGACGAGGCAGAGGGGCGAATCCTATCCACGGAAAACTTATTGACAGACGCCATGGAAACAATAGCATATGCTAAAAAAAAAATAGAGCAGCTGGAAGAGAAAACAGAGGACCTGGAAAACAGGGGGCGAAGGAATAATTGTGTTCTATTAAATCTGGGCGAAAAAGAAGAGGGAAACATGCCACTGATCCGCTACCTGCAAGACAAACTTCCCGAGTGGCTCCACCTGTCCACCGACAGACCCATAGAACTCGAGAGAGCTCACCGAGCACTGAGGCCCCCACCAGCAGCCAGACAACCACCGCGCCCAATCACCATACGTTTCTTGAGATTCACCGACAAGGAACGAGTCCTACAGGCGGCGAAAACCAACACCATTACAGTGGGAAACGCCAAACTCATCTTACTCCAGGACCTGTCAGCTGGAATACGCCGAAAGCGCCGAGAGTTTGACGAGGTGAAGAAATGCTCCATTGACCGAGGCATCTTTAGGGGATTCAAATACACAAACGAGCTCAGGATTCTTTACCAAGGAGCCCTGCGACACTTCAAAACTCCCGAAGAGGCAAAACGTTTTTTGAAAGACAACCCCGGTCAATGAGAAATGGACCAATGACTAAATGCGATTACTATTATTACTAAAGGAGGTAAGACAACATATAGCCGATATCCAAAGACCCACCCGCCCTGCTAAATGTCATTATAGCCGTCTAATCTATATTTATGTTCCTTTAGCTGAGAGGGATAGGCTCCATATTATAACCTAGGCCTACTATATGTAGGCTGGGTTATTGATTTTATTTTCTCCCATTTTTAATGTGGTCTGGACGGGGGCTACGTTGTCATTTACCCAATGCGGGGCGGAGAGGATGAGGCATTTATTTGGTGGGGAGGGGGAGACGTTGTGCGTTGCTAACTGTTCCCGTTTTTTTTGTTGTTGTTGTTGGAACACAGAATTGTGACTGAGCGGGGAGGTAATAGATCCAACGGGATATGTCGAGTTGTTTGGGAACTCGGCTGGGGTGTTCAGAGACTGTTATTTTATGTAAACCATTTATTTTCCTTTTATGTGAACGCAGCTGTAACTACTATCCACCTTTACCCAGAGATGACTTGCACTAAAGTTCGATTACTGTTCGATGACGATGACTAGTACCTTAAATCTATTGACATGGAACTGCCATGGTCTAGGTCATGCAATAAAACGGAAAAAGATACTATGTGCTCTAAAAAAGGAAAAAGCAGACATCGCGCTATTGCAAGAGACACACCTCTGTGATGCTGAACATGCCAAACTCCGCAGAGCTTGGGTGGGACAGGTGTATTTCTCATCTTTCAAATCCAACAGTAGAGGCACAGCCATACTTATCCATAAGAATGTTCCATTCATAATTGACAAAAACATATCTGATCCGGAGGGGAGATTTATTTTGATAACTGGGTCACTGTATGGGCAACCAATTACTCTCTTAAACATATACGCCCCTAACACAGATACTCCTGCTTTTATGTCGAAAATGATAACCCTGTTCAATGAGCATTGTGTTTCCTTTGGAGTGTTGGCCGGAGATTTTAATTGTACCCTGAACCCAACCCTAGACAAATCATCTCAAGTCCCCACCACAAATCCTAGATCTGCAAAGATGTTGAACTCTCTTACTAAAGAGATGGGACTGATAGATATCTGGAGAGAGACTAATAGCTCATCTATGGACTATACATACTACTCTAATGTCCATAACACCTACTCCCGTATAGATTACATTTTTATCCCAAAGAGTTTCATAAATTCAGCCACGTGTAGAATCGGACCCATAGCGCTTTCGGATCACGCCTTTGTCCACCTCCGCTTTGACCTCTGCAAAAACATCCCGAGGTCAAAGAGCTGGAAATTCAACACCTCCATGCTATCAAACGAAGCATTCCATACATTGGTAACTACATGGATAGACAACTACACACAAGACAACAAAGATTCTCCTGTTTCTCCGGCCACAATGTGGGACGCTGCTAAAGCCACACTAAGAGGTCATCTAATTGCATATGCTTCCTCTAAGAAAAAAGCAATGGAAGCACACAGGCTAGATCTGGAGAGGGAGCTGGAACGCTGTGAAAAAGTACATAAACAATCCACAGACAGCACCTCCTGGAGTCAACTTAAAGCAGCCAAAGCCAAACTGAATTTGGACTATACTCGGGAGATTAAAAAAAAAGTTTTCTTTACTAAACAGAAATACCATGAGTATAGCAATAGGCCTAGTAGATTGCTTGCTTATCAATTAAAAAAAGAGCAGTCAGAGCGTACAATTATGGCTATCCAAACAGCAGAGGACGAGGTCACATATGACCCAAAAGAGATCAATTTAACTTTTCATGATTTTTACTGCAAACTATATACCTCTGAGAGAAAACACACGGAAGCAGAACTCCACTCCTTCCTAGAGGGAATCTCGCTACCTAAACTATCAGAGACTGACCAAGAAGATCTCAACTCCCCCTTCACTCCTGAGGAGATCCTGGAGGCAATTACCTCCATGCCACCTAACAAGTCCCCAGGTCCAGATGGATTCCCCAGAGAGTTCTACAAAGCTTTTTGGCCCCAGCTTAGCCCTATTTTCATGCCAATGCTGGAGGATTTTTGCAAAAACGGAGTTCTCCCAGACTCAATGCGCACAGCTCGCATTACAGTGTTGCTCAAAAAAGACAAGGACCCCCTATCCTGCTCCTCCTTCCGGCCCATAAGCTTGTTGGATTTCGACTACAAAATAATTACCAAATTGCTGGCCAAAAGACTAAACACTCTTCTTCCCAAAATAATAAAAGCGGACCAAACTGGATTTATTAGAGACAGATACTCTTCTGATAACATTCGCCGTCTTTTTGATATTATTGATCAAGTAAACGCACAGAAGACCCCTGTCCTGCTGGCTTCACTGGATGCTGAGAAGGCGTTCGACAGGATGGAGTGGAGCTTTTTGTTCTCAGTCTTAGAAAAGTTCAATATGGGCCCAAACTTTATTAAATGGATCAAATCACTATACTCTCATCCAAATGCCATGGTGACTACTAACGGACTGAACTCTGACAGATTCCCTTTGGGACGGGGCACAAGACAAGGGTGCTCGCTATCCCCCCTGCTCTACTTGTTGGGGGCGGAGCCTCTGGCAGAGTTGATAAGGAGCAATTCAAGTATTACAGGTGTTCCTGCAGGCGGCCTGCAGCACAAGATTTCGCTTTACGCGGATGATGTCTTGCTCTACATATCCAACCCTGAGAAATCCCTTCCTCCCATTTTAGACACAATTGCTCAGTATGGCACGTTTTCAGGTTATAAGATAAATTTTAACAAATCCACTGTCTGCCCTCTCAATATTACACTCACCAGTTCTATGAAGACACTATGCCCATTCCAATGGAAGACACAGGGGTTTCAATACCTTGGGATATTCATAACACCAGATCTGAATAGGCTTTTCAAGGAGAATTATCTTCCACTCCTGGATCGAATCAAAAACAACCTCCAAACCTGGATCTCCCTCCCAATTAGCTTAGTAGGAAGAATTAATGTAATCCGTATGAACATCCTCCCTAGACTGAACTATTTATTTCAGATGCTCCCATGCTATCTCCCAGCTTCCTTTTTCAAAACAATTAACCAAAGCATCACCAAATTTATATGGGGCAATAACAAACCTAGGATCAAGCTCTCCACTCTATCGAAACCTGAATCTAAGGGCGGTCTTGCCCTTCCCTCCCTTCAATTGTACTACTGGTCTGCCCAAATCCGCAACATGCTAACATGGATCACAAACAGACAAGAGTCAACGTGGATCCAGATAGAAGCCCAATCCTGTGGTTCATTGCCACTAAGCTCAACTATATTCATTAATAACTTTAGTGAAGTGGGCAACATAGCCAAAACATTTGTGATTTACAGCACCCTACTAGCGTGGAGGGACTGTAAGAAATACCTGGGCATCTCCTCCCAAATATGCTCTCACTCGCCTATAGTAGGCAACCCAGACTTGCCAAAAGCCCTGAGGGATGCCAACTTTAATCTTTGGCATACTCTAGGAATCAGGACCTTTTCAGACCTATTTCATCAGAAGACCACTACACTGAAATCCTTTCAAGAGCTCTGCAGTGAATTCAATGTGCCAAGATCCCATTTTTTTAAATATCTTCAAATTAGACATGTCATCTCCTCATTTACTTCCAAGAGGAGGTTTAGAACTCAGTTGAACGAAGTTGAAACCCTTCTTGTCACAGCACAATCCATTAAAGGCAAAATATCCTATATCTATAGACTCCTTTCTGAGAAAGGAGGCTCCTCCTTTACTCCTTTGAAAATAATCTGGGAAAAGGACCTTGGTCTGACTATCAGTGATGAGTTATGGGCGGAGGTTTGCGACAGGGTATACTGCTCCTCTACTAATGTAAAAATGAAAGAATCGAATTACAAATTTTTGTACAAATTTTATTACACTCCCTTGAGACTCCATAAAATGAAAACAGACATTTCTCCTAACTGTAAAAGATGTACCTCTGAAAGTGGAACCTATATGCATGTATTTTGGAGCTGTAGAGAGATTGCCAGATTTTGGCAATCTATACATACTGCTGCACAGAAAATACTAGATGTACAGTTTGATATGACCCCGTGTCTCTATCTTCTTAATGCCCAGCAGGACTTTGTTCTTGATCCTGACAGAGAAAATTTGCTCATGACCATTACATACTTTGCTAAGAAATGTATCCTTCTATTGTGGGCCTCTAGTACCTCTCCTACATTTAAAATGTGGATTGACCAGATTGTTGACTTTCTCCCTCTTGAAAAGCTCACTTATGACCTCCACAAGAGACAGCCCAAGTTTGATAGACTCTGGTCTCCACTACTCCACTATATCTCAAATTGGACAGAGTGAATGGGGGGATCGGGGAGGTGAGCAGATGCGTGTTGTGTAAGGTGCTGTAAAATCTAAAAACAAATCATTGGCTCGTCATCTCAGCTAAGGCTGGAAATAGCAAATAAGAACCTTGATAGTGCTGCTGCAAGTTCTACATTTAAAATATGTATATGTATATGTAGGTATGTATATATGTATATATATATATATATAACATTTTTTTATTTTTTATTATTATTATTATTATTATTTTTTTTTTTAAGTCTGTCACATCTGTGAATGTGGAATGTGTTTGGTTGGTTGTTTGAAAACTTAATAAAACTTTAAATTGAAGAAAAAAAAAGATAGTGGGCAGAGCATAAATACAGTAGTCTACAAAGCTTCCTGCTCAAATCTACACAACCACTATGAATTCATACAGGTGCGACTCATGAGAATTATTTTCAGACAGGCACTAATGAAATCATATTAAACAGCAGCACTCGATTTCCTTCACGCTACAGGTGAACAAGAGCTCAGAATGTCACCAAACCAGACGGCCGTGTTTCTGGGCTCTGTCAGTCAGACAGCCAGAGACTGGCCCGTAGGCACCTGACAGACAGCCTAGCCCTCGGGAAGGGGTGGAGTAGAGAGAAGGGTGTGTTGCTGTTGTCACAGACATACTCATACTCAGTCTCCCCTCCCTGGCTGTTGCCACAGTGTCACCATATATCACTGTCCACCTCCCACTCACTTCAGGGGCACCCTGACTGCACTGTCATGCCCTACCCAAACGAGCGTGTTACCAGCACTGGCATGCCCCCCACTGGAATGCCCTACGGACAGGCACTGTCGTAAAAGAGAGCTAAAAAAGTCTTCCATCACTTTAAATATAGCCCAGAGGCATTCACACATGGCATTGAGGCTATACCAGAACATGGACCTTTTGTACAGAAAGGTGCGGTGTGTCGACTGCCCCCTTCCTCAATGTCAACTTGGCCACAAGTTTAAACTTATTATTACAAAATGTAGAATATGTGCAATTTAAATGATCAACTCAATTTAAAAGGAAAGCTAACCATCAAAACGGAAAATATTAAGGTGTTGACTCATTCAGCAATAACCTATGATGTTCGAAACTGTAAGCAACACATGCCTTGTGTGTGTGTGTGTGTGTGTGTGTGTGTGTGTGTGTGTGTGTGTGTGTGTGTGTGTGTGTGTGTGTGTGTGTGTGTGTGTGTGTGTGTGTGTGTGTGTGTGTGTGTGTGTGTGTGTGTGTGTGTGTGTGTGTGTGTGCAACAATACAACCTTGTGACATAAATGTTCAGAGAAAGAAAAATGTGTGGGCACTGGGTTTTCTCCATGTTTTCCTTCCCTCAAGTTATATTAATGCATTTGTGACGTTGAAAGAAACCAACGTTGGTGAGGAGATGAGTCGTTTGTTAAAACCACAGCGAGAGTTGCTTGGGGTCTAATTAAAATATTTGAACATGTAATGAGGTATTAAGGCTCCTGAGATGACGTGTGGTGCCTTGGGGTAACAATGTTGTTTCTGAAGTAAACTTTGATGACATCTTCATCTTCCTCAAGATAAAGCAATATTTTAATCAAGAATAAATTCCATTCCTCATCCTAAACATTATCCACATCGTCATGAATATTCTTCTCAAACGTATACTTTATGAATGGTCTTGTCTGAAATACTTAGGCCCCTTGCTAAATCGCACCCTATGCCCCATATGTCATGCCTAATTATGTGCATACTTTCTGTACGACGCAAATGAGGGGCGGACTGGGTGACCTTACCAACCTACACAACTGGCGTTACAAAGATGACTCAACTTACTATGTAAGGAATAGAGTGCCATTTGGGACCCAACCCTAGGATACGGCCACTTTCATGACTTCCTACTTAGAAATCATAGGAAGCATCCCGATCCCAGCCCTTCCCTGCTTTTAGTTGCATTTCTAGATGGTTATTTAAAAGCGTGCTGCTTCTTCTGCATAGCACTCTCCTCTTCTCCCCTACCCGACAACACAGTGATATCTTTGACCAATCGAAATGATTAAAACACCTCAACCAATTAAACCGTTGGAGCTTAGATAGAAGAGATGAAAGATATATCACATTATGGCTGCATGTGTGCTAAAAGCGTTTGAAAATGCCGTTCAGTTGGGTTCAGTCAACTGAGTAAAGATCCACCCTTTATTCATGACATTCTCATCTTCAAAAACGCTTTTTCTGAAATAGAGGTGACACATTTTGTTTCTAATCCCCATGACAGCACACACACACACACACACACACACACACACACACACACACACACACACACACACACACACACACACACACACACACACACACACACACACACACACACACACACACACACACACACACACACACACACACAGTCTAAAATGCTTCCAATTGAATGTCTCAGATAAAGAAGGAGAGTTGTTTTAGGCAAGATTGTGTCCCTGACGACTATCAGCCAGTGAGTCATCTTTGTAACGCCAGTTGTGTAGGTTGGTACGGCCACACAGTCCGCCCCTCATTTGCATCGTACAGAGAGTACGCACATAATTAGGCATGACATCACAGGTTAGTGGATAGTGGGAGAGTGCAGAGGACAGTTTCTCCTCACTAATGAGCAGTTCAGTGACAGAAACCAAACAGGGAGAAGGCAAGAAGAAACAATCTACACAATTAGAATGGCAAGACTATAGGTCTCAGCAGCCCTAACAATCTGTTCCTATGATATAGCCCTGCGTATTGTTTGTAGTAATCTAATTACTGTGTAGATCAATGAGTATTTTCCTGCCTGCCAGCCAAAGACCGAGAACCAAGAGGGAAAATGTATCATACAGGACACAACTCAAAATATGTTGTTTAAATAATCAAGGATAATTATGCGCTATCCTTGATTATTTTAATTACTGTGCATTCACTTCATGTGTGGCTTAATTGTGTTTTTTCCCCTCAAATAAATATAATAATAAAAAACAAGCTCCCAAGCTTCCAATTGCTATTTCAACTCTAATTTGTTATGAATCACCTAAATAACCTTTCTTTATGACCTAGATTAGATCCGGACCGCAGACGATCTGCGACATTCAAAGGTAATTTCCCATTAAGCCGACATATGTAGCGTTTACAGTGAATGCGGTCTTAGCCGAAAAGGTACATATCTGAAAAGGGGCAATCAGATTAAATCTATCTCTAAATTAGGCATTTGTGGTGGAATATCCCGAGAGGCCTTATTTCTTACAATGATATAATGACAATGAAGGGGTTAAACATCACAGAGAAGACTGATATGATAAGTGCCTAGGAATTACTAGGTGTTGTTGTCACTTCCCTCCTCCGGAATTCTCCAAATGTTAAGCATGACATGAATCCTACAGGCTTTCCCCCACATCCACACATCAAAAGATGTTGATGCGTCTCGTTGAATGGCTGTGTGTTCATGTGATATTTGAGTGACTCAAACATTACAATAAAATATATAGGCTAAAAAAACCTAGCTAAAAAACAATAGCTGACATGGGCTAGTTGATCTGGATACTGATTACAAGCTATAAATAGCTCTCTAAGGTCTGCAATGACTGACATGACACGATGAAGACTGCTGAAGCACCACCCTTTTTCAAAATGCTGCATTCTATTATTACAACGTTCAAGAGTAAGTTGAAAGCCCGATTGAGTTTATGCTGACCCGGGGTCGCGCCCCACAGTTTTGGGGAACACTGGACTAGATGGTGGAGCAGACCCTGCTCAGTAGGGTCATGCTGTTTCTTTGTATCATAGTACTTGCACAGTTCAACATTATTATGATGGCGCCGAAGAACATGGCTGACGTTTTACATTCTCCCAACCAATTGTGCTATTTTTTATTTTTTTTGGCATTTTGTGTAACTTATTTTTTTACTTATTGTGTACATGATGTTGCTGCTAGCGTCTCTTATGACCGAAAATAACTACTGGACATCAAAACAGTGATTACTCAACGCGGACTGGAAGAAAGTTTTCCTTTAACGAGTCCGACGAGAAGGATATCCTGCTTTCACTGGAACAGACCCAGACCCCTGCCTTTTGCGTGAAGAAAAGACACAGGAAAAGAGGACGCAGATCGGGCAGCCTTCTGAGAATCCGTAGGAGTGCGAATAAACTCCCACTGTCATTTGTTCTTCTTGCTAACGTGCAATCATTGGAAAATAAATTGATGACCTACGATTAAGATTATCCTACCAACGGGACATTAAAAACTGTAACATCTTATGTTTCACCGAGACGCGGCTGAACGACGATACGGTCAATATAGATCTAGCGAGATTTTCCATGCACTGGCAGAACAGAGACATTACCTCTGGTAAGACGAGGGGTGGGAGTGTGTGTCTTTTTGTCAATAACAGCTGGTGTGCGATGTCTAATATTAAAGAAGTCTCGAGGTATTGCTCGCCTGAGGTAGAGCACCTTATGATAAGCTGTAGACCACACTATCTACCAAGAGAGTTCTCATCTATATTATTCGCAGCCGTCTATTTACCACCACAGAACGAAGCTGCCACTAAGACCGCTCTCAGCCAACTCTATAAGGCTATAAGCAAAGAAGAAGATGCTCACCCAGAAGTGGCGCTCCTAGTAGCCGGGGACTTTAATGTATGCAAACTTAAATCAGTTTTACCAAATCTTTACCAGCATGTCACATGTGCAACCAGGGGGGAAAAAATCCTAGACCACCTTTACTCCTCACAAAGAGATGCATACAAAGCTCTCCCCTGTCCTCCATTTGGCAAATCTGACCATAATTCTTTCCTCCTGATTCCTCCTTTCAAGCAAAAACTGAAGCAGGAAGTACCAGTGACTCGCTCAATACGGAAGTGGTCAGATGATGCGGATGCTACACTACAGGACTGTTTTGCTAGCACAGACTGGAAAATGTTCCGGGATTCATCCAAAAGCATTGAGGAATACACCACCTCAGTCATTGGCTTCATCAATAAGTGCAGTGACTGTACGTTCATATCTCAACCAGAAGCCATGGATTACAGGCAACATGCGCATTGAGTTAAAGGCCAGGGCTGCCGCTTTTAAGGAGCGGGAGACTAATCCGGACGCTTATAAGAAATCCCGCTATGCCCTCAGACGAACCATCAAACAAGCAAAGCGTCAGTACAGGATTAATATTGAATCCTACTACACTGGCTCTGACGCTCGTCGGACGTGGCAGGGCTTGAAAACTATTACGGACTACAAAGGGAAACCCAGACGCGAGCTGCCTGGTGACACGAGCCTACCAGACTAGCTAAATGCATTTTATGCTCACTTCGAGGCAAGCAACACTGAAGCACGCACGAGAGCATCAGCTGTTCTGGATGATTGTGTTATAACGCTCTCAGTAGCCAATGTGAACGAAAACTTTAAGCAGGCCAACATTCACAAAGCCGCTGGGCCAGACTGTTCTGGACGTGTACTCAAAGCATCCTGGACTAACTGTCAAGTGTCTTCACTGACATTGTCAACCTCTCCCTGACCGAGTCTGTAATACCTACATGTTTCAAGCAGACCAGGTAACCTCCCTAAATTATTACCACCCTGTTGCACTCACGTCGGTAACCACGAAATGCTTTGAAAGGCGGGTCATGGCTTACATCAACAGCATCCTCCCGGACACCCTAGACCCACTCCAATTCGCATACCGCCCCAACAGATCCACAGATGACGCAATCTCAATTGCACTCCACCCTGCCCTTTCTCACCTGGACAAAAGTAACATCTATGTGAGAATGCTGTTCATTGACTACAGCTCAGCGTTCAACACCATAGTGCCCTCAAAGCTCATCACTAAGCTAAGGACTCTGGGATTAAATACCTCCCTCTGCAACTGGATCCTGGACTTCCTGACTGGCCGCCCCCAGAGGGTAAGAGAAGGTAACAACACATCTGCCACGCTGATCCTTAACACTTGGGCCACTCAAGGGTGGGTACTTAGTCCCCTCCTGTATTCCCTGTTCACCCACGACTGCGTGGCCAAACACAACACCGTCATTAAGTTTGCTGACAACACAACAGTGGTAGGCCTGATCACCGACAATGATGAGATGGCCTATAGGGAGGAGGTCAGAGAACTGGCAGTGTGGTGCCAGGACAAGAACCTCTCCCTCAATGTGAGCAAGACAAAGGAGCTGATCGTGGACTACAGAAAAATGCGGGGCGAATAGACCCCCATTAACCTTTTCTCAATAGGGGGGCGCTATTTTCACTTTGTAAAAAATTGTGCCCAAATTAAACTGCCTCGTACTCTATTCTAGCTCCTACAATATGCATATTATTATTACTATTGGATAGAAAACACTCTCAAGTTTCTAATACCGTTTGAATTATATCTGTGAGTAAAACAAAACTCATTTTGCAGCAAACTTCCTGACAGGAAGTGAAAAATCTGAAATCGAGGCTCTGTTCCAGGGCCTTCCTATTCATTTGCTTGAAATCTATGGATATACATGCACTTCATACGCCTTCCACTAGATGTCAACAGGCAGTGGGAGGTGGAATGGGGTGTCTAGCTTGATCTGAGGTCGAACAAGAGCTCTTGGAATGACGTGACCACTATTTCCTTTGTCTTCGAAGGCGCGGGAAGGACATCAGCATTGGCTTCTGAAAAGCTTTCGGTATACACGGCTAATATCTCCGGCTTTGATTTTATTTGATACATGTTATAATATCATCGTAAAGTATGTTTTTTCAATCGACTTTTATCAGATTATTCAACGTTTATCGGGAGTTTTGGAGTTTTGCGTTGTTTGTGTCGAGAGAAGATGGACATGTTCACGCCACTTGGCTAGCTATGGTTGCTAATTCGACAGGAGAAGAGGACATTCTAAAACCAAACAATGATTTAGTCTGGACAAAGGACTCCTTGTACAAGATTCTGATGGAAGCTCAGCAAAAGTAGGAACCATTTATGTTGTTATTTCGTATTTCTGTGGAAAATGTTTAGTTCTATTTTCCGCCCTCATTGCAGGCGCTGTCTCGCTATAACGTAAGCTGTATGTCGTACTAAAGTTATTTTTAAAAATCTAACACGGCGATTGCATTAAGAACTAGTGTATCTTTCATTTGCTGTACAACATGTATTTTTTAGTAAAGTTTATGATGAGTTCTTTGATTAGATTAGGTGACTGTCCAAAATATCTCCGGAGAATTTTGTGCAGTTTGGCTACGTATTCACATTGTAAAACCAGGATTTGTAGCTCTAAATATGCACATTTTCGAACAAAACATATATGTATTGTGTAACATGATGTTATAGGACTGTCATCTGATGAAGTTTGTCAACGTTAGTGAATAATTTAATATATTTTGCTGGTTTTTGCAATCGCTACATTTTGCTGCTGATAAATGCGTTTGTGTGGTTGGCTATTGTGGTAAGCTAATATAATGCTATATTGTGTTTTCGCTGTAAAACACTTAAAAAATCTGAAATATTGGCTGGATTCACAAGATGTTTATCTTTCATTTGCTGTACACCATGTATTTTTCATAAATGTTTTATGATGAGTATTTACGTTGCTTTACGTTTACGTTTACGTTGTATTTCACGTTGCTCTCTGTAATTATTCCGGCTGCTTTGGTGATATTTTTTATGGTAGCTGCAATGTAAAACTATGATTTATACCTCAAATATGCACATTTTCGAACAAAACATTGATTTATTGTATAACATGTTATAAGACTGTCATCTGATGAAGTTGTTTATTGGTTAGTGACTAATTATATCTCTATTTGGTCGGTTTTGTGATAGCTACCTATGCGGTAAAAAAATTGTGAAAATATGCGGTTGAGTCTTTTGCTATTGTGGTTAGCTAATAGAAATACATATTGTGTTTTCGCTGTAAAACATTTTAAAAATCGGAAATGATGGCTGGATTCACAAGATGTGTATCTTTCATTTGGTGTCTTGGACTTGTGATTTCATGATATTTATATGCTAGTATTTACTTGTGGCGCTATGCTAGGCTATGCTAGTCAGCTTTTTTACTGATGAGGATGCTCCCGGATCCGGGATGGTGACCAAGTAGAAGTTTTAACATTGATGGGGCTGTAGTGGAGCGGATCGAGAGTTTCAAGTTCCTTGGTGTCCACATCACCAACGAACCATCATGATCCAAACATATCAAGACAGTAGTGAAAAGAGTAAAAGAGTAAACAACAAAATCTTTTCTCCCTCAGGAGACTGAAAAGATTTGGCATGGGTCCCCAGATCCTCAAACGGTTCTACAGCTGCACCATCGAGAGCATCCTGACCGGTTGCATCACCACCTGGTATGGCAACTGCTCGGCATCTGACCATAAGGAGCTACAGAGGGTAGTGCGAACGGCCCAGTACATCACCGAGGCCAAGCTTCCTGCCATCCAGGACCTATAAATAGGCGGTGTCTGAGGAAATCCCCAAAATTGTCAGAGACTCCAGTCACCCAAGTTATGGACTGTTTTCTCTGCTACCTTACGGCAAGCGGTACCGGAGCGCCAAGTCGAGGACCAAAAGGCTCATCAACAGCTTCTACCCCCAAGCCATAAGACTACTGAACAATTACTAAAATCTTCACCGGACTATTTACATTGATCCCCCCTTTTGCACACTGCTGCTACTCGCTGTGTATTATATATTCATAGTCACTTCACCCATATCTACATGTACAAATTACCTCAACTAACCTGTACCCCCACACACTGACTCGGTACCGGTAACCACAGTATATAGCCTCGTTATTCTTATTGTGTTGCTTTTGATTATTATTTTATAACTTTTTATTAAATATTTTCTTAACTCTTGAGCTACACTGTAGGTTAAGGGCTTGTAAATAAGCATTTCACGGTAAGGTCTACTCTTGTTGTACTTGGGGCATGTGACAAATAACGTTTGATTTGAATTAATATTGAGTTGCACCCACTTTTGCCCTCAGAACAGCCTCAATTCGTTGGGTCATGGACTCTACAAGGTGTCGATAACATTCCACAGGGAAGCTGGCCCATGTTGACTCCAATGCTTCACACAGTAGACCATTCTTGATACACACTGGAAACTGTTGAGCGTGAAAAACCCAGCAGCGTTGGGTATGTAGTACCATACCCATTCAAAGGCACTTAAATGTTTTGTTTTGCCCGTTCACCCTCTGAATGGCACACATACACAATCCATGTCTCAATTGTCTCAAGGCTTAAAAATCCTTGTTTAACCTATCTCCTCCCCTTCATCTACACTGATTGCAGTGAATTTAACAAGTGACATCAATAATAGATCATAGCTTTCACCTGGACTTACCTGGTCAGTCTGTCATGGAAAGTGTTCCCAATGTTTTGTACACTCACTGTATATAAGAGTAGTAAGCCAATACAACAATAGGCTATATCTAACACTTACACACACTGCATAGTGTGTATAACATTCTGTGCAGCCTTTGATATTATTGACCATAACCTGTTGTTGAAAAAACGTATGTGTTATGGCTTTTCAACTTCTGCCATATCATGGATTCAGAGCTATCTATCTAATATAACTCAAAGGGTTTTCTTTAATGGAAGCTTCGCTAATGTCAAACACGTAAAGTGTGGTGTACCGCAGTGCAGCTCTCTAGGCCCTCTAAAATGTTATATTTTTACCAATGACCTGCCACTGGCATTAAACAAAGAATGTGAGTCCAAGTATGCTGATGATTCAACCATATACGCATCAGCAACCACAGCTAATGAAGACACTGAAGCCCTTAACAAAGAGTTGCAGTCTGTTTGGGAATGTGTGGCCAGTAATAAACTTGTCCTGAAAACTTGTCCTTCTCTAAAACTAAGAGCATTGTATTTGGTACAAATCATTCCTTAAGTGCTAGACCTAAGCTGAATCTGGTAATGAATGGTGTGGTTGTTGAACAAGTTGAGGAGACTAAATTACTTGGCGTTACATTAGATTATAAACTGTCAAAACATATAGATTCAATGGTTGTAAAGATGGGGAGAGGTCTAGTCGTAGTAAAGAGATGTACTATGCATGCCAGTCTCTCTTGGCTAAGAGTTGACATCACTTCTTCACTTCACATCACTTCTTCTTTCTATAAGAAACATTAATGTGTTGAAAATCCCAAATTGTTTGTATAGTCAATTTACACACAGCTCTGACACACACACTTATCCCACCAGACATGCCACCAGGGGTCTTTTCACAGTAACCAAATCCAGAACAAATTCAAGAAAGTGTACAGTATTATATAGAGCCCTTATTGCATGGAGCTTCCTTCCATCTCATATTGTTCACATAAACAGCAAACCGTGTTTCAAAAAACAGATAAAGCAACACCTCGCTGCACAATGCCTCTCCCCCTAGATAGTTTGTGTGTATGCATTGATATGTAGGCTACGTGTGCCTTTAAAAAATGTATATGTAGTTCTGTCCTTGAGCTGTTCTTATCTATTGATGTTCTGTATTATGTCATTCTGTATTATGTTTCATGTTTTGTGTGGACCCCAGGAAGAATAGCTGCTGCTTTTGCAACAGGGAATGGGGATCCAAATAAAAAACCAAATACCAAACCAGCACATGAAGCTGTAGATAGCTTATGTAATATTTGCCTTTCAAGAGTTTCATTTGAGGTGGCACAATCACCAATAAGCTCACAGTCTCACGTCAGAGTTAGACGTTCATCCATGTTTCTCAAACTTACAATTTCTAAGTGTTTAAGGTTAAGTTTAGGCATTAACTTTCTATCGCAGGATTTGAACATGCAACCTTTGGCACCAGAGGCAGATAGCAAGCTGTCATGGTCAAAACACATAGACACTGTGGTTGCTAAAATGGAAAGAGGTCTGTCCATGACAGGGCGTTGCTCTGCCTTCTTGTCAACCAGATAGGTCCTACAGGCCCTAGTATTGTAGCACCTGGACTATTGGCCAGCTGTATGGTCATGTAAGGATATAGGTAAGTTGGTCCAGAACAAAGCAGCACATATCGCACTTAGATGTACATGGAAGAAGTAACATGCATGTCAGTCTCTCCTGGCTAAAAGTTGAGGAGAGATTGACTGCATAACTATTGGTCTTTGTGCTAGGCATTGATGTGTTGAAGGTACCGAACTGTCTGTTCAAGCAGCTGGCACACAGTTCGGTCAGTCATCGGTACAACACAAGACATGCAACCAGAGGTCTCTTCACAGTCCCCAGGTCCAGAACAGAGGCTGAGAAACACAGTATTAAATAGAGACATGACTACATGGAACTCTCTGCCACCCTAGGCAACTCAAGCTAGCATTAAAACCAGTTAAAAAAAACAGATAAAAGAACACCTTACTGCAGAAAGGGGACTGTGAAGAGAGACAGACATTTTATATATCTTGTATTGTAATTTGCAATGTATTATGTATTAGACCTAGATATTGTGTGTGTGTACTGATATGTAGGCTATGTGTGACATTTTGAATGTATGTATTTCGGTCCTTGACTAATAATGTTCTGTGCTAAAGCTATAAGGCCCGAGGAGATGTGGTATATGGCCAATATACCACGGTTAAGGGCTGTTCTTACTCACGACGCAACGCCTGGACACAGCCCTTAGCCGTGGTATATTGGCCATATATCAAAAGCTCCGGAGGTGCCTTATTGCTATTATGAACTGGTTACCAACTTAATTAGAGCAGAAATAATTCATGTTTTGTCATACCCATGGTTTGCGGTCTGATATATGGCTGTCAGCCAATCAGCATTCAGGGCTCGAACCACCCAGTTTATAATATGTATTGTTTCATGTGGACCCCAGGAAGAGTAGCTGATGCTTTTGTAGCGGCTAATGGAGAGCCTAATAAATACCAAATACCGTCCACAATGCCTTTGCAAAAACCGAAAAGGTAATAGCGCTCACTGTTGCTCCTAGTGGACAGTTTCCACATCATCTCCCAACTTCCTGAAATAGGGATGGACGTCGAATACTGACTTATATCCCGGGTGACCTGGCTGCGATCACACCCCATGATATGAGGGTTTGGGTGGCACAATAGGATCCCTCAAAAAAAGTAATAAAATACTGTACATAAAGAGACAATCAAGCTTCCGTCCCATGATTACAAAATGTGCAGATTCAGAGATGTACTATATGGTAATGGTGACCTTTACAGTACACACAAGTCAACATATATCATATTCTACCAACTGTGGTACAATAAAATAAGTTTAAGTAACTAAGTTCTCCACAAGGTGGTTCTGGAAGTATTCTTATGATACCTATTATGTTGGGGGGAAAAAACATTTGGTCTTTCCCCCCACAATTTTGGACATCCAATATACACTGTCATCTCCAATTATTGTCACCCTTGATAAAACATTTGGATAAAAGACTAAAAAATAAATAATAAAAATACTGAGCTATACTGTATGCTCATAACAATTTGAAAATTATATTATTTTATACTAATACAATTGCTCAGAGAAAGAGCTTTTGTTAAAAAAATATATTTTGAAATATCAATTATTGGCACCCAGTTTTCAATACTGTCCTTGGAGTTATTGTTTTGCTGGAAGATCCACTTGCGAACAAGTTTCAGCCTCTGGCAGAGGCAACCAGGTTTTGTGCTAAAATATCCTGGTACTGGGCAAAGATGCCGTTGACCTTAACAAGGGCCTTAGGACCAGTGGAACTAAACAAAAACAGTGTTTCCTGCGACCCTGCACCAGAACCTAACTAAACAGTAATTTTATTTATATAACATAAAACAATGATCTCAACTAGCTAAAAAGTCAGCAACTACCAAACTTAAATCAACAGCCACATGTCAAACTTCCCTCTTACTTGCACCTTCCACCAGGCAGCCGCACCTCAAACAAAAAAAAAGACACAGAATTTAAAGAACAATCAGGAATTTAAAGAAACAGTCAGCAGATATAATTGCAGGATCAATCATTCAGTTAGCAAGCTCTCAAACCAAGGTAGCATGCACAAGCAATTAAGGCTCTTTTCACACCTGTGACAACAATGCTAGGACTGCATTCTTTGTCATAAGTAAATCATTCAAATGCATCTGGTTTCCATGCCTCCATTTCTATTTGTTAAATGAACGTCCATTGTCCACCAAGAGTGGCTGAATATCCTATTCTCTTCAGTTTGCTCCTCCATGAATATTGGAGAATGAAGTAGCAACAGTGTTCCTCTCCCCAAGTCTCCATCTTTATATTCAGTGAGCTCTCCAATACCCTCGTAGAGCAGGCCATACATCATCACATGGGATATCATTGCATTAGCGCTGCAATATGTCAGATTTCAGATGGACCTACTCTATTTGTAAAAAAAAAAAAAAGGCTTTGTCATCTCATCAATCTATCTAGCTCCTCTATGAAATGATTTAAGTCTGCCCCTTACTTTACCTGGGAGAGATAAAGGATAATGTAGGCTTGTGGCCCAAACTGCATTTTGTGTATGCAGAGGCATCATGCCCATAGGGGGTACAGGGGCATGTGCCCACTCAAACTTGTTCTGTTTACTTTAAAAAATATATATATAATACTTGTTCTTTTCTGTAATGCTACTAGCCACCTATCAATGAAGTTGGCTTTAGCTAGCCCAGAAAGGTTCCCAACTTCATAACTAGCTACTGTACCAAGTAGCCATTTTAGACTATCAATGAAGTTACATTTATATCGGCATTTTATTTATTTAGCAGAGTGACTTACAGGAGCAATTAGGGTTAAGTGCCTTGCTCAAGGGTATATCGACCGATTTTTTTTCACCCTTCGGTCACTGGCCCAACGCTCTTAACTGCTAGGTTACCTGCCGAGTACCTACAAGTGTAGCTAGCAAGAGTAACAAGAGTAGCTAGCTTGCCTAACTATGTTAGCTGGTATGCCTGCTGGCAAGGTTGGTAGACTTTAGAAAAGCAAGCAATAGCTAAATTTACAGAATACGACTCAGATTCCTTTCAATCTTTTACCCAGATTTTAGCAGAGATGCAGGCCTAGCCCCCCTATGGACCAACGTTTTTCAAATGTGAAAATACAATTCCATGTGAAATTGTTCACATGTGAAATTGCAAATGTTCTTTTCACATGTGAATGTTTTTCATGTAAATTCCACTTGTGAATCTGCAATTCACATGTGAGGTGAAAACATGTTATTCTCACGTGAAAAGGTGGCGTTACATGTGAACTCCATATTGAATACATGTGAACAACTGACCTCACATGTCTCTTTTGTTTTCACATTTGTAGATTTCAGCTTCATAATGTGAAATAGTAAATTCCACATATTTTTTTTTTGTAAGGGAGGTAATGAAATGGTACGGGGGGTTTAAGGTAAGTGGTAAGCTGTTGAGTTAAAATGTGTTATAAAAAAGCTGTACAAATCTTTAATCAATAACAATATGATTACATTTGATATGATCACTTAGTACTGAGTTTTCAATATGACCTCACCTTGGATTTGAAATCAAAGACCTCTGGATTTGGGTTACGCTGGTCTTTCTGCTGCGTCACAAAGTCTGTAGCATTCTTAGAAGTCCTCTACACATTCAGTACCTATAATACATATCAGTTATCTGACTATTGTTTATTTCATTTACTTATCTCATCAATTTGAGGGTTTTCTGTATAGTTGTCTAATGTTGGTGGGACATATTATTCTGTTTTAATGTTACTCCTGAATCACTATGATAAATAGAATAGTTTTTGAATGTATTATACAAAGATGATATTTACTATGACCCGCAAAGTGTGGGAATACAGGTGAAATCAGTCATTGACACAGCCATGCTGGTGTAGCAGAAAGATCGGAATATCATGAACCAAGAAGTTGTTCAAATCCCTGGTGAGGAAATGCTGAATAATAATTACTGTATAAATACATCTGTCAAATATGTACGTGGATTGCAGGGCATCATGGGGAAATGTTAATCCACTTGTGAATGGTTGTGATCACATGTGAAAATCCACTTGAAACTCCATGTAAAGTGTTCCAAAACCACATGGTTTTACATGATTTCACATGTGAAATACAATTTTGCATGTGCAAAACATGTGGAAATTTCCATATGACTATATGACAGGTAGCCTAGTGATTAGAGTGTTGGTCCAGTAACCAAAAGGTTGCTAGATTGAATCCCATAGTTGACAAGGTAAAAATCTGTCTTTCTGCCCCAGAACAAGGCAGTTAACCCACTGCTCCTAGCCCGTCACTGTAAATAAGAATTTGTTCTTAACTGACTTGCTTAGTTAAATAAAGGTTAAATAAAAAATAAATACACATGGTGGGGCATCAGGAGAGATAAGGCAGTACAATGGAGAGAGGGAGGAAGGGGTACGGGATTATTCATTATGTATCCTCATGTTCCTATACAATATATGACATGGGTCTAGAGCTATCAAGGGGGCTTCAGTTGGCCTATTTGGCAAATTATTGCTTCATTGAACCATATTACAGCTTCACAGACTTACCTTTTCGTGCCCCTCTGGAGTTGGTGTGTACCATTGGACATAAATCGAGAACAGATCTATCATGTTGTTTCGATGAAGTGCAATACAAGTTAATTTGCTCTCAGGAGGAAAACCTAAAGTGAAGAGAGGAGAGCCGTAAAGTGTGCAGTGACGTAGGACAGTCTATGCGATCGCATGCTGGAGTTTGTACTATTTGCCTATGGAGGCTGAGAGAGCAGTACCGCAAACAAAATATTTCAAATTCTAAAAGCAGTCGGTCGAACTGCAGTGAAGTGGAATCGGAGCTGAAACACCCAAAGAGCGAGAAAGACTGTGGCCCGCCACTGCGTTAAGAGGATACCGGTGTAGTTTTGTCAAACACATCTTATTAGGCGATTTCTGAAGCTGAGCCTGGGAAGCACTCTTCCCTTTTCACTTTTTGGAGCGCAGTGAGCAGATTTAATGAATGCTGTGGTGTATGTTGCCTAGATATTATAAGTTAAATGGTATTTTTGGAGACCTTAGCATTGAGAAAATAAATATTGGAGCACCTGACCAGTCGCACATCGAACAAAAAAAACAATACATGAGAGGACTGTTATGAAGAGGGATTGAAAAAGGACGACGCAAAAGGCTGTCAACGCTTTGAAGTTGGCGAGACCCGACATCAATCTCTGGCCGAATTTCAATAGGCCCACTGAATTAATTATTGGATACTGCGGACGGAACCTCTAATGTTCGTTTTATGTACATGGCTATTATAAAAACCAAGCTAAACGCAGTCCTCTGGAAAGTCCATTCACCGGAATATATAGCGGTGTAATACAGAAGGAAATAGACTACTACGGATCAACATTATACAAAAAAAATTTCCGAAGAGACGTTTGAATTTCCTCTGAAATGGACTGACATCGATTAAAACCAAACATATCTCAATAAGATAATGACCGGCAATTTAGAGGCTGTGTTATAAAATAAATGAACATTTACTTAAACACTTTATTGGGACTTCATATTTGAGAAAATGCACAACGATAAGTAACTGTTGGTTGTTCGTGTGGGCAAGATTTATTCCGAAAGTGGCGTGATATCCTCTCTTGTGAGAATTGAGTATCCCTAATCCTGTACCGGAGGCATCTCGTGGTAACACGGTAACTGCGGGAAGGCAGGAGTGCAGTTTGGAGGTATCAGCAAATAAACGCACAGAAAAATGTGGCTGCGAATTCTTCCCCAGGTATGTCAGGTGCATGCGAGCTGCTTTTAAATCATTGTTGTCCTTTCAGTTATTAACTGCTATGTTGTAAAAAAAAAAAAAAAAAATGTTTTGTTGGCAGCTGAGATTGTGTTTTTGCCTCTCACTGCTTGGGACTTAGATTTGTTTTTTCAAATCAAATCAAATCAGACTGTATGTGTCTCATGCGCCGAATACAACTGGTGTAGACTTTACCGTGAAATGCTTGCTTAAGAGCCCTTCCCAACGACGCAGAGTTCAACATTAATAATACAAATAAAATAGTAACACGAAGAATAAAATAAAATAGTCAAGAATGGACCTATATACAGAGAGTAGGCTACCGGTAGGCGTACCAGATCAATTTGCAGTGGTACCAGGTTTTAAGTACACGAGGGCAGGGTAAAGTGACTAGGCATCAGGATAGATAATAATAAGAGTAAAATAAGGAAAAGAGTAGCAGCAGCATAGGATGAATGTAAAAGTGTGCGTGTGCAGTACATGTGTGCGTGTGTGTTTTCCGTTTACAACTCCCGTAAAGAACAATATCTAGTGTATAATATTACTTCAAATGCAGGTTATATTGGCACTGGAGCTCTCGAGCACGACGAACTATTATTATTAAAGGGGATATTGCTAAATATTGTTATATGCATTTTTTTGTTGCACTGGAGCTCTCGAGCACTACGAACTATTATTATTAAAGGGGATATTGCTAAATATTGTTATATGCATTTTTTTGTTGTTGATTCATTCACTTGGCTTGTATTCGACAATACAATTAAACGCAGTTACGCGCTAATAATGCTGAGACATTAAATATTGCAAATATGACTCAGCAGGTATTCAATTTAATTTAAATCCGCAGGAGGCACATGGCTGTTGGCCACAACTTTTGGGATCAATCTAAGTCTTTCAGCCAATCTTGGGTGTTGTTGTGGCTCGCCTGATTTAGCCTAACTCAGGAGAAGATTACGCATTGTCATTACACGTTTGAGTAAGGGTCAAATCTAAATCGGTAGGATTAAATATGCCTGTTTTCTTATACAATCATCACATGAAAGCACCGACAGCAACAACACAACTATTCAGCTCTTGCATAGGCCTACTACTTGTACGGGATTCTTCAATCTTGAATGGGCCAAGTTGGAGAGGTTTGGCACCTCGCGGCATAGCGCACCTCATTTTGATATCATAAATCAAAATACAAACACTAAAAATAAGCTTCTTCGAACCATTGACATTGCCGACACATGCCAAGCCTCTTTGTTCTCATTGTTTTCACTTTATGATTAAAATCTTTTGCCACAACTTGTGGCCAAAATGAATGCTTTATGCTGTGCAGAATGATAGAGTTGGCAGCTTTACAAAAGGTTGCACAAGTGTATAAAGAAAGTGAGCTTATACAGTGGAAACACAGGGCAGAGATTACAAAGCCTTCTAATTCTGCATGGAACATAAATGATCCATGTGTTCTGTTGTGTAAAGCAAGGGTTACCCACGCAATACCTCACGACAAGGAGCAGTAAATACGGAATGGTTGACACATTTTGTTCCATGCATACCAAATGTTTACGCTGAAAATGTTTGGCTTACAGACACTTGTGCATCTGGTGTATGCATATGATCATACCTTCTTTGTGCAGTATATTCAAAACAGTCTCAATATAGACACCCTGATGCATTGAGAATCAAACTCATGCAGGTGCAGTAGGGGATTCATTTCTACACAGCCACTGCCTGTGAATCACACTAAGCCTATATTGCTTGAGGTAAGTCTGGCATTTGTCCAATGGAGAGAGATTAGTGAACTCTACCCAGGGCTATGAGGTGAAGTGATTGACAGTTCTAAATGCAGTGAGGGTTGACATTCTAATTAAAGCAGAAAAGACAACCTGGACAGTGAGGAAGTGAAAATGCAAATAATACCAATGATGCATATCTGATTGCAGATCCATCATCTAGCTAGGTAACATGCAAATGATCAGATCACTTTCGTTTTGACTGAGCAACCATCCCATGTCTTTGATTTCCATATGATTCATTTGATATGTAAATGTGATTATGTTAAAGTGAATCAACAATATGTCATTTTTATACTCTCCATTTGCCAAACTGTCTGACTCTGTAAACATTTTTTTCCTATCCACCAAACTATACATTTTACATTTTCGAATGAATCACCAACATAATGTTATTTTTATACTCCCAATTTGCCTGGCAGACAGACTCTGTAGGCTTACACATTTTTTTCCTCTCTACCAAACTTTCAAGGACAGTCCTAAACAGGGCCTTCTTTCAGAGGCAAACAGATCCTTGTCCCTTCATCAGGTGTGAATGTCAGTGAGACTCCAGTCTGTTCAGCCTCTCATATAAACTATTCCTCAATTAAATCTCAATGTCCACTTCTTTAATTAAAGATCTCAATGTACCCCTAGTCACAGTCATAGTCTGGGTCTGTCTGTCCTCGCTGATCTAATTAACTCATCACAGAGCCCTCAGATGAAAAGGACCAGACCACAGAACGGACATTCCCATTCAATTCTAGTTAATTCTAGTATACTGTAGTAATTATATTTCTACGGGCACAGAAGCTACAGAGATAGAAATCCTCCCGCCCAACCATATCACATAGCTGAAAACCAATGGCTGCTTGGCTGACAGAAGGGAAACTGGCTTTTGAGGAAAAACAGTGTGTGCTAGCACTATACAACAAGGTTCCCCAATAGGCGGCCCACGGGCCAACTTTATTAATTTATTTTGACGTAAAATCACCAGGAAATCAGCTCAAATAGATTGCAATTCACTAAATCTGTTCCCAAGTATTCCCACACATAAATAAAGAGGTTATCGTAAACCAATGTAATCAGGGTTTGAAATTCTTCTTCTTTTGTCAAATCTATTTGGGCTTCTTGCTGTTAACACTCATTTACAAACGAAGCATTTACAATTGAAGCGTTTGTGTTTAGTGAGTCTGCCAGATAAGAGGCAATAGGGATGACCAGGGATGTTCTCTTGGACCGTTTTCTTGTCCTGCTAAACATTTGAAATGTACTTTTGGGTGTCAGGGAAAATGAATGGAGTTAAAAGTGCATTCATTTTCTCTAGGAATGTAGTGGAGTAAAATTAAAAGTTGTTAAAAAAATATAAATAGCAAAGCAAAGTACAGATACCCCCAAAACTAGTTTAAGTAGTACGTTAAAGTATTTTTCCTTAAGTACATTACACCCTTGAGGTGTTGAATATATTTTTTGTAGAAAGACTTTTGGATTTTTTGTAGAAAGACTTTTGGATTGGTTTCCCACCAGAAGCTGCCACTGGGGAATATAATACACATGTGTGACCATGAACAGCGCCGGCGACCCTTACCACAGCCATGTGTCTCATTGACTACCTACAGTTGAAGTCGGAAGATTACATACACTTAGGTTGGAGTTATTAAAACTCGTTTTTCAACCACTCCACACATTTCTTGTTAACAAACTATAGTTTTGTCAAGTCGGTTCGAACATCTACTTTGTGCAAGACACAAATAATTTTTCCAACAATTGTTTACAGACAGATTATTTCACATGGAATTCACTGTATCACAATTCCAGTGGGTCAGAAGTTTACATACACTAAATTGACTGTGCCTTTAAACAGCTTGGAACATTCCAGAAAATATGTCATGGCTTTAGAAGCTTCTGATAGGCTAATTGACATCATTTGAGTCAATTGGAGGTGTACCTGTAGATGTATTTCAAGGCCTACCTTCAAACTCAGTGCCTCTTTGCTTGACATCATGGGAAAATCAAAGGAAATCAGCCAAGACCTCAGAAAAAAAATTGTAGACCTCCACAAGTCTTGTTCCTCCTTGGGAGCAATTTCCAAACGCCTGGAGGTACCACGTTCATCTGTACAAACAATAGTGCGCAAGTATAAACACCATGGGACCACGCAGCCATCATACCCCTCAGGAAGGAGACACGTTCTGTCTCCTAGTAATGAACGTACTTTGGTGCGAAAAGTACAAATCAATCCCAGAACAACAGCAAATGACCTTTTGAAGATGCTGGAGGAAACAGGTACAAAAGTATCTATAACCACAGTAAAACGAGTTCTATATCAACATAACCTGACAGGCCGCTCAGCAAGGAAGAAGCCACTGCTCCAAAACCGCCATTAAAAAAATGCAGACAACGGTTTGCAACTGCACATGGGGACAAAGATTGTACTTTTTGGAGAAATGTCCTCTTGTCTGATGAAACAAAAATAAAACTGTTTGGCCATAATGACCATTGTTATGTCTGGAGGAAAAATGGGGAGGCTTGCAAGCCAAAGAACACCATCCCAACCGTGAAGCACGGGGTGGCAGCATCATGTTGTGGGGGTGATTTGCTGCAGGAGGGACTGGTGCACTTCACAAAATAGATGGCATCATGAGGGAGGAAATGTATGTGGATATATTAAAGCAACATCTCAAGACATCAGTCAGGAAGTTAAAGCTTGGTCGCAAATGGGTCTTCCAAATGGACAATGACCCCAAGCATACTTCCAAATTTGTGGCAAAATGGCTTAAGGACAACAAAGTCAAGGTATCGGAGAGGCCATCACAAAGCCCTGAAACCAATCCTATAGAAAATGTGTGGGCAGAACTGAAAAAGCGTGTGCAGGCAAGGAGGCCTAAAATCCTGACTCAGTTACACCAGCTCTGTCAGGAGGAATGGGCCAAAATTCACCCAACTTATTGTGGGAAGCTTGTGGAAGGCTACCAAAAACGTTTGACCCAAGTTAAACAATTTAAAGGCAATACTAATTGAGTGTATGTCAACTTCTCACCCACTGGGAATGTGATGAAAGAAATAAAATCTGAAATAAATAATTCTCTCTACTATTATTCTGACATTTCACATTCTTAGACAAAAATTGTGAATTGTTACTAGGATTAAGTCAGGAGTTGTGAAAAACTGAGTTTAAATGTATTTGGCTAAGGTGTATGTAAACCTCCAACTTCAACTGTATATGGCTTACGTGCATTTACTGTACACTATGGTTTGACCTTCAAGACACATATAAAGCCATCTATTGTATATCATGCCTGCGTCTGAAATGTTACACTTTTCCCTGTATAGTGCACTATACCAAGCAGGTGGCTATACATTGATGATAAAGTATGTGTTCGACGGCGCAAGGCTGAAATCCTTGAAAGTGCTTGCATCAGCAGCTCCAACTGAACATATTAATCAATAATAGCTAGGTTGCCAGCACACACATGTTTTAAAGCCCACCTTCCCCAAGCCAAGGTGACTGGACTGTTTGCTGCAGATAGGACGAGGCTTGAGAACTTCAATCAGTCATAGTTTGAAGCCCGGTAATGAACTAATATCCCACTATACAGTATGTCATTCTGGGCTATAATATAGGTGAGGCTGACAGGTGTATCTATCAGTACAGTAGTTTATTACAGTGGATATGGAAATGTATTGTTTGCACTCTGCAAGATTGGACATTTATCAGAAGTACAGGTTCTCTCTATTAAGGTCAGGTGGGAGGGGTTGAAGGCCAGAGGGGGGCGCTCTTCTATCTGGTCAGGGTCATGTTCAGTAGAGCACAGCGTAGCAAACCGTAGCAAACCATTTTGCTACTCAGTGTTTTTATTGGACAAGTTCATGTACAGTGGTACCTCCCTGTTTCAGTCCATTTTGAAAATGATTCCCCCTAATGAATAGGACCCTGGTCATGCACAGCCCTGAACCTATCGCATTGATGGATAGCTCAATGCCACTCATCATGACAAGAGTTCTGCTGCAGATTTTAGTAGATGTTTCCTAGTCTAGCCCAAGAGAAATCTATGCCACTTCTATGCAATTGGTCCCAAGGTATAGCAAGCAACTGGAGGAGAAATTCTAACCACTTGTTTTGATTGAGTCATAGGATATCAGGCTTCTTTAAACCACCACATCTAAAATCCTGATTAAAAAAAAGGATATCAAGTAGATATTAGATTTGGATTGCAATACATACACTACTGTTCAAAAGTTTGGAGTCACTTAGAAATGGCTTGTTTTTGAATGAAAAGCAAATTTTTTGTCCACTGAAATATAGTGTAGACATTGTTAATGTTGCAAATGACTATTTTAGCTGGAAACTGCTGATTGTTTAATGGAATATCTACATAGGCGTACAGAGGCGAATTATCAGCAACCATCACTCCTGTGTTCCAATGACACGTTGTGTTAGCTAATCCTCTGTCCAGTGTTCTTTTGCCCATCTTAATTATTTTGCCCATCTTAAAGCACAAAAAAATTGCTTTTCTTTCAAAAACAAGGACATTTCTAAATGACCACAAGCTTTTGAACGGTAGTGTACATTCCAGAGTTCCTCAAAACAATACAATGTGTACAAAGAAATTGGAAATGGTATAATGTAAAAGAATATGTCACGACACATCACATAGGCTGATGGCTTAAGATGCACCGGTAGTTGCAGCCTTTGGTTAACTACATATTGATTGCCTCCTGTGTAAATTCCTTATATAAAAAATATAACCAAATCGGAGGACAGGACATTACGTACCAAAGGTAATCAGTTTTAGATCAAATGCGGATGATAACAATCATAGTTGCCCTGAAAAGCCTTTGCTTCTCCTTTCCCTAAGCCCCTTACAACATGAGCCCTGTACAATTCTCAGAAAACGGGTCTGATCAATTTCAAGTGAAACCTCAGAGAGCTGGGTATTTAAAGGGGCAGTCTGAGATTCAAACAAAAACAACTTAGCCACCACTTTTAAAAAGTCAAAACGTATTCACCGCTCCCATATTGACCCTTTAATAGAATGAAGGAAATAATTCCGGGCAAGCCAAACTGCGATCCATCTGCTGACTTGCATGGCTGTTATTTATTTTTCTACATCACGCTATGCTCACAGACACGTGTTTAAAAGCACTTAAAGACACTGTAGGAGCACTCACTGGCTTGCGTCCCAAATGGCACCCTATTCCAAAAGGGTCCATTGGGCTGTTAGAAGTAGTGCACTATGTGGGTAATAGGGTGCCATTTGGGATGCGTTCCTCTCTGTCTTGTTTCCATAGGGGTGCTGTAAGAAACTGGTGTGTCAGTCATAAGGCCAATCCGTGCTGTGGAAAGAGGTGGTTGGGGGAGATGGTGGTGTAATAACCTGGTTACATAGAGATGATGCAGTCGGGGCTATATTGTAACACGGTCTTAACTGGTGCTTGTAGGTATAATGAATAGATTAGATATGGGCCACACTATTTATTTGACCTTAGATAAAGCAGTACTGAAGCATTGGAAGATAACTGTTAAAGATTGCATAGCACAGGGCTGAAGGGTATGATTCAAAGACACTGATATCTAATGTAAAGATAGTTCTAAACTGTGCATTGACTATTCAAGTTTAATTGGTAAAACTGGACACCTAGAAACTCATGTAATAACACGGACGCAGCGCAGCGTGCCTGATCATTATCTGTCTCTATCTATTTCTTTTTTATTTTCCTATTTCATACTTCATGCTTTACTTTGACCGTCCATAATCTGAATCTGATTGGTTTACTCTTGATGTTGTTAAGGTTTGGTGATGGGGTGTTGTCGTAGATATAACAATACAGAGATTATTATTTTCCAACATGAGCATTGTGAAACTGAAAATCACAGGATATTTGCTGTCTAGTCCTTACATAACTAAACATGGCTAAATCAAATAAATACCAAAGCAATAAAGCAACTATTTCTGGACAAATGTAATCTTTTATTTATTTTTCAAATGCTAGCCATTGTTGAGTTGTAGACTGTCAAACTCATTTATTTTTTGTGTAGTCTATTTTCAGTATAGTACTCAATGGCAATAAACCTTAGAGTCTAAGGAATAACAGTCTCATAATGTCTGAATAGGAATCTATGGGCCAGTTTCGCAGACCCAGATTAAGTATTCCCATGGACGCCAAACCACGTTTAATGGAATTTCTTTTTCATTTGAAAGTAGGCTTAATCCAGATCTGTGAAACCGCCCCATGACTTTTTCAAAACATAATTGCTTCATGATTCCTACATAGCTCTTGAGTTGGAGAGTGCGTAAACACAATAAATTGTACTCATACTCTTGTATGACCGTATCCAACCCTTTCTGCTTTTACTACAAAGCTATATGCAGTGTGCAGAGGGTATCATCCAGGTATTTTATCCTGTTAGAGACATAGTCAGAAAGTATTCACACCCCTTTACTTTTTCCACATTATGTCTTATTACAGCCTGAATTTAAAAAGTGTTAAATTAAGATAAATCACTGATCTAGGCACAATACCCCATAATGTCAAAGTGGAATTTTGTTTGTTATTTGTGGTGAAAAAATTATAACAATTTGAGGCTAAAATGTCTTGAGTCAATAAGTATTCAACCCCTTTGTTATGGCACGTCTAAATACATTCAGTAAAAATGTGCTTAACAAATCATATGATAAATTGCATGGACTTATTCCATGTTCAGTAACAGTGCTTAAAAAGATTGTTGAATAACTACCCCATCTATATACCCCACACATACATTTATCTGTAAGGTCCCTCAATCGAGTAGTGAGTTTCAAGCACAGATTCAACCACAAAGACCAAGGCGGGGTTTTCAATGCCTTCACAAGGAAGGGCATCGATTGGTAGATGTGTAAAATAAATTATAAGCAGACACTGAATATCCCTATATTAGGCTTTCGGTGGTGTATCGATGCACCCAATCACTACAAAGATACAAGCGTCTTTCATAACTCAGTTGCCATAGAGGAAGGAAACTGCTCAGGGATTTCACCATGAGGCCAATTGTGATTTAAAAAAAGTTACATAGTTTAATGGCTATGATAGGAGAAAACTGAGGATGGATCAACAACATTGTAGTTACTACACAATACTGACGTAAATGACAGACTGAAAAGAAGGAAGCCTGTACAGAATATAAATATTACAAAACATGCATCTTGTGTGCAACAAGGCACTTAAGAGACACTGCAAAAAAATTGGCAAAGAAAATGTACTTTTTGCCCTGAATACAAAGTGTTATGTTTGGAGCAAATCCATCACAACACATCACTGAGTATCACTCTTCATATTTTCAAGCATGGTGATGGCTGCATCATGTTATGGGTATGCTTGTCATCGACAAGGACTAGGGTGTTTTTGGGATAAAAAGAAACGGAATTGAAATATAAGCACAGGCACAATCTTAAAGGAAAATCTGGTTTAGTCTGCTTTCCAACAGACACTGGGAGACAAATTCACCTTTCAGCAAGACAATAACCTAAAACACAAGGCCAAATCTACGCTAGAGTTGCTTACCAAGACGACATTGAATGTTCCTAAGTGGCCTAGTTACAGTTTTGACTTAATTCTGTAATGAATACTCAGGGAGAAAAAGGTGTAGATTCACGCGGAGAGTGCGGCAGGTGTTTATTACGTCTTCGCAGACGGCAGGAATAGTGGTCACAGGCAGGCAATGGTCATACATAGGTAGGCAAACAGGCAGGTAAAAAAAAAATAGGACTGAAGGCTAAAACTGGTTCTCATAAACGAGCTAGGAATACAGTCAAAAAGAACAATACCTCACAAAGGAACAAACAGAATGAACTGAACTAAATAAGGAGCTGACGAGACCAGGTGAGTAACTAACACAGGTGAAATCAATGAAAAAAAATGAAAGACAGGGCTACATTAAAGAACACAAAGAAAGAACACAACAAAACAGAACACAAGGTTGACCTTACAGTACCCCCCCCCCCCCCCCCAATACAGGGCTACGTTCAAGAACACAACGAAACAGAACACAAGGTTGACCTTACAGTACCCCCCCCCCCCCCCCCTCCCAATACAGGGCTACGTTCAAGAACACAACGAAACAGAACACAAGGTTGACTAAGAAAAAAAATACAGAACCTTACAAAATTGGCTTGAAAATCAATGGTAGGACTTGTAAATGGCTATCTACCTGTGATCAGCAATCAACTTGACAGAGCTTGAATAATTCTTTGACGAATAATGGGAAAATAGTGTACAATTCAGGTGTGCAAATCTCTTAGAGACTTACCCAGAAAGACAGCTGTAATTACCACCAAAAGTGCTTCCACAAAGTTTTGACTACTGTTCAAAAGTTTGGGGTGACTTAGAAATGTCCTTGTTTTTGAAAGAAAAGGATGCTGGCCTTCTAGGCAGAGTTCCTCTGTTCTTTTGCCCATATTAATCTTTTCTTTTTATTGGCCAGTCTGAGATATGGCTTTTTCTTTGCAACTCTGCCTAGAAGGCCAGCATCCCGGCGTCGCCTCGTCACTGTTGATGTTGATACTGGCGTTTTACTGGTACTATTTAATGAAGCTGCCAGTTGAGGACTTGTGAGGCATCTGTTTCTCAAACTAACCACTCTAATGTACTTGTCCTCTTGCTCGGTTGTGCACCGGGGCCTCCCACTCCTCTTTCTATTCTGGTTAGGGCCAGTTTGCACTGTTCTGTGAAGGGAGTAGTACACAGCGCTGTACGAGATCTTCAATTTCTTGGCAATTTCTCGCATGGCATAGTCTTCCTTTCTCAGAACAAGAATAGACTGACGAGTTTCAGAAGAAAGTAAACTGTCTCTGGCCATTTTGAGCCTGTAATCGAACCCACGAATGCTGATGCTCCAGATACTCAACTAGTCTAAAGGAGGCCAGTTTTATTGCTTCTTTAATCAGGACAACAGTTTTCAGCTGTGCTAACATAATTGCAAAAGGGTTTTCTAATGATCAATTAGCCTTTTAAAATGATAAACTTGGATAAGCTAACACAAAGTGCCATTGGAACACAGAAATGATGGTTGCTGATAATGAGCCTCTGTACGCCTATGTAGATATTCCATCCGTTTCCAGCTACAATAATCATAACATTAACACTGTATTGCTGGTCAATTTCATGTTATTTTAATGGACAAAAAAATGTGATTTTCTTTCAAAAACAAGGACATTCCTAAGTGACCCCCAACTTTTGAACAGTAGTGTATGTAAATGAGATATTTCTATATTTCAAAAACATGTTTTCACTTTGTTATTATGGGGTCTTCTGTGTAGATAGCTGAGAAAAAAAACGATTTCATACATTTTTGAATTCAGGTGGTAAAAAAAAGTGGAATAAGTCAAGGGGTATGAATACTTTCTGAAGGCACTGTACTAATTCAGGGGGACTTTTTCTTTGAGTCCAATGCAGCTTTGAAGCTTGTCAAGGTTTTTTGGTTGAATAACTATGAGAATACATTTTTTCCCAACTAACTCAGGGGAGGACAAAGGCAGCGCATCTCCATACCTGCATCAGGGTTTCACCCAAGCCAATTGACCACTCAAATCTGCAAACTAATTAAATGAAAGTGCACAGTCTACGGTGGTTTGAGAGCAGCGGGTACTGGGGGCGATGCCATAACAAAGCTTTGGGGAGCCAACCATTGTTTGGTTGACTTTTCCGATAAGTTATTTAAATTAAGTTACTGTGTGATTGTTTTGTTTTTTGGCAGAGTACATACTCATACTCTGGTTTCCCACTTAAAGCTAACACAAACTCATCAAAGCAATTGTTTGTGGTTCCCAAAAGGGTTATGTTATTACTTTTTCCTTTTGTTTGATCAGAGGACTGGAGTGTAGTTGAAGAACTTTGTTGGTTTATTGGTTTATTTGTGGAGGTTTTGTATTCTTATTATCAGTGCAATTACATAGCCTCGAAGCAGCTCACAAATGAGCTAATTAGGAAAGGAAGCGGGAGATATTTACGATGTCGGACGAAGAGACACTATAGCCGTGTCTCGGTAGTCTGTAAATAACAAGCCTTTTCACTCAATTGTTATTAATGTGAACTATATTGAAACAAAAATATAAACGCAACATGCAACAAGTTCAAAGATTGTACTCAGTTACAGTTTGTATCTGGAAATCAGTCAATTTGAATGAATTAGGCCCTAATCTATGGATTTCACATGACTGGGCAGCGGTGGGAGGGCATAGGCCCACCCACTGGGGAGCCAGGAACAGCAAATCAAAATGAGTTTTTCCCCACAAAAGTTTTTTTTTACAGACATAATTACTCCCCCCTCAGACGATCCCACATGTGAAGAAGCCAGATGTGGAGGTCCTGGGCTGGCGTGGTTACACGTGGTCTGCGGTTTTGAGATCAGTTGGACTTACGGCCAAATTCTCTAAAACGACGTCGAAGGCAGTTTATGGTAGAGAAATTAACATGAAATGCTCTAAACAGCTCTGGTGGACATTCCTGCAATCAGCATGCCAATTGCATTCTCCCTCAAATCTTGAGACATATGTGGAATTGTGTTGTGAGACAAAACAGCACATTTTAAAGTGGCAATGTATTGTCCCCAGCACAAGGTGCACCTGTGTAATGATCATGCTGTTTCATCAGCTTCTTGATATGCCACACCTGTCAGGTGGATGGATTGTCTTGGCAAAACTTCTGGGATTTTTATTTCAGCTCATGAAACATGGGATCAACACTTTACATGGTGGGTTAATACTTTTGTTCAGTGTAATTGTGCACAACTATAGGGAGTAGCTAACAAGAGGTACTTTTCCAAGTTCAATATGTTATTTTAGTTTATTTTGTTTGTCTATATACTATGGTATTTACGGTATGCTAATAGCTGCGCTCACATATGAAGCAGGATGTAGCTTTGGCCACACAACATCCAAGGCCAGTATAAACAGAAAAGTAGCACATCTGATGTTGAAGAGAGATAATGTAAATGGCCCTTAAGTCTTCACTATACTACAAACTCTTCCCTCCCTTTTGCTCTCTTTCTTTCCCTCTACCTCTCTCCCCCTCCCACTCCATCTCTGCTGTAATGTTTATGGTGCACTGTGGATTGTCCAGAGGCCTGATAACCCATGCTTGGTCAGGCTGTAAACACTGGCCTCCTTTCCTACGACAGAGTGACATATTTATGGTCCTGTGAGTGGTGACTTTTTTTATATCCCAGGTCTCCCGGTATCTGTCGCAGGCTCGAGGCGCCTGAGATATGCAGGAAGTCAAGTGGAAGCGCTTGACTCCATGTTTCGTACCCTCGTGTCACGACGTCTCAGAGAGACTGCACCTATCCAGATGAACGTCATCGTTTAGTTTCTCCAGAGGAAAGACATTAAAAATACAAAGGACAGAATCAGTCTGTATGGGGCATGACCAAGGGATCTTAGCCACGTACCATTCCGACGTCTGATTTATTTGAACATGTACTAGTACAACACCTCCATTCCCAAACATACACATGCACCCATATGCAAGCACAACACAGTCCTGCACACACACGCACACACAGATACACACACACACAAGACTGCCCAAGTGGCTGCACTAGAATTATAGAGTAGAGAGATATATGCAAGAGAGAGGTGCACTGTGCCTTTTTACCGCCATCCTTGATACAAGCCTGAGCATCCTCCATTAATTACCCACAGAGACAGCAGCTCCTTGCCGTGCCGTGCCAGAGCTGGCATAAAATATATTGACTTGCTGGGCTACCGTAGGAGCTGGTGTCATTCTCATTTATCACAATTAACAACCTTACAGCGGCGATACCAGCCCAGAATCAACCACAACCGCAAGGTCAAGTGAAGAGGCAAAGTAGAGTTGCATATTTAGTCTGTGTCCCAAATGGCACCCTATTCCCTATGTAGTGCACTTCTTTTGACCACAACCCATAGGGGAGGCAGAATAAATATTGATCCGACAGTCCTCCCTCAGAGGGTATCAAAATGGGAAGAAATAGGGAATAGGGTTCTCTCATAGACATGTTTTCTCTCAGGGCTTTGGATGCCCTGGTGTCCTCAGTAGCCATCCCACTGTGTGAGAGGAAGTTGATTTTCAGACAGTAGCGTGTGCGTGTGGTGCAGTTTCCGCTGTCTCTTATGCTTGCATTCACTATTACACACACACACACTCTCTCTCTCTCTCTCTCTCTCACACACACACACACACACACACACACACACACACACACACACACACACACACACACACACACACACACACACACACACACACACACACACACACACACACACACACACACACACACACACACACACACACACACACACACACACACACACACACCCCCTCACCAAGTAATTAAGTAACCAAGTCATTAACACACAACTGCCTCATTAATTCATAGATACATGCCATGCAGCCTCCTACACATATACACCTACAGTACTGCCGACACAGCACTCAAACATATAACTTCCATTACTTGTACCGAAGTGAGTGCACGCACACACCTGCCTCTTGACGGTATTAGCGTTCTTGCGTGCTTGCCTTTCATGATATGCACCAACACACAAGTTCTGCACTACAAACCCCACAAGCTCCGACTGACACACAAACAAACATACACCCATGGTTTGACAGCTGGGATAGGGAGTGGAAGTGTGGCCAACGATCAATATAATGCAATCAATATTATGCCACCCATGCAAGCGACACATGTACTCTCTCTCTCTCTCTCCTCCCCCCTGTGATAATAAGGCAGGGTAAACAGTGGAGCGTCATAATGCCCTGCATGTGTAAACACGATTAGAGCCTTAAACGGGACAGAGGTACTGCTGAGGCTGCAGCACCACAGTATGCTAGCTGGATCTAGCCCTAGGGATCAAAGTAGATCAGGCAGCCTGGCAGGCAACAGTGACAAGGGTCTGTCCTCCACGGAGCACGGTCCCCACCATCCTCTGTGCCTGTTAGTTAGTGCCATGGCACCTGCTTAGTTAGTTTGTTAGCTTGCCATGGCACCTGTAGTGCTGGTTGTCTATCGACCCTGTAATTTCAAAACAGATTGGTGGATGAACACAAATTACAGTACAGCCCGGCTGCGAGGGTGGAGGTAGCTGGTTTTTCTTTAAGTGTTTACCTCCATATATCAATGTTGTTTTTTGCAAGACCGCCGTCCTAGATTGGTTCTAGCTTCCCTAGCTGTGCCTGTGAAATCAATCATCAGTGCAGGATGCAAAGCAGGCAAAGGCTTGGCGTTCTCCTGAAGCTCAAAGACCTCTGTGTGCTATTCCTTTTCATTGCTGTGTGCTTCCTGCTCTGCGGGGCTTCTGTTTGAAATGTGGGAGGTTTGAACAAACTTGAAGATATCTGGTAGTTGAACAAACAAGGCATTCATCACTGTCTACTCGCGTTGTTTTTCTTTCGCTCCCTCTCCCCCATTAGTTGTAATGTATTGTTTGTTAAGTCTGGTAGAGGCAGACCAAGTTCTGCATCGCATTGCTCACGTCGCAGCGCCGGCGAGGCTGCAAAGCCTAATGAAATAATGGTGCTGCGCACCGTCTTTTTATGGGCTCGTTCACAATTTGTCGTCTTTGCAGTAGACGTTGTTGTCTTTTATATGTGCTGCAACTTTTTCTTTGTCATCGTGCCATGCCCATTTGTCTTTCATCACTTTAAAGAGAAAGCCAAATTTCCCAGCAATGGGACAATAACACTTTTCTGAATCTGAATCTTTAAATGAGCCATTTGAAAAGACACCTCTGAGGCTGCAAAACGCAACACTGAGAGCATGATGGAAAATGTATTCACGGGCGGTTGACTGTGCTGTCTTGTTCCGTATCCATAAATGCAGCGTAAGTCTTCTCCTGACAGTTGCATGTTTGGCTGCTTTGTCACACACCATGGAGGAATTAACAGCTTACGTCTGTGGCTAGCACAAGCCTAACGCTAGCCTGGAGGAAGATTTGTGTAGTGACCATGGAGATTCGATCATGAGCTGAGAGAGAAGAGAGAGAAGAGAGAGAAAAGAGAGAGAAAGAGAGAGAGAGAAAGAGAGAGAAAGAGAGAGAAAGAAAGAGAGAGAGAGTATTTATTTTCCCTTGTGTACTTTAACCATTTGTACATTGTTACAACACTGTATATATATAATATGACATTTGTAATGTCTTTATTGTTTTGAAACTTCTGTATGTGTAATGTTTACTGTAAATTTTTATTGTTTATTTCACTTTTGTATATTATCTACCTCACTTGCTTTGGCAACGTTAACACATGTTTCCCATGCCAATAAAGCCCCTTGAAAAGAGAGAGAGAGAGAGAGAGAGAGAGAGAGAGAGAGAGAGAGAGAGAGAGAGAGAGAGAGAGAGAGAGAGAGAGAGAGAGAGAGAGAGAGAGAGAGAAAGAGAGAGAAAGAGAGCGAAGAGAGAGAGAGAGAGAGAAGAGAGAGAGAGAGAGAGAGAGAGAGAGAGAGAGAGAGAGAGAGAGAGAGAGAGAGAGAGAGAGAGAGAGAGAGAGAGAGAGAATCCTTGTGGTAATTTGAAAGCACCTTTGTCTCTCCTCTTTCCCCTTCGGAGGTGTTTATAGTGGTTGTTAAAATTTGATCTGCCCTCAGGCCAAGAGCAGGAAAACTCATTTAAGTGTGTGGCCAGACCATAGTGACTTTGCGGAAAATGTCCAACTTACTGTATTTTACCTCACCAACCACATCCTCTGCCAGGTGATCTTCTAATCCAACACTCCATCAAGCCACTCAACCATCGAAAGGCCCTCAGTCTCAGTTATAATACACCAACCTTTAGCCATTTGATTTCTCTCCCCAAGTGGGATTATCAACTTGGTTTTTTAGAATATATTTTGAGAAGATTTTGGAACCACAACCTCTTCCCGATTTGATTCATTTCAGAAGTTCTGCCTAGACAGCTGCTGGTGTGCTGAATGTCAAGCAGGGCACCTTTTCCTGCTGCTCCCAGACTATCGACTCATTCACAGTGAGCAGCCTGCTCACTTTAGATAAGTGAAGCTTAGACACTGTAGCTAACATAAACAGCCGCTCCTTATGGGCCACCAAGGCAGCCGGAGGCACCTTACTCTCGACAGCTGGAGGAGGTAGTGGCTGTCAAGGCCTGCGTCCCAATGGCACCCTATTCTCTATATATAGCACTGTGGGCTCTGATCAAAATTAGTGCACTATATAGGAAATAGGGAGCCATTTGAGACACAGCCAAGTAGTCCCCCTCTCATCCTGTCCAATCATTACCACGTTGATATGAATGGAGAACAGAGTAAATGCTGAGACAAGAGAGGAAACTAAGCTAAATGGAGGGAAAGGGTCGTTTCGGGGTTGATGGGGCCGATAGCCAGGCGTATGTGTGTGTGTGTGTGTGTGTGTGTGTGTGTGTGTGTGTGTGTGTGTGTGTGTGTGTGTGTGTGTGTGTGTGTGTGTGTGTGTGTGTGTGTGTGTGTGTGTGTGTGTGTGTGTGTGTGTGTGTGTGTGTGTGTGCGCTTGTGTGTGTGTGCGCTTGTGTGTGTGTGTGTGTGGGAGTGTCTAGCACCTGTCATCAGCCACTCAAAGATCCACACAGTGACAGCAACATCCACTTACATGGGCCAACGTTGGCCACACTTCCACTCCCTATCCCAGCTGTCAAGCTTCAAGAAGGCCCGGTCCCTGGCTCTGGAGATAAAGAGAAGGATGGGGGGTTGGCTGGGGGAGGAGGGATGGAGGGATAAGGGAGGCCAGCAGCCACTGCCAGAGGGAAGACATATGGCGACGGAGACCTCCGTGGCCGTTTAACCAATTTTCTGCTTCTGAGTCCATTACCTTCCACTCTAGAGCTGTTTTGCACCGGCTTCCACTGTTCCTTTCTCTCTCTCCCCATCCAAACATCATCATTCGGCATTGCAGAGTAGTGTGGCTGGAGACGACTGTTAGGATCTGTGCTCTTCTACATCAGAGGCTAAAGTGGAGAATCCTTTGAGAGTGGAAAGTGATTGGGTTCTAATGGGAAGATTAGGTATTTGGATTTCAAGTATACATATCAAAATGAGATATTAAGTATTTGGATGATGTGTACAAGGCAACATATGCGACCATCACTGCCGTTCGCTCTTCCACGTCTTGGGCTGGAGTGGAGCTGAGATATTTATTCAACAAAGAGTTTGTGGAATCCTTTGAGTGGGAAATCATTCTAATGGGAAAATTATGTATTTGGATTTGAAGTGTACAGTACATAGCAACATATGGGACTCTCTTTATTGCTGGTAATGTCCATTCGAGGAAATTTATAAATTCCATTTAGACAAATAAGGGCAAGGGGGCATTGTTGCTAACAAAACCAATTGGACAAAGATTTATTGATACCACATTTGATCAGTGGAGGCTCCTCAGAGGAGCAACAGGAAACATAAAAATTCCAGGCATATGCGTTGTTAGTGGCTGTGACGTAGGGTTCAGCAAGGAGTTGATGGACAGTCAGAAGAGAGAAAGAAATGGTAGGAGGGACATCCCAGCTTCAAGTGGTGTCAGATTTCACACCCTGCTTCACGCAGGCAGAAGAGTCAGGGCTACCGCTCAATGAAAGCTATTTTGATCTACGGTGACCACAGATCAATTTATAAGCGAAAATGTTGGTCGGAACCGGTACGAGAACCATTTAAGAGGCTTATTAATTTATTGCCACGGGGCCCACCGGAGTAACTGCTAAACTGCTTGCTGACTCTATATTGTACTGCATCATTGCATGAACGCGTTAGTTCTAGTAGCTATGTTGACTTTGACGTTAGCTAATATGGTGACAACAATGTACTTTCATTCATAGGCTAGGTTGTAGCAACCTCATGGTGGGTTTTGGGAAAAGTTGAGTATCATGTAGTAGCCTAAACCTATCAGTGTTACATTGAGCTGGGTGAATGGAATATGAATGACAGTCATCCAATATGCTGTCATAGAAATAAGACCATGCTCATAAAAATAATAATGATCCTTCCTCATCTTAAATGGCACCGACCGCCACTGCATCTGATTGGTGGAGGACAGAGAAAATAGGAATCAATGTAAGATTGACAGATCAATACCAAAGCTGATAGGGACGTTTATCTCCATGAAGGTTACGTCTAAAATTATAATTTGCCCTTAACCGGCATCAGAGCAGAAAAACTGTAGACAGAAAGGAAGCCCTGTTTATCAAATAGCCTGTGGGCATTTCATGTCCGAAGAGGCTATACTCATCTTTGCTTTTTATGCTGCTGCCAATATATTCTTCTTACTTTAAGGTGCATCAACAGCAACTTTCCACTAGAGTGGATTAAGTAACTGCCCTATGCGTGAAACACTGACCCATATAAGCACTGAGGCTCTTATGAGAAAGGCCTTGCACTGGTTTAGAGTATGACACAGTTGATCAAAAGTTAAATTCCCCTTTCATCCTAAAACCTACTGAGTGTAATCAAAGTCTAAAGAAATATGTGTTTGTCACGCATCACAGACATCACAGACTCCATTTATCCCCCCTGCCTTAACTCTTAGAAAATTAGATAATTTTTTATCCCTATAGGAGAACACTTTTTGGTTCCAGGTAGAACCCGTTGGTGGTGAAACATATTGTACTTAGAACCTTTTAGTGGTAAAGGGGTTCCACGTAGAACCTTGCATTAGTGAAAGGTTCCACTTGTTTCCCAATGCTGTCCCAGTTGTTTTGAAGCACGAAGCAAGATAGAAAATCATGTAGGATGGCCCATTAAATCAGATCTCTCTGGCACTGCCTATAATTCAACATGGTGTCACTTGGCCCTGATGCATTGACATATCTAAGGGTCTGTTTGTCAGGCTTATCTGCCACGCTAGCCTAATTGTAGCTAGCATGCGTACTGGCGACCGACACTTAAATCTCAATATAATGGAGTCTGCCATTGGAGCTGCTACCCAGCTCCCCCTTAATAGCATGCACATCAGTAGCAATTCAACTGTGACAGGGCAGTACAATTTGTCACATATGATCAGACATGATAGGGGTTTGTATGATGTCAGACGTTCTGCTGTCACAGGCTCTCTGACAAACATCAAAGCAGTGAGTAAACTGTTACTACAGAGTAGTTAACTAAGCTGGAAGTCTGACCCGCAAGACTAGTAGCCTTTGCCATCACCAAGGACCTATTAACAACTAGTATTTGGCCCCTCTATTTTCATGTCTTTTTGAATTTCGATTACTTTTGGCTAATGATGCAAAGAAGGCAAACATCTTTGATTTGGTCTGCTTCTGAGCACTGAACTATTACACCATTTGGTAGTATGGTTCAAACTGGGTCTGGGGGCTCAGTTCTGTGTATAACAATTGCAAATGAATTCTAATAGGGAAGGGAAGTAGTTCTGTTTTGTATTTCAAAGCCGCTTTCTTGTTAGCTATCAGATGGAGATGGAGTGCATTCTCAAAGCATGAGGCTTGAGTCGTCGTTGGTGATACATTTTAATTACCTAAAACAAAGGCAGTCTAATTATTCATAGGTTACATTTATATTGGAAAGAGGGCAAAAGCTCCATCTGTTGTAGAAAAACTGATTAACACATTTCCTTTGAGGTGCCTGACCTCAAACCAGCAGTTTTATAATTACTGTTAGGGCATGAAGTATACTGTAGATTTGGATGAGATAAAGGACAAAGACCTACCAAATGACTACAGTACAATGCCAATACTGCTTTTGACAGATACGTTTTGAGCAATGGACACGAAGGAGGCGTATATTTAATAACACGGGGCATCAGATTTGGTTTTGTCCATGACTAAACGATGCAGTATTTGCTCATTTAAAAAAATAAATATCACCTTTAATGAGGCTTAATGTGGTGGAAGCAATTTAAAGTATTCATAGCTGTGGGTCATATAGCACATTAATTAATGTCAATATAATTAAATTGAGTCTCCGCCATATTAACTTAGTGCCACACTAATAAGGTGTCTGTGATACCGGTGAAGAAATCGTCAATCTTGTACTCCTTGAAGTGGAGGATCAGAAATGGACATGTTACAAGTGAATACAACCACAAACACCAACGCAGTATACTGATACTAGAAAACATTAGGAACGCCTTCCTAATATTGAATTGCCTTTTGCCCTCAGAACAGCCTCAATTCATCGGGGCATGGACTCTGCAAAGTGTCGAAAGCATTCCACAGGGATGCTGGCGCATGTTGACACCAATGCTTCCCACAGTTGTGTCAAGTTGGCTGGATGTCCTTTGGGTGGTGGACCATTCTTGATACACATGGGAAACTGTTGAGCATAAAAAACTGCAGCATTGCAGTTCGTAACACAAACCGGTGCCTATGGCACCTACTACCATACCCCGGTCAAGGGCACTTAAATCTTTTGTCTTTCCCATTCACCCTCTGAATGGCACACATACACAATCCATTTCTCAATTGTATCAAGGCTTAAAAATCCTTCTTTAAACTGTCTCCTCCCCTTCATCTACACTGATTGCAGTGGATTTAACAAGTGACATCAATAAGGGATCATAGATTTCACCTGGATTCACCTGGTCAGTCTATATCATGGAAAGAGCATGTGTTCTTCATGTTTTGTATACTCACTGTGTATCTCCCATCAAGAAATCCTTCAAATAGATGACATGAGGACAACTATATTATAGAAGAAGTCAATTGATGTTGCATTACATTGTCTCGTGTCAATGGAGAGTGAGCTAATGGAGACATGCTTTTCGACTCATGCCATACGCACTTTGCGTGGGTTGTACCTCTCACGCATCACTACTGTCACACACACAACAGGGGAGAGAAAGAGAGAGCACTACTACAGCAGCCAGCGATGCTCTTAAACACATTCATTATGGCAGGGGGGAATTAAGAGCAATTCGCTCACCCCATCCATTTGAAGTATAAATAAGTCATGTGCTAGCCGCTTAGCGTGAGGGAGTTCAATCATAGTATATACTGTGTCTTCACTGTGAGCGGCGGGACATCACTTGTGAGCGTTGATTAAAAAAAATATATGACATATTTCACGAGAAGAGATCGGTTAAGTGTGTGTGTGTGTGTGTGCTTGAGCATGTGTTTATGTGTGTTTATGTGTTTGTTTTGGTTCTCATTAGCTGCAGAACAAGCATTTCATATAGCAAGCACCCATCACTCTTAATAAAGCAATACACACATTGCCCTTGGTAACATCATCTCCCCATGTGTAAAGTTGATTTCAATGTTAAAAATAATTGTTTTTCACTTAGTTACTAACTTCACCTAGCATTTCAAATTCCACCCTTAATTCAGTTGTCAAGCTAAATCCTGGCACTAGGACGGACAGAAAAGAGCAATGGAAAGATTGTGGGTTGTGTGAAGTTCAGGACATACTCCATTGTTTTTCCAGACTGGGTCATCCAATCAGAGAGAGACTGTGGCAGCTTGAAGTTATAGATAAAGCTCTTTAATTTTTCTGCCTGACCAATTGGGTGAAAATAACAGAATGTCTGGTATTTGGATGATGCTTGTGGTATTTGTAGTTTTTGTCATAATATCACATAGCATGATGGAGGATTAGTTGTCTGTGATGTATTAAGACACTTTACTAGACATAAAATCCATTTAGTGGTTTAGAGTGCTAATACAATGTTAATACATGAATATCTCTCTAACATCCACTCCGCTTTCTCTTGGCCTCTGTAGCATTTTGGCCCTCACAGGCACACACAGGGCTGACTCTTGCCTCTGTGGGGAGGGGTTTGTTGAAACCAACAAACCTCTTACACTCCACAAGAAAAATAGTTATTTCTCAGAATAATTTCAGCCTTCCTTGAACCTGAGGGTTAAGGGGATCATGACAGGGGGTGATGCTGTCTCGTGTTTGGGGGCTCAGGGGTTAGTGGAAGAACAACAATCCCTGGATATCAGTCTTTCCAAAGCAGGGATCATCTCCACTCTATGTGTATCATCCAACTCTATTTGTTCTCAGAACCAACCTGCCAAACAGCCAGCCAGGCAATGTATCAAAACACTGATGGTTGTTCTTGTTGACTGTAGTCAGCTGCAGTGAACCCATTCCTACTGCATGCTCCAGCCCCTGGCTCCATGTCTGTGTCTGTGTGCCTGTCAAGCCTCTTGTTACGCAGCCTCTCCAAGATGGAGTTGGGCCAATAGTGGTGGATGGGGATGAGAATTGAGAGCGTGAGGACAGCATTGCCATTTGTAAGAGCCCAGCGTATATATTACATGTTGTTGGTGCCTGGTACCTATTGTCAGACCTGGATTATCCATTTTACAGACGGCTGCTGCTGCTAACGCTGGTGTAGTCAGACAACCCTCTGTGTGTGGCTTAGTCAGTGACCACAGACACATGCAGAAACAGACACACACATACATGGGCACGCACACAGACACGCACACACACAGTAACTCTCTCCAACACACACACACACACACACACACACACACACACACACACACACACACACACACACACACACACACACACACACACACACACACACACACACACACACTATCTAATTGAAGAGGATTTTATGAGGTGCCATTCAACTCACATGGAAAGGCTTCTGGCAAGGCATGTAGAACCCTGTCTGAAACTTTGGATAGTATAAACATTAGATGCATCATGGTTGTGTAATGTCAATGCCATTTGATGTAGCGCAATGTCAATACCATGTGTTTATGCCTTGTTAGTATATAAGGAGGACCAATGTGAATCGCAGAACAAGGTAGTTGGGATAAACTCATGTTATTTGTCTCGACTTTAACCAAGAGTCCTAGAATCTCTCCCCTGAAACCAGTGTCCGAACACGGTTCAAAATGCACTTGCCTTCCAGCGTTGTCACATTGTTTTCCGGATTTACCATCAAAAGTTTCCGGGAAGTAGGAGAGCCAGGAATCATGCTGAGAAGCCTGGGAGAGAGTCGTGGGTTTCCGTGGTGCAGCACAGTGGGGAGAGGGAGGGATTTCAGGCACTTGACTTCTCTACCCCAGCGGTTGTTCAGGCAGCTTAGGGTTTTGATACTCTGCGAAGACTGAAGCCCTTTATTTTTTTCAAAACCTGTGTCTCTATTCACTCACTATAGTGTGTGGTCAGGTATTATATTTGTAGAACCCTGTATTGTGTGGGATCTTGAAACGTTTTGGTGAAGCCACAAAGTGATATTGTGTTTGCACAGACAGTCAGACACTTTAAGGGGATCGGTGGTGGATAAAGGAGTGAAAATTGCCTCTCCGGGTGTTCTTTCATGTCCTGATGGGCTGATTAATAGGCTCTGACCTGGGCACGAACCTGGCTTCACTCACCACACAGGTGCATTGCTGATTGGTTATGAGTGCCATGCCCTGAGCTCTAAAGGAAGCCGTAGCTCAAATCCTCCGTTATATACAAATTAAGATACAATACTGGCTTTGATCTGATTCTACCTCTTTCTGTCCGAGAATGGAAAACAAGAATGGAAAGAATGAAAAACAACATTGTGGCAGTCACTCTGCCTTGATTGAAGGCCTGCTGCCAGCCAGTGTATCAGTTGTATAGCCAGTTGGGCCAGTGTTATCCGGTGAACTCCATTAGACAGATAGTCAGGTAGTCCTCCTGGCACCAATACGATCCACTTTCATTCACAGTCAACAGGAACTCGATAGAAGATCAAGAGCAATTTCCATTGTTGACCCCTTTCATTTTAGCAATTGCATTTTGACAACATACATTTTCATTTTTGAAGATTATTGATAATGCATGTTTTCTGAAGCATCAATGTATGTCTTATTCAGGGTTTATAAAGGCTTCACTAAGACAAAAGTTGTAGTTTGTTTAAAGTGGAACCAGGAAGAATAGTTTATCACATGCACTGACTATGGACAGTCAGAATTAGATTTAGTTTCAACCCTTTTGGCAACTGCAGATTGGGAGCAGGGCTATGGTGGCCTGTTTGAATTACCATGTATTGTTCATTGTTTACACTTTTAGGCTAAGCTGTCGGGGGATTTGCTCATAAAATGAACACTGCTCTGCTGCCAGTACAATTGTGCCTAAAAATGTCTTATATTGTTCTAGTTCTATTTTTATTGCTTTGTGTAAGTTGATTTGACCTTCTCTGTTTGATATTCTGGTAACTAAACCACAGTATTCAGTATTCGCACAAAGTCTTTTCAAACTTGAACAGACCCTCACTCGTTTCATCCCGTCTGCAATAAGAAAACTGCAGAAAAGCCAGAGGGCAGGACAGGACAGGGCACACCGTGAGGTTGTGGCTAATAGAACACTCAAATAAAACTTCCCTAAATGAGGATGTGCAACAGTACTGTAACTTAGTCAGGGTCAGTTGAAACGCAAGTTTGCCTTACGGTTGATCAAGGAGCAAAATTGGTACACTCAGTAAAACAGTCCATCACGAGGGAGACAAATACAAGCGATGGTATCTCACGCAGACTTTCCAAAGCCTGTGAGAAAGCTATCCCTGCTAACACATTTGGTTCCGTTGAAGTTGTGGGAACGGAGCCATACAGTATGTTTCCTGACCGGTAAAACTTAACGTTTTTAAAATGTTCCGAGAAGAGAAGTGAACAAAATCAAATCAAATTTTATTTGTCATGTGCGCCGAATACAACAGGTGTAGGTTGACCTTACAGAGAAATGCTTACTTAAGGCTCGAACCAACAGTGCAATTTTTAAGTAAAAAATAGGTATTAGGTTAACAAAAGATAAGTAAAGAAAAAAAATAACAGTAAAAAGACAGTGAAAAAATCTTTTTTTTGCCTCTTCTGGGAATGTTTTTTTTTAGGTTGCAGGGAGGTTCTGAGAATGTTTTACTCTGGTTCCTTGAAAGTTTTTATGGGAGGTTTTATTAACGCTCTTAGAACGGAAATTATAGGTTATTTTGCCTTTTTTTATTTTTTTTTATTGTGACTAGGCTTCAGTGAGATTCAAAACTATAATCTTCTATTCTCTATACATGTACATGGAATTAGTCCACTGCGCCACCAGGATGGAGCTAGCACGCCATGTTTTTTTACGCATACAAAGCTCTTCATTTTGGTCTATTGAAACAGACCCCATTTAAAAGGAAGCAAGCGCTCATTAAGACGAATATATCTGAACACACTTATCAAGATAGAGGATAGAGAGAGTTTTGTTGATGCTAAGAACAGAATGTAATTTTTTTTTTTAAACAACATTCTTTGAACGTTCTCTTGTGGTTTTTATGTTGTTGTTTTCTTAACGTTCTCGGAACAGTTTGAAGACTTTACTTTCCATAGAACTATGAGGAAACCTGTTGGAAACATTATGCTGAAGTACTGAAATTGCCAAAGAAGAACATTGTTTCTTAATGTTTTTGGAACAATTTGATATCATGACTTTAAAATGAACCATGAGGAAACGTTAATGTGAAGTATTGAAATTCCCACATAAGAACGTTGTTTCTTAACGTTATTGGAACACTTTGAGTACATTACTTTAAATAGAACCATGAGGAAACCTGAAGGAAACATTATGCTGACAGTACTGACATTCCTATAGTAGAACATTGGTTCTTAACATTCTGTGAACTATTTGAGAACGTTCACGGTTTTACATTTCTTAAACATTACCAAAATTGAAATGAAATGTAACCATGTTTGAACTTTTAGGAAACGTTCTGTTAAAAAAATGAAATTCCAAGATCTTTTTTTTTTGTCAAGTTACTTAAATGTGCTGAGAATGTTGAGAAAGCCAAGCGTCTATCCTGCACCATTACCAGAAAGTTGTGGAAAGGTTATATGCAAAATAACCAAAAGACAACCACACTCTCACCCTTTTTAAGAAACATATGCATATTTAAGAAACACATAACGTTCTCAGCTCGGTAGCTACCTTTAAAAGAAACTTCTCAGCATGTAGTGTGTGACAGTTCTTTTTGTGATAGCTTTACCCATGGTTGGCATATAGGCTCCATTTTCCCATAGTGTGCAATCAGTTTCGCTGGAGTGAACCAGAGCGAATCACATGAAGTCAGAGGTGACAACATATGTCTCTGCTGGACAAACCACCTTTAGGTTATGAGTTGAACTCCCTCATGCCTACATGTTCTGCTCTGTTTAAAAACTGACTGAGGGCAGAAGGCTGGCTTCCTGTGTTTTCCTTCCTCTCCTCTCCACTCTGCACAGAAGCACTCACTCTGGGCTATGTGTAACTCAGATGTTTGTTGGGGGAGTGTGTGAGTGTGAGTGTGTGTTGGGGGGGGGGGGGGGGGGGTTGTGCATTCGTGCCAGAGTTTGGAACCAAATTTATTTCCATTCTGTTCCACTGTTCCGACCAGCAAAATAAAGTTCTGAACCGGTTCTAACAACAAAAAAGCACAGGTTTATAACATTCCTTTCTCTTCCTTTTTTAACTTGAGAAATCCACCGTTTTTTTTTACATTTAGCTCATTAAATGACTTCTCCAATCAGTGCGGACAAGGCAGGCAAGCTAGTTGTTTACATGCGTGATGGACAGATGAGTGTAGCCTATGGCGCAAGATGTGTCTGAAGTTTTGTGGGTGGGAAGAGAGCGAGAGAAGGTTGAGAAGGAGGCTTGAAGCACTGGACATCTTGTTATGACATGCATTCTCTGAATTAGAACCACAGAATTATACTTAGGAGGAGCGGCTTCCATAGAGGAACTTTGAATGTCCTTTGAGCTAGCTAGCTAACAGGCTTGTGTGTGCAGAGTGGCACCAGCATTAAAAACAAGTCTTGCCTTTTTGTAGTTAATGAATCCAACGTGAAACGTGATAACTAGGCAAATAGTATCCTTAACTAGTTTTTAAAAAGTTGATCCATTCTTCTTTAGCTAGTTTAAAATATATTTCCTGAATCATGCTTGTAACGCCAGTACAGTAGCCTGTACTTCGGAGGGAGAGGGGCAGGTAGCCTGAACACACACAAACACTGCCAAAGATTTTCAGCTTGCAGGAAGACACTGGAATACATTTCTGGGTGACAGAGTGAGGGCTTTGCATAGGCGCTTTGTTGCGTCTTTATGTGGTACTCGAAAAAATGCCTGGAATGTTCCTATGCTTTTAAAACAACAGTTTTACTATTCCAGAACAGTATGGATCACTTTCGTTCCCGTTTCCGTTTCTGTTCCTTGGATCACTTTCTGATCCGGCTTTCAGTTCTGTTCCCTGAACCTATTCTAACCCCTGGTTTGTGCTCGCATACGTGCATGATATGTGCCTTGATATCTACTTAGAGGTGCAGTTTGTGAGTGACAGAAGTTTCTTTGCTCCTTGTGGATTGGGATTCATTAGCTCAGACATTCTTTCTAATTATGGTTTGAGAGTGATTCACAGATCTGTTTCTGATTTAGCAAAAATCCCCCATGGGACGGGTTCTTTTCTCATGCTTTTGATATTAAGAGTGGAGACTTCCCATTTAACTCCACCCAAATTGAGGCGAGCAGATTTTCTTTTGATTTTTTAAAATCAGAAGCCAGCTGATAAGTATTTCACATTTAAACTGCCAACTGCACTTTAAAAGTATACATTTTTGAACACACGCAAACACACTCACTCCTACCCACTTTGCTTAGGAGAAGGATTAAGTTGTATAGAATACTACATGGGCGTAATGAGTCAATGACCCCTGGATATGTCTCCATGCCAACCTGCCCATGACCCCTGGATATATTTCCATGCCAACCTCCCCATGATATAGATATACAGTAGCTCCTTGCCAACCCAGATGTACCTCTCTCTCTCTCTCTCTCTCTAGGGACTATGGATATATAGGTACTACAATGACTTGGGATTTAGCGACACCAAAGACTACAAAGTCCCCACCATTCTGTCACCCTTAATTTTCTTTGTTTTTATCAACCATGTACTTAATCAAATGGATTATAAAGTTGGCATTACTTAGCACAGAAGTGTTATGCTTGGTAAGATATTCCTCATGTGTGAAAGATACCTGCTGTGCATCATCTTCACACCACATGGTAGTGTCTGAATTAGTTGAGTGAATTAAATGAATTAATGTTGTACTGTATTGGCCAGCTGCAGTGATGATGTGTGGTCATTATGCGGCATTAGAGCGCATTACTGTAGAACCACGGCTAAGATGTTGCCAAACATGCTAATTATGTGAATGTCAGTCAAGAAGTACTTTGATGAACGTGTGATTGCATTATCAAGGCTGACACAGTTTTAGTAAAGATTGATTGATCAAATATTCTGCCAGCTTATTACTATGGAAGACTGCATACAGTGGAACTACATTTCTTAGAAAATTACCATGGAAAAGCAAACTAGTTTTTCAGACAGTTCCACTACTATCCACCGCAGAATAGTAATTTAACACTTGGGAAAGATTCCACGTCTTGCTCATCCTGTTTTTAAGCTGAAGGTTATGCCAGAACATGCTACTGACACAGAGCACCATTTTGTTTTGATAATGAATCACAGTTAAGAGACAGAGCATATAAGTAGAGCTCCCTGAGAGGATAAATAATGTTTCAAGTGCAGCTCCTTGTGACACACTGAATTCTGAATTCTTCTTTCATAAACAAGGACACAAGCAAAGCAAACAAGCAAGCAGATGAGGTTACATAAAAACCCCATTAATGTTCTCAAGCAGTCAAGGCTATTTTGAGTGTACTGGCTCAACGGCAGACCAGGCCCCTGTGTGTGTTTTTTATTTTATAAATATTTTATATTCTTGCTTCCTCTCTTCACGGATTATTGCATTCCAATTTCAGCATATTATGAAATGTAGGTCACAAATCAATTTAGTGTCATTTGTAGGAAACCCCAGAGGTGGGATGGGGGTAGGAGGAGGGGAGCAGGGTCTTAGATTAGCAGGCCACCGCCTCTTCTCGTCTTCTCTGTCTGGGTGTGTGGGCATTGAAATACCTTTTTCCTCGAAGAAGGGCCTCAGCGCCTATGGCGATAGAGGCTCTTCACATGCGACCGACCACAGAAAGAATGGGCGGTTTGAGTTTATGAAATACGGACTGCATGGGTTTCATTTAGCCATCCTTGCAACAGGTGGAAAACATGTATTTTCCCCAACATTTTTATTCCGCCAACAATTTGGCTCGCGGGTGATTTTATTTCCCCCCCCCCCCAACCCCCAAGTTAAAAATAAATAAATACAATTTAATTGTTGGACAGCAAATCAGCTCTTAAGTGATTTTAATTGTGGAAATCTGTTCCGAAGTATTCCCACGCATAGTAGAGATACAGGTAACTTCCAAAATAAAGGAATCACCAACATAAAGTGTCAGAGTCACAAACCCGGATCCGGGATCCCCCCCATCACAAAAGCTGACTAGCATAGCCTAGCCTAAAGTTACAGGGATATCATAAAATAAAATGTTCATGAAATCACAAGTCCAAGACACCAAATGAAAGATACAGATCTTGTGATTCAAGCCATCATCTCTGATGTTTTAAATGTTTTACAGGGAAGACACAATATGTAAATCTATTAGCTAACCACGTTAGCAAAAGACACCACTTTTTTTACTCCACCATACTTTTTACTGCATCAGTAGCTATCACAAATTCGACCAAATAAAGATATAAATAGCCACTAACCAAGAAACAATTCTCATCAGATGACAGTCTGATAACATATTTATTGTATAGCATAGGTTTTGTTAGAAAAATTTGCATATTTCAGGTATAAATCATAGTTTACAATTGCAGCCCCCATTACAACTATCACTAAAATGACTAGAATAACTACAGAGACCATCGTGTATTAGCTAATTACTCATCATAAAACATTTCTTAAAAATACACAGCGTACAGCAGATGAAAGACACAGATCATGTGAATATAGCCAATATGTCAGATTTTCTAAGTGTTTTACAGCGAAAACACAATATAGCGTTATCTTAGCTTACTACAAGTCAGTCACACAGTAGCATTGATTCAAGCCAAAAATAGCAATAACGTTATAAACCACCAAACGCTATTAATTTTTTCACTAACCATCTCAGAATTCTTCAGATGACAGTCCTGTAACATCATATTACACAATGCATATAGTTTGTTCGAAAATGTGCATATTTAGCCGCACAATTCGTGGTTACACAACGTGTTTAGTGGGCAAAAAATCAAGCAATCTGTCCGGCGCCATTTTGGAAAGGCACCTAATCTTATCGAAAACTATTCATAAACTTGACAAAAAAAATACAGGTTGGACAGCAATTGAAAGAGAAATTAGTTCTTAATGCAATCGCTGAATTACATTTTTAAAATTAACCTTACTGCGCAATACTGGGTACAATACAGGGTGCGATAGCGCAACGCTACATGGAAAATAATGGCGTCTAATACATTTTTCTTTTTCAACAGAACAACGTTTTATCAGCATAAATAGTACCTACTATTATCTGAACTCCCATCAGAATCTTGTGAAAGGTGTCCGTTGGCCAAAAGAATCGTTGCTGGGTTGGAGAATGTTTCCCTCGACGTTGCAATTAGCAGTACAGAATGGCATTCGAGAGAGAGACACCCACGTTTCTACAGCGCCATGGAAATAAATACCTGAAAATCGCAATATACTGACCTAAACTGGTATAATTCGGTTCAAAATAACAAGATTATGATGTCTTTAAAGCCTATAGCGAATAAAAACAGAGCCGGATACTTCTAGGAGCTAAAACCAGACGTTCTAAAAAGACATGCCAAGACCCTCTTTGCGTCAGCGCGAAGTCCCAAAAGGTCGGACACCTCGGTTCCAATCAATTTAAAAACTTTGGGAACTACGTAGAGACGTCATTTCAACTCTCCCTATTCGCTAACAGCCAGGGGAAGGCGTATGCAGAGCATCTCAACCAATAGAAGACAGGCAAAGTTAAAGACAGGTCTCAAAGCAGATGATAAAATTTCCCATTCTCACACAGACATAGGAAAAGTGCTCTAAGTCGAGTTCTGTTTCACTTACAGACATAATTCCAACGGTTTTAGAAACTAGAGAGTGTTTTCTATCCAATAGTAAGAATAATATGCATATTGTACGAGCAAGAATTGAGTAGGAGGCCGTTTACATTGGATACACATTTGTGCTATGTCGACATAGCACCCCCCTAGTGGCAAGAAGTTAGAACTTTGTAGAACTTTGGGCGACCACAAGCCAGAACAGTTTCAATGCACCTTGGCAAGCGTCTGGAACTCTAGAAAAGGGATACGTCACCATTCTTCCATGGGAAATTCCATTATTTTTTGTCAATTATTATATGTTTGGGCTTCTTGCGTACAATTTGCAGTCTACAAATGATGTGTGATTATCTTCCGGCCCCCTGAACATTCGCTCAAGAACAAATTAGCCTGTGGCTGAATCTAGTTGATGATTCCTGGCCTATAGGGATATTTATGTATCTAATGCATATGTTTCCCTAGGTATGTACATTTTTATTTAACCTTTATTTAACTATGCAGTCAGTTAAGAACAAATTATAATTTACAATGAGAGCCTACTCTGGCCAAACCCTAACGACGCTGAGCCAATTGTGCGCCGCCCTATGGGATTCCCAATCACAGCCGGTTGTGATACAGCCTGGAATCGAACCAGGGTCTGTAGTGACACCTCTAGCACTGAGAGGCAGTGCCGTAGACCACTGCGCCACTCGTGAGGGCCAGGGTACTCAGAAGGGAAAGGGTGCAATACATGTGAATATATTCTTTACAGCCTACATGACAAGCTAGTGCAATATGCATGCATAAATGACAAATGTTTGTACTTCAGGTTCAATGGAACGAGCTGAAAGTTTTAACTCTGCAGGTTGTTCGTTATACTGTACGTCAGGCAACCCTATAGGGAAGTAATGTATATAAATAACATGAACAATTCATGCCACAAATGTAAAATATGTGCATAAAACCAACATGTAAAATGAATGTAGTATTTTACGATGCTGAGACTGGGAGTATGTCTGATAGTCAATTCATTTGATACATTAGCATCATTTTTTATTCAGTGAACAGCATAGAAATGCACTATTGGGAACTTGGGGATATTTTCTGCCTTTTTGTGTGGGAGGTAGGCTGACTAATGCTAGACACTAGACATAGTGTCTGCCTATGTTTCCCTCGTCTCAAGTCGACAGTGAAGTTCACATCAGTACTAAACTTATGTCATCTGTCTTTTAGATAACAATGTGTTTTACCCCAGTTCCAGAAACAGACTGACTAGACTTGTTTTCTCTTTATTTATTTCTCTTTTCCTTTTCAGGTGCTGACCATCTGGGCTGTGGTGATCTCTGGGACAACGGCTGACCTGACCTGTGATACACTGCTCCTGCTGTCTACCAATCTCACTGGTGAGGCCCTCCTCCAATCGTCTAAGGACAGTTTTCTATGTGGGCGGGGAATATGGTGGAGGAACATTTTTGATGGTCTATCATGTTAAATAGAGAGTTGAATCATTCTGAGTTTATCCCATCACTGAATAGGCACTGGTGGAATACTGTACATAGGCAACAACAGTCACTATTGGTCCGTCCACAGCATCAGTGGCCAACAGCAATGCAATTGAGCAAGAATGTGTTCCCAATAGAAGTCCATATGCACTTTGTAGTCCCAATCACCTATAATAACACAAAGCTTTCAAAACGTTTTTTTTTTTTTTTTTAATGGGGGGCTGAACGCAATGATTCCTCATGTGTTTTTCTGCTCCTCATTAAGAAAAATAAGATTTGGGTCTTGGAGGTATGGTTCGATGTGGGTGTGTTACGTTCACTATATCGTACCCTGGCAGTTATTGTTGTTTGTCCCTATTGAGTCATGGTAGCAACCATTTTCCTTCAAAATAGTCCGAATTAATTAAGATAAATCAAGAAGTCTGTAATTAACTTCAACGTTTTTTCCCGAGGAGGTCTTGGTCGTTCAATTTGACATCTAGCTAAGGTGTCTGGTGCGGTATTTCTCAAGTACATTTTTTTCTGCATGAAAACTAGAAGTGCACTGCAGCATCGAGTCAGCTGCTACTACGCTCAATACTGATTTTCTGCTGCTCATTAAGGCTACCTATTGCCAGAGTACAGTATGTGTCTGTCTGGCAGTGTTTCATAGGGAATCATGTTACAAAGTAAATTGCGGTGCGACACAAGGTGCTCGCAAATGTGTTTAGATTTTTTTTTATATTGAATATTGGCAGTTTGGATGCATGTGTGCATTGTCTCCATTTGTAATTTTGCCAAAACAAAGTGGCAGACTCGAGTGATTACAATCAAACACATCAGCAAGTTGCAACTCAATAAGCTTATTGGCCAAGTGTTCTTTCAACATAACATTGGCGACGTGTTGTCTTATGTAAACAAGTCAGTAGTTTGAGAAACAGACGCCTCAACTGGCAGCTTCATTAAATAGTACCCGCAAAACACCAGTCTCAACGTCAATAGTGAAGAGGCGACTCTGGGATGCTGGCCTTTGAGGCAGAGTTCCTCTGTCCAGTGTCTGTGTTCTTTTGCCCATTTGAATCTTTTATTTTTATTGGCCAGTCTGAGATATGGCTTTTTCTTTGAAACTCTGCCTAGACGGCCAGCCTCCTGGAGTCGCCTCTTCACTGTTGACGTTGACACTGGTGTTTTGCTTGACTACATGACAAAGGCGTGGGCAGGAGATTTCCATAGGCTGTGGGATCTTATTGCATGAGCAGTTTATCAAGACTGTCTAAACATCTGCGATGGTGATGGGACTTAGAGTTGCACCTCAGTTACCCTCAGTATCGATCTATGAGTAGTCTGTGATGATTGCAGTCTCTTTTCCATAAAGATTAGCCTTCCCACCCCCACACCTCTCACCCATCACCCTCCACTTTCACTTCAAAGGCCAATCTAAAAGATTATGTGGAGCAGTTGCTCTGTGTCGTATGTGTGAACACAATGTGTTTGAGGACTTGATTTTGGTGGAGCTCAGATCCGATAAGATCTACGAGGATGGATTATCTCTAAGTTATCAGAGACTACGTGTGGAAGAGATGTCATGTTATAGAGCACACTTCATAGACCCGTCTTTATAGCTTCTTATGAGGGTTTGACTGACAAGATTCAAGACTCATTTGACCTGTAATGCAACGATAGTTTGACCTGTAGCACAAACCTTCAGACAGGTGTAGAGTCGTGGCCAAAAGTTTTGAGAATGACACAAATATTACATTTCACAAAGTCTGCTGCTTCAGTGTCTTTAGATATTTTTGTCAGATGTTACTATGGAATACTGAAGTATAATTACAAGCATTTCATTTATTTTATTGACAATTACATGAAGTTGATGCAAAAAGTCAATATTTGCAGTGTTGACCCTTCTTTTTCAAGACCTCTGCAATCCGCCTTGGCATGCTGTCAATTAACTTCTGGGCCACATCTTGACTGATGGCAGCCCATTCTTGCATAATCAATGCTTGGAGTTTGTCAGAATTTGTGGGTTTTTGTTTGTCCACCCGCCTCTTGAGGATTGACCACAAGTTCTCAATGTGGGGAGGTCTGGGGAGTTTCCTGGCCATGGACCCAAAATATCAATGTTTTGTTACCCGAGCCACTTAGTTATCACCTTTGCCTTATGGCAAGGTGCTCCATCATGCTGGAAAAGGCATTGTTCGTCACCAAACTATTCCTGGATGGTTGGGAGAAGTTGCTCTCGGAGGATGTATTGGTACCATTCTTTACTCATGGCTGTGTTCTTAGGCAAAATTGTGAGTGAGCCCACTCCCTTGGCTGAGAAGCAACCCCACACATGAATGGTCCTCGGATGCTTTACTGTTGGCATGACACAGGACTGATGGTAGTGCTCACCTTGTCTTCTCCGGACAAGCTTTTTTCTGGATGCCCCAAACAATCAGAAAGGGGATTCATCAGAGAAAATGACTTTACCCCAGTCCTCAGCAGTCCAATCCCTGTACCTTTTGCAGAAAATCAGTCTGTCCCTGATGTTTTTCCTGGAGAGAAGTGGCTTCTTTGCTGCCCTTCTTGACACCAGGCCATCCTCCAAAAGTCTTCTCCTCACTGTGCGTGCAGATGCACTCACACCGGCCTGCTGCCATTCCTGAGCAAGCTCTGTACTGGTGGTGCCCCGAATCAACTTTAGGAGACGGTCCTGGAGCTTGCTGGACTTTCCTGGGCGCCCTGAAGCCTTCTTCACAACAATTGAACCGCTCTCCTTGAAGTTCTTGATGATCCGATAAATGGTTGATTTAGGTGCAATCTTACTGGCAGCAATATCCTTGCCTGTGAAGCCCTTTTTGTGCAAAGCAATGATGACGGCACGTGTTTCCTTGCAGGTAACCATGGATGACAGAGGAAGAACAATGATTCCAAGCACCACCCTCCTTTTGAAGCTTCCAGTCTGTTATTCAAACTCAATCAGCATGACAGAGTGATCTCCAGCCTTGTCCTCGTCAACACTCACACCTGTGTTAATGAGAGAATCACTGACATGATGTCAGCTGGTCCTTTTGTGGCAGGGCTGAAATGCAGTGGAAATGTTTTTTGGGGATTCAGTTCATTTGCATGGCAAAGAGGAACTTTACAATTCATCTGATCACTCTTCATAACATTCTGGAGTATATGCAAAATTGCCATCATACAAACTGAGGTAGCAGACTTTGTGAAAATTAATATTTGTGTCATTCTCAAAACTTTTGGCCACGACTGTACAGTTGGCTACACAGAGGGCCATAAAAAGTGAAGAGCTTTAACGTCAGAGCATCGAGGATATCATGTCAAGCACATTATCTAGACATGTCAAAGATGAAATCATCCATATCTCCCACTCACCATGATAGTGTTTGAAATGGGATTCAATGGGAAAAATTTTGGGTCATTTCTTTGTTTCCCTTTTTCCCAGTCTGTTAAAAGATGGCTACTTAGAAAGGATGCCAAATATATTTTCTCAACAATTTATCATACATTTTCACAAGAAATTGTCAGCCACCACAGAGGATAGGTTATTTTGTGTCTCTCAGAGGAAAAGGTCCGAAATATTGCTGGATATAGAGTTTACACAGAACAAAATGTAACAGTTTCTTTCTTCAACTGTCATTCTCATGTCATGAGGTCACCACCTTCTCCTCGAGCACTCTTGGGAAATAAACAATGCAAAAGTTCTGAGATGACACACATCGAACGGGAACATAGTCTTCCCTGCCCATCAGACAATTTTTCACAGCTATTTATTCCTTATCTTTTCAGCTTCCACATGAAAGGTGAAAACACAACTTAGGGATGGGCATGAATGACATATTACAATGACAATATACTACTCCAAAATACCCCAAAGACCAATGTATCAAAATCAAATAAAACATACTTCTGCAAAGTATTATATTTAATTAACATACATGTATTTTCTTTTTTAGAATGCAAAAATACAATTTGCAAGTAGCCAGCCGAAAAGCAACAACATTCTCAGTAACGTTACGGAAACGTCTTACTTACTATGACTGTGATATGTTGTTGTTCATCTACCTAAGTTGAATGCACTGTTACTCTGTCTGCTAAATTACCAAAATGTAAAGGTATATGTGAAAATTAACAACTGCAAAGCACACTGGGAACTGTCATTGGCCTAGTTTAGCGGTCATCAGAGTAATACTCAGCATGCTTTGCAATTATAATATTTTAGATATACAGTGCATTTGGAAATTATTCAGAGCCCTTTAATTTTTCCACATTTTGTTATGTTTCAGCCTTATTCTAAAATGGATTAAAAAAATTGTTTAAATACTAATCAATCTACACACAATACCCCATAATGACAAAGGATTATTTTTTATTTTTTTAAATATCAAAATTACATAACTATTCAGATCCTTTACTCTGTACTTTGTTGAAGCAAGCTTTGCACACCTGTATTTGGGGAGTTTTTCCCATTCTTCTCTGCAGATCCTCTCAAGCTCTGTCAGGTTGGATGGGGAGTGTCGCTGCACAGCTATTTTAAGGTCTTTCCAGAGATGTTAGATCGGGTTCAATTACAGGCTCTGGCTGGGCCACTTAAGGACATTCAGAGACTTATCCCGAAGCCACTCTTGCATTGTCTTGGATGTGTGCTTATGGTTGTTGTCCTGTTGGAAGGTGAACCTTCGCCACAGTCTGAGGTCCTGAGCACTCTGGAGCAGGTTTTCATCAAGGATCTCTCTGTACTTTGCTCCGTTCATCTTTCCCTCAATCCTGACTAGTCTCCCAGTCCCCGAGGCTAAAAAACATCCCCATAGTATGATGCTGCCACCAACATGCTTCACCATAGAGATGGTGCCAGGTTTCCTCCAAACATGACGCTTGCCATTCAGGAACAAAGAGTTCAAAAAGGTGCCTTTTGGCAACCTCCAAGCTGGTTGTCATGTGCTTTTTACTGAGGAGTGGCTTCCGTCTGGCCGTTCTATCATAAAGGTCTGATAGGTGGAGTGCTGTAGAGATGGTTGTCCTTCTGGAAGGTTATCCCATCTCCCCAGAGGAACTCTGGAACTCTGTCAGAGTGACCATCGGGTTCTTGCTCACCTCCCTGACTAAGGCCTCTCCTCCTAATGCTTAGTTTGGCCGGGTGGCCAGGTCTAGGAAGAGTCGTGGGTGTTCCAAACCTCTTCCATTTAAGAATGATGGAGGCCACTGTCTCTTGGGGATCTTCAATGCTGCAGAAATGTTTTGTCACCTTCCCCAGATCTGTGCCTCGACGCAATCCTGTCTCGGAGCTCTACGTACATTTCCTTCGACCTCATGGCTTAGTTTTTGCTCTGACATGCACTGTCTATGTGGGACGTTATATAGACAGATGTGTGCCTTTCCAAATCATGTCCAATCAATTGTATTTACCACAGGTGGACTCCAATCAATTTGTAGAAACATCTCAAGGATGATCAATGGACACAGTGTCACGATCGTGTTGACGTGAAAGAGAGGACCAAGGCGCAACATGACTTGAATACATCTTCTTTAATTATAACGACGAAGATGAACACGTAACACTTAACACACTAACCAAACAACAAACGATCGTGAAACCTAAAACGCAAGTGCACACACAAACTACTTACGTCGACATGTACAATGACCCACAAACAGCTAAAGCCTATGGCAGCCTTAAATATGGCTCCCAATTAGAGACAACAGAAATCAGCTGTCTCTAATTGAGAACCCATTCCGGCCACCATAGACTTTCCTAGTAAACTACACACCCATAGACACAGCTAGATACATACACTCAACACAAAACCATAAACTACAACCAACACCCCCTCTACCATATAATACCCCAAAATACACACATACCCCATGTCACACCCTGACCTAACTAAAATAATAAATAAAACAAATAATACTAAGGCCAGGGCGTGACACACAGGATGCACCTGAGCTCAATTTCAAGTCTCATAGCAACGGGTCTGAATATTTATACATTTGCAAACATTTCTAAAAATCTGTTTTCGCTTTGTCATTATGGGGTATTGTGTGTAGATTGATGATAGAAAAAGTAATTGAATCCATTTCAGAATAAGGCTGTAATGTAACAAAATGTTGAAAAGGAAAGGGGTCTGAATACTTTCCAAATGCACTGTTCATTTAGCAGACACTCTCATCACACAGTAGCGCCATCAGACTTTTGATACCAATGTAGGGTGAAAGAGGACAACAAAAATGTTAACAGCTATATGAAAAATTGTATAGAAAAGTATTTTGAAAATAGAAATGACAGCTTTCGAAAAATCTTGTTCGAAAATACATTGAGTGTAGTTCATCCCAGTGTAATACAAAATGCAAAATACTCAGAAGAAATTCAAATACAGTACATTTAACAGAAATACTGCCCATCTCTGACGAGACTAGAGCTTTGCAAATAAACTATGCAAATACAATGGGGTTCCAAAATTATTGACACCCTTGATAAGATGAGCAAAAATTACTGTATAAAATAAATAATTCAAATACTGAGTTACATTGTATGTTCCAAAAAAATATATGTTATACTAATACAATTGCTCAGAGAAAGAGATTTGGTTTAACAAGTAATATATCTTAAAAAATGTAAAAATAAACACTTTTTTTCAATACCTTTCAATACCTCTGTAACGGCTGTCCTCGCTGACAGAAGGAGAGGACCAAAACGCAGAGTGGTTAGTGTTCATTATTTAATGAAAATCAACAAAACACTTCAAAATACAAAACAACCAACAAACGTGACAAAACCGAAACAGTCCTGTGTGGCACAAACACTGACACAGGAACAAACACCCACAAAACACACGTGAAACCCAGGCTGCCTAAGTATGATTCTCAATCAGGGACAACGATTGACAGCTGCCTCTGATTGAGAATCATACCAGGCCGAACGCACAAAACCCCAACATAGAAAACAACACATAGACAACCCACCCAACTCACGCCCTGACCATACTAAATAAATACAAAACAAGAGAAAACAGGTCAGGAACGTGACAACCTCACCTTGCGAAGATAACTGCACTGAGCTGTTGTATGAGTTGGAGAACACATTGGGAGGGAGCTTAGACCATTCCCCCCTACACAATCCTTCTTAATATAAAATCCTTCTACATCCTTGGTATCCCTCGTCTGCGCTTATGGACTTCCTTCTGCAATTCAAACCACCAGTTTTTATTGGGTTTGAAGTTCTGATACTGAGATGGCCATTGCAAAATGTTGATGTTGTGGCCAATTAACCACTTCTTTGTGGATTTTGATTTGTGCTTGGGGATTTACAAAAAAAATGTATTACTTGTTAAACAAAATCTTGTACAATTGTATTAGTATAAAATAATATAATAAAAAAAATGTTTGCATACAATATAGCTCAGTATTTGCCTAGTTAAATAAAGGTAAAAAAAAAAACGCTGATGAAGCTGCACTATTGATGTTGTCTCCCTTGAATTAGCCTGCTAATTGGATGGAAGCCATTTTCAACTAATGCAATAAGCAATTTTCTTCTTCCTTTAAGGATCAAATTAGCTTGTGTGCAATTAACTATTTGTGGCAGTTGGACCAGCGAGCGATGGTTCAGTAACACGCACGCACACACCCACCCACACACACACACACATACACACACAGTGCCCAGTTCTTTAATTAGCCTTAAGTGCTTTTGAAGGGATATCGAAGGATAAGATGCACATTAGCCACTACTTGGTTGGAATTAAGCACCTTAGTAAAAAGCAAGAATAATGCATAGTCCTTTTTTATCCATAGCCTTTATGAGCACCCTGTTGACCTACAAAGGCAAGATACTGTGGCAAATTGTTATGAGCAGAGAAAAGAGGGGAACGTGATGATAGTGGCTTATGATTAAGGTCATTGCAGTGCTGAGAAAGAACACTGAGGATGTCTAATAGACAAGCTATTAACGCAGAGAGAAATCATCGACTTTGTTTAACACAATCTTCTCAGCCCACTTCAATAAACTGTTCTAAGAACTGCTGTTTAGAAGTCAGCGCAATCAAGGGCAATGGCTGGCGTCAATAGACGTTGACATATCAAACTTGTGGGTGTGTGGGGGGGGGTTGTGCAGCAGTTGTTCTGTTTCCATGGTGACTATTCAACAGAAAACTTAAATGGGGATATGTACAGCGGCCCCCTCACATTATTACTTGCTGCTGTGTACACTTAATAGTTCCAGTAAGATATGAACACCCTCCATAATTGTATAGCTGGTTGTTTATTCTATAGGCTTTGTCATTTAATTCACAAAATTCAGAGCATGTTTTCCTATGGATTTGATTTTCCTTCCCACCAATGCTCACCATATATCCTGCTATCTGCAGTAGAGGATGTTTACTCCCTTCCACATGTCAAGAGAGTACTCTGTCTCTCTCTCTCATCTCTCCCTCTCTCTCCTTTTCTGTCTCATTCTCTCTCTCTCATCTCTCTCTCCCTCTCTCTCTCTCTCTGGCTCCATCCATCTCTGATATCTGTGCCCGTTAAACAGAGGGAAGCTTTGGGAAAGTATGCGGATCAAACAGTGATTAACATCTCATCTCAGATTTCATGAATCAATGTCTGTCTCCCTTTAATGGGCCTCTGAAGGCCATGATTTATCAGTGCTATTACACCAACAAGTTGTTGTTGAATTGGTTGTAGTATTGAACGTCTCCCTTAAAAACTTTCCGACATGACTACCATAAGTAATTCCTACATTCTAGCCTATTTGTATTTATCCCGGAATTGCCTGGGTAGATCTCTTATCTACATAGCTTATCCTGTACTCATCACACAGTTACTAATAGCTTTCAGTGTGTGGGAGAGAGAGAGAGCGGTACTGCCTATCCTGCCTATCCATCAATCTTCACAGTAAGCCAATTATTGAGAACAAAAAGCTTGATTTTTTTACTTGAAATGGTGTGAAAAGATGATTGCAACTGTTTTAGGCTTTGTTTCTAACATCTGCGGTTTGCATGAGTCATAGTTTATTAATTGAGCAATAATCTTGTCAAGTTGCGTTACGCCAGTCAGCGGTGAAATGAATCACTGGAACGTGTGTGTGGGATGACTCGCTCACATGAATGAATGCAAGGAATAATTATTGGTGCGTGAGCACAGCATTTAGGTGAGTGGTAGGGCTGGATCAGTTTTTTTTTAGAACCCGGAGAGTTGACTGAGAACACATTCACAGCAACAGCCGGGGAATAGTTACAAGCTGGGGATAATTAGGTGGCCATGATAGTACGAGGGACAGAACTGAGCCAGAACACTGGGTTTAACACCCATACTCTTACAATAATTAATGACCAAAGAGAGTCAGGACACCTGTTCAATGTCCCATCAGAAAGACAGCACCCTACACAGGGCAATGTCCCCAATTACTGTCCTGGTGTATTGGGGATATTTACTTTTAGACCAGAGGAAAGAGTACCTCCTACTGGCCCTCCAACACCACTTCTAGCAGCATCTGGTCCCCAATCCATGACCAACCCTGCTTAGCTTCAGAGGCAAGCCAGCAGAGGGATGCAGGATGGTATGCTGTTGACAATTGTTATGATAGCTGGTTTAGAGGCAACAGTACCACCAGTCCACTGAAGAGTGGCACCTTTCTCTAGTAGTTGTGTGATATTTGAGTTCTTGATAGAATTTGAGACCAGTGTGAAGGGTATACTCTGAGAGCTACAGTAGGTTGACTAGCTGGAGGACAACTCTGACTCTGACCTCTCTTCAGTTGCGTTCAGTCAGCCGCACTGACCCCGTCTGGTAGAGTAGAGGGCATTGACCTCTGCTACTGTACAGAAGACCATCATGAGATGGGACTTGGTCTTGGGAGATGGGTGATCTATTAGATTGCCCATTGAATACATACAGTACTGTGAAATGATTGTTTATTGAGATGGAAAAGCAAATTCAATACTGTGTATCTCTATGGGTTTTTTGAGGTATCAGCGAGATCACAGGGATCCGTTTGTACTGTATTGGCGCTGAGCCTGTATAGGTTGCAGGGCATGTTATCTCAATGGCCTGGTCCTTTGACATATAATCTACCCATGCAGGGGCTCACTGAACCTGAACGCTCCCTGAACTAACGGTATAGGATCACTAGGGACCTGCAGTCTCTCTGGAATAATTCCCAAATGGCACCCTATGTAGTGCACTAGTTTTGACCAGGGCCCATAGGGTTCTGGTCAAAAGTAGTGCACTATGTAGGGAGTAGGGTGCATCCTCTCTAATTATAACTATTTATAATGGATGGACTGTCACAAGCCATGTCCAGAGCCTGTTCCCTGTTAGGGGAGGATGTTATGGTAATGTTTGTGGAGCGTGGACACAGTCATCACGAGTGAGTACGTCCCTGGGGAATTCCTCTATTATAGAATAATTCTGAAGATGGATTGTAGGACTTGTGTTATCAATGTAGTAACACACGTGCTGTGTGTGCTGTCTGTGTGACCTACCCTCCAACTAGCAGACCGCAAGTCCTCACAGTACTCACAGTGTGTGGACATGCGGTCCATTGGTTAGAGGGTTAGTGTGTGTGTGTGTGTGTGTGCATGCGTGCGTGCTAAGTGATTGGATGTGTGTCTGTGTGTGTCTTTATCTGAACATAACACAACCGTTTATGTTGAAATCATGTGCTTGGGCCAACTTGTTTTATGTCAGTGGATGGCAGCCACAGTGGCAGTTAGGGGGAACAGACTGAAGGTCTAAGAGACAGGCCTTTAGGAGCTGTGAAAATGCATCGTAAATATCAACCATCATATCAACATTACACGGCCTACTAGCAAGGCCAAGTCGCACATGCTGAACATGAACATGGACTCCCACCAAAATGGGATATGAATCCACCAAAGATACAGGATGAATCATGGAAACAGTTAGCAGTGTTTTGAGGATGAAATGCGTTGTGTGTTTGAGCCACTACAGTGTGCTGTGTGACCTCTATATTCCGGCTCAGGACTTGAGGATGATCTAAGATTAAATGAAAGAACGGTCTGTCCATTCATGTGAGACTGCCTCTGACTTTATCACCTAATTAAAAAACAGCCCAAACTGCCTGTACTTTATGAATATTTTAATATATATTTATGTTCTATTGACATAGATAGCGTCCTCTATCCAACTGTCCTTTGATCTAAGTTCAATGAGGGGAAAAGAGAAGGTAGACGGGCATGGAATTATGTTTGGAAGGAACTATTTCACAGTCATGAGTGCTAGGTTTCCTTCATGATGAGATGTGATGCGGCCCTGGCTCAAACGAAACATGCTCCATGGGTGCCTTGTACCCTGCACTTTTTGAATAATGCAACTGTACATCAAAGCATACGCCGGAGAGAAAAAGGGAATATTTCCATGTAAACTCATCAAAAAAAGAAACGTCCTCTCACTGTCAACTGCGTTTATTTTCAGCAAACTTAACATGTGTAAATATTTGTATGAACATAACAAGATTCAACAACTGAGACATAACCTGAACAAGTTCCAATGAACAAGTTCCACAGACATGTGACTAACAGAAATTGAATAAATTGTCCCTGAACAAAGGGGGGGTCAAAATCAAAAGTAACAGTCAGTATCTGGTGTGGCCACCAGCTGCATTAAGTACTGCAGTGCATCTCCTCCTCATGGACGGCACCAGATTTACCAGTTTTTGCTGTGAGATGTTACCCTACTCTTCCACCAAGGCACCTGCAAGTTCCCGGACATTTCTGGGGGGAATGGCCCTAGCCCTCACCCTCCGATCCAACAGGTCCCAGACGTACTCAATGGGATTGAGATCCGGGCTCTTAGCTGGTCATGGCAGAATACTGACATTCCTGTCTTGCAGGCAATGACGCACAGAACGAGCAGTATGGCTGGTGGCATTGTCATGCTGGCGGGTCATGTCAGGATGAGCCTGCAGGAAGGTTACCACATGAGGGAGGAGGATGTCTTCCCTGTAACGCACAGCATTGATATTGCCTGCAATGACAACAAGCTCAGTCCGATGATGCTATGACACACCGCCCCAGACCATGATGGACCCTCCACCTCCAAATCTATCCCGCTCCAGAGTACAGGCCTCGGTGTAATGCTCATTCCTTCGACAATAAACGCAAATCCGACCATCCCCCCTGGTGAGACATAACCACAACTCGTCAGTAAAGAGCACTTTTGCCAGTCCTGTCTGGTCCAGCGATGGTGGGTTTGTGCCCATAGGTGACGTTGTTGCCTGGGATGTCTATTGAGGACCTGCCTTACAACAGGCCTACAAGCTCTCAGTCCAGCCTCTCTCAGCCTATTGCGGACAGTCTGAGCACTGATGGAGGGATTGTGCGTTCCTGGTGTAACTCGGGCAGTTGTTGTTGCCATCCTGTACCTGTCCCGCAGGTGTGATGTTCAGATGTACCGATCCTGTGCAGGTGTTGTTACACGTGGTCTGCCACTGCGAGGATCAGCTGTCCGTCCTGTCTCCCTGTAGGGCTGTTTTAGGCGTCTCACGGTACGGACATTGCAATTTATTGCCCTGGCCACATCTGCAGTCCTCATGCCTCCTTGCAGTGTGCCTAAGGTATGTTCATACATATGAGCAGGGTCCCTGGGCATCTTTCTTTTGGTGTTTTGCAGAGTCAGTAGAAAGGCCTCTTTAGTGTCCTAAGTTTTCATAACTGTGACCTTAATTGCCTACCGTAAGCTGTTATTGTCTTAACGACCGTTCCACAGGTGCATGTTCAATAATTGTTTATGGTTCATTGAACAAGCACGGGAAACAGTGTTAAAACCCTTTACAATGAAGATCTGTGAAGTTCTTTGGATTTTTACGAATTATCTTTGAAAGACAGGGTCCTGACAAAGGGACGTTTCTTTTTTTGCCGAGTTTATATATTATGTATAGTATGAAATGAAGTGCTGTGCAAATGTAAGGGGAAAGGGGTGGGTGAGGGGGTGGGTGAGGGATAGGAGGAATGGGGCATAAGGAATGGTTGGTTACAGAGGCAAGCATCATGTTTACAAAGATTAATCAAAGACGATTCTTCTTTTGTCTCTTGTATTCCACCTTGTCCGATTGTTGAAATCATTTCACTAGTGTTGCGTCTTGCGTGCCTAATTGTCTATGTTGACTGGTAGCACGTTTTAAAAGTAATGGAGGACAGAATACAGAGAAGATCATGACAAGACTTTTATGACATTTTGAGTCTCTTTGTTTTCCTTTGTTGTCACCATTGATCCGACACGTATCCATCGTCATGTCAAACCTGAATAGGACTATACATGAATTGTAAATGGAATATGGTTTTATTCATGTGTTTCCTGTATATTTTAGTGTATAAATTAATATTTGATTTTCCTCTTGTGTTTCAGCACGTACGTTGGCACTGTGGAATCTGACCCTCACGCCCAGCAATGTCACTGCCGGTGAGTACAGTAGAAATGTTCATGTGGTCCCAAAGTGTAAGTGTGTCTTGCCTGGTATCAGTTTATGTGTCACTTTTTGATGCTTTTGCAAAATATATGATTCACGGTATGTAACACAAAAGAGCTGCATTCATTTTGATACAGAGAAAACATGTGTCTAGGGCTAGTTTTGTTACTCAACTGACAAAGGGCTGCACTCACAGCAACATCTTAGACATTAATCAACATCAGGGTCTGAAGGTATGTGTTAAAAAGTATTGGTAATGACAGGCCATGCCATGTGTGTTAGTTTTGTTTGAATTTAAGGACCTTTTCATTTCCATTTTTGATCAGAATCCATTTTGTTACATTTTTCATTCAATTTTTGTAAAGAGAATAACAACAAATAAATGGATTAACACATTCCAACTTGAATCAAACTCTGGACATTGGATTTGTATGAGGCAGAACTATACAAACCAAATAAATCCAATTTTATTTGTCACTTTCACATATTTAGCAGATGTTATTGCGGGTGTAGCGAAATGCTTGTTTTCAAACTTCCACCACTCTCCATTGTAGCTAAATTATTAGGATGGAAATTGCATTGGGACAATTATATTAGACGATTTAGCCACTACTCTTTATTTTACGGTCCTATTTTTTCCTATATTCGGTTTACGGTTTAAAGTAAATGTCACATCCCGCTGTGCTCTTCCAAAACAGAAAGATACATTTGACCCCCCTCCATGAAATGAAGGGGAGGATTTTCTCTAAGCCAATCACTAGGGCTTTTCTTTGGCAGCCCATGATGCATTGCTGCCTGTAGTTGTAAAAACTGTGCAGGACAAATTAGAGTCCCCTTTGTTTGATTAATAAGTAACACATTTTTCTACCAAAGCCCAGAGTAATGTTATCAGCCGTATGAGGGCTGCCTGCTTGCCTCCTCCAATCTGACGTGCTCTAATTAGTTTTAAACTGCCTGCAGCTCCATAACTTTGCGTTTTATCTCCATTTTAGTTTATCAGAATCGTGTTTGGGGATGTGCTGGGTTTTCAAATCCCTCCAGCGTCTCTACCTCTCTCATTTACATAGTGAGGCTTGGATGTCTTCACTGAAGTTTTAAATCTTTGGGGAGAAAAAAAACATCGGAAAGTCTTCTCTCCTTACGACTCATCGAATCACTAGCATATGTAGTCCGACAACGCTAAATGTACCCAGACAGACACCTCCTATTTTGCTTATGTGTTCTCTTCTCTTACTCCATCTATTTATCCATCCATAACCCTTTACGGAAAAATATGTGGATTTTCACGTGATCACATATCCTTTCACCTGTGAAACCATGTAGTTTTGGAACACGTCACGTGATGATATTTTAAATTAAGTTTCACATTTGACACATTTTCACATTTGAAAATCGAATTTGTACTTTCATGTGAACAACTTTCACGTGAAAACTGAATTCTCACATGTTAAAATCAAATGTGCAGTTCCACATGTAAGAAAAATTCACATGTGAAAATCTAACTCTTACATGTTTAATTGCATTTTCACACGTGAAAAACGTTCATGTGAAAATAGAATTTGGAGTTTTCCATTTTAAAAGCATTTATTGTTACATTTATTTCACATGAGATCATGTTTTCACATGTGAAGTTTTGTGTTATCACAGGTTGCTTTTACATGTTGTCACGTTATCACATCTTCACAGAAATTCATTTGGTTTTTCCGTAAGGGTACTGACATCTATCTAGCCCAGATATGGCTTGCCTCAATTACTATTTCAACATGGTGTTATAGCTAAACAGAGCCTATCCACCCGAGCAATCTGCCTACCTCTTCTTCACAGTCTGCTGCTCTCTACGTTTCTCTCTGTCATTCCCTCTCTCTCATTCAGTTGTTGTCGCTCTCTCAACCTCGCTCCCTCTACCATTCCCTCTTTCATTCACTCATTCTCTCCCCCTCTCCTCCCACTCTCCCAGCTCACCTGACTAACAGACACAGCCGCCTCGCTGGTAGTGCAGCAGCTGTCACTAAAGGTTACCTGCCCAGCTGTATCCCTAGTGTGGTGGTTGCTGTTGTTGCTGTTTTGTTGTTGGCATGGTCATCATGGAAGGCCGCAGTGAGGTGTTAATCCCCTTATCCCCAGGTTCAGGTTTGCCGCTACCTGTAAGCATGTTTTCCACTAGCGTGTTGTTGCTAGCACGTTAACACAGATGTTGTTGCTAGTACGTTAGTGACCCACGGTGGATTACGGGTCCATAGCAGGCCACACAGATTGTGACTCATCTTTGCTTATTTTCCATTAATTGGAAATATGATTTTATCATGCTTTCATCTTTACGCACATATATTGCTATCATCTGTTGTGCTCAGGCATTGCAGTAATGAACAAACATGACAGGGGAAAACTGCAACCTAACCCTAGATGTAAATCGCTCTGATAAGAGTGTATGCTAAATTACTAAAAATGGAAATGGAAAACACCGTAAAGAGAGACAGAGACCTGAGATGCAAGCATTGTTATTGCTGAGATAATCTATATGCAATGAAAGCTAACCCAGTCGCCTCCCACTATGCAGCCAATGTTCCGGGTTAACACGTAATGTCTGTGCATAATAGAATGTCAGTTTGTCGTAGAGAAACTGCCTGCGTCACTGCCTTGTTGGCCACATACCCCATACACAAAATAGTGGCTAGCAAGATGGAGATCACAAAGGTTATTTTTAATGTGTGCATTTCACAAGTAGCTAGTTTGTAGCTAGTTTGCATCAACCACCATCATTTAAACAACTGCAAAGGTTTTGCTTGTACATTCTGGATTGAAATCGTAATGTTCTCTGCATAGTCTGCCTCACGATTGGTTGGGAGAAGGGGAAACACCCCGGAAACAATCATTTCCCCCCCTTATCGAACTACCAAAAGAGTCCGTCATGAATTGCAGACCCTAGTCACTGCTGTTGACAAGGGTTGGGTTTACAAGAATATTAATCTAATTACCTTTGGGATTCTTGTAAAATAGCCTCTGTACTTAGTAGTGTGGATAATCAATAGGAGACCGGTTCACGGCTTGTGACGTTCGTGGTGACTTCTGTGATGCGGTGTATCTAAAAGGTCACTAATGTTTCCTGCCGTGTCAAAACGACCAAGAGCTTCGATAGCTCCTTTAATAGATCTTACTCACACACACACACACACAATTCCTTCCCAATTACAAGGTAAAAATGCCATCCACCCAAGGCATAGCAGATTAACACAAGGCATTAACACAATCTGTTCGCATACGTCTGCCACACAAAGATGTGAGGAAACGGAGAGCACCAAGGCTTTGGACAATGACACACTTTATAGAGTGAATGCAATGTCTACATCCCCACCCTCTTCAAGTCCTGATGCAAATCAACTAGAAAAGCTCTTTTTCAGACGTGAATGAAAACCTACATTTTTCTCTGTCTACACAGGTCCAGTTACACCTCAATGCACTATAATCTCTTTAGCAGACATTTCAATTGCATTCAGCTGGGGTTACACATAGAGCTCTGTAGGAGATGGAACTGATTGCTTTTTCAAGTCATGTTTAACATTATTCAATATCTATTTGACTTGATTTATTAGGATCCTCATTAGCCGACGCCATTGGTGACAGCTAGTCTTACTGGGGTCCGACACATAACAAAAAAAAAACTTTACAGACAAAAGACTTTACAATTTACATACAGTACCAGTCAAAAGTTTGGACACACCTACTCATTCCTGGGTTTCCTTTATTTGTACTATTTTCTACATCGTAGAATAATAGTGAAGACATCAAAACTATGTAGTAACCAAAAAAGTGTTAAACAAATCTAAATATATTTTATATTTGAGATTCTTCAACGTAGCCACCCTTACCCTTGATGACAACTTTGCACACTCTTGGCATTCTCTCAACCAGCTTCACCTGGAATGCTTTTTCAACAGTCTTGAAGGAGTTCCCACATATGCTGAGCACTTGTTGGCTGCTTTTCCTTCACTCTGCGGTCCAACTCATCCCAAACAATATCAATTGGGTTGAGGTTGGGTGATTGGGGAGGCCAGGTCATCTGACGGAACACTCCATCACTCTCCTTCTTGGTCAAGTAGCCCTTACACAGCTTGGAGGTGTGTTGGTTCATTGTCCCATTGAAAAACAAATGATAGTCCCACTAAGCACAAACCAGATGGAATGGCGTATCGCTGCAGAATGCTGTGGTAGCCATGCTGGTTAAGTGTTCCTTGAATTCTAAATAAATCACTGACTGTGTCAACAGCAAAGCACCCCCACACTATCACACATCGTTCACGGTGGGAAGCAAACGTGGAGATAATCCTTTCACCTACTTTGAGTCCCACAAAGACACAATGGTTGGAACCAAAAATCTCAAATTTGGACTCATCTGACCATAGGACAGATTTCCACCAGTCTAATGTCCATTGCTTGTGATTCTTGCCACAAGCATGTCTCTTCTTATTATTGGTGTCCTTTAGTAGTGGTTACTTTTCAGCAATTTGACCATAAAGGCCTGATTCACGCAGTCTCAGCTGAACGGTTGATGTAGAGATGTGTCTGTTACTTGAACTCTGGGAAGCATTTATTTGGGCTGCAATTTCTGAAGCTGGTAACTCTAATGAACTTATCCTCTGCAGCAGAGGTAACTCCGGTTCTTCCTTTCCTGTGGCGGTGCACATGAGAGCCAGTTTCATCATAGCACTTGATGGTTTTTGTGACTGCAATGAAGAAATGTTCAAAGTCCTTGAAATGTTCTGCATTGACTGACCTTCATGTCATATTGTAACGATCGTCGTCTGAAGATGAGGAATCATCGGAACAAAGCGCAGCGTGGTAAGTGTTCATGTTAATTTATTAAAACAGAACACTAAACAAAATAACAAAGAGAATGAAACGAAACGAAACAAAACAGTCCTGTCTGGTACAGACACAAAGACAGAAAATAACTACCCACAAAACACAGGTGGGAAAAGGCTACCTAAGTAAGGTTCTCAATCAGAGACAACGATAGACAGCTGCCTCTGATTGAGAACCGCACCCGGCCAAACACACAGAAATAGAAAACATAGAACACAAAACATAGAATGCCCACCCCAACTCACGCCCTGACCAAACCAAAATAGAGACATAAAAAGGAACTAAGGTCAGGGCGTGACACATATAGTAATGATGGAATGTCATTTCTCTTTGCTTATTTGAGCTCTTCTTGCCATATATGGACTTGATCTTTTTCAAATAGGGATATCTTCTGTATACCACCCTTACCTTGTCACAACACAACTGATTTGCTCAAATGCATTAAGAAGGAAAGAAATTCCACAAATGTACTTTTAACAAGGCATACCTGCTATTTTAAATGTATTCCAGGTGACTACCTCATGAAGCTGGTTGAGAGAATGCCAAGAGTGTGCAAAGCTGTCATCAAGGGTAAGGGTGGCTACGTTGAAGAATCTCAAATATAAAATATACTTTTTTTGGGTACTACATGATTCCATGTGTGTTATTTCATAGTTTTTATATATTCACTATTAACTACTATTAGAAAATAGTACAAATAAAGAAAAACCTTAGGTGTAGGTGTGTAGGTGTGTCCAAACTTTTGACTGGTACTGTACATTTAAAAACATTAACATGTAGTGTGTGTGTATGTATGTATGTATGTATGTATGTATGTACAGTGGGGAGAACAAGTATTTGATACACTGCCGATTTTGCAGGTTTTCCTACTTACAAAGCATGTAGAGGTCTGTAATTTTTATCATAGGTACACTTCAACTGTGAGAGACGGAATCTAAAACAAAAATCCAGAAAATCACATTGTATGATTTTTAAATAATTAATTTGCATTTTATTGCATGACATAAGTATTTGATCACCTACCAACCAGTAAGAATTCCGGCTCTCACAGACCTGTTCGTTTTTCTTTAAGAAGCCCTCCTGTTCTCCACTCATTACCTGTATTAACTGCACCTGTTTGAACTCGTTACCTGTATAAAAGACACCTGTCCACACACTCAATCAAACAGATTCCAACCTCTCCACAATGGCCAAGACCAGAGAGCTGTGTAAGGACATCAGGGATAAACTTGTAGACCTGCACAAGGCTGGGATGGGCTACAGGACAATAGGCAAGCAGCTTGGTGAGAAGGAAACAACTGTTGGCGCAATTATTAGAAAATGGAAGAAGTTCAAGATGACGGTCAATCACCCTCGGTCTGGGGCTCCATGCAAGATTTCACCTCGTGGGGCATCAATGATCATGAGGAAGGTGAGGGATCAGCCCAGAACTACACGGCAGGACCTGGTCAATGACCTGAAGAGAGCTGGGACCACAGTCTCAAAGAAAACCATTAGTAACACACTACGCCGTCATGGATTAAAATCCTGCAGCGCACGCAAGGTCCCCCTGCTTAAGCCAGTGCATGTCCAGGCCTGTCTGAAGTTTGCCAATGACCATCTGGATGATCCAGAGGAGGAATGGGAGAAGGTCATGTGGTCTGATGAGACAAAAATAGAGCTTTTTGGTCTAAACTCCACTCGCCGTGTTTGGAGGAAGAAGAAGGATGAGTACAACCCCAAGAACACCATCCCAACCGTGAAGCATGGAGGTGGAAACATCATTCTTTGGGGATGCTTTTCTGCAAAGGGGACAGGACGACTGCACCGTATTGAGGGGAGGATGGATGGGGCCATGTATCGCGAGATCTTGGCCAACAACCTCCTTCCCTCAGTAAGAGCATTGAAGATGGGTCGTGGCTGGGTCTTCCAGCATGACAACGACACAAAGCACACAGCCATGGCAACTAAGGAGTGGCTCCGTAAGAAGCATCTCAAGGTCCTGGAGTGGCCTAGCCAGTCTCCAGACCTGAACCCAATAGAAAATCTTTGGAGGGAGCTGAAACTCCGTATTGCCCAGCGACAGCCCCGAAACCTGAAGGATCTGGAGAAGATCTGTAGGGAGGAGTGGGCCAAAATCCCTGCTGCAGTGTGTGCAAACCTAGTCAAGAACTACAGGAAACGTATGATCTCTGTAATTGCAAACAAAGGTTTCTGTACCAAATATTAAATACTGCTTTTCTGATGTATCAAATACTTATGTCATGCAATAAAATGCAAATTAATTACTTAAAAATCATACAATGTGATTTTCTGGATTTTTGTTTTAGATTCCGTCTCTCATAGTTGAAGTGTACCTATGATAAAAATTACAGACCTCTACATGCTTTGTAAGTAGGAAAACCTGCAAAATCGGCAGTGTATCAAATACTTGTTCTCCCCACTGTATGTATGTATGTATGTATGTATGTGTGTATGTGTGTGTGTGTGTGTGTGTGTGTGTGTGTGTGTGTGTGTGTGTGTGTGTGTGTGTGTGTGTGTGTGTGTGTGTGTGTGTGTGTGTGTGTGTGTGTGTGTGTGTGTGTGTGTGTGTGTGTGCATGCGTGTGCGCATCAATCAGTTGCAGTTGAAGTCAGAAGTTTACATACACGTTAGCCAAATACATTTAAACTCAGTTTAAACAATTCCTGACATTTAATCCTAGTAAAAATTCCCGGTCTTAGGTCACTTTATTTTAAGAATGTGAAATGTCAGAATAATATTAGAGAGAATGACTTATTTCAGCTTTTATTTCTTTCATCACATTCACAGTGGCTCAGAAGTTGACATACACTCAATTAGTATTTGGTAGCATTGCCTTTAAATTGTTTAACTTACGTAAAACGTAAGGTTGCCTTCCACAAGCTTCCCACAATAAGTTAGGTGAATTTTGGCCCATTCCTCCTGACAGAGCTGGTGTAACTGAGTCAGGTTTCTAGGCCTCCTTGCTCGCACATGCTTTTTCAGTTCTGCCCACAGTTGCAAACCATAGTCTGGCTTTTTTATGGCGGTTTTGGAGCAGCGGCTTCTTTCTTGCTCAGCAGCCTTTCAGGTTATGTCGATACAGGACTCGTTTTACTGTGGCTATAGGTACTTTTGTACCTGTTTCCTCCAGCATCTTCACAAGGTCCTTTGCTGTTGTTCTGGGATTGATTTGCATTTTCGCACCAAAGTACGTTCATTTCTAGGAGACAGAACGCATCTCCTTCCTGAGCGGTACGACGGCTGAGCGGTCCCATGGTGTTTATACTTACGTACTATTGTTTGTACAGATGAATGTGGTACGTTCAGGCGTTTGGAATTTTCTCCCAAGGATGAACCAGACTTGTGGAGGTCTACAATTTTTTTTGCTGAGGACTTGAATGATTTCTTTTGATTTTCCCATGATGTCAAACAAAGAGGCACTGAGTTTGAAGGTAGGCCTTGAAATACATCCACATGTACACCTCCAGTTTACTCAAACGATGTCAATTAGCCTATCAGAAGCTTCTGATGTCATGACATCATTTTCTGGAATTTTCCAAGCTGTTTAAAGGCACAGTTAACTTAGTGTATGTAACTTCTGACCCACTGGAATTGTGATACAGTGAATTATAATTGAAATAATCTGTCTGTAAACAATTGTTGGAAAAATTACTTGTGTCATGCACAAAGTAGATGTTCTAACTGACTTGCCAAAACTATAGTTTGTTAACAAGAAATTTGTGGAGTGGTTGAAAAACTAGTTTTAATGACTCCAACCTAAGTGTATGTAAACTTCCGACTTCATCTGTACACATATATTTCAGTACATACACACAACAAGTAGGTCACTTGGGGGCGAGCCGTTGTGTCGTGAAGTGTTGCTTTATTTGTTTTTGGAAACCAGGTTTGCTGTTCACTAGTGCTATATACGATGGAAGGCTGAACTCATGGCTCTGTATAATACTGTACATTTCATTTAATTTGTTCTGGATCTGGACCACTCTATTCTGGGCCAGCTGCAGATTAACTAGGTCTTTCTTTATAGCACTTAACCCTATGACTGGGCAATAATCAACATAATATAAAACTAGAGCCTGTAGGACTTTATGCTTTATGGAGTGTGGTGTCAAAAAAAGACTTCACTCTCCCCATCTTTAAAACCATTGAATCTATATGTTTTGACCATGACAGTTTACAGTCTAAGATAACACCAAGTGCCACACCTGTCATTACCAGATGCAGCTGAGGTCAAGAACTTAGGGAATGATTTGTACCAAAATATAATGCTCTTAGTTTTAGAGAGGTTCAGGGCCAGTTTATTACTGGCCACCCATTCCAAAACAGACTGCAGCTCTTTGTTAAGTATTTCAGTGACTTCATTAGCTGTGGTTCCTGGTGCGTATATGGTTGAATCATCAGCATACATGGACTCACATTCTTTGTTTATTGCTAGTGGCAGGTCATTGGTAAAAATAGAAAAGAATAGAGGACCTAGAGAGCTGCCCTGTGTTACACCACACTTGACATGTTTGACATTAGAGAAGCTTCCTTCAAAGAAAACCCTCTGAGTTCCATTAGATAGATTTTTCTGACTATGGCAGAGGTTGAAAAGCCATAACACATACGTTTTTTGTTTGCAGAGAAATAGCATTGTATTTGGTCAAACTCCATTTTCTGCAACAGTTTGCTAAGAACTGGCAGCAAGCTGACAGGCCGCTTTACCACTCTTGCATAGCGGAATGAGTTTGGCTTCCCTCCAGGCCTGAGGACAATACTTTCCTCTAGGCTCAGATTCAAGATATGACAGATAGAAAAGGCTATAGAGTCAGCTACCATCCTCGATGCCAGGAGGTGTGTCCTTATTGATCGTTAACAATCATTTTTCCACCTCTCCCACACTAACTTTACAAAATTCAAATTTGCAATGCTTTTCTTTCATTATTCGTTTTTTTTATGCATCATTACGATGTCTCATCAGTACAAGGCATTTCCTGCCTAAGTTTGCCCACTTTGCCAATGAAGAAATCATAAAAATATTTGGCGACGTCAAATGGTTTTGTGATGAATAAGCCACCTGATTCGATTAAATATTTAATTTCATTAAAAGTTTTTTTCATCATTTTTATATAATTGATCTTGGCATAAGTCACATCATTTTTCAATTTGCAGTAAGTCAGATGTGCAGCCAGACTTATTAGCCACTCATTTTGCCCCATCACGGCTCCTAAGTCACTATATCTCAGTGCTAGAGGCGTCACTACAGACCCTGGTTCAATTCCAGGCTGTATCACAACCGACCGTGATTAGGAGTCCCATAGGGCGGCGCATAATTGGCCTAGCGTCGTCTGGGTTAGGGTCTGGCCGATGTTGGCCGTCATTGTAGATAATAATTTGTTCTTAACTGACTTGTCTAGTTAAATAAAGGTTAAATAATACAAGTAAAATAAAAAAATCTCTTTCAACCATACAGTTCCTCATCAGTCCATGCAGCCGTAACAGTTATAACAGTCAGTTTCTTAACAGGTTGCATGTTTATCAATAATTGGAAGAAGCAATTCCATAAATTCATCAAGTGCAGCATCTGGGTGCTCCTTATGATTCACATCAGACCAACAAACATTTTTAACACGATCTACATAAATCACTGCAAAATCGTTTGTATGATCTCTTATACATTATTTTATGCCCAGCTTTTGGAACTTTGGCTTTCCTGGATGTAGCCACTATATTGTGATCACTGTATCCAATGGGTACGGATAAAGCTTTAGAACAAAGTTCTACAGTATAAGTACAAATGTGATCAATGATCTTGTTCCTGTAGTGTTTGTAAACACCTTGGTAGTTTGATTAATAACCTGAACCAGATTACAGGCACTGGTTACAATGAGAAGCTTCCTCTTGAGCGGACAGCTTGATGAAAACTAGTCAATATTCAGGTCCCCAAGAATGTAGACCTCTCTGTTTACATCACACTTCATTCTGTTTGTCTCCAATCCCATGGTGGTGACACAACATGGATCTTTTACTAATATGTTAATATAGATGTTCAATGATTTTTAAGGAAACAATTTTAGGTAAATAGAAAATTCATACAATGGGTTTTTCACCTGAGTGCAAACAGATTGTTGCTCAGACACAGTACAGTATATCATTAAATGTAATAGGTTATTGTAATATGTTTGTAATCATAACTGAAGCCATTCTTTTTCCACAGGCAATAACAAGCCCTATCTTGACTGCCATCGCATTGTATTACAATGCCACGTTTACAGAGATGGGAAAAATCAACAAGGAAATTGGCTTCCCACTTCATAGGAGGTGGCACTATAACCATGTATTTAAATGGTACTTACATAGTCAGATACAGTGTAGCTGTATTGTGAGTATACATTACAGCATTGCAACTGTAATCCTAGTTTGCACTTTGCACATTTCAAATATTTGTAAACAAACTTTCAATCAACATTATTCATGTAATTGTTGGCATTTATAGATTGAGGGGTGGTCTAAAACAAAGCAGTGACTTCCTACTGTTGAATACCACTTCATATAAGAGGGATGGAAATGTAAAATGTAATGGGTTAACATGGCACAACTTTCCAAAATGTACAATGTTCAAACATTAGAAATATTACGGGTTATTATAATTGAATACAGCTGAACACGCCCTGAGGCTGTATCTCAGTTGATGACTGGTGCCATGGTTACGACGTCTGTGACCATGTGTGTGTGTGGTCGACCCTGCTGCTGCCAGTTCCAGTTACCTGTAAGCACTGCTAGGCAGGTCACAGTCGTCATGTCCTGTTCTTTAGTTACCATCCACTTTCTGTTAGACAGCTGTGACACTGCGCTCTTTAACCTCTGTCCGTCCACAATCACAGACACAAGTCCACTGGTTGTAACGCTGGCTTTTTTTCTCTCGTCCTCTCTCTTTCTTTCCTTTTGTGATCCCCTTCTCTGTGTCTGTCTCGCTATCTCCTTTCTCTGTCACTCAGGCCTGTTCTGTAACATGTCCATCGATCCCATCGGTACCTGCTGGCCCAAGAGCACTGCAGGGGAGTGGGTGTCACGGCCATGTCCAGAGATGTTCTATGGTGTCAAATACAACACCACCAGTGAGTAGAGCCCCATTGACAATGCATATTTGTACATGTCTGTCCAATATCCATAGTTGTTTATCGATTTTCAGGGTTTAGCTATTGTTTATTTATACAGGCCTGTCATAAGACGCATACAGTACATAAACACACACACACACGTATGCATGCAGATGCAAACATCCGAGTAAATCTTTGTACATCTGTGCATGTTAGAGTGTGTCGCGACGTGACTATCATTCATGTGATGACAGGGTATTGATCGAATAATTACCAATGTTTAATTATCACGTGATTAAATTAATCATGCAACAATTCACTCATTAGTAACTTGGGGCACCTTAGGAAAAGTTTGTTTAATGAGTCACCGCTTCCCGAATTAACTCAAGAATATATCAGAATATCTCAATATCATGACAGTCAATAATCAATAATTTCCTCAAATCAGTCTCATTCTGAACGTTTTTGACCTCGTAAATTTGCATGAACCCTAGCCTAAATGATGAATCAGCGATACACAAATTGGCTTAATTATTTATTTACTTACTAACTAAATAATCACACAGAATTACATAAACACACACACACAGAATAGATTATCGATTTCTAACATAATGCAATGAAAAGTCCCTAGTGGACTAACCCGATATGACCATTTGGTTACACAATGGGAAGGGAGGGGCAAGATAAGGAGAGCGGGAGAGACAATGGGCTGGTACATACATGTGAAAGCTATGCTCATGAGAATGAATACTTTGCACATGAACCACCGCTCATTCGAAAATAATTGCAATGTATATATTTACGCTTGTATGTCTTTGTCGTTTCTCTGTTGAAATCACCCGGTCCGTCTATGCCTTTGGGGAGTAGTTCAACAGAAGTCTCTGGTTTGTCCACCAGAGGCCAACTGTCCTTTGTAGATGTAGTTTTCTTTGTCTCTGAGTGTTTGCTAGAATGGATCCTCCAGATGTTGCACAAACAGTGGTCTTTGGTCGAGTTTACTAAAACAGCTGCAGACTGCATGTTCCGGTATAGTCTTTATCTTCTTCACTCGTGAGTTTCAGAGTGTCTTACCACTTTCTCGTCTTGTAGTTTTTAAACCATTTGTCAGCCATGTAGCCACCGCTCAACGCTCTCGTCTGTAGAGATTGAAATTACAAACATTTCAACGTGTGGATGATCCTCACGTTCTCTGCTCTAATATGTTAATTCTTCAACAAGTCATTTCAAGCTCTCGCCTTTGAGGGTGGTTCCATCAAGTTGCCGCAATGTCTGTGCTCACATGGGCATGGTTACTGACTTGGAACAAGTTTATATGAAAAACAATTATCTAATTTAGAAGGCTAAAATCACATTGCTATCTTTTCACAAATAGTTTCATATTTAATCATATAAGTTTTACAACATTTAGAATCTGGGAAAATTGTTTATGGCTCTATCACTTCCTAAGTGTCAAAGACAATGAAACAAAACATTTATAAAAGCATAAACAAAAGATATACATAATATAGTTATCACACCTTAATCATATAATGGGACTATATTCCATATACGTCCATGGTCTTGGTAAAATGACCCTATCATGGCATTGTCTAATGTCATATCTAAGGCGTTCCTACTTGGTGGTGTGTTGCTTAGGGCACTATCCTAAGTTGAGAACTACATGATAAGTCTACAGCTGTAAGGCACCTAGCTTCAGACAGTCTACAGGGATGACCTATAGACCTCTGGGGAGAAACTGGTGAGAACTGTAGCTGTAGAGTCAAAAGCCTCAGGGTAAATGTTCAACTTTACTAAGGCTGGTATTTGGCTCGAACCCTTAAGTGATCCTAGCATAAATCCTTATTAAATGTTCTGTTGTACGTGTGTTTATGCGTACACAAGCTCACATGCCCAGGGAAAGAAAACCAAGTATTCTGGTAGGCTGCAACCGGTTCAGAATGAGTCTGACATCATCAGATAATTTCCATGTCAATGCCTGGAGGTTAGTAAAAATGTATGTCGACCTCAAGACCTATGTTAACCTTTCTAGCCCCGGCGTTCCGCTAGCGGAACTCCTCCCACATTCCACTGAAAAGGCAGAGCGCGAAATTCAAAAAATATTTTTTAGAAATATTTAACTTTCACACATTAACAAGTCCAATACAGCTAATGAAAGATACACATCTTGTGAATCCAGCCAACATGTCCGATTTTTTAAATGTTTTACAGGGAAAACACAATATATATTTATGTTAGCTCACCAACAAATAGAAAAAAGCACAGACATTTTTCACAGCACAGGTAGCATGCATAAAATCAACCAATCTAACCTAGAACAAACCAAAGAAACCAAGAAACAACTTCATCAGATGACAGTCTTATAACATGTTATAAAATAAATCTATGTTTTGTTCGAAAAATTTGCATATTTCAGGTATAAATCATAGTTTACATTGCGGCTACAATCAGAAATTGCACCGAAAGCAGCCAGAATAATTACAGACACCAACGTGACATACCGAAATACTCATCATAAAACATTTCTGAAAAAGACATGGTGTATAGCAAATGAAAGACAAAGATCTTGTGAATACAGCCAATATTTCCGATTTTTTTAAGTGTTTTACAGCGAAAACACAATATAGCATTATATTAGCTTACTACAATAGCCTACCACACTACCGCATTCATTCATCAAGGCACGTTAGCGATAGCAATAGGCACGTTAGCGTTAGCGAATAAACCAGCAAAATATATTAAATTTCACTAACCTTCATAAACCTTCCTCAGATGACAGTCCTATAACATCAGGTTATACATACACTTATGTTTTGTTCGAAAATGTGCATATTTAGAGCTGAAATCCGTGGTTATACAATGTGCTAATGTAGCATATTTTTCCCAGAATGTGCGGATATTTCTATTAGACTCTCACCTATTCTGACCAAATAGCTATTCATAAACATTACAAAAAAATACATGTTGTGTAGGAAACGATAGATCCATTAGTTCTTAATGCAATCGCAGTGTTAGAATTCTAAAAATATCTTCATTACGACATAAGACTTAGTTATGGTAAGGGAATAACCAAAACCTGAGCGCAAAGCTACTAGTACACAGTTCGACAGATATATGAAATAGCATCACAAAATGGTTCCTACCTTTGCTGATCTTCCATCAGAATGTTGTACAAGGGGTCCTTTGTCCAGAACCATCGTTGTTTGGATTCAGAACGTCCTCTTTCCCTCTTGAATTAGCAAGCACACTGGCCAGGTGGTGCTAACCTCTCCTTCGTGAACAAATGCAAACGACGCAACACGCCTAACGTCCCGAATAAATTTCAATAGTCTAATAAAACTATATTGAAAAAACATACTTTACGATGATATTGTGACATGTATCAAATAAAATCAAAGCCGGAGATAGTATTCGCCCATAACGACAGCTTTCCAGTAGGCAATAACAGGTCCCAACACGCGCCTTGCAGAGAACAGAAAATGGGGGACACGTTGTTCCAAGAGGGTTTATTCGACCTCAGACCGAGATAATCAACTCATTTTTCCTCTCACTTCCTCTTGACATCCAGGGGAAGGTGTATGACGTGCACGTATAGTCATACGTATCATGCCCATTTATAGGCAGGCACTTGAACACAGCATCGATTTCAGACTTTCCACTTCCTGGTCAGAAAGTGTGCTGCCAAATGAGTTGTGTTTTACCCACAGACAAAATTCAAACGGTTTTAGAAACTAGAGAGTGTTTTCTATCCAATAGTAATAATAATATGCATATTGTACGAGCAAGAATTGAGTACGAGGCCGTTTAAATTGGGAACGATTTTCCCCCAAAGTGAAAACAGCACCCCCTGTCCTCATCAGGTTGGGACCTGTAGTAATTTTACTACACGTGAATGTATCTTACACCATTGTAGTGGCGATAGGTATGAAAGAGTCTATTTCATTGCTATGTTATCCACTAAGGAGCTAACCTCACAACGGAAGTACTCTATAAGCACTGAACCAGTCGTACGTGGTGTGATCATGGTTCATGACTTCAAATAACTGTCCTCCTGAATGGAGGATTCTATTTACAGTGGGAAGAAAAAGTATGTGAACCCTTTAGAATTACCATGTTTTCTGCATAAATTAGTCATAACATTTTATCTGATCTTCATCTAAGTCACAACGATAGGAAAACACAGTCTGCTTAAACTAGTAACACACAAACAATTATAATGTGTCATGTCTTTATTGAACACACCATGTAAAAATTCACAGTGCAGGTTGGAAAAAGTATACTTTTTACTACACTGTGAATGTTTAAATGATGTATTGAATATTGACAAGAAAAATACAATAATGTGTGTGTTATTAGTTTAAGCACACTGAGTTTGTCTATTGTTGTGACTTAGTTGTGATTGTTGTGATTTTATGTAACATTTATGCAGAAATCCAGGTAATTCCAAAGGGTTCACATACTTTTTCTTGCTACTGTATTAGAGGCATGTGTGTTTACCATCAGAAAAGTGTTTTGGAGATTCCCTTCCACGTGTTGCAATCTGAGTGACTACTAACTCCTCTGTCATCAATAGCAATTTGACTTGTTAGGTCTCTAACCTTTTGACTGATTGTGGCTGGACTGACTGTGCTGGCATTGGTACTGGTACTAAAGGGGACCAGTTATCCTACCGATTTATTCTGAAATGTTATCTTACCCGGAACATATGATTAGAGCATTTTACTAGTTGCATTGTATTTGAAACTACACATGGCAAGGAATGATTATTGTTGACATTTGTTTTTTGGAGGTGGAAAGTCCACTGGACTTCTTTTACGACCACTGTGGTACACCTCAGTGATATCGTAGATGTTCTCTAAGGTTATCCCCATCGAGGGGCCTGTCTGCTCCTCTCAGTTCTCATGGAGAAGTTTTCTAGAGGTCGACCGATTATGATTTTTCAACGCCGATACCTATTATTGGAGGACCAAAAAAAGCCGATACCAATTAAATCGGCCGATTTTTATATATATATTTGTAACAAATGATAATTACAACAATAATGAATGAACAAAACACACTTTTATTTTAACTTAATATAGTACATAAATAAATCAATTTGGTCTCAAATAAATAATGAAACATGTTCAATTTGGTTTAAAAAATGCAAAAACACAGTGTTGGAGAAGAAAGTAAAAGTGCAATATGTGCCATGTAAAAAAGCTAACGTTTAAGCTCCTTGCTCAGAACATGAGAACGTATGAAAGCTGGTGGTTCCTTCTAACATGAGTCTTCAATATTCCCAGTAGGTTGTAGTTATTATAGGAATTATAGGACTATTTCTCTCTATACTGTCACGCCCTGACTTTAGTTATATTTGCTTTCTTTATTATTTGGTTAGGGCAGGGTGTGACAAGGGGTGGTTTGTTTAGTTTTTGTATTGTCTAGGGGTTTTGTCTTGTCTAGGGTTTTGTTATCTATGGGGATTTTGTATTGTCTAGGGGTTGTAGGTTTATGGTGGCCTGAGTGGGTTCCCAATCAGAGACAGCTGTTTATTGTTGTCTCTGATTGGGGAGCCTATTTAGTTTGCCATTTTCCATGTTGGTTTTGTGGGTAGTTGTCCACGTTTAGTTGCCTGTGAGCACTACGTTGGCTTCACGGTTCGTTTGTTATTTTGTTAAGTGGTCTTCGTTGACTTAAAAGATGTATTCCAATCGCGCTGCACCTTGGTCCACTCCTTTAAACGGCCGTGACAATACCATTTGTATTTCCTATACCTTTGACTATTGGATGTTCTTATAGGCACATTAGTATTGCCAGCCTAATCTCGGGAGTTGATAGGCTTGAAGTCATAAACAGCGCTGTGCATCTCAGCATTGCTAAGAGCTGCTGTTTGAATGAATGCTTAGGAGCCTGCTGCTGCCTACCACCGCTCAGTCAGACTGCTATATCAAATCATATACCTCATTATAATATAATAAACACACAGAAATACAAGCCTTTGGTCATTAATATATCCAGAAACTATCATTTCGAAAACAAAACGTTTATTCTTCCAGTGAAATACGGAACCGTTCCGTATTTTAGTGAAATACGGACCGTTCCATATTTTATCGAACGAGTGGCAACCCAAAGTCTAAATATTACTGTTACATTGCACAACCTTCAATGTTATGTCATAATTATGTAAAATTCTGGCTATTTAATTATGTACTAGGTTAGGAATAAAATGGCCTTTCAACAGTTCGCAACGAGGAAGGCGGCCCAAACTGCTGCATATACCCTGCCTCTGCTTGCATTGAACGCAAGAGAAGTGACACAAAATCCCTAGTTAATATTGCCTGCTAGCATGAATTTATTTTAACTAATTTCTTTTAACTACATACGCAGGTTTAAAAATATATACTTGTGTATTGATTTTAAGGCGTTGATGTTTATGGTTAGTTACATTTGTGCAATGATTGTGCTTTTTTTTGCGAATGCGCTTTTGTTAAATCATCAAGTTGAAGTAGGCTGTGATTCGATGATAAATTAGCAGGCACCACATTGATTATATGCAACGCAGAACAAGCTAGTTAATCTAGTAATATCATCAACCATGTATAGTTAACTAGTGATTATGTGAAGATTGTTCGTTTTTTATTAGATACGTTTCATGCTAGCTAGCAACTTACCTTGGCTCCTTGCAGCCACAAGGTCCTTTTGATGCTGCACTCGCGTAACAGGTGGTCAGCCTGCCAAGCAGTCTCCTCGTGGATTTCAATGTAAACGGCCATAATCGGCATCCAAAAAGGCAGATTACCGATTGTTATGACAACTTGAAATCAGCCATAATTAATCGGCCATGCCGATTAATCGGTCGACCTCTAAAGTTTACAACTAGATTTGTACCCTGCTCTGGCGGCCTCGTACAGTGTTGCACGTAGTCTGCACGTAATTTCACCAGTGGGAGTCATTGGGTCAGTTGCGCAACTGACACCGTTAGTGTCACTGTAAGGGGTTTCAATCCCATACAAAGTGGAAAATGTATCATCGGAATCAGAATACACTCTGCACGTCGATGCTTTTATTGCTGAGATGGCCGCAGTGTTTGTGGAAGCTACAGTATTGCACGACTCCAAGGAGGAGGGAAGATGCTCATTCAAAGAGACTGCTGGCCGAAATCACGAGAAGGATGATCAATCAGGTTTGCTGATAGAATGTATCGAGTTATCGTAATATCTCCTTGGATCGGATTCTGCACCAAGAGGTTTCGAAACATCTTTTTCTCAAGAATGCTGTCGACAGATACTACTTGTGGATGACTGCATTGCAGCAAGTGTTAGGAGAAGACAGTGTGGTTAGTGGAGACGGCCCTTTTCTCAAATTTTTCTCGCTTTAGTTCTCCACGTAGTAGAACTTCTAGAGAACATTGGTCTACGTTTTGATTGTCCTTGAACCCTTTGTTACCCTTGTGCTCTGACTCTTTGTGTGGATTGGATGCAGGAACGTAGTGATCAGGTCAATTGTAGCTGTAGTCGTCTCAATGGCAACATATTTACAGTTATTTCGACCACGGTTGGTATTTGTTTCATGGTAACCGAAATGTCTGGGCTCTATGTTTCAAAAAGCTGTGCTCGCAAGCTCTCTGAGATGTAAGATTGGCAAGGCAACGTGGGCTGTTGGGCCCAAGTAGGTAATGAAGTTGGGATACATGTTCGACAGTAACATTTGTTTGAATGGTAACAGCTCTTCCATTCCTGTTTCAGTGAGTAGGCCAAAGTAGGCTGAATGATAGGCCTATGATAGTAAGCTTGTGGGTGTTCATTTTAAGCTTGTTTGACAGTGTTAGCCAGTGAACTGTCGTGTTTGCGAGTCGCAGAACCACTGAATTCTATTCTATTTTCAAAGCTGTGGCAAGTTTAGCGTAGTCGTTTTGCACGTGTTGCTATTGTAGACCAATTAACCTTGTTTTTGGGAAGCCACCCAAGGCGTCCTCTGTCTGCTAGGAATATCTCCGTATTGTTTGGCTTTCCAGAAATGGGGTCAAAGGTGTTGAAGTTTTTGACGAATTTGTCAAGGCAGGCAGAGAAGGTTGGCTTCATCCTGTGGGGAAATTGGGGCCGAAAGACCAAGAGGAGAAGCAAAGGTTTGGTTTTGTTGGAGAGGAGGCGCCATATTACTCTGTGCCAAATGGCCAAGAGGAGAAGACTAAAGGACACATGATGGAGGCAAAGTCTGAAACCTTCTTTTGTCTTCACTCCTTTGAGTACCGAGCTCCGGTTGCTTGACTGGATAGTCACGCTGTAGCGCGTGACTGCTCTGGAATTTCTCCAGATGATATCTAAGGGTGGTATTCTGCTGTGTAGCAGAGTCCACTTGGGCGTTTAGAGTACTTATTTTAGACACGTGAGTGTCGCATTTGCTTTGTTCGGCCTCATACTTATCTGTCATGTTTTGCAGGTAGAGGTCTTGAGTACTGAGCAAGAGATTCAGTGATGAGATTTCCTCCGATTGCTTAGAAATCAATATTTCCATCTTCATCACCTGTTCTCTCATCATTCATTTGGTCAGCGACTTCAATGAGATCTGCCGATTTGTCATCCAACTTTGTCATTGTGTTCAACTGATTGTCTTTGGTCTGCAGCATTATGACTATAATATTGTTGCTTTGAGTAACGTTCATCAAAACTGCATGTATGTTATCAAGTTGGGTGTTCCTGTTCGTAGAGAGATTTATCTAGTTTAGCGTGGACTTCATCATATTTAGTTTTGGCTAAATCAATTTGTTCCTGTAGAAAACAATTTTGTTGAAGAGTTTGTGCTCGTTCGTCATCATAAGCTTTAGCAATTACTTTTAATTGTTCAGTTTTCAAACGCAGCTCCTCGGCTAGCAGAATGTTTTAATTTTCTACTTTTGTTATTAGCTTCCCGGTTCTCTCCACCTGTCCCTTCATATCAACCATTTCTTGCTCGTGCTTCTGCTGAGCACTGCGGAACGGGACCAATGCCAATCTCTGGTGGTGATACATCAGGGCTAAACTGGAGAGAACCTTTACAAGGCCTGCGACCAATGGTTGATTTTGGAGAGCGTTTGTCGCAATTTCTGCTGTTTTTCCTGTAATGGCATTGTTATGGTTAGTATCACTGCTGAGGTCAGTGATCAATCCTTTTATGGGTGAGGGTTCACAAATTAGTAGGGGACTGGGGACCACCCCCTCTGATAGCTTGCACATTCTTAATAGATTTGGGTTTTGAGTCGTTGTGGAGCTGCAGAAAACTATTGTAATCTATTTAAATACTTTACTGAACCATCAATACTGGATGAGTAATGTAGGAGTTGGACGTGAATGAATTTTCAAAAGCTAATTTAATTGATTAATCAATGTTAATGATCAATCATACCTGTATAGGCTATTTGGGGAGGATCCACCCCTTTTTTTCCATTTTTGCCTAAACCAAATCTAACTGCCTGTAGCTCAGGTCCTGAAGCAAGAATATGCATTTTCTTGGTACCATTTGAAAGGAAACACTTTGAAGTTTGTGGAAATGTGAAAGGAATGTGGGAGAATAACACACAATAGAGCTGGTAAAAGATAAAAGATAAAAGATAAACAACTGTTCTTTTGTATTTTTTTGTACTATCATCTTTGAAATGCAAGAGAAAGGCCATAATGTATTATTCCAGCCCAGGTGCAATTTAGATTTTGGTCAGTAGATGGCAGCAGTGTATGTGAAAAGTTTTAGACTGATCCAATGAACCATTTCATTTCTGTTCAAGACTGTCCAAATGTGCCATATTTGTTTATTAATAACTTTTCATGTTCAAAATTGTGCTCTCCTCAAACAATAGCATGGTATTATTTCACTGTAATAGCTACTGCAAATTGAACAATGCAGTTAGATTAACAAGAATTTAGGTTTTCTGCCAATATCAGATATGTCTATGCCCTGGGAAATGTTCTTGTTACTTACAATGTCATGCTAATAGCATTAGCCTACGTTAGCTTAACCGTCCCGTGGATGGGACACCAATCAAATTAACCTGAAAGCGTTGCTGTATCTAGGTTAATGTTGAAAAGTTTAAATTGTCACATTGGTAGAAACACATTTGTTTGGACCTTATCCTAAAAGTCTGACAATTTTAACATCCTAGTAAAAATTTAATGAGACAACGATATTCAATCAGTTGAAATTGGTTGGATATCCTAAGTGTAACCATTTGTTTACAAATGTGAGCATGAGGTTGCTGTCACATGAAAAAAAAAAAAATATATATATATATATATATATATATATTTATATACAGTGGGGAGAACAAGTATTTGATACACTGCCGATTTTGCAGGTTTTCCTACTTACAAAGCATGTAGAGGTCTGTAATTTTTATCATAGGTACACTTCAACTGTGAGAGACGGAATCTAAAACAAAAATCCAGAAAATCACATTGTATGATTTTTAAGTAATTCATTTGCATTTTATTGCATGACATAAGTATTTGATCACCTACCAACCAGTAAGAATTCCGGCTCTCACAGACCTGTTAGTTTTTCTTTAAGAAGCCCTCCTGTTCTCCACTCATTACCTGTATTAACTGCACCTGTTTGAACTCGTTACCTGTATAAAAGACACCTGTCCACACACTCAATCAAACAGACTCCAACCTCTCCACAATGGCCAAGACCAGAGAGCTGTGTAAGGACATCAGGGATAAAATTGTAGACCTGCACAAGGCTGGGATGGGCTACAGGACAATAGGCAAGCAGCTTGGTGAGAAGGCAACAACTGTTGGCGCAATTATTAGAAAATAGAAGAAAATAGAAGAAGTTCAAGATGATGGTCAATCACCCTCGGTCTGGGGCTCCATGCAAGATCTCACCTCGTGGGGCATCAATGATCATGAGGAAGGTGAGGGATCAGCCCAGAACTACACGGCAGGACCTGGTCAATGACCTGAAGAGAGCTGGGACCACAGTCTCAAAGAAAACCCTTAGTAACACACTACGCTGTCATGGATTAAAATCCTGCAGCGCACACAAGGTCCCCCTGCTCAAGCAGGCGCATGTCCAGGCCCGTCTGAAGTTTGCCAATGACCATCTGGATGATCCAGAGGAGGAATGGGAGAAGGTCATGTGGTCTGATGATTCAAAAATATAGCTTTTTGGTCTAAACTCCACTCGCCGTGTTTGGAGGAAGAAGAAGGATGAGTACAACCCCAAGAACACCATCCCAACCGTGAAGCATGGAGGTGGAAACATCATTCTTTGGGGATGCTTTTCTGCAAAGGGGACAGGACGACTTCACCGTATTGAGGGGAGGATGGATGGGGCCATGTATTGCGAGATCTTAGCCAACAACCTCCTTCCCTCAGTAAGAGCATTGATGATGGGTCGTGGCTGGGTCTTCCAGCATGACAACGACCCGAAACACACAGCCAGGGCAACTAAGGAGTGGCTCCGTAAGAAGTATCTCAAGGTCCTGGAGTGGCCTAGCCAGTCTCCAGACCTGAACCCAATAGAAAATCTTTGGAGGGAGCTGAAAGTCCGTATTGCCCAGCGACAGCCCCGAAACCTGAAGGATCTGGAGAAGGTCTGTATGGAGGAGTGGGCCAAAATCCCTGCTGCAGTGTGTGCAAACCTGGTCAAGAACTACAGGAAACGTATGATCTCTGTAATTGCAAACAAAGGATTCTGTACCAAATATTAAGTTCTGCTTTTCTGATGTATCAAATACTTATGTCATGCAATAAAATGCTAATTAATTACTTAAAAATCATACAATGTTTTAGATTCCGTCTCTCACAGTTGAAGTGTACCTATGATAAAAATTACAGACCTCTACATGCTTTGTAAGTAGGAAAACCTGCAAAATCGGCAGTGTATCAAATACTTGTTCTCCCCACTGTATATACATATATATATATTAGGCGATTCTTTACCACCAGGGGTCACTTATCCCTGAAAGCTGAATTCGGAGTACCTAACCGGCCGGCGCATATGTCTGAACTGGCTGTAACGTCCGGGGTGTAGCGGAGGAAGAAGTCAGGCGCAGCGAGTTCAGGGTAGCGATACTTTTATTACACCACACCGGTGAAAAATGACACCAACTCAACCAAATGCCCCAAACAGGGGGAACAACAGTTCAGCAAAAAACTCCATACACAAACAACCATGACTTACAGTCGAGTACAAACGTATACTGAAAATAATCCCGCACAACCAGCAGGCGGGCCGGCTGGTAAATAAAGCCCAACCAATTAACCTAACTAAACACAGGTGCAACTAATAAACAGACAAGGGGGAAACAACAGGATCAGTGGCAGCTAATAGGCCGGTGACGACGACCGCCGAGCGCCACCCGAACAGGAGGGGAGCCACCTTCGGTGGGAGTCGTGACACTGGCTCGTAGTATTCAATAATTGAACCTACACACGGACTATGTCAGAGAAACAACCCCAGAAGCAACCTTCAGATCTTGTTCAAATAGAAACACACCCACCCAACAATTCCTGCCTACAGCTCTAATGGTGTATAACGTAATCTACTTTACAATTTCACATAGGCTGAATGCAACATGAAGGCCTCATTCTATCTTAGATTCCTTGCACGGGGCTCCAATATGTCATGATGTGACTACATGTGATGACATACTATTTATCGAATAATTAATTTTTTTAAATTATTACTTGATTAAATTAATAATGTAACAATGAACTCATTAGTAACTTGGGGCACCACGGGAAAAGTTTGTTTAATGAGTCACCATTTCCCAAATTAACTCAATTATATCAGAATATCTCAATATCATAACAGACAATAATCAATCATTTCATCATATCAGTCTCATTCTGAACGTCGTTGACCTCCTAAATACAGTGGGGCAAAAAAGTATTTAGTCAGCCACCAATTGTGCAAGTGCTCCCACTTAAAAAGATGAGAGAGGCCTGTAATTTTCATCATAGGTACACTTCAACTATGACAGACAAAATGAGAAAGAAGAATCCAGAAAATCACATTGTATGATTTTTATTGAATTTATTTGCAAATTATGGTGGAAAATAAGTATTTGGTCAATAACAAAAGTTTATCTCAATACTTTGTTATATACCCTTTGTTGGCAATGACAGAGGTCAAACGTTTTCTGTAAGTCTTCACAAGGTTTTCACACACTGTTGCTGGTATTTTGGCCAATTCCTCCATGCAGATCTCTCTATCTCTAGAGCAGTGATGTTTTTTGTTTAATTATTTGTTTACTAACTAACTAAATAACCACACAGAATTACATGAACACACACACAGTATAGATTATCGATTACGAACATAATGCAATGAAAATTCCCTGGTGGACTATCCCGATATGACTATTTGGTTACATAATGGGAAGGGAGGGGCAAGATAAAGAGAGCGGGAGAGACAAAGAGAATGGGCTGGTACATACATGTGAAAGCTATGCTCATGAGAATGAAAACTTTACACATTTGTATTTGTATTTTCAGGTCGCAATTGTAAATGAGAACTTGTTCTCAACTTGCCTACCTGGTTAAATAAAGGTGAAATAAAAAAATAATTATGGATCCCCATTAGCCAAAGCAGCGGCTACTCTTCCTGGGGTCCAGCAAAATTAAGGCAGTTTATACAATTTAAAAACATTACAATACATTAACAGATTTCAAAACACAATGTGTGCCCTCAGGGGACTCCACCACTACCACATATCTAGAGTACTAAATCCATGTTTATGTATAGTGTGTATGTTATTGTGTGTGTGTGTGTGTGTGTGTGTGTGTGTGTGTGTGTGTGTGTGTGTGTGTGTGTGTGTGTGTGTGTGTGTGTGTGTGTGTGTGTGTGTGTGTGTGTGTGTGTGCATGTGTTTGTGCCAATGTTTGTGTTGCTTCACAGTCCCCACTGTTCCACAATGTGCTTTTTTATCTGTTTTTTAAATCTAATTTTACTGCTTGCTTCAGTTACTTGATGTGGAATAGAGTTCAATGTAGTCATGGCTCTATGTAGTACTGTGGGCCTCTCATAGTCTGTTCTGGACTTGGGGACTGTGAAGATACCTCTTGTGGCATGTCTTGTGGGGTATGCATGGGTGTCCGAGCTGTGTGCCAGTAGTTTAGACAGAGAGCTCAGTGCATTCAACATGTCAATACCTCTCATAAATAAAAGTAGTCCTCCACTTTCAGCCAGGAAATTCTGACCTGCCTTGTTGATAATGTTGTGAAGAAGGCAGAGCATTGCATTATTATAGACAGACTTCTCCCCATCTTAGCTACTACTGCATCAATATGTTTTGACCATGACAGTTTACAATCTAGGATTACTCCAGGCAGTAATCCTAGACAAAACACTCAACTTGCTCAATTTCCACATTATTTATTCCAAGATTTAGTTGAGGTTTAGTGAGTGTTTTGTTCCAAATACAATGCTTTTATTTTTCGAAATATTTAGGGCTAACTTATTCCTTGCCACCTGCTCTGAAACTAACAGCAGCTCTTCGTTGAGTGTTGCAGTCATTTCAGTCAATGTAGTAGCTGACGTGTATAGTGTTGAGTCATCCGCATACATAGACACTCTGGCTTTAGTCAAAGTCAGTGGCATGTCGTTAGTAAAAAATTTAAAAAGCAAGGGGCTGAAACAGCTACCCTAGGGAATTCCTGATTCTAACTGGATTATATTTGATAGGATTCCATTAAAGAACACCCTCTGTGTTCTGTTAGATAAGTAACTCTTTATCCACGTTATAGCAGGGGGTGTAAAGCCATAACTTTAGTTTTTCCAGCAGCAGACTATGATCGATAATGTCAAAAGCTGCACTGCACTGAGTCTAACAAGACAGCACCCACAATCATTTTATCATCAATTTCTCTTAGCCAATCATCAGTCATTTGTGTAATGGCTCTGATTGTTTAGTGTCCTTCCCTATAAGCATGCTGAAATTCTGTTGTCAATTTGTTTACTGTGAAATAGCATTGTATCTGGTCAAACACAATTTTTTCCAAAAGTTTTCTAAGGGTTGGTAACAGGCTGATTGGGGTCAGCTATTTGAGCCAGTAAAGAGGGCTTTACTATTCTTGGGTAGCGGAATGACTTTTGCTTCCCTCCAGGCCTGAGGGCACACACTCTCTAGTAAGCTTAAATTGAAGATGTGGCAAATAGGAGTGGCAATATCGTCTGCTATTATCCTCAGTAATTTTCCATCCAGATTGTCAGACCCCGGTGGCTTGTCATTGTTGACAGACAACAATCATTTTTTCACCTCTTCCACACTGACTTTATGGAATTCAAAAGTACAATTCTTGTCTGTCATAATTTGGTCCGATATACTTGGAAGTGTAGTGTCAGCGTTTGTTGCGGTCATGTCATCCCTTAGTTTGCTTATCTTGCCAATGAAAAAGTCATTAAAGTAGTTTGCAATATCAGTGGGCTTTGTGATGAATGTGCCATCTGATTCAATGGATGAAGGAGCCAAGTTGGCTTTTTCCCCAAAATTTAATTTAAGGTGCCCCAAAGCTTTTTACTATCATTTTTTATATAATTTATCTTTGTTTCATGGTGTAGTTTATTTTTATTTAGTTTAGTCACATGATTTCTTAATTTGCAGTATGTTTGCCAATCAGTTTGCCTGCCAGACTTAACTGCCATACCTTTTGCCTCATCCCTCTCAACCATACAATTTTTTAATTCCTCATCAATCCAAGGGGATTTAACAGTTTTTACAATCATTTTCTTAATGGGTGTGTGCTTGTTAGTAACTGGAATAAGTAGTTTCATAAATGCCTCAAGTGCAGTGTCTGGTTGCTCCTCATTACACGCCACAGACCAGCAAATATTCTTTACATCATCAACATATGAATCACTACAAAACTTATTGTGTGACCTCTTATATTAGGCCCAGCCTTTGGAACTTTGGTTTTCCTAGATATGGCTATTATATTGTGATCACTACATCCTATGGATTTGGATACTGCTTTAAAGCAAATATCTGCAGCATTAATAAAGATGTGATCAAAACATATTGATGATTTAATTCCTGTGCTGTTTGTAACTACCCTGGTAGGTTGACTGACAATCTGATCCAGGTTACAGTTAGAATTTTTTTCCTGAGTGGGCAGCTTGATGATAGCCAGTCAATATTTAAATCACCCAGAAAATATACTTCTCTGTTGATATCACATACATTATAAAGCATTTCACACACATTATCCAGATACTGACTGTTAGCACTTGGTGGTCTATAGCAGCTTCCCACAATAATGGGCTTTAGGTGAGTTTCAGAGAGAGTTCAAATTTGAATATCATGTTACAAGCAAGTTATTGACTTCATGGACATTGTTTCTTATGGGCTATTTTTTAGCACTTATCTGGGTTGTTTGATTGTTTTTAATGCTTTACTGGGAAGCTTATCAGAGGTAGACTTACTCGTGTTGTTTACATTGGAGCTGATAGTGCAGGGTGAGACGCATAAAGTGGTCTTCCTACGATTGCACACCGCCTCAGTGCTAACAGTGTAACTCTGGTTCATAGGCTCATGATTACTGCTTACAATATCTGTAGGATAAACAGATGTATTCGGTGCAATTAGGGGTACACAAATTAAATGACTTATACTGTGTTTGACAGTGCCCCTAAGATCATGTACATTTGACTCATTGTCACAATGGTAGGGATTAACTGAGCTGGTCTTGGATCATTTACCAGTCATGGACAGAGTCATGGACAGAGTCCATGAGCCAAGGTGATTTGGATGGACTCTGTCATTCCTGTAGAGTATCTTCTGTTTCCAGAAGGTGTCAAAGTTATCAATAAAAGTGACTCCAGCAGAGCTACATTAGTCTTTCAGCACATGAACAAACCGCTCCACGCTGTCTGGTCTGTAGAGATTATCCTCAAACATTATCATCAAACATTTGCCTAGCTGTGGGTCCTTTTGATCCTCACCAAGGAGAGGGAGGCATGACAAGTATATATGAACACTTTTGCATTTTAGAGAGTAAAATAGAGGAAGACAGTTAAACAGTCAGAGAGAGAGACAGGCAGAGAGAGGAAGAGAGTTAAACAGTCAGAGAGAGAAGGACAGAGAGGGAGAGAGAAGGGAAAGAGAGCGAGAGCACTGTTGTTGGGCGTTTAGGCCTGGCTCGCAGTCGGTGTTCCAATGCATCCCAAAGGTGTTCAATGGGGTTGAGGTCAGGGCTCTGTGCTGGCCAGTCAAGTTCTTCCACACCGATCTCGACAAACCATTTCTGTATGGACCTCGCTTTGTGCACGGGGGGCATTGTCATGCTGAAACAGGAAAGGGCCTTCCCCATACTGTTTCCACAGAGTTGGAATCACAGAATCATCTAAAATGTATGTACCCCTAATTAAGATTAAGATTTCCCTTCACTTGAACTAAGGGGCCTAGCCCAAACCATTATTCCTCCTACACCAAATTTTACAGTTGGCACTATGCATTGGCGCAGGTAGCATCCTCCTTGCATCTGAAGCGTGAGTCAATACTCCATAGAGCGAGTTTCCACTGCTCCAGAGTACAAAGGCGGCGAGCTTTACACCACTCCAGCCAACGCTAGGCATTGCGCATGGTGATCTTAGGCTTCTGTGCGGCTGCTCGGCCATGGAAACCCATTTCATAAAGCTCCCCACTAACAGTTCTGGTGCTGACGTTGCTTCCAAAGGCAGTTTGGAACTCGGTAGTGAGTGTTGCAACCAAGGACAGATGATTTTTACACGCTACGTGCTTCAGCACTCAGCAATCCCGTTCGAGTGCTTTTGTAGCCTACCATTTTGTGGCTGAGCCGTTGTTGCTCCTAGAGGTTTCCACTTCACAATAATGGCACTTACAGTTGACCAGGGCAGCTCGAGCAGGGCAGAAATCTAACCTGTCTAGGACTGGGGTTCCGCTAGCGGAAAATAACTTCTGGACATCAGAAACGCAACTACTCACAGTGGACTGAAATAAACTTTTTCCTTTAAGTAGTCCGACGAGAAGGATATCCTGCTTTCACTGGAAAAGGCCCAGATCCACGCCTTTTGCGTGAAGAAAAGACGCCGGAAAAGGGGAGCATACTCCCAATGCCTTCCATTCTTCTTGATAACGTGCAATCATTGGATTTTGTTGTTGTTGATGACCTACTATTAAGATTATCCTACCAACGGGACATTAAAAACTGTAACATCTTATGTTTCACCGAGACGTGGCTAAACGAAGAAACTAAGAATATACAGCTGGCGGGATTTTCCATGCACCGGCAGAACAGAGACGCAACCTCTGGTAAGACGAGGGGTGGGGGTGGGGGTGGGGGTCTTTTTGTCAATAACAGCTGGTGCGCGATGTCTAATATTAAAGAAGTCTCGATGTATTGCTCGCCTGAGGTAGAGTACTTAATGATAAGTCGACCACACGGTCTACTAAGAGAGTTCTCATCTGTATTATTTGTAGCCGTCTATTTACCACCACAAAGTGAAACTGGCACTAAGACCGCTCTCAACCAACTCTATAAGGCCATTATCAAAGAAGAAAATGCTCACCCAGAAGTGGCGCTCCTAGTGTCCGGGGACTTTAATGCAGGCAATCTTAAATCAGTTTTACCAAATATTTACCAGCATGTCATGTGCGACCAGGGGGGAAAAAATCATAGACCACCTTTACTCCACACACAGAGATGCATACCAGATGAGCAAAAGGCCTTTAATGCTTGCTTCGTGGCAAGCAAGACTGTAGCATGCATGAGAGCACCAGCTGTTCTGGATAATTGTGTGATAACGCTCTCGGTAGCCGATTTGAACAAAACCTTTAAACAGGTCAACATTCACAAAGCCGCTGGGCCAGAAGGATTACCAGGACTTGTACTCAAAGCATGCGCGGACCAACTGTCATGTGTCTTCACTGACATTTTCAACCTCTCCCTGACCGAGTCTGTATTACCTACATGTTTCAAGCAGACCACCATAGTCCCTGTGCCCAAAGAAGCGAAGGTAACCTGCCTAAATGATTACCTCCACATGAGGTAATCAGAGACAATGACTAACACCTGCCTCTGATTGAGAACCATATCAGGCCAAACATAGAAACGGGAAAACTAGACACACAACATAGAATGCCCACTCAGCTCACGTCCTGACCAACACTAAAACAAAGAAAACACAAAAGAACTATGGTCAGAACGTGACACCTATGCTCTACTTTTTAGCTAAACATATCAGCTCTGGGTGTGTTTCTTTCACCAGGTATGGGATGAGAAGACGACTGACTGGAAAAAAATTGAGAGAGGGAGAGTTCTGAATATCAATTAGTCCTACTTTCAGGGCACACCTTCACAGATTGTAATCTGAATAATGTCAATGCATCGAAGCGGTACAAAAACAAATGCAATGGAAAGGTGAGCAATGAATATTAATGTATACAGTATATTCAATGTAATATGATTCGGGCTGTTGGTCATGGGACATTTCACGGCGGGTCTTGAAAAGGTTTAAGCTCTCATGTTCAATTGGTTAATAAAAGGGACTGTTTACCAATTTCTCCCGTCATTATCAATTTTCGGAGAAACCCACTTAAAAAGTAAACAGAAACTGCAGTAACAGATGCCTGGTTCTCAGTATTTCTCTCTCGCTCTCTCTCTCTCTCTCTCTCTCTCTCTCGCTCTCTCAGTTTGACGTCATGTAAAAGATTCAAACCAACACCAAAATCTGTTTTAATAATTTACGAAGTAAGATTTAGTAAACTCTTGAGACATCAATGTGGATAGTTTAATTAGCTGATGTTAGTTAAAGAGGACTGTCATTGATTTTGTTTTCATATAGCTCCCATTCCAACCATAACCAACTAATCACTATCAGAAACGAGCATTTCCTCCTTTTCTCAGAGGGTCAATGTGTGAATGCACATTCATTTGTGTGCTTCTCTAGAAATGATCAGTAGAGTTAAATGAATCCTAGTTTTGTGTGGATGCACCAATTTAATAAATTAAAGTCTTCTGATTCTGTAGATTAAAAATGTTGATGATTTTTTAATTGCTGGAGTAAGTGCTTAGGCCTGTTTGTGATATTCCCTCTAGTAATTAGTCACTAACCATTAAAGACGAGTGATGATAGCGAAGTGGAGGACACACAAAACTACCCTCAGTACCACCATAGGCCCCCTTACTCTTTCTCTGTCCACTTAGGCCCAAGGAAAAGGACAAAAGGGCCATGTAAATTAGATAACACACCACTCCAGAAGGTTACATTACAGTATGAGAAACAGCAAAGTGTTGATCCATATGTCACAACCTGACCTAAGAGACATGATTCATCGCACGATCTATCCTTTATATCCTTTTCTGTGATTTCATTTCTCTAGTCCTTCACTTTCATTGCAGAAAAGATAACTCCCACACATTAGTATTACATCTGCATGTTTTTGTGGACATTTAGGACAGAGACCTTTTTCAAGATGATAGTCCTTCCTCTCTTCTGTCATCCCACACAATCCAAAGGGATATTCATTTAATAAGTAAATGTCAGTGTTTCCATAAAATAAACATAGACGTACAGTACACCATGGAATGGCATTTCACTTCCATTGAAAAGGGTCAGAGGGCACCTTCTGTGAGCTTTGTTGTGATGTCATCTTCCTGTATCCTGGTCCACACAGTACATAGAGATTTTAGTAGGTTAGCTAATATTATTGACTTTTAAATGATGCTAAAATGTACGCACACCGATGGAGCTGAAAGGCCTATGATGTTTTGACTCTGAACAGTCAGATAGCTAACAACGACATGAAGCTGCCACATGGGGAATCGTAGGTGGCTGGTGTCCGTTAGTTTTATCTTGTTCTTGATGTCATGTCTTGTTTTGAGGTGTTTTGACTGATGTTACATCTGTGCTAATATGTCAAATATTTTCTAGCTAGCTAGCCAACAACTGTAACAATGTACACTGCTCAAAAAAATAAAGGGAACACTAAAATAACACATCCTAGATCTGAATGAATGAAACATTCTTATTAAATACTTTTTTCTTTACATAGTTGAATGTGCTGACTACAAAATCACACAAAAATTATCAATGGAAGTCAAATTTATCAACCCATGGAGGTCTGGATTTGGAGTCACACTCAAAATTAAAGTGGAAAACCACACTACAGGCTGATCCAACTTTGATGTAATGTCCTTAAAACAAGTCAAAATGAGGCTCAGTAGTGTGTGGCCTCCACGTGCCTGTATGACCTCCCTACAACGCCTGGGCATGCTCCTGATGAGGTGGCGGATGGTCTCCTGAGGGATCTCCTCCCAGACCTGGACTAAAGCATCCGCCAACTCCTGGACAGTCTGTGGTGCAACGTGGCGTTGGTGGATGGAGCGAGACATGTTGTCCCAGATGTGCTCAATTGGATTCAGGTCTGGGGAACGGGCGGGCCAGTCCATAGCATCAATGCCTTCCTCTTGCAGGAACTGCTGACACACTCCAGCCACATGAGGTCTAGCATTGTCTTGCATTAGAAAGAACCCAGGGCCAACCGCACCAGCATATGGTCTCACAAGGGGTCTGAGGATCTCATCTCGGTACCTAATGGCAGTCAGGCTACCTCTGGCGAGCACATGGAGGGCTGTGCGGCCCCACAAAGAAATGCCACCCCACACCATGACTGACCCACCGCCAAACCGGTCATGCTGGAGGATGTTGCAGGCAGCAGAACGTTCTCCATGGCATCTCCAGACTCTGTCACGTCTGGCACATGTGCGTGTGAACCTGCTTTCATCTGTGAAGAGCACAGGGCGCCAGTGGCGAATTTGCCAATCTTGGTGTTCTCTGGCAAATGCCAAACGTCCTGCACGGTGTTGGGCTGTAAGCACAACCCCCACCTGTGGACGTCGGGCCCTCATACCACCCTCATGGAGTCTGTTTCTGACCGTTTGAGCAGACACATGCACATTTGTGGCCTGCTGGAGGTCATTTTGCAGGGCTCTGGCAGTGCTCCTCCTAATCCTCCTTGCACAAAGGCGGAGGTAGCGGTCCTGCTGCTGGGTTGTTGCCCTCCTACGGCCTCCTCCATGTCTCCTGATGTACTGGCCTGTCTCCTGGTAGCGCCTCCATGCTCTGGACACTACGCTGACAGACACAGCAAACCTTCTTGCCACAGCTCGCATTGATGTGCCATCCTGGATGAGCTGCACTACCTGAGCCACTTGTGTGGGTTGTAGACTCCATCTCATGCTACCACTAGAGTGAAAGCACCGCCAGCATTCAAAAGTGACCAAAACATCAGCCAGGAAGCATAGGAACTGAGAAGTGGTCTGTGGTCACCACCTGCAGAACCACTCCTTTATTGGGGGTGTCTTGCTAATTGCCTATAATTTCCACCTTTTGTCTATTCCATTTGCACTACAGCATGTGAAATTTATTGTCAATCAGTGTTGCTTCCTAAGTGGACAGTTTGATTTCACAGAAGTGTGATTGACTTGGAGTTACATTGTGTTGTTTAAGTGTTCCCTTTATTTTTTTGAGCAGTGTATTTGAGAGACAAAAAGTGCTCATTGTGCAAATGTATTTATGTTTTCAATAAACATTTGGAGACAAAATATAGTTTAGGCCTACATGTTGTCAACAATCTAAGTCAACCCTGTCTGTTTTGCCCTTAGTTGTGCAGCCGTCGGTTTTGTTGCTAAACAACCAACCTGTCTATAGCACTGTCATATTTTTCTGCCTCTGAAGGTATTGGGAATTTTACATCGATGATGATGATATAGCTATATGATTCCTGGTTTCACTACAGCTCATTGGATGCAAAATTATCTTCATATTATATAGAAATTATCATAGAAAAAAAAATCTATATATACAGTACCAGTTAAAAGTTTGGACACACCTACTCATTCCAGGGTTTTTCTTTATTTTTTACTATTTTCTACATTGTAGAATAATAGTAAAGACATCAAAACTATGAAATAACACTTATGGAATCATGTAGTAACCAAAAAAGTGTTAAACAAATCAAAATATATTTGAGATTCTTCAAAGTAGCCACCCTTTGCCCTTAGTGCATTTGAGCCAATCAGTTGTGTTGTGACAAGTTAGTGGTGTTATACAGAAGGTTTACCCTATTTGGTAAAAGACCAAGTCCATATTATGGCAATGCCAGCTCAAAACAAGCAAAGAGAAGTGACAGTCCATCGTTACTTTAAGACATGAAGGTCAGTCAATGCGGAACATTTCAAGAACTTTGAAAGTTTCTTCAAGTGCAGTCGCAAAAACCATCAAGCGCTATGATGAAACTAGCTCTAATGAGGACAACCACAGGAAAGGCAGACCCAGAGTTACCTTTTCTGCAGAGGATAAGTTCATTAGAGTTACCAGCCTCATAAATTGCAGCCCAAATAAATGCTTCACAGAGTTCAAGTAACAGTCACATCTCAACATCAACTGTTCAGAGGAGACTATGTGAATCAGGCCTTCATGGTCTAATTGCTGCAAAGAAACCACTACTTATGGACACCAATAAGAAGAAAAGACTTGCTTGGGCCAAGAAACAAAAGAAATGGACATTAGACCGGTGGAAATCTATCTTTTGGTCTGATGAGTCCAAGTTTGAGATTTGGTTCCAACCGCCGTGTCTTTGTGAGACGCAGAGTAGGGGAACGGATGATGTCTGCATGTGTGGTTCCCATTGTGAAGTATGTAGGAGGAGGTGCTTTGCCGGTGACACTGTCTGTGATTTATTTAGAATTCAAGGCACACTTAACCAGCATGTCTACCATAGCATTCTGTAGCGAAATGTCATCCCATCTGGTTTGCGCTTAGTGGGATTATCATTTGTTTTTGAACAGGACAATGACCCAACACACATCCAGGCTGTGTAAGGTCAATTTGACCAAGAAGGAGAGGGATGGAGTGCGGCATCAGATGACTTGCCCTCCATAATCAGCTGACCTCAACCCAATTGAGATGGTTTGGGATGAGTTGGACCGCAGAGTGAAGGAAAAGCAGGCAACAAGTGCTCAGCATATGTGGGAACTCCTTCAAGACTGTTGGAAAAGCATTCCAGGTGAAGCTAGTTGAGAGACTGCCAAAGCTGTTATCAAGGAAAAGGGTGGCTACTTTGAAGAATATAAAATATATTTTTATTTGTTGAACCCTTTTCTGGTTACTATATGATTCCATATGTGTTATTTCAAAGTGTTGATGTATTCACTATTATTATACAATGTAGAAAATAGTAAAAATAAAGAAAAACCCTTGAATGAGTAGGTGTGTCCAAACCTTTGACTGGTACTGTATATATTGCCAAAATCTTCTCCATACGATTTGTGATATAATTGTCCAGTGCATTTTTAGAACAATGATCTATCTCCCGAGTGAATCAACGTTGGTCTGAAGCCAGCGCAAATGCCATTTAGCTCATCCAGCAGTACAGTCAGATGATCAGAGCAGATTTGATTGCAATTGATTTGAAGGAAGGGACTTTAAACTCTAAAAATGGAGCAATTATCCCAGTCTGTTCCTCATCCAGAAGTTCTCTGTGAAAATATCCCCCCCACCCCCGACACAAATTTGAATTTATGAAATATGCTGACAAGAATAAAACGATGATGAACTGCTGGGAGCTGCTTCTCTGTGATTTTTAAATGGTCCCACACCACACTTTAGGTGATATATTAGATTAGCAAAGGTATATATCTGGACACATGCAATGTTCTGGTCCTTTTTGTAATAGCAATCACACATTATCAAACATCTGTTAAATGGACATTTCACCCCAAGATCAGAGTTAGACAGACCTCAAAAGTAGACCAATTGTCTCAGGGTGTTTTGTTACTAAAAGTTGATCATTGAGTGTGCGAATAAAAAAAGGCTTAATCGTGGTTTATCTTTAAATGAGCCATGGCAATCCTGGAAAAACACCAGGGATCTCAATCTTCGTTGCAGAAACGTAAGAAGATCCACCACCAGCTCCACAAAAAATGTAATCACACACTCAATATTTATTGACGGACATGAACGCTTATTGATGTTCATGATCACTGTAATTACAAATTCATAAATGTCTTGATTACCCATCAGTGTCATCGTAATTCAAATTACTTAAGCTAAATGATGACTCGTGTTAAGTTCACTAGAATCATTCTCCTGCCAATTCACATCGCCATATTCTAACTAACTAATCGATCCATGGTTCTGCCTTCCGTCCACCACTTTGTCAGGAGTGTGCTGTATGTGTGTGTGTGAGTGTGTGCGTGTGCATGTGAGTGTGTGTGTGCATATGCGTGTGTGTGTGTGTGTGTGTGTGTGTGTACGAGTGCATGTGCATTTGCATGTGATCACTGAGAACTCTTTCATGGTTTGACAGGAGCAATTAAGGAGGCCCTTGGATTTTATATGACTAATCAATACAACTACCAACTATAGGTAGCATTAGAGGCAGAAAAGAGTGGGACGGAGAGGGAGAAAAAGGAAATGAGGGGAAATGATGACAGGAACAATTACAACAGTCATTGAGTTGTGTATGTGTGATCAATATCAGCACAACCTGTAAGCAGGGTGAAAAGAGATAAGGAGGAAAAGGACAGAAATAGCCCAGGAAGGATTCAAGTCGAGAAAAGTAGAACTCCAGTAGAGTGATGGACATGAATTGGAAAGAAAGAGGTGTAAAGATGTTATTTCCTGGACTCTCGCTCTTCCTCCCAGTCTCGCAGGTCTCTTCTATAACTTGTCCATCAGCATGTCCATTTGGCCTACAGCGATGCCTATACTGTCTGTCTGTCTCTCTCTCTCACACACACACACACTCCATCTGGCCCCCTCTCCCTCTGTATTTCCCCCCTTGTTATATCGACAGTCAGTAGAGTGAGTTCTCCAGCCTTGTACACCACCACCCCCACCTCTCAACAACTCAGCCCAACTCTCCAGTCACTGCTCCGTTGCATTCCACCTCTAAATTCTGTCCAGAAACACTGTCTGCCCCCAATCTGCTCAGGCTTTAACAGAAGCTGTTTTGAGTCCTTCCCTAGTCCCTCTGGTCCAAGCTAGAGTGATCGACTAGCACTGTACTCGTCACATTACCGTCTGTGTCCAATGGAGCTTATACCTGCTAGGAGACAGACAGTTGGAGGGAAGAGCTGAGACAACTGATGGCTAAAGTCCTTGACTACCCTCCAATTGCTTCTCTCTTGGCTCAGTGTACTCGTCATTATGGATAACCCAAGCGTGGATGATAAAAGGGTACAAGCCAGCCTGAAGCTGGAGAACTTTGGCAGAACATTTTGCTGAAAGTTTCCTTCATACATGGTGCTGTATCATAATTTCAGAGTTGTAGTTGTCTTCCCAGATAGGTTACATTGGTATTATCGTTTCATACAGCTTTAGATGTTTCATCCCTGATATTAGTGTTTCACACCCCTAGATGTAGTCTGGAATTAAATCGTTCAATTGGGCCCCGACTCCTGATCATTCTTCACATCTATCTCCTTTGTGGCTGGGTTTACTGACTGTAGGGGTTCCGTTCAGATAACTGTATAACTGGGCTTCCCACTTGCTTCTTAGAATTCCTAGAGCTCTTCAGAAGGTGAAGATTGAACCCCATTCATACTCACCAGATATATTCTTCCCTCTGTACAAAGATAATTCCTCAAATAATGGTAGACAGTATTTTCGCTGTTCTGCGTTGCCACGCTTACTATATAGCTTGGCAGCTCGTCGATTTAAGCCCACTTAAGACGTGCCGGCTGTAGCGATGTGTCACGATCGTGTGGCGGATTAACGGACCAAAATGCAGCAGTTGGAAAATATGCCATCTTCTTTTATTTTAACACGAAGATGAACACGACACAAAAACACTTTAACAAAAACAACAAAATAACAAAACGACCGTGAAGCTACAAACGTTGTGCACAAACATACAGGCTACTAACGTTCTTACATAGACAATTACCCACAATCAATGAGAGCATATGGCTACCCTAAATAAGGCTCCCAATCAGAGACAACCGAAATCAGCTGTCTCTAATTGGGAACTCATTCAGGTAACCATAGACTCTCCTAGATAACTAACCAACATAGACAACTCTAGACATATACACTCAACACAAAACCATCTACTACACCCCATAACCCCTTTACCAAATAAACACCCAAAACCAACAAAACATAAACATTCCCCATGTCACACCCTGACCTAACTAAAATAATAAAGAAAACAAAGAATAATAAGACCAGGGCGTGACATAACCCCCCCCTTGAGGCGCGAACTCCGGGCGCACCATACACAGTCTAGGGGAGGGTCTGGGTGGGCTTCCATCCACGGTGGCGGCTCCGGCTCTGGTCGCGGTCCCCACGTCACCACAGTACCTAAACACCTCCTAGGCTTCCTCCAAACGACCCCCCTCCACCTTAACCCCATTGCATTCAGGGGCAGTTCCGGACTAAGGGGCAGTACCAGGGTAAGAGGCAGTACCAGGGTCAGGGGCAGCACCAGGGTAAGGGGCAGCACCAGGATAAGGGGCAGCTCCGGGACAAGGGGTAGCACCGGGACAAGGGGCAACACCGGGACAAGGGGCAGATCCCGGCTGAAAGACTCTGGCAGGTCCTGTTTGGACGGCTCTGGCAGGTCCATGCAGGCTGACGGCTCTCGACGCTCATGGCAGGCTGACGGCTCTCGACGCTCATGGCAGACTGACGGCTCTCGACGCTCATGGCAGGCTGACGGCTCTCGACGCTCATGGCTCTCTGACGGCTCTGGCTGCTCATGGCTCTCTGACGGCTCTGGCTGCTCATGGCTCTCTGACGGCTCTGGCTGCTCATGGCTCTCTGACGGCTCTGGCTGCTCATGGCTCTCTGACGGCTCTGGCTGCTCATGGCTCTCTGACGGCTCTGGCTGCTCATGGCTCTCTGACAGCTCTGGCTGCTCATGGCTCTCTGACGGCTCTGGCTGCTCATGGCTCTCTGGCGGCTCTGGCTGCTCATGGCTCTCTGGCGGCTCTGGCAGATCCTGTCTGGTTGGCGGCTCTGGCAGATCCTGTCTGGTTGGCGGCTCTGGCAGATCCTGTCTGGTTGGCGGCTCTGGCAGATCCTGTCTGGTTGGCGGCTCTGGCAGATCCTGTCTGGTTGGCGGTTCTGGCAGATCCTGTCTGGCGGGCGGCTCTAGCGGCTCCTGTCTGGCGGATGGCTCTGTAGGCTCATGGCAGACGGATGGCTCAGACGGCGCTGGGGAGACGGATGGCTCAGACGGCGCTGGGGAGACGGATGGCTCAGACGGCGCTGGGGAGACGGATGGCTCAGACGGCGCTGGGGAGACGGATGGCTCAGATGGCGCTGGGGAGACGGATGGCTCAGATGGCGCTGGGGAGACGGATGGCTCAGATGGCGCTGGGGAGACGGGCAGTTCAGCCATTGCTGTGCAGACGGCAGACTCCTGCCGGCTGAGGCGCACTGTAGGCCTGGTGCGTGGTGCCGGGACTGGTGGCACCGGGCTGGGGACACGCATCTCAGGGCTAGTGCGGGGAGCAGGAACAGGGCACACTGTATTCTCAAAGCCTACTCTATCCCTGATGCGTGGTACCGGCACTGGTGACACCGGGCTGAGGACAAGCACATCAGGATTAGTAGGGGGAGAAGATACAGTGGGTTCAGGGCTCTGGAGACGCACAGGTAGCTTAGTGCGTGGACCCGGAACTGGAGGTACCGGACTGGGGACACGCATCTCAGGGCTAATGCGGGGAGCAGCAACAGGATGCACAGGACTCTGGAGACGCACAAGAGGCTTAGTGCGTGGTGCCGGAATTGGTGATACCGGGCTGGAGACACGCACATCAGGATTAGTAGGGGGAGAAGATACAGTGGGTTCAGGGCTCTGGAGACGCACAGGTAGCTTAGTGCGTGGGGCCGGAACTGGAGGCACTAGGCTGGGGCGGGGAGGTGGCGCCGGAAATACCGGACCGTGCAGGCGTACTGGCTCTCTTGAGCATTGAGCCTGCCCAACCTTACCTGGTTGAATGCTCCCGGTCGCCCGCCCAGTGCGGGGAGGTGGAATAACCCGCACCGGGCTGTGTAGGCGAACCGGGGAAACCATGCGTAAGGCTGGTGCCATGTAAACCGGCCCGAGGAGACGCACTGGTGGCCAGATATGTAGGGCCGGCTTCATGACATCCGGCTCAATACTCAATCTAGCCCTGCCAGTGCGGGGAGGTGGAATAACCCGCACCGGGCTATGCACACGTACAGGAGACACCGTGCGCTCTACTGCGTAACACGGTGTCTGCCCGTACTCTCGCTCTCCACGGTAATTACAGGGAGTAGGCGCAGGTTTCCTACCTGACCTCGCCACTCTCCCTTTAAGCCCCCCCCAAAGAAATTTTTTGGGTTTTCCCACAGGCTTCCTACCGCTTCGTCGTGCTGCCTCCATTCGCCGGTATCCCTCCTCGCACTGCGCCAGAGAATCCCAGGCGGGCTCCGGCACTCTCCCTGGGTTGATCGCCCACCTGTCGATCTCCTCCCACGTAGTGTAGCCCAGATCCTTTGTAGGTTCCCTTTCCTGTCTCCGAGCTAGCTCCTCATATCGCCGCCTCTCTGCTTTCGCTGCCTCCAGCTCAGCTTTGGGGCGGTTATATTCTCCTGGTACCTCCCGGTCTAAAATTTCCTCCCATGTCCATGAATCCTTGTATTTCTCCTGTTGCCGCTGGTCATGCCGCTTGGTCCTATGGTGGGTAATTCTGTCACGATCGTGTGGCGGATTAACGGACCAAAATGCAGCAGTTGGAAAATATGCCATCTTCTTTTATTTTAACACGAAGATGAACACGACACAAAAACACTTTAACAAAAACAACAAAATAACAAAACGACCGTGAAGCTACAAACGTTGTGCACAAACATACAGGCTACTAACGTTCTTACATAGACAATTACCCACAATCAATGAGAGCCTATGGCTACCCTAAATAAGGCTCCCAATCAGAGACAACCGAAATCAGCTGTCTCTAATTGGGAACTCATTCAGGTAACCATAGACTCTCCTAGATAACTAACCAACATAGACAACTCTAGACATATACACTCAACACAAAACCATCTACTACACCCCATAACCCCTTTACCAAATAAACACCCAAAACCAACAAAACATAAACATTCCCCATGTCACACCCTGACCTAACTAAAATAATAAAGAAAACAAAGAATAATAAGACCAGGGCGTGACACGATGACTTCCGACGGCTGAGCATCAGAGCGGTACACGACATACCCATCCCGTTTGAGGGGGGCGAGAGAGAATGTTAAGCTTCTGGCGGGGGCTTCCATGGGATTCAGATAGATTTAGATGAATTAGAGCTTAGAAAGCTGACAGCGAGTATCCAATACCCATGGGGATCTCCGTGGCGGTCGGGTGGGCAGAGAGAGGGAAAGTGAGAATGAGATCACACTGAATGAGAAGGAGACTGTAGCAAGTCAATAAATGGTAATGTGTCAACTGTATGTGTTTATAATTGGAGTTTAACATGATTGATCTTTGGAATTACTGTGTACTGAAAATGAGTGTCGGACCATCTCAAGGTGGTTTCCTGGATTTTCTGGAAGTCTGGATTTTGCACTGGCCTTTGTATTGTTTCAATTATAGTCAGGAGGGGGTACATGGGAGCCTCTTCTTCAGGGTAGACTTGACTCTGTCGGAAAATGCAGAATGCAGATCCAGACTTTAAATCTTTCCTTCTCTTCCTTTCCAATTGCAGTCTAGCTCTCAGCTGGAGTTCTACTTTTACTAATGGAATTCCATTCTCCTTTTTTATATTTGTTATGTGTTTATACTTATTCAGACAGTTGGAAGGAGAGGTGGAGACAGATGAGGGAGGATATGAAGTGTAGAAATTCCAGACCTGGAATTTACTGACCCTTCTAGACTCTATCTTGAGGAAGGAAGTTCCAGACCTGGGATCCCGATCTCTGCAGTGTTACCGCTCCACCAAAGCCTGCATTCTATTGGGAGTTTTTATTTATGATATTAGTGGGTTTTGATCAATACAGGGACTGATGGGTGTAAATCCCTAGCCGCAGGGGCGTTGCTGTGAGTGAGTTAGCCTGAGTTCAAGGTCACATTGGCTTGATTCTGGACATCATAGCTTGATGGGATCCAGACACGGGGGCCACACTTATTCCCCATGGTGCGCCATTAATTCCTAGCGACCTCATCTTCAAACAAAGCTAAAAGGAAGAGAAACCCTTGGGATGGGCAGCTTAGAAAAAAGTCACTGTGATTGATTTTCAAAGTCAAAAATATGAAAACAGTATCGTTTTTGTGGATATTTTCATCCGTGACTAAATGTAATCTTCTCCTCTTAAGTGCAATGTCCTTGCCTCAATCTTTCCAAGAAAGCTTATTTCCATGGACAGCAGTATGGCATTCTTACACCTTCTGAGAAAGTGTACTATAGCTCAACGTTCAGTGTAGAGTGAGGAAGAGGTCCTTGCTCAGTGCAGGGCCAGCGGCTCTCAGCTGCAGTGGGAATGATTGAATCACACTGATAATAGCTACTCAGCCTTAAAGGTATTGATTTGAGGCCTTCCCCAAATCCCCCTACAGCAGAACCCCACAATAGGGGCGACTCAAGTAGGAGAGTGATATCATTCACATGGAGGGCCAGAGCAGTTTGGCAGAAATGTATTGTCAGCGGTTTGTTTCAGAAGACCATCCATCCCTTGCTTTCTGCAGTGTGTGTGTATGTGTGTGTGTGTGTGTGTGTGTGTGTTTTTGTTTGTGTGCGTTTGTACTGTCTCATTCTCTATCAGATACAGTATGTACTTGTCACGATCGTCAAAGGGAGAGAGAGAGGACCAAGGCGCAGCGTGTGCAAAATACATCTTCTTTTATTGAGAAGAGAGAGAACACAAAACGAACACTATATACAAACTAACAAAACAACAAACGACCGTGAAGCTAAATAACGTAAGTGCACAGACAAGCAACAAACGTTCAACATAGACAACTACCCACAAAAACCTACTGCCTATGGCTGCCTTAAATATGGCTCCCAATCAGAGACAATGAATGACAGCTGTCTCTGATTGAGACCCAATCTAGGCAGCCATAGACATAACTAGACAACCTCACTCTTCTCTACCCCATACACATACAACACCCCTAGACGAAACAAAAACACACAAAGACAACCCACCCCAACTCACGCCCTGACCAACTAAATAAATAACAGAAAAAGGAACAATAGGTCAGGAACGTGACATAACCCCCCCCTTAAGGTGCGAACTCCAAGCGCACCAGCATAAAGTCTAGGGGAGGGTCTGGGTGGGCGTCTGTCCACGGTCACTACCCGCTTTCGTAGCCTCCTCCAAATGGCCACCCTCCAAATTAACCCCACCGGACTAAGGGGCAGCACCGGACTAAGGGGCAGCACCGGACTAAGGGGCAGCACCGGACTAAGGGGCAGCACCAGGATAAGGGGCAGCACCAGGATAAGGGGCAGCACCAGGATAAGGGGCAGCACCAGGATAAGGGGCAGCTCCGGACTGGATGGCGGATCCTGGCTGGATGGCGGATCCTGGCTGGCTGGCGGATCCTGGCTGGCTGGCGGATCCTGCCTGGCTGGCGGATCCTGGCTGGATGGCGGCTCTCGCGGATCCTGGCTCGCTGACGGCTCTGGCGGATCCTGGCTCGCTGACGGCTCTGGCGGATCCTGGCTCGCTGACGGCTCTGGCTGGTCATGGCTCGCTGACGGCTCTGGCTGGTCATGGCTCGCTGACGGCTCTGGCTGGTCATGGCTCGCTGACGGCTCTGGCTGGTCATGGCTCGCTGACGGCTCTGGCTGGTCATGGCTCGCTGACGGCTCTGGCTGGTCATGGCTCGCTGACGGCTCTGGCTGGTCATGGCTCGCTGACGGCTCTGGCTGGTCATGGCTCGCTGACGGCTCTGGCTGGTCATGGTTCGCTGATGGCTCTGACTGATCCGGTCTGGCGGAAGGCTCTGGCTGATCCGGTCTGGCGGAAGGCTCTGGCTGATCCGGTCTGGCGGAAGGCTCTGGCTGATCCGGTCTGGCGGAAGGCTCTGGCTGATCCGGTCTGGCGGAAGGCTCTGGCTGCTCCTGTCTGGCGGAAGGCTCTAGCGGCTCCTGTCTGGCGGACGGCTCTGTAGGCTCATGGCAGAAGGGCGGCTTTGCAGGCTCATGGCAGACGGGCGGCTTTGAAGGCTCAATACAAACGGGCAGTTCATGCGGCGCTTGGCAGACGGACAGTTCAGACGCCGTTGGGCAGACGGGCAGTTCAGGCGCTGCTTGGCAGACGGGCAGTTCAGGCGCCGCTTGGCAGACGGGCAGTTCAGGCGCCGTTGGGCAGACGGCAGACTCTGGCCGGCTGAGACGCACTGTAGGCCTGGTGCTTGGTGCCGGAACTGGAGGTACCGGGCTAAGGACACGCACCTTCAGGCTAGTGCGGGGAACAACAACAGGGCACACTGGACTCTCAAGGCGTACTATAGGCCTGATGTGTGGTACCGGCACTGGTGGTACCGGGCTGAGGACACGCACAACAGGGCGAGTACGGGGAGAAGGAACAGTGCGTACAGGGCTCTGGAGACGCACAGGAGGCTTGGTGCGTGGTGCCGGGACTGGAGGCACTGGGCTGGAGACACGCACCACAGGGAGAGTGCGTGGAGGAGGAACAGGGCTCTGGAGACGCACTGGAAACCTGGTGCGTGGTGTCAGCACTGGTGGTACTGGGCTGGGAACACACACCACAGGGCTAGTGCGAGGAGCAGTAACAGGACGCACAGGACTCTGGAGACGCACAGGAGGCTTTGTGCGTGCTGTAGACACTGTCTTAACCAGACGGCTAGCACGCTCCTCAGGACGAGTATGGAGAGCTGTTCCCGGTGACATTAACTCACCAACACGTTCATTCGGACGAATGCCGTGCCTCATGCACCAAACCAGTACATCCCTCATAACTCTCTCCTCCAATTTCTCCATTAACTCCTTTACTGTCTCTGCGTCACTCACCTCCAAATCCGCCCTCACCGGCTCCTTACGGTAAGCAGGAGGAGTTGGCTCACGTCTCCCGACTGACCCAACTAAACTACCCGAGAGCCCCCCCCCCCCCAAGAAATTTTTGGGTTTGACTTACGGGCTTCCAGCCTTGTTTCCGTGCTGCCTCCTCATATCGCCGCCTCTCCGCTTTCGCTGCCTCCAGCTCAGCTTTGGGGCGGCGATATTCTCCTGGTTGAGCCCAGGGTCCCTTTCCGTCCAATATTTCCTCCCAAGTCCTGGTTCCTCTCACGCTGCTTGATCCATGGTTGGTGGGTAGTTCTGTCACGATCGTCAAAGGGAGAGAGAGAGGACCAAGGCGCAGCGTGTGCAAAATACATCTTCTTTTATTGAGAAGAGAGAGAACACAAAACGAACACTATATACAAACTAACAAAACAACAAACGACCGTGAAGCTAAATAACGTAAGTGCACAGACAAGCAACAAACGTTCAACATAGACAACTACCCACAAAAACCTACTGCCTATGGCTGCCTTAAATATGGCTCCCAATCAGAGACAATGAATGACAGCTGTCTCTGATTGAGACCCAATCTAGGCAGCCATAGACATAACTAGACAACCTCACTCTTCTCTAAACCATACACATACAACACCCCTAGACGAAACAAAAACACACAAAGACAACCCACTCCAACTCACGCCCTGACCAACTAAATAAATAACAGAAAAAGGAACAATAGGTCAGGAACGTGACAGTACTGTATGTCATATCCATAGCATGCCATATGTTCAGTACAACCCAACCTCCGACCCAGTTCAAAGATTGAACTGTGTGTATTCTTAATTACATAATGAAGATAAGCTGTAGGACAGAAGCATAGGTTAGTCCAACGGGTATTAGTATTTAGTGATACAGACTATGCAAGTTAAAATGTTGATGTCAATGATCAATAAATGCATGAGAGTGTGTTCATTAGTGTTTGTATTACACCCCAACTCCCACTGATCAGAACAGGTCAATCAATGCAGCCTACTGCCTTGCCTAGTTTAAATAAAGATTACACATAATGGTCGATAAATCAATCAACAATGCCAAGGAGAGAATATGATATGAACGGAATGTCAATGACCGCAAACATTGATCTCAAACAGTATACTGTGTATCTGTACATGTAGACAAACACGGTTGTACCTATGTACTGTAATACCGAACCCCTGCAACAACAAAAACAATTGTCTTTTGAAAAATTCTGATATTGTCAAATATTTATTCATTTTTTGGGGAATGTGTATACCACATCAAGAGTGTCATTACTGAAATATCATGTCATCACACTCCTCTCCTTTAATTGTAGTTTTGGATTTCATTCTATTTTCCATACTTTTTGTAATGATTCACCAAGTCTTATCAAAATGTTTTTTTTTCAATCCCATTACTTCGTGTTTGTACAGATCCTCATGTTAAGAGCATAGCAGGAAGTATACAAAATCTTATGGCCTTAGGTCGTGCTTACGTTTGATATGTTTTGTATTTTGTCTGTAGAATTCATATGATGTAACATAATGAGAGCATGGCATGCCACCTACTCTATGTCAATCAACTTAAGAACAACCAATTAGACCTGTCTTGGGGTAATGACATGCTGCTTAATTTCTTGCAGTTTGTCAGGTAATATTATGATGGTTCATTAGGTGCTAGTGGAGCGTTAGCTGACAGTCTTTATTTTAGGTTAGCTTAATGGAAGCTTCTCTAATGTCAAACATGTAAAGTGTGGTGTACCGCAGGGCAGCTCTCTAGGCCTGACTGCTTTTGGTCTGTCTTCTGCTGTATCCGACACTCTATCGCTTACTCTGTCGCAACCTTGGGAACACAGCGGAGAGTCTTTTAGAAGTCTGTGGCTTTGCTTCTCTGTTTGTCTCTTGCTTACTTCTTGAGTCACATTACCTCCACTGTGTGCATGTAGCATGTGCACCTGACATCAAACAAAGACACCTATTAGCTTTGGGGGGTTTCTTTGCTTCACTTTGTTGTATTTTTGTATTATTTAGAGCATAAAAAGCGGCAGCACTGTCAAGAGTTCAAATACTTATTTAGAAATGGGTTTGGCGTGCAACATTGTCAAGACTGGATCATGTGTCCTCTATCAGCACTCTAAGCTGCATAAATTACAGCCACCCTGCGTGGTTTTTGCAGAATCTGAGTTTTCAAGGTTTCGGTTCATTTTAGACACTTGTATGAAAGGAGAAATGGTGCATGTTTGCTAACTTTCCTTACATGGTTTTCAATCCTTTATTTCCACAGACAATGTGTACAGAGAATGCCTTTCCAATGGGTCCTGGGCCGTGAAAGGCAACTACACCCAGTGTCAAGAGATTCTCAATGAGGTATGTACTGTATGTAGCATGGTTATTGTTGTATGGAAAGGTAACTGTTTAACTCTGAGAATACTGAGCCTTTCTCTGTAATGGATAGTAAAATATCTATTCTTCCATTCTTCTTCTAAGGATACAAGCACTGCTGAAAATATCTTTACTATCTATTTGTAGAGAAATTCTCAGTATCCCTCAAACACACACATGACAGTCTGGAGGCAGCACAGGGTCAGACACAGAGCAGCATCCCTAAAGCATTGTGGGAGTTAGTTAAAGAGGAAGTTTTCATTTTTACAACCACATCTAAATTTTTTATGTAAATGTAATGGTTTTGAGAAAAGTTTTAAAAAATAGATATGTATTTTTTTTTATTGGACATACAGTTGAAGTCGGAAGTTTACATACACCTTAGCCAAATACATTTAAACTCAGTTTTTCACAATTCCTGACATTTAATCCTAGTAAAAAGTCCCTGTCTTAGGTCAGTTAGGATCACCGCTTTCCTTTAAGAATGTGAAATGTCAGAATAATAGTACAGCGAATGATTTATTTCAGCTTTTATTTATTTCATCACATTCCCAGTGGGTCAGAAGTTTACATACACGCAATTAGTATTTGGTAGCATTGCCTTTAAATTGTTTAACTTGCGTAAAACGTTTTGGTTAGCCTTCCACAACCTTCCCACAATAAGTTGGGTGAATTTTGGCCCATGCCTCCTGACAGAGCTGGTGTAACTGAGTCAGGTTTCTAGGCCTCCTTGCTCGCATATGCTTTTAAGCCATTTTGCCACAACTTTGGAAGTATGCTTGGGGTCATTGTCCATTTGGAAGACCCATTTGTGACCAAGCTTTAACTTCCTGACTGATGTCTTGAGATGTTGCTTCAATATATCCACATCATTTTCTGTCCCCATGATATCATCTACTTTGTGAAGTGCACCAGTCCCTCCTGCAGCAAAGCTCCCCCACAACATGATGCTGCCACTCCCATGCTTCACAGTTGGGATGGTGTTCTTCAGCTTGCAAGCGTCCCCCTTTTTCCTCCAAACATAACAATGGTCATTACAGCCAAACAGTTCCATTTTTGTTTTATCAGACCAGAGGACATTTCTCCAAAAAGTACGATCTTAATCCCCATGTGCAGTTGCTAACCGTAGTCTGTTTGTTTATGGTGGTTTTGGAGCAGTGGCTATTTCCTTGCTGAGCGGCCTTTCAGGTTACGTCGATATAGTACTCGTTTTACTGTGAATATAGATACTTTTGAAACCTGTTTCCTCCAGCAACTTCACATGGTCCTTTGCTGTTGTTCTGGGATTGATTTGCACTTTTCGCACCAAAGTATGTTCATCTCTAGGAGACAGAACTCGTCTCCTTCCTGAGCGGTATGACGGCTGCATGGTCCCATGGTGTTTATACTTGTGTAATGTTGTTTGCACAGATGAACGTGGTACCTTCAGGCATTTGGAAATTGCTCCCAAGGATGAACCAGACTTGTGGAGGTCTACAATTTTTTTTCTGAGGTCTTGGCTGATTTCTTTTGAATTTCCCATGATTTCAAGCAAAGAGGCACTGAGTTTGAAGGTAGGCCTTGAAATATATCCACAGGTATTTAATTTAATTTTTTGGGTAACATCGAGACAAGGGGCAGCACCGGGACAAGGGACAGCACCGGGATAGAGAGATAGCTCGAAACAAAGAGGTAGGTCAGGATAGAGAGGTATCTCAGGATAGAGGGGCAACTCCGGACTGAAGGGCAGCTCCGGACAGAGAGACAGCTCTGGACTGAGGGGCAGTTCTGGATTATTAGCAGCTCTGGGCTGAGGGGCAGCTCCGGACTGGATGGCGGATCCTGGCTGGCTGGCTCTGGCGGATCCTGGCTGGCTGGCGGATCCTGGCTGGCCGGCTCTGGCGGATCCTGGCTGGACGGCTCTGGCGGATCCTGGCTGGACGGCTCTGGCGGATCCTGGCTGGACGGCTCTGGCGGATCCTGGCTGGACTGCTCATGGCTGGCTGACGGATCTGGCTGCTCATGGCTGGCTGACGGATCTGGCTGCTCATGGCTGGCTGACGGATCTGGCTGCTCATGGCTGGCTGACGGATCTGGCTGCTCATGGCTGGCTGACGGATCTGGCTGCTCATGGCTGGCTGACGGATCTGGCTGCTCATGGCTGGCGGACGGATCTGGCTGCTCATGGCTGGAGGACGGATCTGGCTGATCCTGGCTGGCGGACGGATCTGGCTGATCCTGGCTGGCGGACGGCTCTTGCTGATCCTGTCTGGCGGACGGCTCTGGCTGATCCTGTCTGGCGGAAGGCTCTGGCTGATCCTGTCTGGCGGAAGGCTCTGGCTGATCCTGTCTGGCGGAAGGCTCTGGCTGATCCTGTCTGGCGGAAGGCTCTGGCTGATCCTGTCTGGCGGAAGGCTCTGGCTGCTCCTGTCTGGCGGAAGGTTCTGGCTGCTCCTGTCTGGCGGACGGCTCTGAAGGCTCATGGCAGACGGACAGTTCAGACGGCGTTGGGCAGACGGGCAGTACAGGCGCCGTTGGGCAGACGGGCAGTTCAGGCGCCGTTGGGCAGACGGGCAGTTCAGGCGCCGTTGGGCAGACGGGCAGTTCAGGCGCCGTTGGGCAGACGGGCAGTTCAGGCGCCGTTGGGCAGACGGGCAGTTCAGGCGCCGCTGGGCAGACGGGCAGTTCAGGCGCCGCTGGGCAGACGGGCAGTTCAGGCCGGCTGAGGCGCACTGTAGGCCTGGTGCGTGGTGCCGGAACTGGTGGTACCGGGCTGGGGACACGCACCTGAAGGCTAGTGCGGGGAGAAGGAACAGGGCATACTTGACCCTGGAGACGCACATTAGGCCTAGTGCGTGGTGCCGGAACTGGTGGTACCGGGCTGGGGACACGCATCTCAGGGCTAGTGCGGGGAGCAGCAACAGGACACACTGGGCTCTCAAAGCGCACTATAGTCCTGGTGCGTGGTACCGGCACAGGTGGTACCGGGCTGAGCGCACGCACCTCAGGGCGAGTGCGGGGAGAAGCAACAGTGCGTACAGGGCTCTGGATACGCACAAGAGGCTTGGTGCGTGGTACCGGAACTGGTGGTACCGGGCTGAGGGCACGCACATCAGGAGGACGAGTACGGGGAGAAGGAACAGTGCGTACAGGGCTCTGGAGACGCACAGGAGGCTTAGTGCGTGGTGCCGGAACTGGAGGCACTGGGCTGGAGACACGCACCATAGGGAGAGTGCGTGGAGGAGGAACAGGGCTCTGAAAACGCACTGGAAGCCTGGTGCGTGGTGTAGGCACTGGTGGTACTGGGCTGGGGCGGGGAGGTAGCGCAGGAAATACCGGACCGTGCAGGCGTACTGGCTCCCTTGAGCATTGAGCCTGCCCAACCTTACCTGGTTGAATGCTCCCCGTCGCCCGACCAGTGCGGGGAGGTGGAATAACCCGCACCGGGCTATGTAGGCGAACCGGGGGCACCATGCGTAAGGCTGGTGCCATGTAAGCCGGCCCAAGGAGACGTACTGGTGGCCAGATATGTAGAGCCGGCTTCATGGCACTTGGCTCAATGCTCAATCTAGCCCTACCAGTGCGGGGAGGTGGAATAACCCGCACTGGGCTATGCACACGTACAGGAGACACCGTGCGCTCTACTGCGTAACACGGTGTCTGCCCGTACTCCCGCTCTCCACGGTTAGCCTGGGAAGTGGGCGCAGGTCTCCTACCTGCCCTTGGCCCACCACCTCTTAGCCCCCCCCCAAGAAATTTTTGGGGTTTCTTCTCGGGCTTCCTCTTGTACCTTCATAGCTTCGGTTCCTTTCTCCGGTAGCCTCTGCTCTCCTCAATGCCTTCAGCTGTTCCCATGGGAGGCGATCCCTTCCAGCCCGGATCTCCTCCCATGTGTAGCAACCCTTTCCGTTTAATACGTCCTCCCAAGTCCACGAGTCCTGATTACTCGGCCGCTGCTCGAACTTACGCTGCTTGGTTCTGTTGTGGTGGGTGGTTCTGTAACGGCGTTCCTCCTCCTCTTCATCCGAAGAGGAGGAGCAGGGATTAAACCAAAATGCAGCGTCTTGATATGACATGATTTATTTTAAGTAAAGACGAAAACACGAACTTCACTTGAAACTAAACAAAACAACAAACGGAGTAGACGAACCTGAACATAAGAACTTACATAACACGATGAACTCACGAACAGGAAAATGACTACACAAAACGACGAACGAACGAAACAGTCCCATATGGTGCAAACAAACACAGACACAGGAGACAACCACCCACGACAAACAAAGTGAAAACACCTACCTTAATATGATTCTCAATCAGAGGAGATGAAAACCACCTGCCTCTAATTGAGAACCATATCAGGTACCCAAAACCAACATAGAAACAGAAAACATAGACTGCCCACCCAAACTCACGTCCTGACCAACTAACACATACAAAAACTAACAGAAAACAGGTCAGGAACGTGACAGATAAGCTAAACAGCTCGAGTTGCAAAAGGGAATATAACGTTGCGGATAATGTTCAGAATGACACAATTTCAGGTGTACAACATCTAAACATCTGCATCACTATACAGAGATTTTACTTTTCTAAAAGGACATATTTGGATGTTTTTGGAGCGTTTGTTCATGTTTTTTCAGGGCCCCTGTACTACACAACGAGGATGAGGAATTGATTTACTGTTTGGGTTTCTCATAAACAAGTGAAATGACAAAAAAAAGGTGTCTGAACCCTTCCCATAACATATCATTTTCATTAAAAAAATATAGATTTCATTGTAAAAAAGAAAGATTCTACTGTAAGTACCTTGCTCAAGGTCACAACGTCTGTAGCACCTCCAATACTGATGCAAGTATACCCTCACGTTCATCAGATTTTTTTCCGTCGGCTCTGGTATTTAAAGCGAATGGCTAGCCTCAGGTTACTGACCCTCTTCTCTAATCTTGAGGCTACCTCCTGCCAATAGAAACATTCTGCGGTACAACCGAAATCACAACAGCACCACCATGTGCTCTCCCAGCACACATTCTCTTTAAAATTCCAGGACTGATGATGTGTGTTATAGAGTGGGTGTTGCATGCTTCATCTCTTCAGTTTGCTTTTCATTGTCCATGAGCATCCTGTTGATCCTGGATGACTAAGCCTTCACAAGTTTATGCCTACTGAAGCAACTGTACTCCGTCGAAATCGTTCGGACAGGGCCCAGCTCAGCTTTGTCATTCACAGCAGAATCTACCAGTCATACAGAGCCATACCTTTATATCTCAGTCCTCAAGACAACGGGGCTTTTACCGAACCACTTTCCTTCCATCTCCAACAAGCACCTCATGTAGCTCTATTGAGTCAGGCACATTCAAATGGAGCACTTTTTATGGGATAGAATGCTTAGTCCCTTTCTCTCTACCCTCCATCACACGTTAATGGAGTCCTGTTATTGTTGTGGGTCCTGGGGTGCCAGTAGGACACACACTGATTCTAGCCTTTACTGACTGGCAAGTAAGCGGGCCTACTATGGGCCATACATGCCTTCTGCCAGCTAAAATATGTATCATGGGTTGTTTTGGGAGGATAAGAGAGTGGGAGAGAGCTTGAATGATGTATAGGCTTGTTATCTTATTTGTAGCTTGTATTTAAAAAGGCATAAGTGGTTGTTTACATCGACCAGATCATTATGGAGTGTAATGGAGGTGATCTGGTTGGAGGGAAGGGACGTTAGTGTGAGGTAGTACTGTATGCTTGGTCTTCCGAGCACTTGTTACAACTATTGTACAATGTGAATTAAAAACACATTTTCTGTGAATTTTCTCACATCAAGCTATTCCAATGCCTCTAAAACTGATTGTAAACAGGTAAATTAGATTCCCTTATAATAACTCTTGCTGTACATTGACATTTTTCTCTGAAATACTTTTTAACCCCACATTTGACCTGTGACCTTTTTGCCTTCCTTTCCATTCCCTGAAAAAACTGACCGCTATAGTATATGCATCACTTACAGGACTATGAGTCATATAATAAACAAATGATCTCCCTTCCCAAAACCAATCACATAGATTGATTGTGATTGCCATTGGCAAGCAGACAGCTGCTAGCTAGCAGTATTGTGAACAGGCAATACTGGGCAGACGGCTGCACACTGCATGCTCTCTTCTCCCCACCATCTGTTTCCTGATGGACATACACATGCAAATGAATATGTCCACTCACACAGGGGAGCACCCTGTCGCCTCAGACGCCCACTGCTTTGTGGTTTGACCCATCCAGATCCAAGCATCGGGAAGGTTGGTGCTGCGCATTAACAAAATCAAACCTTGTGGTATAGGGAAAATTAAAAACAGTATGGGAATCAATGGCAGGATTATTCAAAGACTGAGGACGGTGGCAAAGCAGTGCTACTGTATTAAAACAGTGTCACCTTGCAGACACAAAGGTCCCAATGCACTTAATTAAAAGTAGTTCTAGTGACCTTTACTGATATTCAGAAAGTGTGCAATCCTTTAGGGTGTAGCTTTTGCTTACCAATCTTTTTTTTAAATCAAGTAGGGAAAAGGTTAACTATATTACTCTTTTTTGGCATTCACTATATCTGACTACAGTGGTTCTTATGTTGGAGCTGTTTATGCCAGCAATTCACACATTTTACGAGGTATGCAGTAACTGTTGAATTGGAACACTTTTAAGTGTTGGGTTTTAACACCGGTTGCATAAATAGTGGTAGACCAAACTTATATGACTAGGTTTTGTTGAGAAGAAAGAAAAGCCGTCTGCTGCCAGTGTTGCTAGCATCAGCATTCAATATCACCTTTAGGGAAAGACAGAAAGCAGAGAGGAGCAAAGAAAAATCTAGCCTCATCTCAGAGCAGGAGAGTACAAAAGCAAGGTATTTTTTTCTCCCCGGGAAGGTCTTTGACTATGTTTATAGCTGGATCGTGTTGTAAATGATCATTTGCCCTTTCCACCTGTAGAACATTTTAACCCACTTACAGCACAGTGGGCTACTGACAAGATGAGTTAACCACTTCAGTGTGGTTACAAAACGTTCAATTTGATCTCACTATTTGTTCCGTATACCAGCACAGCAGGAGGGGGCTGAGTAAATGCTTTCTAGGGCATCTTCCGGTCCGCAAAGCTTATAGCTGACAAACTGGCTATAATCTTCTTGGTCCAATCACAAACCTGCATACCTTGAAATCCCAGCAACCCTAGAGAGCATTTGGCTTATGATTCACCATAGTTTATATCGTGGTTGCTCAGTTGGTAATGGTTGTTTAAGGAGGAATTGCTGTCGCTAGAGTGCTGATTTCATTAAAATCATGTCCAGCTGTTGGTTTATGTTCTCATTTTCTCTGTGGTAAGTCTCCTCCTGCCCAGGCTGGATGTTTTGGGGTTATTTCCTCTCTCGTAGGCAGCCGAGTGAATGCTGCACTCCTACGACTTTACAGACTAAAACAGTGAAGGAACAGATATGATGAGCTTTGACCCTGGAATACATAGCTAGTTCACCGCTTTTAAGTTTCCTTTCCCTGGGCTAGGGCCCCCGTAGGAGAGAGCTCATGGGTTAGGAGTCATGTTAAGGTTACTTTTGTTTTAAAAGAACTTGGCAGAACCAGAGGTCATATAGCCTTTGCTTTTCATGTGATTACCATGATGTATGTAGTGTATCTGGTCATTTGCTGCATGCATTTGTAATAGAAAAGGGAAATGACTGTGAAATGTTCTTCATTCCAGTCCAGTGGCATATGTGGTTAAGAATGAAGCCATGTCCTAAAGACTTGACTACCCCGGTTTAAACGACCAATAGATGACTGCAAACAAACACAGCAAACAAACTTTTTTATCACACACAACTGTACTGTGTTTATTTGCTTCATACAGTACATCTGTTCTGCTGTACTAAAACAACACCAGTGCAGGCACATGTCCCCATCCCATTCCACTGTGGCACATGTACTCTTAAACAAGAAAAGGCACTTTGTTAAGGTAGGAAAAGGTCGTTGTCAGCAGAGCCCCAGAGGCAGGGGTTATAGAAATAGCCATAGAGACTATTTTCCCAGGTCAATCATGGCCTCTAAAGAGGGCTGTTTGTCACTCAGGTCCACAGACTTGACATGAAATAAAATGCTTACTGGCCCAATGCTTTTCACGTGTTGTATATGTGAACTCGGGTTGAAAATTTGGCCCTCTAGGCTTCGGTAGATGGGCCAAAGACAAAAGAAAGTTTTAAAAAAAATCGCTCAACTGTGAAAGCAAGTGCACAAAGAAACAAGGCAACAGTAAACATGTCATCCATAAATGATGCAGTGCCCCCCTTGGGGCAATTAGTGACAATTATTCCAACTTATGTTGCGTGAATTAATAAGAGAGAGAATTAAAACAATGAGGTATTTTTTCCCTCGATGGAAATCAAAACTTGATAGCTCACAATGGACGGGATGTCAGAGAATGGACCCCACTGCTTGATGGGGAGATGCGTTACAGGAGAAAAGCAAAGAGAAAAACCTTAGTGGCATGTGGGGAAATGTGCTTATTTCACAGGAAGATATGTCATCAGAGCTGTTGCAAAATGGTGTTAAACTTCTTTGGTCTAAATCTGAATATCAGTTATCTAATAATATAGCTGCAAGTAACAATTCTGGGGCCAAGCACGCCATATCCACATTTAAGACACCGTTGTGCAAAGTTTCGTGAAAAAAGACTGGGCAGTTATGTAATGTCATCAAATCATATAGGAAGGAAGATTTGCAGCATTTTATAAAAACATATACACTACCATTCAAAAGTTTGGGCTCACTTAGAAATGTCATTTTTTTGTCCATTAAAATAACATCAAAATGATCAGAAATACAGTGTAGACATTGTTAATGTTGTAAATGACTATTGTAGCTGGAAACGGCTGATTTTTTAAAATGGAATATCTACATAGGCATACAGAAGCCCATTATTAGCAACCACCACTCCTGTGTTCCAATGGCACATTGTGTTAGCTAATCCAAGTTTATCATTTTAAATGGCTAGAAAACCCTTTTGCAATTATGTTACCACAGCTGAAAACTGTTGTTCTGATTAAAGAAGCAGTAAAACTGGCCTTCTTTAGACTAGTTGTTCCTGTTCCCAAGAAAGCGAAGGTAACTGAGCTAAACGACTATCGCCCCGTAGCACTCACTTCCGTCATCATGAAGTGCTTTGAGAGACTAGTCAAGGATCATATCACATCCACCCTACCTGACACCCTAGACCAACTCCAATTTGCTTACCGCCCCAATAGGTCCACAGACATCACAATCGCAATACACTGCCCTAACCCATCTGGACTAGAAGAATACCTATGTAAGAATGCTGTTCATCGATTACAGCTCAGCATTTAACACCATAGTACCCTCCAAACTCGTCATTAAGCTCGAGACCCTGGGTCTCGACCCCGCCCTGTGCAACTGGGTCCTGGACTTTCTGATGGGCCGCCCCCAGGTGATGAGGGTAGGAAACAACATCTCCACACCGCTGATCCTCAACACTGGGGCCCCACAAGGGTGCGTTCTCAGCCCTCTCCTGTACTCCCTGTTCACCCATGACTGCGTGGCCATGCACGCCTCGAACTCAATCATCAAGTTTGCAACAACGACGAGACGGCCTACAGCGAGGAGGTGAGGGCCCTCGGAGTGTGGTGTCAGGAAAACAACCTCACACTCAACGTCAACAAAACAAAGAAGATGATCGTGGACTTCAGGAAACAGCAGAGGGAGCACCCCCCTATCCACATCGATGGGACAGTAGTGGAGAAGATGGAAAGTTTTAAGTTCCTCGCCGTACACATCACGGACAAACTGAAATGGTCCACCCACACAGACAACGCAACAGCGCCTCTTCAACCTCAGGAGGCTGAAGAAATGTGGCTTGTCACCGAAAACACTCACAAACTTTTACAGATACAATCGAGAGCATCCTGTCGGGCTGTATCACCGCCTGGTACGGCAATTGCTCTGCCCACAACCGTAAGGCTGTCCAGAGGGTAGTGAGGTCTGCACAACGCATCACCGGGGGCAAAACACCCAGTCTCAGCGTCAACAGTGAAGAGGCGACTCCAGGATGCTGACCTTCTAGGCAGAGTTCCTCTGTCCAGTGTCTGTGTTCTTTTGCCCATCTTAATCTTTTATTTTTATTGGCCAGTCTGAGATATGGCTTTTTCTTTGCAACTCTGCTTAGAAGGCCAGCATCCCGGAGTCGCCTCTTCACTGTTGATGTTGAGACTGGTGTTTTGCGGGTACTATTTAATGAAGCTGCCAGTTGAGGACTTGTGAGGCGTCTGTTTCTCAAACCAGACCCTCTAATGTACTTGTCCTCTTGCTCAGTTGCGTACTGGGGCCTCCATTCCTCTTTATTTTCTGGTTAGAGCAAGTGTGTGCTGTTCTGTGAAGGGAGTAGTACACAGCATTGTACGAGATCTTCAGTTTCTTGGCAATTTCTCGCATGGTATAGCCTTCATTTCTCAGAAGAAGAATAGACTGACAAGTTTCAGAAGAAAATGCTTTGTTTCTGGCCATTTTGAGCCTGTAATCGAACCCACAAATGCTGATGCTCCAGATACTCAACTAGTCTAAAGGCCAGTTTTCAGCTGTGCTAACATAATTGCAAAATTATTTTCTAATGATCAATTAGCCTTTTAAAATGATAAACTTGGATTAGCTAACACAACGTGCCATTGGAACACAGGATTTATGGTTGCTGATAATGGGCCCCTGTACGCCTATGTAGATATTCCATTACAAATCAGCCGTTTCCAGCTAAAATAGTCATTTACAACATTAACAAAGTCTAAACTATAGTTCTGATCAATTTGATGAGCAAAAAATGTGATTTTCTTTCAAAAACATGGACATTTCCTAGTGATCCCAAACTTTTGAACGGTAGTGTATATTCCCCCCACAGTCATGGGGGACAACAAGTCTAAATTGTGGAAAATTTGAAGGGCAGAGCTTATAGGTCCTTATAGGATGCTTGTTTCTCATGAGGAGATACATATACAGTGGGGTCCAAAATTATTAACACCCTTGATAAAGATGTTAAAGTAGGTATGGGGTTCTTTTCTGGTTCCCAACCCAAGTGCTAATGCTGTTTAGCAATCTCACGGTGTTTGCATTTTGTTGGATGACATGAACATAGAGCTCTTTGGCCACGTACACCAGTGGTGGGTTTGGTGTCCAAATGAGAACGCATGAGCAGAAGAGAACCCCATATCTACTGTAAAATATGGTGGTGGATCTTTGATGTTATGGGGCTATTTTGCTTCCACTAGTCCTCAGGCCCTTGATAAGGTCAATGGCATCATGAACTTCACCCAGTACCAGGATATTTTAGCCAAAAAATCTTGTCGCCTCTGCCAGGAGGCTTAAAGTTGGCCGCAAGTGGATCTTCCAGCAAGACAATAACCCCAAGCACACATCAAAATCCAAATAAATTGTTAATGGGCAAACACGTTTTTCATCGAGGGCTGCATATATGTAAAACATTTCATGAATGTAAGTCAAACGGGACTAGAGATATGCTTGTTCAAAGTTTTCAGTTGATTAGTATAGCGGAACCCTTGGGCCAATTAGTGTAATTTTGTAAATGTCGGATCTCCATCTCCGTGGAAAGACGCCTCATTCACCAGTGGTGTCGACTGTGACGAACATACGGAGACAGATCCATAGTCCCCCTCTTATTTCCTCATGGGGGACAACAACTGGCTCAGGCAAGTTATCTTGTCGAATTACATCTTGCCTACGCCGTGCGTTAGGGGGATGCTGCTGCTCTGCCAGGAAAGAGAAAGAGATGCCTCAGGACATAGTACTATCACCATGTCTCGTTATGCTGAGGCAGACAAATGAGCAATGAGGGACTCATTTCCGAGTAAAAAAATGCATCCCAATGTCTGCCCTACAACCCAGAGTTCCTGTTTTATACAGAATACAAGGTACTCGTTGGTTCTTTTGTGAATGACAAAGCTATTTACCCCCAGTTAGAGCACAGCACAGAGAGAGAGACACAGGCACAGATAGCAGACAGGAGAGTGTAGATTAAGCAGTTGCAGCATGAGGTAAAAGAGACTCCCCCACCTGCGAGATCAAGATAGCCCTGCTAGAAACAGCTGATAGGATGAATTTAACATTTTTCACAAAGTGTAGTGGGGAAGACAGTTGGGCACAGAGCGAATGAAACTGTGAGTATAACTGCTACCTCTGTATCAGAGCACTGTCTTAGAACTAAAACATTAAAAGGTGGGGAGAGGATCATGTTTTGCACATACTGCGGATTGTTAGCCTGCCCCGCTAGAAATAAAGGGAAACTGCATGGATGTGTTTTAGTGGGAACCCCTTTCAACCTGCTTTTTTCCCTCTCTCACCCACTTTTACTAATCACTACTGTATGTCCATTTACAGTTTCAAGGTGCTGGAATCTCCTCTTGCAGATTTCAAATGTATCAGTAAAATCTCAGCTCGACAAGTGAGATGCTCGCTGTGTTCCAAAGTACAAAGCCAAAAGTAATTTTACCAAATGGCTAAATACCAACTGAATGTACCAGCTCAAATCTCTGACTCAAGTCTTAACACATGCCATTGTGTACCAATGGCACACATGTTTTCTATAATCACAGATCTTAGTCATCGTCAGGAGTTATTCATATAAACATCAAACTAAAATAATAGTTTATCTAAACCAGCACTGCAGCAGAAGGAGATGCAGGGGAGTCAGGAGAAATGAGATGAGGGCCCAGCCATCCCTACTGTTCATAGGCTGGCGATGCAGCCTGCTCCCTCTGTTTGGCTCTGCATGGCATGCTGCTCCTCCATTCTCACTGTCCTATTTTATTGGCTCGGAGAGCTTTCACTGGCCTCCTTTAAGAGGGCAGGAGGAAATTGGTGACAGATTTGGCCAGCGGGAAGGCTGGCCTCTAAGAGGGGGAGGCGGCTGGGCACAGCCATCAACAAGCCTCCACCTATCCTCCCCCTCCGCGGACCAGCGTTACGTGACAAAACATATGAGCCTTGTTCTCATCAGGTTTCAGGGAGGTCAGACACACAACACAAGGCTCACAGCCTCCGATGTTTTAATAAACATATTAACTCTTGAACAAATACAAAAACAGCCTGTCCTTACACACCGGCACATACACAGTACACATGCATGTCCTGCTGATGTAGATAGATAGATAGATAGATAGATAGATAGATAGATAGATAGATAGATAGATAGATAGATAGATAGATAGATAGATAGATAGATAGATAGATAGATAGATACAAGCCTGTGTACCACATCGTATGCTAGGACTATCCGGTCTGTCCCAATTGCCTAATTAAAGAGATAGGGGCCAGGAAGGATGTCCACAGAAGCACTCTGGATCCCTCCCTGACATCTGTTTCCCTCAGACCCAGCAAGAATATGAATATTTCTCAGAAACTGTTGCCAGTCGGAGCATTAGGATCATTGTTACCATATGTGAGACCCTATGTAAAGTGATCCTTATGAACCTGGCAGTTGTTTTCACTATGGGTTGGTATGATGGGATGAGTTACAGCTTGCCTTCACTGTGTTTGTTTGGGGGCTGCTCTGAATGCTGTTACTGCTCAGCCAGGAAAGAGAAAGAGATGCCTCAGGGTTGAGTACTATCACCATGTTAGAGACCATTTCCAGAGACCACCGTTGCTTGCTTTCCCCCGGTGACCACTTCCCTCCGATGACCATTCAAGCCGTGAACTTTCCAACCCTCTCTTGACCTTCTGTCTCATTTATTTAAATTGCTTTTCTTTTTTGTGTTGCTATAAAGCGCTTTGAGATTCTTTATGTAATGAATAGCGCTATAAAAGTTAAATCATTTTGTCTTCCTTAGATCCCAGAGTTCCTGTTTTATGCAGAATACAAGGGAGTCGTTGGTTCGTTTGTGAATGACAAAGCTAGTTCCCCCCAGCTATAGCACAGAAAGAGACAGAGACACAGACAGAGATAGCAGACAGGATACAGTGTAGATTAAGAATCTCTAGGAGACCCTTGGCAGTGTTGTAGCCTGAGGTAAAACAGACTCCCCCACCTGCAAGATCAAGATATCCTAGCAGCTGTTTCATGCAGGGCTAAGTGTGCATTTGCGTATGCAAATGTGTGTGTATGTGGGGGTGTGAGTGAGTGCTTGTGTGTGTGTGTGTGTGTGTGTGTGTGTGTGTGTTGGTAGGGGAATGGGGTGCTTCCAGTTTAAAAAGTTTTTAAAATTCTCATGACTCATCAAGGCGTACGTTTGTAATCTGCCAGTGGCTGCCTGTTGGTAATCCATCTAAGTGACAGATTAGATTGGGGGATTACCGAGGAGATAATCGCATCAGGATGATCTGGATGGATCAAGATTCACATTTGTCTCTGGGGGGAGTTTGTTTTTGTTTCTTTGTCTGTTAGTAGATCTTAGTCCCCACCGCCACCCCCCACCTATCCAGTTCTCCAAAATTACAATAGTGTGGTGGATAGAATATGGAGGGAAACAACACTGTGGGGCAGAGCTAAATTCCAGAAAGAAGACAGGGAGGAAGTATGCAAAGAGTCTGTCACGATCGTTTGTAGAATTAACGGACCAAGGCGCAGCGTGCGTAGAGTTCCACATGTTTAATTAAAGAAAATCACTAAAACAATATAGAAAAAAACTAAACGTGACGTCAAATGCAGTGCTCACAGGCAACTACACAAAAAAAAGATCCCACAAAAACCCATTGGAAAAGGCTGCCTAAATATGATCCCCAATCACAGACAACGATAAACAGCTGCCTCTGATTGGGAACCATACCAGGCCAACAGACAAATAATAACCTAGATAACCCACCCTAGTCACACCCCGACCTAACCAACATAGAGAATAAAAGGATCTCTATGGTCAGGGTGTGACAGAGTCATCTATAAAAAGAAAAGGGATGAGGGGCTGTTTGTAGAGAAGGAGATAGACAGTTGCCCCAGAGGTGTTAACTGTACGAGAATGTGAACGTTTAAATGGTGTAAAGTAAAGATGTGATTTAAAGTACCAATGACATATCATTTCCCTGTTTGATGTGAATGAAATTGACTAAATGACCAATATGTGATATTTGATATCACTCATTGCACGTTGATATTAATGACAACAGTGATCGTCTTGTCCCTTATAAAATGCCATCTGGTTGAGTTATACAGGGGTCTTTTTCACAGATAATGATGGGAAGTCATATAATCCAGTGTCAACTCAAACCTCTGCACTTTGACTCTATCTATTCAATACCAGACTGTTCTAACAGTACATAATACATACAGACAGACAGAAATATTACAGTTTTTTACAATCGCTAATATCGTTTTGTCCAAGCTGTAGTCACATTTTCAAAACTCTAAACACAATTAGCACAACATCCGTCTGTTGCGTACCATACCATTAACACAATTCATGTTGTTTTCACAGAATATGTAGTCAATTAACACGTTTCTAAAATGCCTACATTTTCTTTACATACAAGCTTACCCAATACCAAATTATGGATCTTTCTTGTCTTATTCACAAATGCTTGCACACAGTGTGCCAGAAATGAAAACCTAATGTTTAAGACCTTAAATATAGCGGAAAGCCTCTACTTCTGCAACAACAGCAGCTCAAAAGCTATATTGAAACAGATGATAAGCATTTTTGAATGAACAGATCATTGAAACATTGAGAAATAGCTGATTTACTTGAAGTTGTGTAAAATAGACCAACAACAGCTGATTCTTATCGCAATCGGAGACATAGCCAGGTGTTGAAGTTCTTTCAATTACATGGACATACACAGTAAAAAGTGGACTCTTTGGATTGATTTTGACCAATGTGGAGACAGAACAACACAGAGGAGCAGAGAGAGAAAAAACGATGTCTGGACAAGGGAGAGGAATAGCTGGACCAGGCAGAGGAATAGCTGGACCAGGCAGAGGAGTAGCTGGACCAGGCAGAGGAGTAGCTGGACCAGGCAGAGGAATAGTTGGACCAGGACAATGAAGAAGGAGAGGTAGGGGGAGAGTAGTAAGAATGTGTGGTGGTGTTCAAAGGAGAGCAAGATCTGTTGTCACTGACGAAATAAGAGCCACCATCATAGACCATGGTTTATCACATGGTCTATCACTGAGAGAGGCTGGTGAAAGAGTCCAGCCTAATCTCAGACGGTCAACCGTGGCTTCCATTATCCGGAATTTTCAACAAACCAACAGGTAATGCATTTCACAAGGGCTTCTTCTATCATTACTGTTGCTATGTCTCACTGTAACTGTAGGCCACCAGTCTCAATGCAAAGATGTATGTTGTATTTCTGTTGCTCTAAAGGACGTCTTCCTCCCTCTGGGGAGGGAGGAAAGCTCCTCAGTGGAGACCTGAAAGCATGCCATTGAAGTATTGTTCGTTGCTGACAATGCAATAAAATTGAGAGAAATTCATATCACAATTGTAGAGGACAACCTGGTAATTCACAATGTGGAAAGCATCAGCCTGACTACCATTGCTCGGACTATGACCAAACTCAGAGTTGTACACAGTTCCTTTTGAAAGGTCAAGGAACTCCGGCACGTCCAGGTATGGTGTCTATCCAATGTCTTGTTCTATAGTGAGTTTTACACTATGCTACTCTACATGTAAACATGGGTTACAGTACATACAGTAGGACACACTGTGTTTTTTTCCCAGAGAGTCATAGAGTTGGAGGCTAATCAGACCCCACATGAAATCATTTATGTTGACGAGGCAGAGTTTATCCTGGCAAAAACACGTCGGCGGGGAAGAAACGTAATCGGGAAAAGGGCCACCGTTGATGTGCCGGGTGTCACGCCCTGGCCTTATTATTCTTTGTTTTCTTGATTATTTTAGTTAGGTCAGGGTGTGACATGGGGAATGTTTATGTTTTGTTGGTTTTGGGTGTTTATTTGGTAAAGGGGTTATGGGGTGTAGTAGATGGTTTTGTGTTGAGTGTATATGTCTAGCGTTGTCTATGTTGGTTAGTTATCTAGGAGAGTCTATGGTTACCTGAATGAGTTCCCAATTAGAGACAGCTGATTTCGGTTGTCTCTGATTGGGAGCCTTATTTAGGGTAGCCATAGGCTCTCATTGGTTGTGGGTAATTGTCTATGTAAGAACGTTAGTAGCCTGTATGTTTGTGCACAACGTTTGTAGCTTCACGGTCGTTTTGTTATTTTGTTGTTTTGTTAAAGTGTTTTTGTGTCGTGTTCATCTTCGTGTTAAAATAAAAGAAGATGGCATATTTTCCAACTGCTGCATTTTGGTCCGTTAATCCGCCACACGATCGTGACAGAATTACCCACCATAGGACCAAGCGGCATGACCAGCGGCAACAGGAGAAATACAAGGATTCATGGACATGGGAGGAAATTTTAGACCGGGAGGTACCAGGAGAATATAACCGCCCCAAAGCTGAGCTGGAGGCAGCGAAAGCAGAGAGGCGGCGATATGAGGAGCTAGCTCGGAGACAGGAAAGGGAACCTACAAAGGATCTGGGCTACACTACGTGGGAGGAGATCGACAGGTGGGCGATCAACCCAGGGAGAGTGCCGGAGCCCGCCTGGGATTCTCTGGCGCAGTGCGAGGAGGGATACCGGCGAATGGAGGCAGCACGACGAAGCGGTAGGAAGCCTGTGGGAAAACCCAAAAAAAATCTTTGGGGGGGGCTTAAAGGGAGAGTGGCGAGGTCAGGTAGGAAACCTGCGCCTACTCCCTGTAATTACCGTGGAGAGCGAGAGTACGGGCAGACACCGTGTTACGCAGTAGAGCGCACGGTGTCTCCTGTACGTGTGCATAGCCCGGTGCGGGTTATTCCACCTCCCCGCACTGGCAGGGCTAGATTGAGTATTGAGCCGGATGTCATGAAGCCGGCCCTACATATCTGGCCACCAGTGCGTCTCCTCGGGCCGGTTTACATGGCACCAGCCTTACGCATGGTGTCCCCGGTTCGCCTACATAGCCCGGTGCGGGTTATTCCACCTCCCCCCACTGGTCGGGCAACGGGGAGCATTCAACCAGGTAAGGTTGGTCAGGCTCAATGCTCAAGGGAGCCAATACGCCTGCACGGTCCGGTATTTCCGGCGCCACCTCCCCGCCCCAGTTCAGTGCCACCAGTGCCTACACCACGTAACAGGCTTCCAGTGTGTCTCCAGAGCCCTGTTCCTCCTCCACGCACTCGTCCTATGGTGCGTGTCTCCAGCCCGGTATCACCAATTCCGGCACCACGCACTAAGCCTCTTGTGCGTCTCCAGAGTCCTGTGCATCCTGTTGCTGCTCCCTGCATTAGCCCTGAGATGCGTGTCCCCAGTCCGGTACCACCAGTTCCGGCCCCACGCACTAGGCCTAATGTGCGTCCCCAGGGTCCAGTATGCCCTGTTCCTGCTCCCCGCACTAGCCCTGAGATGCGTGTCCCCAGCCCGGTGCCACCAGTCCCGGCACCACGCACCAGGCCTACAGTGCGCCTCAGCCGGCAGGAGTCTGCCGTCTGCACAGCGATGACTGAACTGCTCGTCTCCCCAGCGCCATCTGAGCCATCCGTCTCCCCAGCGCCATCTGAGCCATCCGTCTCCCCAGCGCCATCTGAGCCATCCGTCTGCAATGAGCCTGCAAAGCCGCCCGTCTGCCATGAGCCTGCAAAGCCGCCCGTCTGCCATGAGCCCACTGAGCCGTCCGCCAGACAGGAGCCGCTAGAGCCGCCAGCCAGACAGGAGCCGCTAGAGCCGTCCGTCAGACAGGATCTGCCAGAGCCGCCAACCAGACAGGATCTGCCAGAGCCGCCAACCAGACAGGATCTGCCAGAGCCGCCAACCAGACAGGAGCAGCCAGATCAGTCAGCCAGCCATGAGCAGCCAGATCCGTCAGCCAGCCATGAGCAGCCAGATCCGTCAGCTAGCCATGAGCAGCCAGATCCGTCAGCCAGCCATGAGCAGCCAGATCCGTCAGCTAGCCATGAGCAGCCAGATCCGTCAGCTAGCCATGAGCAGCCAGATCCGTCAGCTAGCCATGAGCAGCCAGATCCGTCAGCTAGCCATGAGCAGCCAGATCCGTCAGCTAGCCATGAGCAGCCAAATCCGTCAGCTAGCCATGAGCAGCCAGATCCGTCAGCCAGCCATGGGCCATCCCTCAGTCCGGAGCTGCAGTCCTTCAGTCCGGAGCTGCAGTCCTTCAGTCCGGAGCTGCAGTCCCTCAGTCCGGAGCTGCCATTCTTCAGTCCGGAGCTGCCCCTTATCCTGGTGCTGCCCCTTACCCTGGTGCTGCCCCTTACCCTGGTGCTGCCCCTTACCCTGGTACTGCCCCTGACCCTGGTACTGTCCCTGACCCTAGTACTGCCCCTGACCCTGGTACTGCCTCTTACCCTGGTACTGCCCCTTAGTCCGGAACTGCCCCTGAATGCAATGGGGTTAAGGTGGAGGGGGGTCGTTTGGAGGAAGCCTAGGAGGTGTTTAGGTACTGTGGTGACGTGGGGACCGCGACCAGAGCCGGAGCCGCCACCGTGGATGGAAGCCCACCCAGACCCTCCCCTAGACTGTGTATGGTGCGCCCGGAGTTCGCGCCTCAAGGGGGGGGTTATGTCACGCCCTGGCCTTATTATTCTTTGTTTTCTTGATTATTTTAGTTAGGTCAGGGTGTGACATGGGGAATGTTTATGTTTTGTTGGTTTTGGGTGTTTATTTGGTAAAGGGGTTATGGGGTGTAGTAGATGGTTTTGTGTTGAGTGTATATGTCTAGCGTTGTCTATGTTGGTTAGTTATCTAGGAGAGTCTATGGTTACCTGAATGAGTTCCCAATTAGAGACAGCTGATTTCGGTTGTCTCTGATTGGGAGCCTTATTTAGGGTAGCCATAGGCTCTCATTGGTTGTGGGTAATTGTCTATGTAAGAACGTTAGTAGCCTGTATGTTTGTGCACAACGTTTGTAGCTTCACGGTCGTTTTGTTATTTTGTTGTTTTGTTAAAGTGTTTTTGTGTCGTGTTCATCTTCGTGTTAAAATAAAAGAAGATGGCATATTTTCCAACTGCTGCATTTTGGTCCGTTAATCCGCCACACGATCGTGACACCGGGTCAGAGAGGAGCAAATATCACAATGTGTGCTGCAATCTCGGGTGTTGGTTTGGTCCTGCAGAAATGCCAGATTGGATCCTACAACACTGAGCGCCTTCTTTTGTTTTTAGATGACATCCACCAACAACTGGTGCCAGAAGCAGAAAGGGAACAGGTGGGAGGAAACATGAGGACATTTGTGATTGCCTGGGACAATGTAGCATTCCACCATTCACATGCAATCACAAACTGGTTTCCAGCCCATCCAAGAATGGTTTCCCTTTTCCTCCCCCCCTACTCGCCTCTCCTCAACCCCATTGAGGTATTTTTTTTTGCCTGGAGGTGTAAAGTGTATGATCATCGGCCACATGACCAAATGTCCCTCCTGGATGCAATGGATGCCGGCTGCAGAGACATCTCAGCTGAAGACTGCCAGGGGTGGATAAAGTATGCCAAGCGTTTCTATCCAAGGTGCATAGCGAGAGATGACATAAGATGGCAAAATGCTAAAGATCATATAGATTAAAACAGAACTGTGAATTTTAGTTTTTTCCCCTTCTGTGCCTTTTTTTTTTTTTACACGTTTGGAACCAAAGACCATGTATGTTGGATTTTTTGTTGATTACTGGCAGCAATTTCATGTTGCTAATAAAGCTTTTACTGCAGCAATTCTGTCACTTACTATATTTTGCTACTGTACATTCTATAAAGTAAAGATGACTCATTCACTTTTAGACAGTATGTTGCCAAAACTGCACACATTCGACACTCAACCAAAAAATGAAGAGTGGTTTCCAGTAAAAGGAAAGTGAATTATAAAAATATATATATTTCATATTGTATGCAGGTAGAACTGAAATTTTTTAAGTAATGCAGTTTTTGTAATGCCATCAAATGTTAGTATTTTAAAAGTCATTGTGCTATGATTGACTATACAGTTGACTATACAGTTGAAGTCAGAAGTTTATATACACCTTAGCCAAATACATTTAAACACAGTTTTTCACAATTCCTGACATTTAATCCTAGTAAAAATTACCTGTTTTATAGGTCAGTTAGGATCACCACTTTATTTGAAAAATGTGAAATGTCAGAATAATAGTAGAGAGAATTATTTATTTCATCTTTCATTTCTTTCATCACATTCCCAGTGGGTAAGAAGTTGACATACACTCAATTAGTATTTGGTAGCATTGCCTTCACATTTTTTAACTTGGGTTAAACGTTTTGGGTAGCTTTCCACAAGCTTCTTGTGAAGTATGCTTCTGGTCATTATCCATTTGGAAGACCCATTTGCGACCAAGCTTCAACTTCCTGACTGATGTCTTGAGATGTTGCTTCAATATATCTACATAATTTTCCTGCCTCATGATGCTATCTATTTTGTGAAGTGCACCAGTCCCTCCTGCAGCAAATCACCCCCACATTTACATTTACATTTAAGTCATTTAGCAGACGCTCTTATCCAGAGCGACTTACAAATTGGTGCATTCACCTTATGATATCCAGTCGAACAACCACTTTACAATAGTGCATCTAACTCTTTTAAGGGGGGGGGGTTAGAAGGATTACTTTATCCTATCCTAGGTATTCCTTAAAGAGGTGGGGTTTCAGGTGTCTCCGGAAGGTGGTGATTGACTCCGCTGACCTGGCGTCGTGAGGGAGTTTGTTCCACCATTGGGGTGCCAGAGCAGCGGACAGTTTTGACTGGGCTGAGCGGGAACTGTACTTCCTCAGAGGTAGGGAGGCGAGCAGGCCAGAGGTGGATGAACGCAGTGCCCTTGTTTGGGTGTAGGGCCTGATCAGAGCCTGAAGGTACGGAGGTGCCGTTCCCCTCACAGCTCCGTAGGCAAGCACCATGGTCTTGTAGCGGATGCGAGCTTCAACTGGAAGCCAGTGGAGAGAGCGGAGGAGCGGGGTGACGTGAGAGAACTTGGGAAAGTTGAACACCAGACGGGCTGCGGCGTTCTGGATGAGTTGTAGGGGTTTAATGGCACAGGCAGGGAGCCCAGCCAACAGCGAGTTGCAGTAATCCAGACGGGAGATGACAAGTGCCTGGATTAGGACCTGCGCCGCTTCCTGCGTGAGGCAGGGTCGTACTCTGCGAATGTTGTAGAGCATGAACCTACAGGAACGGGTCACCGCCTTGATGTTAGTTGAGAACGACAGGGTGTTGTCCAGGATCACGCCAAGGTTCTTAGCACTCTGGGAGGAGGACACAATGGAGTTGTCAACCGTGATGGCGAGATCATGGAACGGGCAGTCCTTCCCCGGGAGGAAGAGCAGCTCCGTCTTGCCGAGGTTCAGCTTGAGGTGGTGATCCGTCATCCACACTGATATGTCTGCCAGACATGCAGAGATGCGATTCGCCACCTGGTTATCAGAGGGGGGAAAGGAGAAGATTAATTGTGTGTCGTCTGCATAGCAATGATAGGAGAGACCATGTGAGGATATGACAGAGCCAAGTGACTTGGTGTATAGCGAGAATAGGAGAGGGCCTAGAACAGAGCCCTGGGGGACACCAGTGGTGAGAGCACGTGGTGCGGAGACAGATTCTCGCCACGCCACCTGGTAGGAGCGACCTGTCAGGTAGGACGCAATCCAAGCGTGGGCCGCGCCGGAGATGCCCAACTCGGAGAGGGTGGAGAGGAGGATCTGATGGTTCACAGTATCAAAGGCAGCCGATAGGTCTAGAAGGATGAGAGCAGAGGAGAGAGAGTTAGCTTTAGCAGTGCGGAGCGCCTCCGTGACACAGAGAAGAGCAGTCTCAGTTGAATGACTAGTCTTGAAACCTGACTGATTTGGATCAAGAAGGTCATTCTGAGAGAGATAGCAGGAGAGCTGGCCAAGGACGGCACGTTCAAGAGTTTTGGAGAGAAAAGAAAGAAGGGATACTGGTCTGTAGTTGTTGACATCGGAGGGATCGAGTGTAGGTTTTTTCAGAAGGGGTGCAACTCTCGCTCTCTTGAAGACAGAAGGGACGTAGCCAGCGGTCAAGGATGACAACATGATGCTGCCACCCCCGTGCTTCACGGTTGGGATGGTGTTCTTCAGCTTGCAAGCCTCCCCCTTTTTCCTCCAAACATAACGATGGTCATTATGGCCAAGTTCTATTTTTGTTTGATCAGACCAGGGGACATTTCTCCAAAAAGTATGATCTTTGTCCCCATGTGCAGTTGCAAACCGTTGTCTGGCTTTTTCATGGTGGTTTTGGAGCAGTGGCTTCTTCCTTGCTGACCGACCTTTCAGGTAATGTCGATATAGGACTCGTTTTACTGTGGATATAGATACTTTTGTACCTGTTTCCTCCAGCATCTTCACAAGATCCTTTGCTGTTGTTCTGGGATTGATTTTGTCACGCCCTGACCATAGAGAGCTTTTATTCTCTATGTTGGTTAGGTCGGGGTGTGATTTAAGGGTAGGTTATCTAGGTGAATTATATTTCTATGTTGGCCTAGTATGGTTCCCAATCAGAGGCAGCTGTTGATCGTTGTCTCTGATTGGGGATAATATTTAGGTAGCCATTTCCCATTGTGCTTTGTGGGATCTTGTCTATGTTTAGTTGCCTGTGAGCATTATTATAGCTTCACGTTTCGTTTGTTCTTTGAAGTTTTCTATTCCATAATAAAGGATGGAAACATACCACGCTGCATCTTGATCTACTCCTTATGACGAACGTGACAGATATGCACTTTTCACACCAAAGTACGTTCATCTCTAGGAGACAGAACACATCTCCTTCCTGAGCCGTATGGCGGCTGCGTGGTCACATGGTGTTTATAGTTGTGTACTATTGTTCGTACGGAAATTAGTCCCAAGGGTGAACCAGAGTTGTGGAGGTCTACAATTTTTTTCTGAGGTCTTGGCTGATTTCTTTTGATTTTCCCATGTTGTCAAGCAAAGAGGCACTGAGTTTGAAGGTAGGCCTTGAAATGCATCCACAGGTACACCTCCAATTGACTCAAATTATGTCAATTAGCCTATCAGAATCTTCTAAAGCCATGACATATTTTCTGGAATTTTGCAAGCTGTTTAAAGGCACAGTCAACTTAGTGTATGTAAACTTCTGACCCACTGGAATTGTGATACAGTGAAATAATCTGTCTGTAAACAATTTTTGAAAAAATTACTTGTGTCATGCACAAAGTAGATGTCCTAACCGACTTGCCAAAACTATAGATTGTTAACAAGAAGTTTGTGGAGTGGTTGAAAAACGAGTTTTGATGACTCCAACCTAAGTGTATGTAAACTTCCGACTTCAACTGTATGTTCCTCTTGGATAGAAAACATGTGCTAGTGTTAAGACAGAATGATTAGATAATGAGTCGGGTTTGTCGTGTTTTGATAGAGTTAGTGTATGTAGAGAACGTTTCTTTGCATTTTGAAATGTAGAGTTGGTATTTAATGAACAAAATGTGGTTCTGAGCAGAAAATTAACTATTTGGCTAATTGTGTGATGTAGGTGTGTGTTGATGTGTCAAGAGTTTAGAAAAAGTATCTGTTTTTAGAGATGAAATTTTTATAGATCCTTTGCAAAGTCTGCTGTACATGATGACCTCATGAGCGAAGGCTGTAATGCATGAACTATTGACATATGTAAAGACCACGTAATCAAATATAATTGTATTTATCAAATGCGCCGAGTACAACAGGTTACCGTGAAAAGCTTACTTACGAACCCTTTCCCAAAGCAGATATATAAAATAATAAACATTTGCTAAATAGCAAAAAGGAAATATTAACTTGAATAATTATAACGAGGCTATATACAAGGAGTACAGGTACCGAGTTAGGGTTACGTGCAGGGGTACGAGCTAGTTGAGGTATTTTAGGTTATATGTACATGTAGGTAGGAGTAAAAGTGACTAGACAATCGGGATAGATAACAGAGTAGCAGCAGCGTATTATATGTGAAGAGTGTGAAAGTGTGTCCATGTGTGAGTACGTAGGTGTGTGTTGGAATGTCAGTGCAGTATGTGTGTGGGTAGAGTCCAGTGAGGGTGCACAGAGCCAGTGCAAGAGAGTCTGTGCAAAAAGAAGGAGATCGATGCAAATAGTCCGGGTAGCCATTTGATTAACTGTTTAGCTGTCTTATGGCTTGGGGGTAAAAGCTGCTCAGGAGCCTTTTGGTCCCAGACTTGGCGCTCCGGAACCACTTGCTGTGCGGTAGCAGAAAGAACAGTTTATGACTTGGGTGGCTGGACTCTTATAACATTTTTAGGGCCTTCATCTGACACCGCCTGGCATAGAGGTCCTGGATGGCAGGAAGCTCTGCCCCATGATGTACTCGGGACATACGCGCTACCCTCTGTAGCGCCTTATAGTCGGATGCCAAGCAATTGCCATAATACGATTCATAGATGATACGTTTTGCACTGTTTTTAACAGTAGGCATTACGAAAGTGCACAATATCCCTCATGAAGTAATTAGCTATCGTTTAACTTTGACAATGATGTACACTGCCAAGTATAGATTTGTGTGTCCATACTATTGTTTGCATATTACTGTATTTTCTGGCTTTTTTCCCCTCCTCTCTGCAGAAAAAGAGCAAGCTGCACTATCACATAGCCGTGATCATAAACTACATGGGACATTGTATCTCTCTGGCAGCCCTGCTGGTGGCCTTCATCCTCTTTATGAGGCTGAGGTGAGTGACACTGTCGTCCTCCTATCATTCCTCCATCATGTCAACACATCATATAACAGAAATGGATAACAGCACGACACCCGCCTGCTACGTTCCTTCACGTTCCTCCATCATATCAACACATCCTGCGTTCTGATGTCACACCCACACGAACCCGTAGCCTTGGTTACGGCTAAGTGTTTCATACTCAATCCAATACAACACGAAACAGTAACAGTATGAAACCGAGAAGAAAATACCATTATAACATAGATCGTAATACTCTATAATAATCCTACCAAGATTCATGTTATTTTATGGCTCAGTAGACAGGATCCCACGTTCTTGTGCTCGATACTTGTCACTCACCGGGGGGGGGGTATGTCATTATGTGTAACACCAGCCCGGCCCTCAACCCTGCAGTGCATGCTCTGGCATGACCCATCTCTGTCTAAATTGATTTTCTGACTCATGACAAGGTTGGATGAATGAGGTGGTGAATGTAATGCAGCGCTGGTTTGACCTAGGTGTAATGTAGCCTTGTTCGGTTCTGTCCAGCATATTAGTGAAGTGTGTCCTGCTGGAGTGTCGTGTATTATTCAAATACATTCACACACACAGGCAGGCACGCATGAACGAACACACACACACACACATGGACAAATCCACTCTGAGACTCAAACCCATGTTCACACAACCGCAATCTTGTTTTGTGAGAGGAGAGAGAGACTGTTTCATTCTGGACTCCCAGGGCTCAACCCGCTGGGCAAAAACTGGTTGAGTCAACGTTGTTTCCACGTAATTTCAACCAAACAATGTGATGACGTTGAATCAACGTGGAGAAGTGATTGGATTTGAAAAAAGTCATCAACGTAAGGGAATTGTTTTACCTCAATCCAATGACAATGACATGGTGATTTTTTAAACATTTTATTTCACATTGAGTTCATGTTAGTTGACAACTCAACCAAATGTAAACCAAAACTAGATGCTGAAATGATGTCTGTTTGGGAAGGTGTTGACCAGTGAAGGCACTGTGCGGTGGTGAAAGCAGTGATACGTGACAAACAGCATGTCACTAACAACCCAACATGTCAGTCAGCCAAAAACCACGCATGTCTGTGTTCTCTCAAAGGCCACACCAACACAGATTATCTGGACTCTGAGATTAAACATATAGTGTAAGAGATTGTTTAGAAGAGATTATCCTGGATTAATCTGGTCCGATTTAATTTCAGCAAGATACTGTCTCACTGCTTCAATTGCTCCAATCAAGAAGTCTCATTTGAGTTGAGACAACAGAGGAAGATTTTTTTGGTCTGGTTTGGTCTGGTTAAAATAGTTACATCTTCAACATCAGTGCCCTGTTCATTAACCTCTTACCATCTCAGCTAATATGGAGAGTGGTGTGTCATAAAGCTTTTGGGATTGGTCGTACTGCATGTATGTAGAGAATAGCCAAAGTAACGTAGCAGACAGGCCCGGCCAGCGCTGGTCTACTGTTTACTTCCTAAACTGAAATGAAACAGCTAGCAGGAACAGATGTCTGGGATGGACACACACACACACACACACACACACACACACACACACACACACACACACACACACACACACACACACACACACACACACACACACACACACACACACACACACACACACACACACACACACACACACACACCCTGAGACTTCATTACTCCTTCTCCACTCACGGCCTGTTTTATCTTTTCATTTGATCTGGCTGTGATAAAGCTGTCCTTTTTAATATTTCATACACACATGTTTTTGTGGGGGGGCTCTAAAGCCCCTCTAGCTACTTCACGGGTATAGACCTCTCCCAGGAGAATGGTAGCTGTGTGAGTCATACATTGTACGTACTGTAACGGCAGAAGAAATGTCCCCGAAAGGAGTACTTTCTCATTCACATGCCTCGTTTCGATAGATTATAGGCCTTCAATGTCTTCTGGCATAAAATCGAAAGTCAAAAGGTGCGTTTTTCTTTTTACATCCTTGAAACGGAGTTATTTTCTATATCCTCCTTTTATATCCTCTCTAATCTGCTCTTCAGGACTGATTACAAAATCGATAATACAATTTGAAGGATTATCAGATTACGGAGATTAATCAAAATAGCTTCCCTGCCTGAATGCATTGTACAGTTAAAAAAACAATGCACATCAGTGTCACTCCTGAGTGCATACGCTCTTCTTTGATCATGCAATGCTTTGCTGTACAGTATCAGTGCATTCAATGCATGCGGATTGTTTGGGTAGCTCGGCCAAGGAAACCACTTTTAAGAGGTTTAGTGTCTGCACATAAGCTTCGGTAACACTTTGTTTGGATAGTCCTAAACCTCCTATTCAAACTCAGTGAAGACCCCCAGGCCTGGTTTAGTGTGCGGACAAGTTTAGATTGAATGACTTGAGGTTATTTTCAGTCCGGGAACACCAACGGTAAGAAGAGGGTAAACCCATTGCTCTGCCTACTTGTTCAAGCCTCACTGAGTTAAGGCACCCAACGCACTGTGAACGGTATTGCCGAGTTTGAGTTGTAGACAAAGCATCCGTGGGAGCACACTTCTGCTTCGCCCCTCCTTTCGTTCACACCTGCTGACATTTGGGAAGATACTGCCGAGCACTGAAATACACAGACGCGTACGTGTAAAAGAGGTAAAGGTGCTTTCGTATGGGACGAGGGCTTAGTTGTTTGTGTGGGGACATCAGCTGACATGTATCGAATTGTGTTGAATTGGGCGGACCTAAATTACTTTCGCGTTATACACATGTGGATATTTCTTGTGCACAAGTTTTGTGATTGCCTCCACTTGGAAACGTCGTACACAACTTCATGATTCGTCAATTATTTTAACACTTCAGTGATTACGAAAGGGGAAACAACGACTTTAGATCATCATTGACTTTCCACTGATCCCTGAACTAGGAGGACCTGGCGGATTCTATTCCCGTCCATACTGACGTAGCAGCAGGATGAAGAGACGGGGGGGATGTAGAGGATAGGAGGCTACAGACCTCAGAGACACATGGTCTCAGTGTGAAGTGATGGCCCCTGGCCAGCTTTCCTCAGCTCCCCAGTGAACTGAGAAACGCACCGACAGCGAACATACCCAGGACCCCAGCACTGCACTGGCAGGGTGTTACCAACGCAGTGATATGCCATTTGGACTGTGAAACACACCAGGGGGAATCTGCGTCAGTGGAAAAGGACAAGCAGAGCAGCACTGCTGTCATCCACTAATGGAAAACCCCCTGTTGTGAAAACGACAGAGGCGTTATTCACGTAGCTAACCAGTATCTTTGCCTGATCTATCCCCCCTCATTTTGTTAACAGGTTAAAGGAGCAGGCGCTTATACAACCGGGTCTCAGAGCATTTTGTATTATTTTGTATGTAAATCCGAGACTCCATTTATCAAATCAAATTGTATTAGTCACATGCGCCGAATACAACAGTGAAACGCTTATGATATTCTAAGTTTCGTATAGTATGTATTAATTTGTGGATGTCCATCGCATATTTCGTATGATATGTTATGAATTACAATTCGTATTATATGCTATGAATAATAACTGTATGATATGTTAACAATTCTAGCTAGGTGGCTAATGTTATTTAGCTCACTAACATTAGCTAGGCTAGGGGTTCAAATCAAATCAAATTTTATTAGTCACATGCTCCGTATACAACAGGTGTAGACTTTACAGTGAAATGCTTACTTAGGAGCCCCCAACCAACAATGCAGTGTAAAAAAATATGGACAAGAATAAGAGATTAAAGAGCAGCAGTAAAACAACAATAACGAGACTATATACAGGAGGGTACCAGTTCAGAGTCAATGTGAGGGGGCACCGGTTAGTTGAGGTAGTATGTAGGTAGAGTTATTGAAGTGACTATGCATGGGATGACAACAACAGAAAGTAGCAGTGGTGTAAAGAGGGTGAGGTGGGGTGGGAAGGCAATGCAAATAGTCTGGGTAGCCAATTGATTAGATGTTCAGGAGTCTTATGGCTTGGGGTAGAAGCTGTTTAGAAGCCTCTTGGACCTAGACTTGGCGCTCCGGTACCGCTTGCCGTACGGTAGCAGAGAGAACATTTTATGACTAGGGTGGCTGGAGTCTTTGAACATTTTTAGGGCCTCCTCTGACACCACCTGGTATAGAGGTCCTGGATGGCTGGAATCATGGCCCCAGTGATGTGCTGGGCCGTTCGCACTACCCTCTGTAGTGCCTCTTCATCCTGCTGCTGAGGCCGAGCAGTTGCCATACCAGGCGGTGATGCAACCAGTCAGGATGCTCTCAATGGTGCAGCTGTAGAACCTTTTGAGGATCTGAGGAGCCATGATAGATAGGGTTAGGGTTAAGTTTAGGAGTTAGGTTAAAGAGTTAAACTAGGGTTAACGGTTATGGGAAGGGTTAGGGGAAGGGTTCGCTAACATGCTAAGTAGTTGAAAAGTAGCTAAAAAGTAGCAAAATGCTTCTGATTAGCTAAAATGCTCAAGTTATCTGTGATAATTTTTGAACTCGCAACCTTTGAGTAGCTAGATATTCCCGTTATATGCCTACCCATCCACCCCGACCAGCCACCCCGACCAGCCACCTTCCTTTTGTTTTTGCCTTAGGTAAACATATGTCTTATGTAACAAAACGTAACATATCATACTAAATGGAGTGTCTCAGATGTATGTACAGAATCATACGAAATGCTCTAAGACCAGGTTGGTTTGCAGCAAAATGCCCATGACGCTGTCCAAGTTCGTTCACAGTGGGGAGGGGGTTTAAAGCATGAAACAGGAAATGCTGCTGCTTTCAAGAACGTGCATAGTGAAGATACAGGACTCCCTGGGGAGAGGGAAATTAACCAAGAGTTAGGCCAGTGAGATTAGAGGAACTGTGGTGATGTGGGAAGGGGTTTGCTGTCAACCCTACTGTACCACTAGGCCCTTGAGATCACATGTAGTAAGGATCCACTCAGCACAGAGCCCTGGGCTGTACAGCAGCTCAAACTCCCTCAAAACTGTGATACTATTCATATAATAAAGTGTAAGACATAAGCCCGTGTTCTCACTTGGAACAAACGTGGCGGAACTTTGGATCCCAAAGCAGCTGCTCGCCCACTTTCAGAGCTCGCATCCTAGTGTGATGGCTGGAGTGGTGCCTGTCAGTGATTGTCACAGCTCACCTGGCACTGGCTGGCATCGACACATCAGACAAAAAGCTGTCTAGCCTAGTGCCAGTCAATGTTTCACCATGGCATTATTTTTTATTAACTTTGCTTGAGCCCACTCCATTAGAGTCAGTTTGCAGAGGTCCAGTTCAAACATGTTGTTAAAGACCTTTGTTGCCAAGGTACCGAACATGAACTTAACATCAGCATTGAATCAAGCTGCAAATCATTGACGTAAATACAGCACCCTGTTGAAAGGGACAGTCTGCTACCAAAAAGATAAAGTAAAGCAAAAAGCGGCAGAGATACTGTACCACACCACTTCTACCCAACTTAGAGATGTCCTCATTGTAAACCAAGGCACTTTTGCGGTTACTTAAAGGGGACGATTACAGGCTTGTTTTAACAGCGATGTGGCATGTTTTTTCCTGGAGTGGGGTCCCTGATCCCGCTTTCTTTTTTTACAAGAGCCCAGCGCTCAGAAATATGAAACAGAGCCTTCAGCCCACTGCTGGTTAGTGCCTCAAAGGGCTTCCTGAGGTAGCCAATGGCACTATGTTCAGTCTTTATTTGGTTTAATGGATCTTAGCCACGTGTCTGTCTAATTTCACTTCGCTTCACTAACGACTTTTTTAAACTAATTCTACCCTAACCAGAGTACTAATTACATAGTTTGGGACATCGAACTGTAGCACCTTCCAAAAGCGTAATGAATGTTGCGTACCAACAACGTCAAGGGCAAATCTGATGGCCAGAGAAGGGGAGAGGCTGAGGAGATTAAAGTCATGCCCTTAATCCTTACAACTCCATAAAGAGACTTCTTGGTGATTGGGGTGATGGGAGTCATTTATGACAACCTTCAAGGCATTCTGGAACAACATGGGACCATTGATTGTGCTACTTTGCTTCAATACCCAGGTACTCTCTAACCTTGAGGACGAGGTCGTTTTAGTCATCGAGTCATTATAGAGAGACCCGGTGACCCATCTAAGGTAAGCCATTATCTTGATGGGTAACCTGTACTCACACACATAGACACACAACTCACACACATGCACACATGCACACACACACACACACACACACACGTGCAATTCCCATTCCCCACACACACTCCAGCGTTACATCCTCCTGAAAAGGTCAAGTCCAATAGCCTGCTGTTGAGCAAGCAGACGCACTAACCAGTCACACAGATAGCTGACTTGACTCTAGTGTAAACACGTGATGTTTGTTCATCAACGTATTTGACGTTGGGGGATGAAATAATACTTATTAATGGCTCAACAGACCCCATTTCTGCGATCTGGGTTAATGGTGTATAATGTAATATACATGAATAGAAATTGACTGAAAGAACCAGTCAATTCTCCTTTATACTGATTCAGAATCACTTTATCTGGTAATGCACAATGGCAGAAGTGTGGTATATCAAAAATAACATAATTCTTCTCCTTTTTTTACCAAGACTGGAACTTGCTGTAAGCCTAAATAAAAAAAACAAGGAAGGGATGACTCCCTATGTCTCTCTGCTGAGTAAACTGAACTCACATGTTCATCTCATTCTGCTAGAAGTTAGTGATTCAGAGAATCTCTGACCTTTAATTATTGGATTTCTGCCATATGACACACAAGGGAATAGTTAGCCCAGATATGATCTCTTTATATATTAATAATACAAACCCAAGCTGGGGCCTCGGTTGACATTTTCGGCTGCCCATGAGACCTGCACATGTGTGGTGGTGTTGTTTACCCGTGTGTGCCTGCTCTGGGAGGCAGGATTCTGGGGTGAGGGGTCATGGGAGGCTTCAGCTTGACCAGGTGGTGTCTTGAAACGGCTTGTTGCAGTGGAAGCCCCGTCATAGTTCAACAGCAGGTGACGGCTACTCAAACTCAAAATGAAAATGTAATTGAGCTTTACAAAGTACTAAGGTACGCCTCACATGCAAACTTAAGTAAAAATACTACAAAGTACTTCTTAAGTAGTTTTCTTGGGTATCTGTACTTTACAATTTATATTTATGACAACTTTTACTTTTACTTTACTACATTCCTAAAGTAAATAATGTCCTTTTTACTCCATACATTTTCCCTGACACCCAAAAGTATTTGTTACATTTTGAATGCTTGGAAAATGGTCAAATTCACACACTTATCAAGAGAACATCCCTGGTCAGCCCTACTGCCTCTGATCTGGCGAACTCACCAAACACAAATGCTTTGTTTGTAAATGATTGTCTAAGTGTTGGAGTGTGCTGCTGGCGATCCGTAAATTTAAAAAACAAGAAAATCGTGCTGTCTGGTTTGCTTAGTATAAGGAATTTGAAATGATTTATGCTTTTACTTTTGCTTTTGATACTTAAGTATATTTAAAACGAAATACTTTTTGACTTTTACTCAAGTAGTATTTACTTTCACTATTACTTGAGTCATTTTCTATTAAGGTTTCTTTACTTTTACTTAAGCATAACAATTGGGTACTTTTTCCACCACTGCAAACTTACATATATACACATACACATGCACACAAACACACACACGAACTTGTCGATTACTATTCCCTATCGATTACTATTGCCACAACAAACAGGAAATGATTAGGTGATTCCAGTGCACCCAGAAATCTATTTGAACCATTTCAAAATCAGAACTTTAACCAAAAGGGTACATCGATGACAATGTATTATTCAAGTAGCTATGATGTATTATGCATTGGTGCTTGTGCCTAGTGTTGTATTAGAGTAGTAGACGATACAGAATAGAATGAACGAGAATATAACATCCCATAGAACATGTCAAAAATAGAACACAGTGTAGAACAGAACATCTCTAATGAGTTCTAGGTGGGAATACTTATGTAGCCACTGCATGTGGTGGATGTTGATATGCATAATATCCTGTTCTGGTAAACCGCTTTAGATATACTGTACATGGTATTTAGCTCAGCTGCAGCCTCATTGGTGTGGTTTGAACCTCATTTTCTGGTAGGACTGCTCTGGGATTGAATGGTCTTGGTTTTACCACACTTGTGGCCATGCCTCCATATTTACCCAGCCCAGTGTGGCTTTAAACACTGCACCACACTCCAGCTCTTTTTCACAGTCCCATTTAACTTCTTGTGAAGTAATCTGTTATTCTGCAGATCCCTGCTGCTCAGCTATGCTTGGTGGTTAGAGTCTGGATGCTGGAGTTGGAAGTAACAACGTGAAGTGTGTCCGATTTTGACAAGGTTCTGTTGCCAGAGATTTGAACTACGACTGAGCCCAGAGAACAGAAAGCAAGTGTGTGTGTGTGTGTGCGTAACTTGGTCTCAGGGCAATTTGTTTTATTCTGTGACACTCCATTTAGTAATATATGTTACATTGTGTTAAATTACATTATGAATGGAATAGCAGTCGTACAATATCATATGAATTAGAGGACTTATAGCAGGGTTCCCCAACTGTTGGCCCGCGGGTGCTTTTATTATGGCCCCCCCGAGTATATAAAAAATATATATATATTCGAATTTGCATTGTTGGACATAAAAGACTGTAAAAACACCAGCAAGTCTGCTCAATTGGATGATGTAAGTTATCATAGGTCTTGGAAGTCATATAGTATTCTACGCATTTCTCTAAAACCAGGCTGCTTGTTGCGTCTTAACAACAAAGGAGAATTACGGGGAGAATTTACGTTGGTGGTTAGGTGAACAAACTACAAAAGGTTCGGATCATTTACATTAAAGGTTGGGGGAACTAAAGCGACAGAGGTTAGGTGAATTTACATAGAAGGATAGTTGAATTGGGTTAAGTTTGGAATAAGGGTTAGTGGAAGGGTTAGCTAAAATACTACAGTTTTTCCTGACACGATTCCAACACGCAACCTTTGCATTGCTAGACAGTTGCGCATTACACTTACCCATCCTCCTTGACCAACCTCCCTACTTTTGTTTCTGTCTGAAGTAGCTAGACTATTAGTAGGTATCATGAGTCTTGCAGGTGCTCAGAAATATGTAAAGTATGTTTCATATGGCTCTGAGGCCAGGCTGGTGTGTGTGCGTATCAATTCCTCATTCCGAACCTCCGCATATAGCCTGGGTCCCCATACAGAGAAGCTTGTTTCTCTTCATTTAGATAAGGGCTACATCACTGCTGGTGGTGTGGGTGTGTTTGATAATTTAGTATGTAGAGTTTCTCTTGTCATTCATGGAGCTAGGCAACAGCTTGACAGTCTTGGCATGTTCTCAATAGAGATAGATAGAGGGTGTGTCCCAAATGGCCCCGTATTCCCTATATAGTGCACTACTTTTGACCAGCCCCCTAGTCAAAAGTAGTGCACTATAAAGGGAATAGGGTGCCAATTGGGATGCAAACAGAACCTTGGAACCTCAGTCCCTCCCCTGAAGACATCTCACCAGTGTCCATCTTTGGCGGTCATGGCATGTCACCTCTATTGATGCGTGATGACATCAACCCACAGACAGAGAGGGAGACTGCCTCCTAGAGTGGCGTTGGAGGGCATTGGTTCTTAGAAACTGCCTTTGGGTAAACCAACTGGAGATGTTCTGTTCTGACCATTTTTAAAACAAAATCCTGTTTTAGAGACTCGAAACAACTGAGGTGACTGTTTTCATTCTAGTTCATGTCTACCGCTGTACAACTCTTGTGAAAGAGGTTTGTTAGAATTTGGGAGTGTTTTATCCTCTTGGAGGCAAAAAGAGGACTTACTGAAAATATAATATATCCCATTTAGCAGATGCTTTTAACCAGTCGTGCGTGCATATATTTGGCATATAGGTGGCCCCATCGGCATTGAACCCTCAGCCCTTGGTGTTGCAAGTGCCACACTGAATCACTGTGTGAACTGAATTCTTTTTTTAAAGAAAAACATTTGAACCTTTATTTAACCACTACAGGATCGGTGGCCAGACCTCGGGACGGTTGAGCTAACGTAGGCTAATGCGATTAGCATGAGGTTGAAAGTAACAAGAACATTTCCCAGGACATAGACATATCTGGTATTGGCTGAAAGCTTAAATTCTTGTTAATCTAACTGCACTGTACAATTTACGGTAGCTATTACAGTGAAAGAATACCATGCTATTGTTTGAGGAGAGTGCACTGTTGTGAACTTGAAAATGTATTAATATACCAATTAGGCACATTTGGGCAATGTGTTATATGTGTTATATTCTCCTACATTAATTTCACATTTACACAAACTTCAAAATGTTTCCTTTCAAATGGTATGAAGAATATGCATATCCTTGCTTCTGGTCCTGAGCTACAGGCAGTTAGATTTGGGTATGTCATTTTAGGCGAAAATTTTGTTTAACTAGGCAAGTCAGTTAAGAACAAATACTTATTTACAGTGGCGGCCTACACCGGCCAAACCCGGACGACGCTGGACCAATTGTGTGCCGCCCTATGGGACTCCCATTCACGGCCCGGTTGGGATGTAGCATGAAGTTACTGAAGCATCATATCTTGTTCTCCCTCATATTGTTGTATACCCTGTAAATTGGTAGAGTGCTTATAGTCAATACTCCCCAATGAATAAACTGTGCGCTGGGCAGTCTGGCACATTCAAGAAACACTGCAAATAGATTTAGGGCCCTGAGAAGAGAATCGCAATTTGAGTTTGTGTATATTGTTCTTTTCATAATGTCGCTTCACTTTGTCCTCCTCTCTATCACTTTTCTAAGAACAAAAGTTGAAATTCCCTGTGAAATGACATGAATTGTCTTATTATTAATCAAATTAAAATGAAAGGAATAATGATGAAGTTCATTTTCAGGCCAGTCTTTTGCTCTTACACAGCACGGAGCTCCATCCAAGCCCTGTATTGCATTCCTCTTCAGGGCCATTCTGTTTCCCTTTTTACATACATTGATATGCCGAGGCAAATAAATCAAAGAATCGTTTGATGCCTCTAATATCCTAATTTGTTCCTCTGAAGCCTGCACTTTAAAATAAATGAATGTGCACACTCTAACGCAATCACCGAGGCACTTTTCTGTGGAGAGCTGTGACGACCAGGGGCTCTGCGTACAGTATGCATGTGTGCATGAGTGTGTGTGTGTGCCTTTCAAGGTGCGTTTTATATAAGATAATCCTTTTGAAAGTATGTGTGTGTCTCTCTCCATACCTAGATACTCTGTCAACCAGAGACTGTCTAGATACACTCCACAAAAAGAAACATTCTGAAACCTCAACCTCCTTAGTGTTTTGATTTCAGATTAAAAGTGACATTTCCTGTATGACACACACCAGATATTTGGGGTTTATGTGAGTCTGTACTTCAAATATTTGTCTTCTAGACTGCTTTTAAGTCTCTTTAATTTAATAGGATTTGATCGGTCAGTCCCCGGACTGCTCAAATGTCTACTTAATTGGAAACATAACACACTTGTACAGTGGGGAGAACAAGTATTTGATACACTGACAATTTTGCAGGTTTTCCTACTTACAAAGCATGTAGAGGTCTGTAATTTTTATCATAGGTACACTTCAACTGTGAGAGACGGAATCTAAAACAAAAATCCAGAAAATCACATTGTATGATTTTTAAGTAATTAATTTGCATTTTATTGCATGACATAAGTATTTGATACATCAGAAAAGCAGAACTGAATATTTGGTACAGAAACCTTAGTTTGCAATTACAGAGATCATACGTTTCCTGTAGTTCTTGACCAGGTTTGCACACACTGCAGCAGGGATTTTGGCCCACTCCTCCATACAGACCTTCTCCAGATCCTTCAGGTTTCGGGGCTGTCGCTGGGCAATACGGACTTTCGGCTCCCTCCAAAGATTTTCTATTGGGTTCAGGTCTGGAGACTGGCTAGGCCACTCCAGGACCTTGAGATGCTTCTTACGGAGCCACTCCTTAGTTGCCCTGGCTGTGTGTTTCAGGTCGTTGTCATGCTGGAAGACCCAGCCACGACCCATCTTCAATGCTCTTACTGAGGGAAGGAGGTTGTTGGTCAAGATCTCGCGATACATGGCCCCATCCATCCTCCCCTCAATACGGTGCAGTCGTCCTGTCCCCTTTGCAGAAAAGCATCCCCAAAGAATGATGTTTCCACCTCCATGCTTCACGGTTGGGATGGTGTTCTTGGGGTTGTACTCATCCTTCTATTCCTCCAAACACGGCGAGTGGAGTTTAGAGCAAAAAGCTCTATTTTTGTCTCATCAGACCACATGACCTTCTCCCATTCCTCCTCTGGATCATCCAGATGGTCATTGGCAAACTTCAGACGGGCCTGGACATGCGCTGGCTTGAGCAGGGGGACCTTGCGTGCGCTGCAGGATTTTAATCCATGACGGCGTAGTGTGTTACTAATGGTTTTCTTTGAGACTGTGGTCCCAGCTCTCTTCAGGTCATTGACCAGGTCCTGCCGTGTAGTTCTGGGCTGATCCCTCACATTCCTCATGATCATTGATGCCCCACGAGGTGAGATCTTGCATGGAGCCCCAGACCGAGGGTGATTGACCGTCATCTTGAACTTCTTCCATTTTCTAATAATTGTGCCAACAGTTGTTGCCTTCTCACCAAGCTGCTTGGCTATTGTCCTGTAGCCCATCCCAGCCTTGTACAGGTCTACAATTTATCCCTGATGTCCTTACACAGCTCTCTGGTCTTGGCCATTGTGGAGAGGTTGGAGTCTGTTTGATTGAGTGTGTGGACAGGTGTCTTTTATACAGGTAACGAGTTCAAACAGGTGCAGTTAATACAGGTAATGAGTGGAGAACAGGAGGGCTTCTTAAAGAAAAACTAACAGGTCTGTGAGAGCCGGAATTCTTACTGGTTGGTAGGTGATCAAATACTTATGTCATGCAATAAAATGCAAATTACATACTTAAAAATCATACAATGTGATTTTCTGGATTTTTGTTTTAGATTCCGTCTCTCACAGTTGAAGTGTACCTATGATAAAAATGACAGACCTCTACATGCTTTGTAAGTAGGAAAACCTGCAAAATCGGCAGTGTATCAAATACTTGTTCTCCCCACTGTATAACTCGGCATACCCACTAGCTAGAGTTACCCATACTCCAAAATATGTTATCCTGAAGAAGACCATCGCAGTCCTTGCCTGTATCCCAAATGGGACCCTATTCCCTCTTTAGCCCAATACTTTTGACCAGGGCCCATGGTCAAAAGTAGTGCACGCCAAAGGGAATAGAGTGCAATTTGGCATCCTCGTTCAGGCTTTGAGATCTCCATGAGATGCAGCTGTAAATAGTATTGAGGTAGATTTCTAGAGCTTCATACTTTCTTTGGCTGACAAATGAAGAGTAAGACATGTAAGGTTATGTCTGGAGGGAAGTGAGCCAGTAACCCTTGACTTTTTTTTGTGAATTGTTGTACTCCATCCTAACAAATGGTTTTGTCCAGCAATACGTTGTCAGGGATAAGTAGGAGGATAAGGAAATATGGGTCCAGTCTCCTCTGCCTCCAGTAATTTAGTCCGGCCTGATGAAGAGAAATGAAGAGGGGGGATCGAGAGAAAAATAGAACGAGGGGGGATGACAGAAAGAGAGAGAGTGAAGAAGAAAGAAAGGTTGAGGACAGAGAGAAATTGGGAAAAAAATTGGAGTAAATTACAGTGGTCCTTTTGAAAGAGGGAGAAGGAATGAGGTGAGGGTGAACGAAGGTGAGGGTTAAAATGAAAGATGACGCACAGCGGGGGGAGAGACGAGAGTGAGGGAGTCAGAGGAATTAGTGAAATTGCTTGTGAGAGTAAAATAAACAGAGGGAAAGGTAGAGGACGACGTCTACATTGGCTGTACTCCAAACAGTCTCTGGTGGATTAGCCATTAATCATTTAAGAATTCAAATGTTTTTTTCAAAGCTTAAAGGGCTTTGTTTTTGTCAGAACCTGTAGGTGTAGCTATGTCAGCCATGTGTTCACGCATGCGTGCGTCCGTGTGCGCATGTGTGTGTGTGCGTGTCTCTTGTACAACCACAAAGCACTTATTGTACCATGGTTGAAACAGGTAATCTACCACAGTGTGCATTCTGTCACATTTTAACATTGGTAGGAAATGTTTTTGAATAAACATGATGTAATGAGCCATTAAACATTTAGTATAAAGTGGGAGGAATGCTGTCAATACTCGCTTTCAGAAAGTATTCACATCCCTTTAATATTTCACATTTTGTTGTGTAACAGAATTTAAAATGGACTAAATTTAGATGTTGTCACTGGCCTACTCACAATACCCAATAATGTCAAATTGGAACTATGTTTTTCGACATTTCTACAAATTAATAAAAAATGAAAGGCTGAAAAGTCTTGGGTCCATAACTATTCAATCACTTTTATGGCAAGATTAAAGATGATTTTTTTGAACAACTACCTCATCTCTGTACCCCACACATACTGTAAGGTCTCTCAGTCAAGCAGTGAAGTTCAAACACAGATTCAACCAGAAGGACCAGGGAGTTTTCCCAATGCCTCGCAAAGAAGAGCACCTATTGGTAGTTGAGTAAAAATAAAAAAGCAAACATTGTTTCAATGGCGCCGAAGGAGATGGCCGCCATTTTACGATCCCATAACCAATTGTGCTATTGTGTATTGTAGCAGGCTCTTCGTTATGCCCCTCTGTTGTACACCCGTGCTTGGGCCTCCTGGGCATCCAGGGGCCACAGGGTTGCCATCCGGTCTTTCATGTCTTCCACGTGTTCCACCATGGTTCGATGGGGCGACGGTTGCTGTTCCCAGGCTACTTTAGCCACGTCCAGCTGTCCTCGGGGTCGTCTCCCGTACAGGAGTTCAAATCAAATCAAAAGTTTGTCACGTGTGCCGAATACAACCGGTGTAGACCTTACAGTGAAATACTTACTTACAGGCCCTAACCAAAAGTGTGATTTTTAAGTAAAAAATGTATATTAGGTGAACAATAGATAAGTAGTAACAGGCCCTAACCAACAGTAAAAAGACAGTGAAAAATAACAGTAGCGAGGCTATATACAGTAGTGAGGCTATATACAGGCACCATTTAGTCAGGCTAATTGCTGTAGTATGTACATGTAGGTATGGTAAAAGTGACTATGCATATATGATAAACAGGGAGTAGCTGTAGCGTAAAAGAGGGGTTGGTGGGTGGCGGGACACAATGCAGATAGTCCGAGTAGCCAATGTGCGGGGGCACCGGTTAGTCGGGCTAATTGAGATAGTATGAACATGAATGTATAGTTAAAGTGACTATGAATATTTGATAAACAGAGAGTAGCAGCAGCATAAAAGATGGGTTGGGGGGGGCGGGACAATGCAAATAGTCTGGGTAGCCATTTGATTACTTGTTCAGGAGTCTTATGGCTTGTGGGTAAAAACTGTTGAGAAGCCTTTTGGTCGTAGACTTGGCGCTCCGGTACTGCTTGCCATGCGGTAGTAGAGAGAACATTCTGTGACTGGGATGGTTGGGGTCTTTGACAATTTTTACTGAGTCTGAATTACCAACATGTTTCAAGCAGACCACCATAGTCCCTGTGCCCAAGAACACTAAGGTAACCTGCCTAAATGACGACCGACCCATAGCACTCGTGTGTAGCCATGAAGTGCTTTGAAACGCTGGTCATGGCTCACATCAACACCATTATCCCAGAAACCCTAGACCCACTCCAATTTGCATACAGCCCCAACAGATCTACAGATGATGCAATCTCTATTGCACTCAACACTGCCCTTTCCCAACTGGACAAAAGGAACACCTACGTGAGAATGCTATTCATTGACTACAGCTCAGTGTTCAACACCATAGTGCCCTCAAAGCTCATCACTAAGCTAAGGACCCTGGGACTTAACACCTCCCTCTACAACTGGATCCTGGACTTCCTGACGGGCCGCCCCCAGGTGGTAAGAGTAGGGAACAACACATCCACCACGCTGATCCTCAATACGGGGGCCCCTCAGGAGTGTCTGCTCAGTCCCCTCCTATACTCCCTGTTCACTCATGACTGCATGACCAGGCACAACTCCAACACCAAGTTTTCAGATGACACAACAGTGATCACCGACAACGATGAGACAGCCTATAGGGAGGAGGTCAGAGACCTGGTGCCAGGACAACAACCTCTCCCTCAATGTGATCAAGACAAAGGCGATGATTGTGGACTACAGGAAAAGGAGGACCGAGCACGTCCCCGTTCTCATCGACGGGGCTGTAGTGGAACAGGTTGCGAGCTTCAAGTTCCTTGGTGTCCACATCACCAACAAGGTTTCATGGTCCAAACACACTAAGACAGTCATGAAGAGGGCACGACAAAGCCTATTCCCCCTCAGGAGACTTAAAAGATTTGTCATGGGTTCTCAGTTCCTCAAAAGGTTATACAGCTGCACCATCAAGAGCATCCAGACATGGCAACTGCTTGTTCTCCAACCACAAGGCACTACAGAGGGTAGTGGGTAGTACAATCCAGTACATCACTGGGACCAAATTTCCTGCCATCCAGGACCTCTATATCAGGCGGTGTCAGAGGAAGGCCGTAAAAATTGTCAAAGACTCCCGCCACCCTAGTCATAGACTGTTCTCTCTGCTACCGCACGGCAAGGGGTACCGGAGCACCATTTAATTATACTTTGGAGGGTGTATCAATACACCTAGTCACTTAAAAAATACAGGTGTCCTTCCTAGCTCAGTTGCCGGAGAGGAAGGAAACCGCTCAATGATTTCACAATCACTCCAATTTAGATCAGCTTAAGAGTTTAATGCCTGTGATAAGAGAACTGAGAATGTATCAACAACATTGTAGTTTCTCCACAATACTAACCTAAATGACTGAATGAAAATAAAAAAGCATGTACAGAACAGAACATATCTCAAAACATGCATCCTGTTTGCAACAAGGCACTAAAGTAATACTGCAAAAAATGTGGCAAAGCATTTCACTTTTTGTCCTGAATACAACGTGTTATATTTGGGGCACATCTAGTACAAGACATTACATTGCATATTTTCAAGCAAGTGGTGGCTGCATCATGTTATGGGTATGCTTGTAATCTTTACAGACTGTGGAGTTTTTCAGGATAAAAAAAATAAATTAAAAAGAGCTAAGTACAGGCAAAATCCAAAATAAAAACCTGGTTCAGACACTTAGAGATGAATTCACCTTTCAGCAGGGCAATAACTTAAAACACAAGGCCAAAAGTATACACTGGAGTTGTTTACCAAGAACACAGTGAATGTTCTTGAGTTGTCGAGCTACAGGTTTGACTTAAATGTTTTTGAAGAATCTATGGCAATACTTAAATGGTTGTCTAGCAATGATCAATGACCGATTTGAAAGAGCTTGACGAATTTTGAAGATAACATTCAGACGAGTCTTGTGAGGCATGTGGGCGTCCTAGAGCAAAACGTGTTCGTGATGGTCTCACCTTTCCACAGAGGGATATTAGTGTGTAGCCCAAACTGTTCAGACACTACAGACAGAAGTTGGCAGATCGGTTTTACCGACTTCATACGAGTCCCAAGACGCTTGTGGGGATCGCAGAGCAAAACGGTCACTCTACTAGCTCTGTCATCTTTCACTGATTGTTTTTTTATGGGCATTTCTTTATTATACTAAATACATTTCCGTGGGGGGCTGACATTAACTCTGGGGGGTTTAAATATGTTCAACTGCTTTCATTAGCTTATTCTCTCACTGCCGTGAGTTTAAGACAAGGGTTTAGCTATCTTGGAATTAAGTACATTTCCAAGACGAAATCCAATAACATTATTTTCAAGAATCTAATTTCTTCATAACTTTTTTAATAGGAAGAAGCTTAAGAACATTTAAAATAACATTACTGAGGACTAGCAACTTTTCGTAGTTTAAGTATTAGCTTGAGGAAAAAAATGGCACCTTAAGAAGGTTTTGGTCCTGGATGCCCTGCTGGTCCTGGATGCTTTCCTTTCCTGGTGTCTTATTACCTCCATGTTTGTACACCAATTGTATGAATTACAACCTTGACTGATCTAATAAACCATGCATTAGCTGGTCCAATTCGATCAGGCATTCCTGTGGGTTGAAGAACCTGCTGGGCTGCTGGTGCTACTGAGGCCTGGGGAAAAGATTGATCAGCCTGCCCAACTCTACTGCCAGAGGGTTTTGGGAGATTATTGTGAGGTGGTTTGCTTTGCCACTGGAGGTGGGATGAAGTGGTTAGAAAAGAACAGAGAAAGTGATACACCCCCTGCTTGAGGGAACGGGTCTTGTCTAGCTCTTTAGACTTACACACACACACACACACGGCCATAGTCCATGCACATGCTGTACTAATTATGCAAAACACACATCCAAAAACACACTCACACAAACTTCCCCACTGTCTCTTAACTTTCCCTCTTTTTATTATGGTCCCATTATCCATCATCCCGTCATATGTATTACCAACATTATACTGCATAGCATGAGGAATCGGCGTGCTCGACCTAAAATGTCATAATTATACTGAAGAAGGAAAAACTGCACACGCTGCAATAATTATACTACATACCACCAGCTCTTAACCTGTCCTCTGTTCTCTCCTCTACCGCCAGGAGTATTACAGTGCAATGTATTGACTTAGGCATCAAGAACCTTGATACATATCTTTTTGCAAAAGATTCACAATGTGATGCATAGCATTGCTACCATGTTGCACTGTACAGTATAATGAATAGGTACCAGTGCTTACCTTTTCCTCTATTCTCCTCTCTCCTCCCAGGAGTATCCGCTGCTTGAGGAACATCATCCACTGGAACCTGATCACAGCTTTCATCCTGAGGAACGCCACTTGGTTCGTCGTACAGCTCACCATGAACCCTGAGGTGCACGAGAGCAATGTGGTGAGTACAGGGAAGTTAATTGTACATCAATTTCAGGCCGCTTTATATGCAATATACATATACATACAGGTAACTGCCAAAATAAAGGAAACACCATCATAAAGTGTCTTAATAGGGCGCCATCAAAAGCTGTTAGAACAGCTTCAATGTGCCTTGGCAAGTGTTCAACTCTGGTAACTGAGATGGGCAAGGCATATGGTAAACATAGTTTTCATGCTCATCAAACCATTCAGTGACCACTTGTGCCCTGTGGATGGGGGCAATGTCATCAGGATAGGAATGACTCACCATAGATTGAAGGTGATCACTCAGAATGGCTGTGTATTTATTGCCGTTTAACTTGCCTTGCCCTCTAAGGGTTTGAGTGGACCTCAACCATTCCAGGAAAATGCACCCCACACCATAACAACTCAAACAACTCAAGTGTTTCCTTTATTTTGGCAGTTACCTATATATAGTTTTCTGTGATACACTGTGAGGCAACACAAACACAGAAGGGCAGTACATTCATGCAGATAAGGAAGCACACACACACACACACATTCAGACACCCAATCCCCACTATTTCCTTCTATTACTTTCCACTCTCTCCAGGCTCACTAATGAACACACACACACACACTCAAACTTTCACTTTCACTCATCCTCCTTTTTCCTCTCTCAGATCAAATTGGATTGCAATGTCACAGCTATCATTTCAAAAACATCTCCAGGGTCCGGGCGCACGCACGCACGCACGCACGCACACAAACACACACACTCCTAACTAACTAACTAAGAGGCTTTGGATTACCACCATGTAGTCCTGGTTCACTGTTAATTGCCCCTCAGCTCGCCTGCATCTTGACGTTATTGCTTGTGCAAACATCCCTCACCTCAGAGAAAAGAGAACATGCTTATTTTCCTTCCCAGCTCTTTCAATTAGCCTTTACTACTACTTTACTAATTAGCTCATCACCCCCTCCGGCCCCCCCAGCCCTCAGAAATGAATGAATCCAACCCCCACTGTCAATATCTGACCTAAGAAGACAGACTGGGCGCGCTCAAAGTGACCCAGAGGCCTCCAGAGTGGCGCAGCGGTTTAAGGCGGCAGGTAGCCTAGTGGTTAGAGCGTTGGATTAGTAACCGAAAGGTTTCAAGATCGAAACCCGAGCTGACAAGGTAAAAATCTGTCGTTCTGTCCTTGAACAAGGCAGTTAACCCACTGTTCCTAAGCCATCATTGAAATGAAGATTTTTTTCTTAACTGACTTGCCTATTTAAATAAAGGTACAATTAAATTAAAACAGGCACTGCATCGTAGTGCTAGAGGCGTCACTACAGATCCTGGTTTGATCCTGGCCGCAACCGGGAGACCCATGAGGCGACGCACAATTAGCCCAGCGTCGTCTGGGTTCGGGGAGGGTTTGGCCGGCTGAGATGTCCCTTGTCCCACGAGATGGGTCCCATTATGTCTGGTGAAAACCAAACATTACATTCCACAGTAAGAACCGAATGCCAACGGTCAAGCGTGGCGGTGGTAGTGTAATGGTTTGGGGATGCTTTGCTGCATCAGGACCTGGACTACTTTCCTTAATAAAAGGAACTATGAATTCTGCTCTGTATCAGAGAATTCTGCAGCAGAATGTCAGGCCATCCGTCTGTGAGCTGAAGCTGAAGCGTAGCTCGGTCATGCAGCAAGACAATGATCCAAAACACACAATCAAGTCATGACAATTGTTAAAACGCAACAAATTGGAAGTTTTGGAATGGCCTAGTCAAAGTCCAGACCTAATCCCAATTGAGATGTGGCAGGACTTTAAATGAGCAGTTCATGCTTGAAACCCTTAAATGCCACTGAGGTAAAACAGTTCTGCATGCAGGAATACTATTTCGCGGCACTGTATCTGCATACTGTGTTGCAATCGTACTACATACTATTTACAGCGTACTGTTTATAAAAAACAAATGCAGTTAAAGACAAATATCAGGATACTAGGCTTATCCTACTGGTCAGCTAATACGCAATTGCATTGATTCCTGCCATTCAATCATTTCGGTACAGCGCATCCCCTCACCTGTTTATCAGCTGTTGTCTCGAAAGATGATTCTCTATTTTCAAAAGGGGAGTTGGCTCGGTCACAAGCAACTCTCGAACCTCAGGAGAGTTATTTTTCACTTTTGAAAGCTGTCATTTTTGTGTTTTTTCTTGTCCTTGGTACACTGGGTTCCCCCTGCGAATATAGAGGGGGCTGTCATGCGTCAGTGGCGGGGATGTCAGGATGGTACCGATATCAGGCTATCACACTCAACCATGGCCCCACTTCACTGATCGGACTGGGAGTCTCTCACCCTCAATGGGTCGATTAGAGTAGAGGCTAGAGAAAATGGAGAGTTGTGAATGAACTGCGATCCTGATTTGACAGCTGCCCTGAAATGCCTTTAGACTACACAAGGGGTAGAGTGGAGGGAATTGGAAAGGGTCACTTGAGATCTTAGCCCAAATACACTGAGATTGCTGGCTGTAGAGTCCCATTATCTGTGTGACTTTGATGATTTGATGGGTAGTACCGGGTCAGGGAGTCTTTTGGTATGTCCTCGAAGTAAGTGGGGTGAGACTGTGAAGCTAGACAAGGAGTCAATGACACTTTCATATTGAATAGAGATTTTCCCCACTCAGTACATTACTCTTTTCTTTTCACTAGGTACCATATGAATAACTACCTGATCAAATGCTAAATTCAAATATTTTTTCTTATTGTCGTGAAAAAGGAGGTAAATAAGAAACACCTGATTTGGAAAGACTCCTTATTTTGATTGTGAACCAAGGCCACTCCCGACCTGCATGACAATAAGGAGTTTTCGTCTAAGCCTCTAGTCTTACATATGTTAAGAAATTTTCATGAAACTACTATAGTTAAACACTTAGACAACATATTCATCACAGGCCTTCAGAGATGGGCTTTGCTACTTTTGAACAAACGCCAAAGGGGAGCATCTCCCCCCTCTTTCCGAACTGAGATCATCGCCCAATGAGTCGTCGTTCCTCAATCTTGAGAGAGAGATTAAAGACTGACAGATCTCCTGTCTCATCTCCCAGCTGTAGACACTGTCGTGAAATTATTGTCATCAAAAGGAGAGACTTTTCAATTTCTTCAAAACAAGTCAACTTTATTATTTAATTACTGCAGTAATGGAGGTTGTCAACGAACAAGTGATTCATTGAGAGCCCAACAACAAAAGATACCATGGCCTTTTATAGCAACGATACACCCCCTTCAGTCTACATGACAAACAACAGATGTATGGAATGAGTCACAAGGTTAAGATTCGTATGAAAGATACTTAGAATTCACAGCAGACAGTATCTCCTATGGAGACTGTTTTCATTGTATAGAGACCAGGGTCTGTCCCCCCAACTCCATACTGGAGCCATCTCCCCCTGGTACGACAGCACAGAAACATAACTCATGCTATGGAATGCGGTCTCTTTAGGTTTATCAACCAAAGACATCATACATCTTCTGTCAGTGTTAAATCTCCAAGAGGCCCACTATCAGTTCACACAGACACAATAGAGTTATAAGAGCCCTCTATTATGTTGCATAAAACAACCATTTGATGCAATTACAGTATTATGACATAATCTTGCAATTTTGCTCTCACAACACCTAGTCCAGACTCCCCCAAGTGCCATTCTCTGACTCTCTCAATCCAAAGTAACTCCCAAGTGGCCCTCAATGATCTGGTCTCAGTTATTGTCAAAGAAGATAGAGGTTTAAGTGCTAAAAGTGGCAGACAGATGTGTACTATCTTAAATTGACCAGTTTCTCACAGCATGAAAATAATCCTGCAGCACCAGAAAATGTGAATTATGTGGATTTGAATTAAATTGACATTTTTGTAGGTGTTGATAAATGTTTCTTTAGGACAAATAGTTTTACATTTCAAATTGGAAATTGCAAACTTTAGAACCCTTTTTAAACCTCGAATACACTACAATTAGAATATTCTGCTGCGCAGGAAAATTATCTGCGACAACAGAGTGATCAAATTAAGATAGCAGATCAATATTGACTTTGGACTTGTTGAGAGGTATTGTCAGTGTTGGATGACTCAGACTGTCATAGGCCATGGGAAGTGAGAGCTATGATGCAGTTTAACAAGTAATGCAGGAGGTCAAATCTGCCATTCTTAAACTGCCACGGTGACCTTTGTTTGCCAGACATCTGCCTATATACCAGTCCCAAATTGGAAGCATTCAGAGAGACCTTTTGACACTACTCAGAGCATGATAGAGAAGCTCAAACAAGCTGCACATTTTAAATAAGGATTGCACGGTGGAGTGTCACTCGCAAATTGAGTGTTTTTTAGAGAACCAGGGCTGCATCCGAAATGGCACCCTATTCCCCATGTAGTGCACTACTTTTGACAAGGGCCTACAGGGCGCCATTTCAGATGCATCCTGGATCGGCAACAACCCCCTAAGGAGCGAGGAAAGGAACCAGTTGTGGCTTTACAGCTCTCACTTTTCTTCATTTTTACTAGCCTTAATCTTTTTTGTTATTCTTTCCTTCCTCTCTATAAAAGTTGTGGTGCCGGCTGGTCACGGCAGCCTATAACTATTTCCACGTGACAAACTTCTTCTGGATGTTTGGGGAGGGCTGCTACCTGCATACAGCCATCGTGCTCACCTACTCCACGGACAAGCTACGGAAGTGGATGTTCATCTGCATCGGGTGGTGTGAGTTAACACTTAGCTCATTGAGGGAAAGACGGATGTGGGTTGATTGATTCATTTCCCTCGTCACAAAGACTGTAAGTCGACTGTAACAGAGACGATGTGTGCTGTTTTACAGGTATCCCTCTTCCAATCATCATCGCATGGGCCATTGGCAAGCTTTACTACGACAACGAAAAGTAAGCGCATGTATTTTTCTTTCACATTCTCTCTCGGGTTCTCTCTATCTCTATTCATGTCCCTGTGGTATCGATTTGTCTTTGGAATCAGGCAACAATCTTGTCCGTGTCTAGGTCCTCTCAGACCCATCAGAGTGACCGTTGTAGTGGATGAGTTTTGGATGTCGCCCAGTCATCTCCTTAATTGTACTTTCTGCCAGGTCATTAAACAACCGATTTATCCTCATTTTACGGGAGTCTTAGTGAACCTGTAACCTATAATTTCTCTGCATACAGAATAGCAGGTTGACGTTTATTGTCATGAGTCTTGCCCTGGTGGCAGAACTGAGCGATGTCCCCTTAGGCCAGCTGCAAAGTCAAAATTGTCTATATTGCAAAAATTCATGAAAACAGAGATTTCCTATTTGGTTTTAATTTAAGGCCAGGCATTAGGGCTAGCAGTATAGTTAAGGTTAGGATTAAGGTTAGGGTTCGGTTTAAAATCAGATTTTTGGACTTTGTGGCTGTGCCAGCTAGTGATCACTCTGCACAGCTGTCTCCAAAACAAGATTCATTATGAAAAACACCAAAAGAAAGATGCCAGGGTCCCTGCTCATTTGCGTGAACGTGCCTTAGGGATGCTGCAAGGAGGCATGTGGACTGCAGATGTGGCCAGGGCAATAAATTGCAATGTCCGTACTGTGAGACCCATAAGACAGCGCTACAGGGAGGACAATTGATCATCCTCCCAGTGGCAGACCACGTGTAACAACACCGGCACAGGATCAGTACATCCGAACATCACACCTGCGGGACAGGTACACAATGGCAACAACAACTGCCCGAGTTACACCAGGAACGCACAATCCCTCCATCAGTGCTCAAACTGTCCACAATAGGCTGAGAGAGGCTGGACGGAGGGCTTGTAGGCCTGTTGTAAGGCAGGTCCTCACCAGACATCACTTGCAACAACGTTGCCTATGGGCACAAACCCACCATCGCTGGACCAAGCAGGACTGGCAAAAAGTGCTCTTCACTGATGAATCGCGGTTTTGTCTCACAAGGGGTGATGGTCGGATTCGCTTTTATCATCGAAGGAATGAGCGTTACACCGAGGCCTGTACTCTGGAGCGGGATTGATTTGGAGGTGGAGGGTCCGTCATGGTCTGGGGTGGTGTGTCACAGCATCATCGGACTGAGCTTGTTGTCATTTCAGGCAATCTCAACACTGTGCGTTACAGGGGAGAAATTCTCTTCCTTCATGTGGTGCTCATCCTGACATGACCCTCCAGCATGACAATGCCACCAGGCATACTGCTCGTTCTGTGCAGGATTTCCTGCAAGACAGGAATGTCAGTGGTCTGCCATGACCAGCGAAGAGACCGGATCTCAATTCCATTGAGCACGTCTGGGACCTGTTGGATCGGAGGGTGACGGCTAGGGCCATTCCCCCCAGAAATGTCCGGGAACTTGCAGGTGCCTTGGTGGAAGAGTGGGGTAACATCTCACAGCAAGAATTGGCAAATGTGGTGCAGTCCATGAGGAGGAGATGCACTGCAGTACTTAATGCAGCTGGTGGCCACACCAGATACTGACTGTTAATTTTGATTTTGACCCCCCCACTGTTCAGGGACACATTATTCAATTTCTGTTAGTCACACGTCTGTGGAACTTGTTCAGTTTATGTCTCAGTTGTTGAATCTTGTTATGTTCATACAAATATTTACACATGTTAAATTTGCTGAAAATAAACACAGTTGACAGTGAGAGGACGTTTTTTTTTTGCTGAGTTTATAATAATATATATTTTTTTTTTAAATCACAAAAGTAGTGCACTTGGCTTTTAATAGTCCTGTATTAGCGTACCGATATAGCCGTCTGCAGCGTGGGTAAAGATTGTAGCACCCTCACCCCCAAACTACTTCCCGTTGGTATGGGATAGCCCTTCGACAGACTAGTGTGCTGTCCGGGGGGGGGTGTACTTGTACATCCAGCTGCGTCACGCTTCAGAAACAGGACATACGCTCCTGCTCCTATCAGCTGTTCCAGCTTGTGCAAGGCAACTTAATTACTCAATCATCAACCTGACTTGAAATAGCCTAAGCAAACATACTCCACATCCTTTCCCATTCTCTGATATTCTGCTCTCTAATACAATCAGAAAACACGCTTGGTAGAGTTTATTAAAGTTCTTCGCTCAACCAGCTGGTTGGCTGGGGGGCATCAGTTTCATTAGTGCTATACCAGGAACCTGACAGTTTCCACTGCATCACATCGGAGTCTCTTGCTTACACAGGGGTTGCCGTGATATCCACCCTCCGAAACCTGTTAGCTTGTTTTTCATAATGCTCAGCGGGGGCGAAAACAAACTTCTATCCAGACACAGTTCCCCCAATCCCTCTGCTTTTTTTTACCATGAGCTGTTTTGCTCTCTCTCTCTCACTCTCGCTCTGATACCAACAAGGTGAAGACAGAACAAATGAACGATTCACTCCACTGAACTGAGTCTGTAGAATGAGTGAATCTGGAGCATCTCATCCCCTCGGAGAGCGTCTTCTTTTCCTTTTTTCATCCCTTTGTTTTCACTGCAAAGTGGATGTAATTCCAACAAATTCTTTGTTTTAGGTGTTTTCTGTTGCTAGAAAGGAGTGCTGGACTTTACAAAGGCCTCTCTTGTTCTCTGCCAGTACTGGCTTTGATAGGCTAAGCCCTCTCACCCACCTCTGATATCAATTGTGATTGGCCGAGGCCGATGCTCATTTTAGTCAACTTTAAAAAATTGTCGGCAAAGGTCCCGAGGTCTGCTTTGTCATTGAATAAATGTGACTGGTGGACCTTCTGCATCGGCCAGTATGATTGGCTCAACTCTCTGTGTTCTAAATTGCAGGTGCTGGTTTGGGAAGAAGGCAGGAGTGTACACAGATTACATCTACCAGGGCCCAATGATCCTGGTGTTGCTGGTAAGACAGTGTTACACAATCCTTTTCACATTTCTCCATATTTTTCCTACTAGTATAGACATTTATAGACATAGTGTTCTAGCCTTGTCCTTGTTAGGTTTTCCTACATCCATGACCAAGCTATTCCCCTTTACACCTTCCCTCTAAGTGTGTTTGTATTTACAGCACCGCACAGTTAGGAACACTGACAAAATAACATTATTGTGCACTCAAGCAGAAATAGTTTTTCGATGTCAAGTAATTCAAAACAAACAGTCGAAAGGTCATTGACATTCAATGGTGTGTGAACTTTATACTGCAGCCTTCCAACGCACACTCTCACGCACGTGCAGTAATACCATCATGTGAAGCTATTTGAACGGCGTGACACCTACTACACATATGCAGAACTGACTGGGTCAGTTGGAATGAATATGATATGTGCGGAATATGTATGAATCGTAAATGATTTGCAGCACGCTAAACTGTGACCGTTTTAGCTCAGCTTGACTCTCTTTACACATTTCCTCCTTAAGAAAGTTTAAATAGGCGACTGTTTTTCTCATGCCTTCTCCCTACATAACTCATCAGATACTCACACATAGCGTTGGAACATGTCCAAACCTTTTGACTGGTACTGTATGATATAACCAGCACGCTTCATGTAAAAAAAATGTTTTTATTTATTTTCCCTTAAAACCTCAGTAGTCAATCATTCTAAGACCTTGCTCTGAAGCATTAAATTGGCTTTTTTTTTACTCCTTGTTTAACATACATCAGTCAATATACTGTATCAGCCCATTATCAGCCTGAAATCTTGAAACCCTGTTACACTCATCTTTTCCCATTGACTGCAATGTACCGAGAGAAAGGTCAAGCCTGTGACACATCTTTTCTAATTTCCTGCAATGTATTGAGAAAAACGTCAACTCTGTGACAGTTATTTCCAGCACAGACAAAGCTTGTTTTATTAAATGTTTCTTTCTCATAACTTACCAATGTAAATCTTCCTACATTCTTATTTTCTCTCTGTTTTCAGATCAACTTTATATTCCTTTTCAACATTGTGAGAATCCTAATGACTAAGCTGAGAGCCTCCACAACCTCAGAGACAATACAGTACAGGTGAGCCAGGACCAGGGCCCCAAATGTCCCCCTATACCTATTACAGTGCATTACTTTTAACCAGGCCCCCATAGGTAATGCTCTACCTCCTTGGATTTCTTCACATTTTATTGTGTTGCAATGTGGAATTAAAATATATTTAATTGTTATCTACTCTATCTACATGTCAAAGTGGAAGAAAAAGTATGAATGAAAAATAAAATACAAATATAACTTGATTAGATAAGTATTTATGCCCCTGAGTCAATACATGTTACAAACACCTTTGGCAGCGGTTACAGCAGTGAGTCTTCTTGGGTAAGCGCTTTGTACACATGTATTGTACAATATTTGCCCATTGTTATTTCCAAAATTCTTCAAGCGCTGTCAAGCTGGTGAAGGTAGGAAACAACATCTCCACTTCGCTGAACCTCAACACTGGGGCGTCACAAGGGTGCGTGCTCAGCCCCCTCCTGTGCTCCCTGTTCACCCACGACTGTGTTGCCATGCACGCCTCCAACTCAATCATCAAGTTTGCAGACGACACTACAGTAGTGGGCTTGATTACCAACAACGACGAGACAGCCAACAGGGAGGAGGTGAGGGCACTCAGAGTGTGGTGTCAGGAAAACAACCTCTCACTCAATGTCAACAAATCAAAAGAGATGATTGTGGACTTCGGGAAACAGCAGAGGGAGGACCCCCCTATCCACATCGAAGGGACAGCAGTGGAGAAGGTGGAAAGTTTTAAGTTCCTCTGCGTACACATCACAGGCAAACTGAAATGGTCCACTCACACAGACAGGGTGGTGAAGAATGCGCAACAGCGCCTCTTCAACCTCAGGAGGCTGAAGAAATTTGGCTTGTCACCCAAAACCCTGACAAACATTTACAGATGCACAATCGAGAGCACCCTGTCGGGCTGGTACGGCTCTCCAGAGGGTGGTGCGGTCTGCACAACGCATCACCGGGGTCAAACTACCTGCCCTCCATGACACCTACAGCACCCGATGTCACAGAAAGGCCAAAAAGATCATCAAGGACATCAACCACCCGAGCCCATGCATGTGCACACCTCTACCATCCAGAAGGTGAGGTCAGTACAGCTGAATCAAAGCTGGGACAGAGAGACTGAAAAACAGCTTCTATCTCAAGGCCATCAGACTGCTAAACAGCAATCACTAACTCAGAGAGGCTGCTGCCTACATTGAGACCTAATAACTGGCCACTTTAATAAATTGATTACTAGTCACTTTATACAATGCCACTCTAAATAATGCCACTTTAATGATGTTTACATATCTTACATTACTCATATCACATGTATATACTGTATTCTATACCATCTATTGCACCTTGCCTATGTCGCTTGGCCATCGCTCATCCATATAATATATATATATTTTTTAAGGGGTGGATCAGCTTTAATATTGCGGATAGATTGTTTCTTCCATCAATGTAATTGTTTGCATCATTTTCAATCCCCCATATATTTTTGGGGTTAATATATATACCCATATACATACAGTTGAAGTCGGAAGTTACATACTCTTAGGTTGGAGTCATTAAAACTCGTTTTTCAACCACTCCACAAATGTCTTGTTAACAAACTATAGTTTTGGCCAGTCGGTTAGGACATCTACTTTGTGCATGACGCAATACATTTTTCCAACAATTGTTTACAGACAGATTAGTTCACTTATAATTCACAGTATCACAATTCGTGGGTCAGAAGTTTGACTGTACCTTTAAACAGTTTGAAAAATTCCAGAAAATGATGTCATGGCTTTAGAAGCTTCTGATAGGCTAATTGACATAATTTGAGTCAATTGGAGGTGTACCTGTGGATGTATTTCAAGGCCTACCTTCAAACTCAATGCCTCTTAGCTTTACATCATGGGAAAATCAAAAGAAATCAGTCTGGCACATCCTTGGGTTGCAATTTCAAAACTCTTGAAGGTATCACATTCATCTGTATATACAATAGTACGCAAGTATAAACACCATGGGACCACGCAGCCGTCATAACGCTCAGGAAGGAGACGCGTTCTGTCTCCTAGAGATGAATGTACTTTGGTGTGAAAAGTGAAAATCAATCCCAGAACAACAGCAAAGGACCTGGTGAAGATGCTGGAGGAAACAGGTACAAAAGTATCTATATCCACAGTAAAATGAGTCCTATATCGAAATAACCTGAAAGGCCGTTCAGCAAGGAAGAAGCCACTGCTCCAAAACCGCCATAAAAAAATCCAGACTACGGTTTGCAACTGCACATGGGGACAAAGATCATACTTTTTGGAGAAATGTCCTCTGGTCTGATGTAACAAAAATATAACCTTTTGGCCGTCGTTATGTTTGGAGGAAAAAGGGGGATGCTTGCCAGCCGAAGAACACCATCCCAACCGTGAAGCATGGGGGTGGCAGCATCATGTTGTGGGGGTGCTTTGCTGCAGGAGGGACTGGTGCACTTCACAAATATATGGCATCATGAGGGAGGAAAATTGTGGATATATTGACGCAACATCTCAAGAATTCAGTCAGAAAGTTATAGCTTGGTCGCAAATGGGTCTTCCAAATGGACAATGACTCCAAGCATACTTCCAAAGTTGTGGCAAAAAGGCTTAAGGACAAGAAAGTCAAGGTATCGGAGTGGCCATCACAAAGCCCTGACCTGAATCCTATAGAACATTTTTGGGCAGAACTGAAAAATCGTGTTTGTGCGAGGAGGCCTACATACCTGACTCAGTTACACCAGCTCTGTCAGGAGGAATTGGCCAAAATTCACCCAACTTATTGTGGGAAGCTTATGAGGCTACCCAAAACGTTTGACCCAAGCTAAACAATTTAAAGGCAATGCTACCAAATACTAATTGAGTGTATGTCAACTTCTGAACCACTGTGAATGTGATGAAATAAATAAAAGCTGAAATAAATAAATCTTTCTACTATTATTCTGACATTTCACAATCTTAAAATAAAGTGGTGATCCTAACTGACCTAAGACAGGGAATTTTTACTAGGATTAAATGTCAGGAAATGTGAAAAACTGAGTTTAAATGTATTTGGCTAAGGTGTATGTAAACTTCTGAGTTCAACTGTACATACATACATACCCATATATATACACATAAACATTCATACGTATACACATATATACATACATACACACATACATATACACACTTTCTTTTAGAATATAGCTTTATTATTCCCCGCATCCCCTACCACCAATTGGAGTAAATTAATAAACAATAACACTTAGGCTTCTACCTTAAGTTTATACATATTATACACATTTTACAGACAATCTATTTTACAATAGTTATATTTTGTTTGTTTTTAGTCCTTCCTCTATTTCTGATGTCCATGCAGTTTGATTTCTATTTGTAACTGTGCTATTTCACAACATTTCTGAACCTATATACATTTTACACACCCCATATGTTTTACATTGGTTATCTTGTTGTTATTAGTCCCCCCCTTCAGCTCCATTCAACCCGTCCCATCTATCTCTTAACACCATCCATTTTGGATTTGTATTTGCCATATATTTTTCAACTGTGCTGTGATGCTTCACAAAAGTACTGAACCTTTCTTTTTTCATAGCTTCTACAGATTGTAAATTAAATAACTTTTTTTGCTAAAATAATAATTATATTATTAATTGATTGACTATGACTTTTCAAATCACCCATTATTGCTATCTGCAGCGTTAGTTCTAGGTAAATGTAGGCAATTCTTCATCCATTCCTGGACCTGTGACCAAAAACGAGCTACATATGGACAATACCAAAATTTGCTTTCTTATTAGGATCCCCATTAGCTGTTGCAAAAGCAGCAGCTACTCTTCCTGGGGTCAACACAAAACATGAAACATAATACAGAAGGACATCATACAGAACATCATTAGACAAGAACAGCTCAAGGACAGAACTACATAAAAAAAAATTAAAAGGCACACGTAGCCTACATATCAATGCATACACACAAACTATCTAGGTCAAATAGGGGAGAGGCATTGTGCAGCGAGGTGTTGCTTTATCAGTTTAAAAAAAAACAGGTTTGCTGTTTATGTGAACAATATGAGATGGAAGGAAGCTCCATGCATTAAGAGCTCTACATAATACTGTACACTTTCTTGAATTTGTTCTGGATTTGGTGACTGTGAAAAGACCCCTGGTGGCATGTCTGGTGGGATAAGTGTGTGTGTCAGAGCTGTGTGTAGGTTAACTATGCAAACAATTTGGGATTTTCAACATATTAATGTTTCTTATAAAAGGAAGAAGTGATGCAGTCAGTCTCTCCTAAACTCTTAGCCAAGAGTAGCATTTATATCAGCCCTATGATTACAATTAAGAGCTAAATGTGCCGCTCTGTTCTTGGCCAGCTGCAGCTTAACTAGGTATTTACTTGCAGCACTGGACCACACGACTGGACAATAATCAAGATTAGACAAAACTAGAGCCTGCAGAACTTGCTGCTTTTTGGATGTGGTGTGAAAAAAGCAGAGCATCTCTTTATTACGGCTAGACCTCTCCCCATCTTTGCAACCATGGAATATATATGTTTTGACCATGACAGTTTACAATCTAAGGTAATGCCAAGTAATTAGTCTCCTCAACTTGTTCAACAGCCACACCATTCATTACCAGATTCAGCTGAGGTCTTGCACTTAAGGAATGATTTGTACAAAATACAATGCTCTTAGATATAAAGATGTTCAGGACCAGTTTATTACTGGCCACCCATTTCAAAACAGACTGCAACTCTTTGTTAAGGGTTTCAGTGACTTCATTGGCTGTGGTTCCTGGTGCGTATATGGTTGAATCATCAGCATACATGGACACACATGCTTTGTTTAATGCCAGTGGCAGGTCATTGGTAAAAATAGAAACGAGTAGAGGGCCTAGAGAGCTGCCCTGCGGTACACCACACTTTACATGTTTGACATTAGAGAAGCTTTCATTAAAGAAAGCTCTTTGAGTTCTATTAGATAGATAGCTCTGAATCCACGATATGGCAGAGTCCCACCCTTCAGCTCCATTCAACCCCTCCCATCTATCTCTTAATTAACACCATCCATTTTGAATTTCTATTTGCCATATATTTTTCAACTGTGCTGTGATGCTTTTTCAACTGTGCTGTGATGTTTTAAACAACAGATTATGGTCAATAATATCAAAGACTGCACTGAAATCTAACAGAACAGCTCCCTCAATCTTCTTATTATCATTTTATTTCAACCAATCATCAGTCATTTGTCAGTGCAGTACATGGTGAGTGCCCTTCTCTATAAGTATGCTGAACGTCTCTTGTTAACTTGTTTACAGAGAAATAGCATTGTATTTGGTCAAACACCATTTTTTCCAACAGTTTGCTAAGAGCTGGCAGCAAGCTTATAGGTCTGCTGTTAGAACCAGTAAAGGCCGATTTACCACTCTTGGGTAGCGGAATTACTTTGGCTTCCCTCCAGGCCTGATGACAAAGACTTTCCTCTAGGCTCAGATTAAAAATATGACAGATAGGAGTGGCTATAGCGTCAGCTACCATCCTCGGGAGCTTTCCATCTAAATTGTCAATGCCAGGAGGTTTGTCATTATTGATCGTTAACAATTATTTTTCCACCTCTCCCACACTAACTTTACAAAATTAAAACTTCCACTGCATTTCTTTCATTATTAGTTTTTTATGCATGAATATAATTGCTCACTGTTTGTCGTGGGCATTTCCTGCCTAAGTTTGCCCACTTTGCCAATGAAATAATCATTAAAATAATTGCCAACATCAAATGGTTTTGAGATGAATAAGCCATCTGATTCGATGAAAGATGGAGTTGAATTTGTCTTTCTACCCATAATTTCATTTAAAGTACTCCAAAGTTTTTTTTCTTCCATCATTCTATATATATATCATATTTTGGCTTCATAATTAAGTTTTTTTTCTTTTTGTTGAGTTTAGTTACAGAATTTCTCAATTTTCAGTAAGTAAGCCAGTCAGATGTACAGCCAGACTTATTAGCCACTCCTTTTGCCCCATCTCTTTCAACCATACAGTTTTTAAATTCCTCATCAACCCATGGAGCCTTAACATTTCTAACAGTCAGTTTCTTAACTGTTGCATATTTATCAATAATTGGAATAAGCAATTTCATAAATTCATCAAGTGCAGCGTCTGGATGCACCTCAGTAATCACATCAGACCAACAAATATTTTTAACATCATCAAATAAGAGTCACAGCACAATCTTTTGTATGATCTCTTATATACAATTTTAGGTCCAGTTGTTGGAACTTTGGCTTTTCCTGGGTATAGCCACTATATTGTGATCACTGTATCCAATGGGCAAGGATGTAGCTATAGAACAAAGTTCTACAGCATTAATAAAAATGTGATCGATACATGTGGATGATCTTGTTCCTGTAGTGTTTGTAAACACCCTGGTAGGTTGATTAATAACCTGCACCAGATTACAGGCACTGGTTACAGTAAGAAGCTTCCTCTTCAGCGGACAGCTTGATGAAAACCAGTCAATACTCAGGTCCCCAAGAAAGTAGACCTCTCTGTTTACATCACATACACTATCGAGCATTTCACACATATGATTTAGATACTGACTGTTAGCACTTGGTGGCCTATAGCAACACCACGAAAGAAAAGGCTTTAGATGTGCCAAGTGAATCTGCAACCACAACACTTCAATAACACTCGACATAAGATCTTCTCTAAGCATTACAGGGATATGGCACTGAATATATACAGCAACTCCTCCCCCATAAGCATTTCTGTCTCTTCTATAGATGTTATGTCCTTGTATTGCTTCTGCTGTATCATCAAATGAGTTATCTAGGTGAGTCTCAGAAATGGCTAATATATGAATGTTATCTGATGTTGATTTCATCAACCTTTTTTCTAAGGCTACATATATTAATATGGGCTATTTTCAGCCCTTTCCTGGGAAGCTTATCAGAGATAGACATAATATTGAAAAGAGCAGACAAAGTAAGATAAAAAAAATATATATACATTCAGCAGTCCATGAATCAATTGGTGTGTGTGTGTGCGCTGCGGGGTTGAGGCTACGAACCCATAGGCTTGGCTCTCTCATCCCTTGCAGGCTTCTGGGAGGGAGGGAGGGTGGACAATGAGCCTGTCGTAGCAGATGTACGCAATATACCCCTGCGCTCTGGCAGCTTTCATGGTTGGGATCAGTTCTTTTCTCTTCTGGTGCACAGCTTCAGGATAGTCCTTGTTGAGGAAGATATACGTTCCTCTCAAGTTCTTGGCTCTTTCCAGAACAGCTACCTTGTTCTTGAACCTCAGGAACTTGACCACTATCGGCCTGGACCTATCACCTGGGCCGGTGGTGGGTTTTCCAGTCCTGTGGGCACGCTCCACCTTAATCTTCCTGTGGTCCATCTTCAATTTCTCAGAGATCATTTCCCTCACTTTGTCCTCAGACTCCATCCAGGTCTCATGTGGAGTTCTGCAATTCCGTCAACAACCATGTTGTTTCGCCTTGATTGTCCCTCGAGATAGTCTGATTTATCTGTAATTGTTATCATGGATTCACACACAAACTGATGTCCTCTCTCAATGACTTACAGATTGCTGTCATCTTGCCGTTCTCCTGTTTCAACTCGTCGAGCTGACCCTGGGAGAACTGCAAACTGTTCTTCAGGTCCTGGACCTCTCTGGTCAGGTCGTCCATTCTTTTGTTAGTAGAATCCACAAGTATTTGGAAAAAACACTTGAAACTATTTTATTGTTGTTGTAACAACTGCTTATAGGTTTAAAAGATCCTTCACGTGTGATAGAGAGACACCACTGTCCTCAACGGTACTCCCGCCGGCTTTGGTCTTTGTCATGGTAGCTAGCAACATATGTTAGGCTGTTACTCCTCGCAGTTCCAGACAGGGCAGGTCACGGGGAAAATTGAAAACAACAAACAGCAGGGATCTAGCCAGCCTCAAACCCGGGACAATCTGCGGTCCCAGGCACAATGGCTAACTGCGTCGCGGGCTGCGTTTAAGAACACCTCGCTAGCTTGATATCCAGCTAGCTAGGCTAGCTGCGATGCCAAATAGCTCCTCAGACCCGTCCTTGGTCGGCAGGATCACTGGAAAGATACAAGCAGTCCCAGCAACTGAAGCCAACTGCGTCCCGGGATCCAACATAAGAAGCTAGGTAGCTACCAAGATCTTTCCAATATACTTTTAAACAACAAAATTTCCAAACAAACAAAACCGAGCTCTTCCTCGTTCCGTGTACAACAGGAATATATGATCTAATGACTCTACCTCCTCGCATGCATGTTTTGTATATTTGAATTCTTTTCACTCTGTCATTTAGGTAATTATTGTGGAGTCGCTACAATGTTGTTGATCCATCCTCCGTTTTCTCCCATCACAGCCATTGAACTCTGTAGCTGTTTTAACATCACCAATGGCCTCATGGTGACATCCCTTAGCAGTTTCCTTCCTGTCCTGCAGCTCAGTGCAGAAGGACGACTGCATCTTTGATGTGTCTGGGAGGTTTAATACATCATCCACAGCACAATTATTAACGTGACCATGCTTAAGGATATATTGAATATGTGATTTGTTATTGTTACCCATTTACCAATCACTGCCCTTATTTATGAGGCTTTTGAAAAGCTCCCTGGTCTTTGTAGTTGAATATGTGCTTGAAATGTAATACTTGACTCGGGGACATTACAGATGCTGAATGTATGGGGGACAGAGGAAGGGGTAGTCATAAAAAATCATGTCAACCCCTATTTGTCAAGCTAAATTTTACTTCTGAACTTATTTAGGCTTGCCTTTAAAAAAGGGGCTGAATGCTTATGCAACGACTATATTTTAATGATTACATCTTTATTCACTTGTAAATATTTGTCGAATTTTCTGATCAATGACAAAAAAGTACAATTAAATCTCTTTCAATCCACGTTTGTAACACAACAAAATGTGAAAAAAGTCTTAAAAGTCCTAGACTTTCTATAGGCACTGTAGGGATTAGGGTGCCATTTGGGATGCTTCCAGGGTCAGCTGAGCCAGCCCCAGCTGTAAAGTAGACATCAATGGGCTGTTAATTAATACACGCCCAGGAAACATCAATGGCCTCGTTGGAAGAAACCTAATGATCGATACCTGTCTGGTTGAATTGTAATAATTGATTTTTGTGTGGAACCAGGTGGGGTGGGAGAGTGTGTGTGCGTGTGTGTTCCGCGTGTGTGCGTGCCCATGCCCGTGCCTGTGTGTAGCTGTATCTTCAGAAACCCTCACACCCTTCACAGCTACTGTAACCAGCTAACACAACACACCATGCTGACTATTCACAAGCCGTAATCATTTTCACACCTTTTTTATTGGTACAGTAAAATCTGACAGTTTGACTGATTCCTTGGATAATGAAACCTGAGTGGCAGACGCTGCATGGGGTCACCTGACTGGAAAGTAGCCAAGCCAATATCCCTCGCTCATTATTGTAATTTAATGGAGTCATTTGTCAATCAAACTTCTTATTGAGCAAATTCAATTTGGCTTCACTAATGTGATTATAAAGGCTACGTTCGTTACCCTTCAGCCAGCTTTTAGCCTGCGTCCCAAGTGGCACCTTATTATCTATACAGTGCGCTACTTTTAACCAGGGCCGGGCCTGGTCAAAGTAGTGCACTATGTAGGGAACAGGGTGCCATTTTCTGCGTCTCGCGCCATTGAGCCTCAGCTAGTGCTCCTCTATTGGACTGCTGGTCAGCACTTCACTTGTGATTAATAATATGCTGAAGGATGAGAGGCCAGTATGATCTAGTACATGACCTAGTCCTCATACATTAACCCCTTGGTGGGCCGTATAGCTGATATGCACCACAGCAATGCACTTCCACTGGGAAATGGATGAATTGAAAGAATGTGTCTGTGTCACATTACTTTAGGCCATGTCAGAAATTGAAATTGAGCATTCATTTTGTGCTCAATTTGGGTCAGTGTAGACGAGAGGGCAGTGCGGCGAAATGCTAGCTCTGACAGCGCTGGGTAACATTTTCAGCAGCTGACATCGGGGGTCTCTCTGCATGGAGGTGATGGGCACAGCTGCCACACTCATTCACGGGTGTAAGAGCGCCATGGGGCGGCCGAGGATGACACATACGCGCACAGGCATTCACATGGCATAAATGGCACACACACAAACACGGACACAAACACACACACCGCACACACAGAAACAAACACACAGCCACTGACTCATCATAGAAAGTTTAAGAACATAAATATATTAACAGAGCAATTCAATTTGGAGTTTTGTCTACCTGTTATAGTGCTGTAAGGACTGTGAACTGGAAACTGCTGCCATGGTTTGAATATGTAACCCCACACCCAGTGTGGAATCAAAGTATTGTAGGAACTTGACAAACATTATCACTACCCTTAAAGGTATGTCGACACCATAAATCCAAACTACACACGACAGAATTGTGAGTGCTCTCATGAACCATATAATCACAGAACAGGAGAAAAAAGACTTGGCAGCCATTAGCAAATTAGTATTGGCCCACTAGTTGTCTGGCAGGTCTATTTTAGGCATCTATTTGTGTCGTTAGTATGGCTCTGTGTCTGTGTCTAATTGACTCTCTAGTTGGCGGCCAGGTCTTTATTTAATAATATGACTCTTGTGTTACTGTGTGTCCATCAGGAAAGCGGTGAAGGCCACTCTGGTGCTGCTGCCTCTCCTGGGCATCACCTACATGCTATTTTTCGTCAACCCGGGAGGGGAGGATGAGGTCGCCCAAATAGTCTTCATCTACTTCAACTCCATCCTGGAGTCTTTTCAGGTATGCCCAGGCCAAATGAAAAGTGTTATAGAGGGTTTGAGAACTTGTTTGACGCTGTAAACATTCTGAAGCATATAACGTGTCACAAAAAATGTATGTAGGCTACAGTACAATGTAGTGCTGCTCGCACTGTTCATCTTATCTTCAATGTTAAACACTCTTTCTCTCTCCTCCCCCTCTCCATCTTTCCCTCTGTCTCTGTCCTCCAGGGCTTTTTCGTGTCAGTGTTTTATTGCTTCCTGAACAGCGAGGTAAGCAGATTCATGTTTGTCCCATGATTCCCCCACCGCTCACACTGTACCCGTAATGAGTTTTTCTTTTCTATCCCTCCCTCCAACCCTCCTCTCATTCCTCCCAGGACTATTGAAAACATGTCCACTTGGCATCATTTCATGCAGAGCTAAAAATGTCCTCAAAAATGTATTGTGTCGTCTAAAATGCAAGCCAAGCAGCAGGGTTACCTTGGACATTCAGATTTCCTCCACTGGACAGCAGAATTAATAGGATCACAGTGAGCTTCACCCTGGCCCAACACATATATACACACCCCATGTCAGAGGCTGCATGGTGCCATGGTCGAAGGTAGTGCACTATATAAGGAATAGGATGCCTAAATGGATTTGTCATAAAATATTAACCGGTGAGAAACTTAAATCTGTCTGGAGTTACAAAAGATTGCTTGCCCTAAAACCTGAAAAACCCTTGGGAGAGCTGTGAAAGTACCCTTGCTACACAGCTTGATGTAAACATTGCAGTTACCTCCTCAGGTATCCCATTCTCCCTGGAGCAATCTGTCTCAACAGGAGACTATCCGGGTCATGTCTCCTGGATAACTGATCCGTGTATTTTGGTTTATAAATGCATTTATTTTACCTCAATATTACAAGGAGAGTCAGGAAGGATGAAGTGAAGCCTACACACTAACGCTGAAAAGAGATCAATGTACAGTATGTTAGCATGACGCCACTTAGTGTGGCAGATATCTCCCACTGAGGTGCAGTTACTTAGGGCAAAAGTGGCCACTCAATAGACGTGTGCTGGCAGTATGCTTAGCTAATCAACCTCTGTTTCTCCTTTCGGCTCGCTAATGTCGAGCAGCCGCTAATTCGTTGCTCTTGATGGAATCATGGGACTACATCCAAAGGACAAATGGTGGAGTTCGGCGGTTGTTCAAATGTTATCATGAACCATCAGCGATCTGTGAAGCAAAGCCAGAGAGGACCGATATTGTTTTTTTTCAGCTTTTTTTCACTATTTACAACATAGGGAGAACCAGAGTAGTACTAACTTCAGACACACAGGTAAATGTTATTAACTAGCCTTCTCTACTCAGATATTCTAGAAGAAGTGCCATTACTCAAGCAGTAGGAAAGAGAGTAGAAAGAGGTTCCGCTTTTTCTGTACCAGTCAGCCGCGGCCAACTTCAATCTAATACAGCTCTCCTTCACACTTACACAGTGCAAGCTCGGCTAATGACCTAACTGATATTAACGCTAACCAACTGCACTGAAATCATGATGAGCAGCAGGGTTTAACCTTCTCTCTTCTCCAGAATCTTCTTTTAATAACTCCTATGCTGCTGGGAGACCCCTTGAAGCAATACACACAACCCTGACTCTAATGACAGACTTAAAGCATGCTGCAAGGGGAAAACCTAGCCTAGCCAAAACAAAGATTCACTAACCTTGTGCTAACCTCACTAGCAGGGAGAAAATGCTCTTTAAATTGGATCTGCTGGGTATCTACGCGTGTAGTCCTGAGTAAAAACTCCTGTGTGAAAAGACTGAGAAATACCTGGGTTGTGGTGGTAGTTATGGTGTATTTGTTCAATATTCCAGAGTCCGGACGGAGTCTTTTTGTAGTGTGTTTTAAAGCCACTGGACCCCACAAGCTGATAAACGTATTGAATGTCATGACATGTATTGAATCCCATGATAATCAAGTGGTGGTCAGAGTAAAACGTTCTCAGAACCTCCCTGCAACCTAAAAATAAACGTCCCCAGAACATGCAAACTTTTTTTTTTTCAAGTTCAGTTTTACCGGTCTGTAAACATATGACTTTGTTCCCACAACCAGTTTGAAACTAAAAACATATTTTCCTACAACACATGATTCCACATGTGAAAGGTTATGTGATCGCATGTGAAAATTCACGGGAAATATCATCAAGTGTTCTAAAACTAAATGCGAAATATCATCACGTGAAGTGTTCCAAACCCGTATTGTTTCACAGGATTTCACATGTGATCATTTATGAAAATCCACGTGAAGTGTTCCAAAACTAAATGGAAATGTCACATTTGAAATCCTGTGATTTTCCATGTGAAATCATGTGGTTTTTCAAACCTTAATTTCTCTGGCGACTCCTTAGCCTTACACAATTGCCTTCGCTATTTTGAAATGTTAATGATTTGACACTCATGGCAGGCTGTGTATAAGATTGTCAAACCTGTCAGGACAATAGGCCAGTTTAATTTTCACACCCACCCACGCACAAGAAAAAGAGCAGGCCAAACTCCCATCCTAGCCTATACTACAGTAATCACCTCCAACCTTATGGAAATAAATGTGAAACTCATATTTGAGTAGATCTGGCATTCACCTACAATAACCTGTGAATAATTATAGTGTAGTGCAAAACGGTACACCAATCAACATACTGTTATTGGACTAACACAGGGTTCTTAAACCTTTTCAGCCTGGGACCCATATGAGAAATTATGTTTTCCTGGATCCCAAGCTTATGAAAATATGCAACTATACATACAGTTGAAGTCGAAAGTTTACATACACTTAGATTGGAGTCATTAAATCTTGTTTTTCAACCACTCCACAAATCTCTTCTTAACAAACTATAGTTTTGCAAGTCGGTTAAGACATCTACTTTGTACATGACACAATTCATTTTTTCAACAAATGTTTACAGACAGATTATTTCACTGTATCACAATTCCAGTGTGTCAGAAGTTTACATAAACTAAGTTGACTGTGTCTTTAAACAGCTTGGAAAATTCCAGAAAATTATGTCATTGCTTTAGAAGCTTCTGATAGTCTGAATGACAACATTTGAGGCAATTGGAGGTGTACCTGTGGATGTATTTCAAGGCCTACCTTCAAACTCAGTGCCTCTTTGCTTGACATCATGAGAAAATCAAAAGAAATCAGCCAACACCTCAGAAAAAAATTGTAGGCCTCCACAAGTCTGATTCATCCTTGGGAGAAATTTCCAAACGCTTGAAGGTACCACGTTCATCTGTACAAACAATAGTACGCAAGTATAAACACCATGGGACCACGCAGCCATCATACAGCTCAGGAAGGAGACGAGTTCTGTCTCCTAGAGATGAACGTACTTTGGTGCAAAAAGTGCAAATCAATCCCAGAACAACAGCAAAGGACCTTGTGAAGATGCTGGAGGAAACAGGTACAAAAGTATTTATATCCACAGTAAAACAAGTCCTATATCGACATAACCTGAAAGGCTGCTCAGCAAGGAAGAAGCCACTGCTTCCATAAAAAACAGACTACAGTTTGCAACTGCACATAGGGACAAAGATTGTACTTTTTGGAGAAATGTCATCTGGTCTGATGAAACAAAAATAGAGCTGTTTGGCCATAATGACCATCGTTATGTTTGGAGGAAAAAGGGGGAGGCTTGCAAGCCGAAGAACAACATCCCAACCGTGAAGCACGGGGGTGGCAGCATCATGTTCTGGGGGTGCTTTGCTGCAGGAGGGACTGGTGCACTTCACAAATAGATGGCATCATGAGGCAGGAAAATGATGTAGATATATTGAAGCAACGTCTCAAAACGTCAGTCAGGAAGTTAAAGCTTGGTCGCAAATGGGTCTTCCAAATGGACATTGACCCCAAGCATACTTCCAAAGTTCCGGCAAAATGGCTTAAGGACAACAAAGTCAAGGTATTGGAGTGGTCATGACAAAGCTTTGACCTCAATCCTATACAAAATCTGTGGGCAGAACTGAAAAAGCGTGTGCGAGCAAGGATGCCTACAAACCTGACTCAGTTACACCAGCTCTGTCAGGAGAATGGGCCAAAATTCACCCAACTTATTGTGGGAAGCTTGTGGAAGGCTACCGGAAATGTTTGACCCCAGCTAAACAATTTAAAGGCAATGCTACCAAATACTAATTGAGTGTTTGTAAACTTCTGACCCACTGGGAATGTGATGAAAGAAATGAAAGCTGAAATAAATCATTCTCTCTACTTTTATTCTGACATTTCACATTCTTCAAATAAAGTGGTGATCCTAACTGACCTAAGACAGGGAATGTTTACTAGGATTAAATGTCAGGAATTGTGAAAAATTTTGTTTAAATGTATTTGGCTAAGGTGTATGTAAACTTCTGACTTCAACTGTAAATATCAGTACATTTCATTGCCCTTATGCCTAAAACAACTGCAATATAAACAAATAACAATGAAATGAAGTACCCATTTAAATAGCTATTCATGTTCATTTTTCTCCATTAAAAACACTCTTACATATATCTTTCTAGGGTGGAACTGTTGCTGTTAAAATACAAGAAATCATTTACATTTTTTAACTAGAATAAACTGATTGAAGCAATATGCTTTTTGAGGCATCACACAGATGCTGCGACCCATACTTTAACGCTGGACTAACACATCATGAATCATTTTCATTCCGTAAAATACTGTAGGTTATCACATACACTGAGTGCACAAAATATTATGAACACCTGCTCTTTCCATGACATAGACTGACCAGGGGAAATAATCCAGGTGTAAGCTATGATCCAGTATTGATGTCACTTGTTAAATCCACCTCAATCAGCGTAGATGAAGGGGAGGAGACAGAAGGATTTTAAAAAATTGTGACAAATGAGACATGGATTGCGTATGTGTGCCATTCAGAGGGTGAATAGGATAGACAAAAGATTTAAGTGCCTTTGAAAGGGGTATGGTAATTTGTGCCAAGTAATGCAACACAGCTGGGGTTTTTACGCTCAACAGTTTCCCGTGTGTATGAAGAAGGGTCCACCAACTAAAGAACATCAAGCTAACTTGACAATTGTGGGAAGCATTGGACTCAACATAGGCCAGCATCCCTGTGGAACGCTTTCAAAATCTTGTAGAGTCCTTGCCCTGATGATAGTGTTGAGTGATTACCGAAACGTTGGTTCTTTTTTGTTTTTTAAACAACCAATTGACTTATTTGAATTCCATTTTGTTCTGTTTTTTTTCCTGTGAGCTCAATGCCCACATTGCACAGTTTCTCTAGAGATAAATCAGATCCAGCCTGAATTGTGCCATTTAGTAGGACAGGGGTACTCAACTCTTACCATACGAGGTCCGGCGCCTGCTGGTTTTCTGATCTATCGGATAATGAAATGCACACACCTGGTGTCCCAGGTCTAAATCAGTCCCTGATTAGAGGGGAACAATTTTAAAAAAATGCAGTGGAACTGGCTTCGAGGTCCAGAGTTGAGTATGAGGGTAGTAGGGAGTTATAGTTTCCAACAGGCCAATAAGCTACATCAAGTGGAGGGCCGAGTGTCTGTGGGATTTTGCTCCTCCCTTATGCTTGATTGATGAATTAAGGTCACTAATTAGAAGGGAACACCCATCACCTGGATTTCTAGGTCTAATTGAAAGGGAAAAGTGATTTTGTCAGACAGCATAGGCAGCAGCTTTATAGAGATGAGATAATGACCTGGAATGAAATAATAAAGTCATCAAATAAAACAAATGTTTTACACACAACCAATGAAATATTTGATTAAAGTGAAGTGAATAAATCATGTTTAATAAGTGATAAGCATTAATGGGCAGTCGCTACCATCATGGGACTTTTATTGTTTTTATCTGTGTTATCACAGGATTCAACCCAGATAATTCATAGTGCATCAATGTGAAAAATATTTAATCTAAATTAAATGAAGCCTACACACTAACGCTGAGTAGAGATCAATGTACAGTATGTTAGCATGACGCCACTTAGTGTGGCAGATATCTCCCACTGAGGTGCAGTTACTTAGGGCAAAAGTGGCCACTCAATAGACGTGTGCTGGCAGTATGCTTAGCTAATCAACCTCTATTTCTCCTGTCGGCTCGCTAATGTCGAGCAGCCGCTAATTCGTTGCTCTTGATGGAATCATGGGACTACATCCAAAGGACAAATGGTGGAGTTCGGCGGTTGTTCAAATGTTATCATGAACCATCAGCGATCTGTGAAGCAAAGCCAGAGAGGACCGATATTGTTTTTTTTCTGCTTTCTTTTCACCATTTACAACATACGGAGAACCAGAGTAGTACTAACTTCAGACACACAGGTAAATGTTATTAACTAGCCTTCTCTACTCAGATATTCTAGAAGAAGTGCCATTACTCAAGCAGTAGGAAAGAGAGTAGAAAGAGGTTCCGCTTTTTCTGTACCAGTCAGCCGCGGCCAACTTCAATCTAATACAGCTCTCCTTCACACTTACACAGTGCAAGCTCGGCTAATGACCTAACTGATATTAACGCTAACCAACTGCACTGAAATCATGATGAGCAGCAGGGTTTAACCTTCTCTCTTCTCCAGAATCTTCTTTTAATAACTCCTATGCTGCTGGGAGACCCCTTGAAGCAATACACACAACCCTGACTCTAATGACAGACTTAAAGCATGCTGCAAGGGGAAAACCTAGCCTAGCCAAAACAAAGATTCACTAACCTTGTGCTAACCTCACTAGCAGGGAGAAAATGCTCTTTAAATTGGATCTGCTGGGTATCTACGCGTGTAGTCCTGAGTAAAAACTCCTGTGTGAAAAGACTGAGAAATACCTGGGTTGTGGTGGTAGTTATGGTGTATTTGTTCAATATTCCAGAGTCCGGACGGAGTCTTTTTGTAGTGTGTTTTAAAGCCACTGGACCCCACAAGCTGATAAACGTATTGAATGTCATGACATGTATTGAATCCCATGATAATCAAGTGGTGGTCAGAGTAAAACGTTCTCAGAACCTCCCTGCAACCTAAAAATAAACGTCCCCAGAACATGCAAACTTTTTTTTTTTCAAGTTCAGTTTTACCGGTCTGTAAACATATGACTTTGTTCCCACAACCAGTTTGAAACTAAAAACATATTTTCCTACAACACATGATTCCACATGTGAAAGGTTATGTGATCGCATGTGAAAATTCACGGGAAATATCATCAAGTGTTCTAAAACTAAATGCGAAATATCATCACGTGAAGTGTTCCAAACCCGTATTGTTTCACAGGATTTCACATGTGATCATTTATGAAAATCCACGTGAAGTGTTCCAAAACTAAATGGAAATGTCACATTTGAAATCCTGTGATTTTCCATGTGAAATCATGTGGTTTTTCAAACCTTAATTTCTCTGGCGACTCCTTAGCCTTACACAATTGCCTTCGCTATTTTGAAATGTTAATGATTTGACACTCATGGCAGGCTGTGTATAAGATTGTCAAACCTGTCAGGACAATAGGCCAGTTTAATTTTCACACCCACCCACGCACAAGAAAAAGAGCAGGCCAAACTCCCATCCTAGCCTATACTACAGTAATCACCTCCAACCTTATGGAAATAAATGTGAAACTCATATTTGAGTAGATCTGGCATTCACCTACAATAACCTGTGAATAATTATAGTGTAGTGCAAAACGGTACACCAATCAACATACTGTTATTGGACTAACACAGGGTTCTTAAACCTTTTCAGCCTGGGACCCATATGAGAAATTATGTTTTCCTGGATCCCAAGCTTATGAAAATATGCAACTATACATACAGTTGAAGTCGAAAGTTTACATACACTTAGATTGGAGTCATTAAATCTTGTTTTTCAACCACTCCACAAATCTCTTCTTAACAAACTATAGTTTTGCAAGTCGGTTAAGACATCTACTTTGTACATGACACAATTCATTTTTTCAACAAATGTTTACAGACAGATTATTTCACTGTATCACAATTCCAGTGTGTCAGAAGTTTACATAAACTAAGTTGACTGTGTCTTTAAACAGCTTGGAAAATTCCAGAAAATTATGTCATTGCTTTAGAAGCTTCTGATAGTCTGAATGCCAACATTTGAGGCAATTGGAGGTGTACCTGTGGATGTATTTCAAGGCCTACCTTCAAACTCAGTGCCTCTTTGCTTGACATCATGAGAAAATCAAAAGAAATCAGCCAACACCTCAGAAAAAAATTGTAGGCCTCCACAAGTCTGATTCATCCTTGGGAGAAATTTCCAAACGCTTGAAGGTACCACGTTCATCTGTACAAACAATAGTACGCAAGTATAAACACCATGGGACCACGCAGCCATCATACAGCTCAGGAAGGAGACGAGTTCTGTCTCCTAGAGATGAACGTACTTTGGTGCAAAAAGTGCAAATCAATCCCAGAACAACAGCAAAGGACCTTGTGAAGATGCTGGAGGAAACAGGTACAAAAGTATTTATATCCACAGTAAAACAAGTCCTATATCGACATAACCTGAAAGGCTGCTCAGCAAGGAAGAAGCCACTGCTTCCATAAAAAACAGACTACAGTTTGCAACTGCACATAGGGACAAAGATTGTACTTTTTGGAGAAATGTCATCTGGTCTGATGAAACAAAAATAGAGCTGTTTGGCCATAATGACCATCGTTATGTTTGGAGGAAAAAGGGGGAGGCTTGCAAGCCGAAGAACAACATCCCAACCGTGAAGCACGGGGGTGGCAGCATCATGTTCTGGGGGTGCTTTGCTGCAGGAGGGACTGGTGCACTTCACAAATAGATGGCATCATGAGGCAGGAAAATGATGTAGATATATTGAAGCAACGTCTCAAAACGTCAGTCAGGAAGTTAAAGCTTGGTCGCAAATGGGTCTTCCAAATGGACATTGACCCCAAGCATACTTCCAAAGTTCCGGCAAAATGGCTTAAGGACAACAAAGTCAAGGTATTGGAGTGGTCATGACAAAGCTTTGACCTCAATCCTATACAAAATCTGTGGGCAGAACTGAAAAAGCGTGTGCGAGCAAGGATGCCTACAAACCTGACTCAGTTACACCAGCTCTGTCAGGAGAATGGGCCAAAATTCACCCAACTTATTGTGGGAAGCTTGTGGAAGGCTACCGGAAATGTTTGACCCCAGCTAAACAATTTAAAGGCAATGCTACCAAATACTAATTGAGTGTTTGTAAACTTCTGACCCACTGGGAATGTGATGAAAGAAATGAAAGCTGAAATAAATCATTCTCTCTACTTTTATTCTGACATTTCACATTCTTCAAATAAAGTGGTGATCCTAACTGACCTAAGACAGGGAATGTTTACTAGGATTAAATGTCAGGAATTGTGAAAAATTTTGTTTAAATGTATTTGGCTAAGGTGTATGTAAACTTCTGACTTCAACTGTAAATATCAGTACATTTCATTGCCCTTATGCCTAAAACAACTGCAATATAAACAAATAACAATGAAATGAAGTACCCATTTAAATAGCTATTCATGTTCATTTTTCTCCATTAAAAACACTCTTACATATATCTTTCTAGGGTGGAACTGTTGCTGTTAAAATACAAGAAATCATTTACATTTTTTAACTAGAATAAACTGATTGAAGCAATATGCTTTTTGAGGCATCACACAGATGCTGCGACCCATACTTTAACGCTGGACTAACACATCATGAATCATTTTCATTCCGTAAAATACTGTAGGTTATCACATACACTGAGTGCACAAAATATTATGAACACCTGCTCTTTCCATGACATAGACTGACCAGGGGAAATAATCCAGGTGTAAGCTATGATCCAGTATTGATGTCACTTGTTAAATCCACCTCAATCAGCGTAGATGAAGGGGAGGAGACAGAAGGATTTTAAAAAATTGTGACAAATGAGACATGGATTGCGTATGTGTGCCATTCAGAGGGTGAATAGGATAGACAAAAGATTTAAGTGCCTTTGAAAGGGGTATGGTAATTTGTGCCAAGTAATGCAACACAGCTGGGGTTTTTACGCTCAACAGTTTCCCGTGTGTATGAAGAAGGGTCCACCAACCAAAGAACATCAAGCTAACTTGACAATTGTGGGAAGCATTGGACTCAACATAGGCCAGCATCCCTGTGGAACGCTTTCAAAATCTTGTAGAGTCCTTGCCCTGATGATAGTGTTGAGTGATTACCGAAACGTTGGTTCTTTTTTGTTTTTTAAACAACCAATTGACTTATTTGAATTCCATTTTGTTCTGTTTTTTTTCCTGTGAGCTCAATGCCCACATTGCACAGTTTCTCTAGAGATAAATCAGATCCAGCCTGAATTGTGCCATTTAGTAGGACAGGGGTACTCAACTCTTACCATACGAGGTCCGGCGCCTGCTGGTTTTCTGATCTATCGGATAATGAAATGCACACACCTGGTGTCCCAGGTCTAAATCAGTCCCTGATTAGAGGGGAACAATTTTTAAAAAATGCAGTGGAACTGGCTTCGAGGTCCAGAGTTGAGTATGAGGGTAGTAGGGAGTTATAGTTTCCAACAGGCCAATAAGCTACATCAAGTGGAGGGCCGAGTGTCTGTGGGATTTTGCTCCTCCCTTATGCTTGATTGATGAATTAAGGTCACTAATTAGAAGGGAACACCCATCACCTGGATTTCTAGGTCTAATTGAAAGGGAAAAGTGATTTTGTCAGACAGCATAGGCAGCAGCTTTATAGAGATGAGATAATGACCTGGAATGAAATAATAAAGTCATCAAATAAAACAAATGTTTTACACACAACCAATGAAATATTTGATTAAAGTGAAGTGAATAAATCATGTTTAATAAGTGATAAGCATTAATGGGCAGTCGCTACCATCATGGGACTTTTATTGTTTTTATCTGTGTTATCACAGGATTCAACCCAGATAATTCATAGTGCATCAATGTGAAAAATATTTAATCTAAATTAAATGAAGCCTACACACTAACGCTGAGTAGAGATCAATGTACAGTATGTTAGCATGACGCCACTTAGTGTGGCAGATATCTCCCACTGAGGTGCAGTTACTTAGGGCAAAAGTGGCCACTCAATAGACGTGTGCTGGCAGTATGCTTAGCTAATCAACCTCTATTTCTCCTGTCGGCTCGCTAATGTCGAGCAGCCGCTAATTCGTTGCTCTTGATGGAATCATGGGACTACATCCAAAGGACAAATGGTGGAGTTCGGCGGTTGTTCAAATGTTATCATGAACCATCAGCGATCTGTGAAGCAAAGCCAGAGAGGACCGATATTGTTTTTTTTCTGCTTTCTTTTCACCATTTACAACATACGGAGAACCAGAGTAGTACTAACTTCAGACACACAGGTAAATGTTATTAACTAGCCTTCTCTACTCAGATATTCTAGAAGAAGTGCCATTACTCAAGCAGTAGGAAAGAGAGTAGAAAGAGGTTCCGCTTTTTCTGTACCAGTTAACCGCGGCCGACTTCAATCACTGGTATTTTAGCATTCCTAGCTAATACAGCTCTCCTTGTGCTAAGCAGGGAGAAAATGCTCTTTATATTGGATCTGTTGGGTATCTAAGCATGTAGTCCCTGCAACCTAAAAATAAACGTTCCCAGAACAGGCAAAATTTTCACTTCTGTTCTCAGAACGTTAAAAAAAAACGTTCGGTTTTACCAGTCAGTAAACCCACTGGACCCATTAATGTAAAAAATATATAATCGAAATAGAAAACAGTGATTTTTTTTTTTTTTTTTTTACAAAGGAACCGAAACCGAACCGACCTCAAGAAACACTAATCGCTCAGCACTACCTGATGAATTGAGGCTTTTCTGATCCAAAACGGGGGGCAACTCAATATTAGGAAAGCGTTCGTAATGCTTTGTACACTCAGTTTACAGTGAGCTCCAAAAGTATTTGGACAGTGACACATTTTTTATTATTTTGGACTGTACTTCAGCAATTTGGATTTAAAAATTATACAATGTCTATGAGTTTAAAGTGCAGACTGTCTGCTTTAATTTGAGGGTATTTTCATCCATATCGGGTGAACCATTTAGAAATTACAGCACTTTTTGTACATAGTCCCCCCATTTTAGGGGACCAAAAGTATAGGGATACATTCACTTAAGTGTAAGTAGTAGTACCCATATTCATTGCACGCAATGACTACATCAAGCTTGTGACTCTACAAATTAGTTTGATGCATTTTATGTTTGTTTTGGTTGTGTTTCAGACTATTTTGTGCCCAATAGAAATGAATGGTAAATAATGTGTAATTTTTGAGTCACTTTTATTGTAAATAACAGAAAATATGTATAAACACTTCTACATTAATGTGGATGCTACCATGATTACGAATAATCCTAAACGAGTGAGAATGTTAGATGCACAAATATCATACCTCCAAGACATGCTAACCTCTCATCATTACAATAACAGGGGAGGTTAGCATCTTGGGGGGGGGGGGGGGGGTGTATAATATTTGTGTATTGTATCATTTCAAATCCAAAGTGCTGGAGTACAGTCCCTGTCCCAATAATTTTGGAGCTCACTCTATGATATTAAACATATGATTATTCTATGATATTCTGATGATAACATATGATATTCTAAAATCCACATTAAAAAAAGGAACATTTTAACATTTTAACACAAACGGACTTGTTGCAGATAAAAAGCAGTGCGTCGTGACATAGTCCTAACTTTTCATTTAGTGAATTAAACATCAGAAGTTCTGTGTTTCCATCCTAGTTTTATTTCTGACGCTGGTTTTGGCACAAAAAGTATGCGATAAACAGCAAATGTGCCCACTCGCGTCTTGGCACGTGGCTCTAGACAACAGCTTGCCGATACAGTGCAAAGGGTAGATTAGGAGGTTATGAATAAGACCATGATCATTTTTATTTGTCAACTGGCAGCCGAGCATGGATAGTCATGTCACCACCATACGAAATAAGACCATCGATAGTTATTGGAAAGGAGCATCTGTAATGTCTACGCTAATAAATCGGGAAGCAAGTACAGGGAGTGAATTTAATAAATAACCGAACATGGAACAAAACAAGAAACACGAGTAGCGTACAGACATGAAACAATGACTCCTGGGGAAAGAACCAAAGCGAGTGACAGATATAGGGGAGGTAACCAGGAAGGTGATGGAGTCCAGGTGAGTCTCATGAGGCACAAGTGTGCGTAATAATGAGTAAACTGGCGACAACAAGAGCCGGAGAGGGTGAGCGAGAGTAGACGTGACAGTACCCCCTCCCTGACGCGCGGCTCCAGCCACAGGACGCCGACCAGAGGGACGGTCGCGAGGACCAGTATCGCTTCTGCTGAGGCATGGGAATCTGTCGAGCCGGCTGAGGCATGGGATCCCGATGAGCCAGCTGAGTCACGGAAGCCGGACGAGCTAGCTGCGGCTTCCCCTGTAGCTTCGGCAATTGAAGCCTGATGAGCCAACCGAGGCTTGAGAACCTATCAAGCCAGCTGAGGCATGAAGCCTAAAGAGCCATCCCTGGTTGCGTCAGCAGCCGCCCTCGGACCTGACGTCACCAGCAAAAAATAAATCCCTGTTGCTTCCTTTGGTGAGGCGCTATTCTGGAACGTCAACACTAATAAATCGGGAAGCAAGTACAGGGAGTGAATTTAATGAATAAGCGATCATGGAACAAAACAAGAACCACGAGTAGCGTACAGACATGAAACACAAAACAATATAGCCTGGGGAAAGAACCAAAGGGAGTGACTGATATAGGGGAGGTAATCAGGAATGTAATGGAGACCAGGTGTGTCTCATGAGGCGCAGGTGCGTGTAACAATGGTGACAGGTTTGCGGAATAATGAGTAAACTGCGGAATAATGAGTAAACTGGCGACAATGAGAGGTGGAGCGGGAGTAGACGTGACAGCATCAAGCTCATCACCGCGCACTTTCACCACCCTGTGAAGTTCATAACTTATTTAAATCTGTGCATGCTTTTCCAAGTCGCAGTGGGGGGATCACACAACATAGCATAGTGTGGATCCAAGTTTACTTCAAAATGATGGTTATTATGTCAATAATTGCGGATAAAAGCTTTTCTACTGCAATTGTTGCATATTCTGTTTCACAGACCAAAAAATTTGCCCACGTATTTAGTTTTGTCGACAAATTAGCTGTTTCCAACAGGCTTGTCTTTACATGTTTTATCCGATGTTCTTACTCGAATAAAAAAGTTTGATGGAAAACTCTTTTGTGTGAAAGGCTTCCAGTCTCTGAGAAAAGAGCGGGAAAGTGATTATTTTTCCTTTTATCCATGAAATCACTCGCACAATGTACTCCAACTGTCATTCAGCTATTCTATCTACAATCATTAATATACAGTACGTTATTCTAATTCTGTATTAAACACTCAAGGCTCTTTTCGCAGACATAACCAAATGTGTCTTTACTGCGTTCACACCCCTACTGTACACAGTCCTCATCCTCTGTGACATGTTTCCTTCAATTCCACAGCCAACTGTGTGCAGTGTTCCAAAGGGCCCTGCAGGGTTTCACATAGTACAAAGTGAAAAGATAGAGCTGCTTGTTGCTCTAGTTCTTTAGAAGCAGGTGAAAAAACAAACAGGTTGGCTTTAATTAAATATACTGTGATAGACGTCTTACGTAAAGCCTGTGTTTTGGTAGAATCATGGATAGAAATATTATGCCTATGAGCGTTAATTGTCCAAAAAATAAACACTTTCCTGCTGAAGAAAGAGTGTTATTCAAGATGTGGAAGCTCTATGGAGCACACAGTTTCATGAATATAGGTTTAGAAAGGGAACAACTCGAACTTAGATGTTGATCTTTTCAGCATACTTAAACCAGGGAGCCAAAGAACATAGTGCTGCTTCTCCTTTGTAAACTAACTTATTAGTGAGAAAGGGGCCTGTACACTTATCCTTTGATACATCCAGTCAAAGTTTGGGCTTCTAATGAGGTTAATAATTATTCAAATCCAAAAGCAAATAAGGAAAGTAGTTATCATGTCACTGACTTGTTATTAGAGAATACATGGTGGTCCTCATGGTGTGGCAGAAGTTCAGTGCCTTAAAAGCTTCTACCTCCCTCTTATTTTTAATCGCATGGCACTGGCCCAACACTGTCCACTTCTCCTTGGTTACCACAATTTGGAAATTGCATAAATGAGAACATTTTAATTAGGTGAAAACAATTAAATGGAAACTCACTTAAAGTGGCAGTTAACTATGAGTGGTATTCAATCAAACTGACATTGCCGATTTACATAGTTTCTGTGAAGAAAATAAATATAATTGTTATGTTACTCTAGTCAACAATTTACACCGTCAGACCAAACAAAATTTGAATTTTCTCTCTTTTTCTCCGTCTCTCTCTCTCTGCTATCCTCTCAGGTGCGTTCTGCGGTTAGGAAGAGATGGCACCGCTGGCAGGACAAGCATTCAATCAGGGCTCGGGTGGCACGCGCCATGTCCATCCCCACGTCACCCACGCGGGTCAGCTTCCACAGCATCAAGCAGTCCTCGGCTGTTTGAGGACCAGCAACACTCTGCTTTGGCTGAACGCCCCCATCTAACCTCTCACCGCCAACCACCCCTCCAACATGTTCCCCACAGAGCACTGCTTTCCCCTCTTCTCTCCAAACCAACCGAGGGAAACAGCTACCGTGATGGTTCACACAGGGTACACTTGGTCTGTAAACACAGACCTCACATACCCCCTCCCAGGGTGCGGTGACCTCTGTAGTCTCTCGCCTGCTAATACATTGAGGTACGTTCGCTCAGTGCATTCCCTCTGGAAGCTACAGACGGTCAGGATGACAATGGCCAAACTAAGTAATGTCAAGAGCGGACTTTTTGCCAAAAGGCAGCACAGGGAATTGGTACAATCCCTGTGGAATTGGCAGATTCAGCTGAAAGGGGACTTTTGATGTCAGATAAAAAAGAAAATCACGTTTGTCAGTAAGTCCAGTGTTCTCTTATTCTTTTTTATTCTGCAAAATCCAGAAGTTGGAGTCCATATGGATGGAGTTGGAGTTCATATGGATGAAGTTGGAGTCCATAAGAATACTTTGAAAGTGGGAAGAAAATGGTACTGGGGCACGTGCTTGTATCAGTGTCAAATACATGATCCCTGTTGGACTAACTGACCTGTTCAAGATCATTGACAAAAACAATTTAATTCTTGTTCCTTTGCATGTTTTTATTTTCTGTGGAGCAATTTTTGAACTTTGAGCTGGCTATGCTTACTGGCGCTGCATCGTAAAGCGAATGACCGTCATGGACCATTTATTTCATGTCTGTCCAGACTACTGTCTATAGTAAACATTCTCCCATTCCTTCCTTTTGTTTTTCTGATTAATTATTATCTTCATAGAGACCATGTTCTGGATATGAAATCTTTGGCCACCATTGAAGATGGATGCCTTCCCCATTATCCTTACAACAACAACAACAACCAAGGAATTGTGCAAGCGGAAAAAGTGATGTGACATCCAACACTGTTACTAATGGGAATGAACTGTGAAAATTGGTACACACTGTCAAATCTACCTAGAGGACAAAACAGTTGTGTTTGTGTTGCCCAGTTCTTTCAGGAAGTAAATATTTAGCATAACTCTCCTCAAACTGTAATGACTTCTTCTCCTTCCTTTCATCTTAGCCTTTTCCTGGGACTCAAACGTAACGTTGGCTTAGAGATAGTCAGACCTGGGGGGGGTGAAGGAAGAGCGGCAGTTTAACATCAATAAGGCATTTCACGCCTGGTAAGGTTGAGTTTTTTTGAGGCTCAAGCGAATACAAACACACATATGGAGAGGATTTATCATAGGCTACAGTATGAAACATAACTGAAGATATTTTTTATTTTGCGTAAGGTTGTAAAAGGTGTTAATCTTCAACCGATTTAAGCACACCTTTATCCAAGCACTTTTATTTATTTCAAATTCAAAAATTACCAGCACCGTCATAAGATAACGCCCACTTTAGTATATAATTTTGAAAGCTGGATTGGGAGAAATGCCAATTATTAATATAATTATTTTGGCTAGCTATGTTAAGGTCTGAGAGGAACGTGGATGTTTTGGTTGCTTCATCTCTGCAACTTGCAAAACGTATCTATACTAAATCTTCAGACTAAATCATTTTGTTCTTCAAACTCTTTCTTGCCATCAAACAGGTAATATGTTATATTGCTATTGTGTCGTAGAAAGTACCCAATGGGCACACACAACAACATTGTTTCCACATCATTTCAACAAAATAACATTGAACCAACATGGAATAGACATTGAATTGACGTCTGTGCCCAGTGGGTACTGACAATACTTTGCTGAAATTCTGCAAATCCTTTCAAATTGAAACACCCATTATGAAGGACCATAACAAATCGGATCATCATTCCAACATAAAACCATTTATCAGATATTGTCATGCACATAGCACAACTTTTTATTTTTGAATGACAATTGAATAAGTCAAAGTAACTAGGAAAAGATTAACACAATGTCTGGCAGATGATTGAGTGAATGTTGACTTCTTGTGGTTTGTTCTGACAAAAGGGAATAGAGTTATGCATATTCAGATAGACGTTGTCTAGACAGGACCAGTCTCAAATGTTTTGCAGTAGGATTCCCCTCTCTCGCTCTTTCTCTGGCTGAAAAATATTGTAATTATGAATACAAAAGCTGAAATAATTCACAATCATCAGCTCCCCAAAAGTTCCCTTATTTTTGTTGTTCTGTACATTGGCTAATGTGGGAGCCCTCCCAAAAAGCTTGTGAGTTTGAAGCTTGAATCTCAGCGCTCAGAGAACCAGTTGGCTTCCACACACTACCCCACACAGCACAGGATGAAACCAATTAAGACCAACGTTTTACTTGGTGTTGTTAAGATAGCTCACCCCAGTAGGTAGAGCTATGAGAGGACTGTGAGAGCTATAATGGCCTCAGCCACAAGGACGTCTCATCTGCCTCTCTCTCTCGTGCGCGTGGTCTGCTAATTAGCGTGGTCTGCTAATTAGCTCTATCTGCAGGGAGGTCACAGCTAGTTTGTCTGAAAGCTGAGAGCCAGGGACAATTCAGGAAAGAGAGAATAGTACCAAAGCCTGTACCCTGACACGGTCCCCTGCTATGCAACATCTCTATGAATGAGCGAGTGAATGGAAGAACTGAGAATGAAATGAAATGGGCTTTTGTGGTATAGATAGAGGCAGGGATAGGAACTGGGACTTGCTGGGATTTGACTTAAAATGTTCAACCGGGCATAGCCGCATGAAGTAGGGGTTGCAGCACCCCCTGATAAATCTACATTTATCAAGCATCCTCACTCCAAAACATCTTCCTGCGGCCATGCCCCCAGGCCATAGTTCACAACCAGGGACCGAAAAAGGGATTGTTTTGATGGTTTTTTGGGGTTTGAAAGGCATAAAGTGCTGTTTTTCATGTATTTGTTCATACAGACTTTTGTGCTTATTTGGAACAGAATTATATACAGTATTTTTAAAAACTGGTTGAATCATCATTTCAACCCAAAAATTAAATGTGATGTTTAATCAACGTGGGAAACTGATTGGATTTTTAAATTTATGGGATTTTTGTCTTTTTTTCACCCAACTTTTAACCACAATCAAATGACAGGGTGGCATTTTTGGTGGATTTCACGTTGAATTCACGTTAGTTGACAACTCAACCAAATGAATATTAAAACTAGACATTGAAGTGACTTCTGTGCCCAGTGGGTATTCAGTTGAAATGGATCCTGAAGCGCTAACTGACATTTAGAAAAGAAAAGAAACTGCTGGGTTTATTTTGCAAAGTCAAACAAAGCCAATCCTCCGTTGCCAGATATGTGTATAGACAACAGAAATAGTTTGTTCTGAATCCTTTTTTCCTCCCGGTCCCTTTTGATCATTGGCATAAAGCAGTCAGAATAAAATATGTGATATCATTGGCAATGTTAACAGATCGCTTTAAGTAATAGTTATAGAACGTATTGTCAGACAGATGCATCCTAATCGCTGAAACAAATGATCACAAGAATCACAGATGCGGCTTCATCTATGTTTGCTGAAGGCAGGCTGATTTATTTTTCATGGGGAAAATGTGATAAAACTACTGTCCAACCCCATCTAACAGAGCACAGTTTATTCCACAATCCCATTGTTTATGTACCTGTCATGCTGTTTAACACATTGAATGGAGAGAGAGAGAGAGAGAGAGTGTGAGAATGTCTGGCTGGTGGTTGATATGTCAAAATGAACTCTTCGCCCACCCAGCCAGGGATGCTACTGCCCTCCAACACACACCATGTATTCCTCAACAGCCAGGATACGTGACGATATTACGTTCATGAGATTAGAGGTTAGCCTGGAATGGAATTGCCAATGTATGATAGTGTTATGCATTCCAATTCCAGGTACCTGCCTCTGTCATGAAAATATGTTCTCTCTTAACCAAAATGATTTACCCTGGAATTCCAAAGCCAGTTGGTTCTCTGTTATAATGTTACAAGAACCCTGTTCTAAATCACAGCTACCAGATTTCCGAGAATTGTATTCCAAACACTGAATGTAATTCTATTCTGAACACATATTCCAGTTATCATAACCAATAACCAGATGCTATTGAAAACTTTTTAAATCAAATGCAGTATTTCAGTATTTTGTAGAAAATGGACTATACAGCTATTTTCCTTCCTTTTCCAGGAAACAGGAATATTTTAGTTCAAATATTTTCATGTATACATGTGCATGGTCAGACTCCGATTTTGAAATTCTGAATTTGCTAGCTGACGTCAATCCAGGGAAAGTAGTTTCTTGAGGCAGCCGTCATCATTACTATTATTATTATCATTCTGTATACAGTAGATGTCTCTCAAAGTGTGTCATAGTCATCATACTTCTTTAATATAATACTGACATTGAAAATGGCTCCAGTATACAGTACACAGACAGCTTCATAATGAATTCCAGTTATTTGCACATATGCTATTAGTGTAGTCAGCTGTCATACCACTGACTGTCAGCAACATCAGTGTAGTCAAATGTTCTCTTGTTTTTCTTTGTCATTACCAAAGTAGTTGTGGTCACGAACATCCTCCAAAGACACAAGCGCAGCTATCTAGTCGATAGGCTGTTCTTATTTCTTGCCCTATCTCTTTATTTCAATAAGAAATTCTGCTGCTGCCCTTTCTCTTTTTTTGATTGTTTATTTGGCTTGATTTGTTTCCTTAATTGTGCAGAGGGGTCTTGACCGATTTCTCTCGATGCAGTTATAGTTACTATAACAACGATGTATGTAAGTGTTCTTTCTCGGGTATTTACAATGTGTTCGTCTTTTGTTGTGAAGGTGTAAGAACCAAAAACATTTGTATTTATTTAACTGTCTAAGGCACACAGATTTTTATATTTATCACATTATTTAAAGGGTACAGCTTTTATTGAAGGACACAGGCCCACATTACCTATAATATAGATTGATAAATAAATCGAATTATGTCCACAATGTGTCTACTTAAGATTTTGTGATGAAAGGTGCGATACGTAGTTTGATGTGATTTTTTTCACTTTTGTTGTTATGTTTGATAATGTTGCAATTATCTTTCTTTCCTCTTTCAAAGTCCAATAAGGAAAAATTGTATTTATTATGTTTATGACTCTACTTGTTCAATGTTGGAAAGCGTTGAGGAATTGTACATAGTTTGTAAAAAAATAAAAAAATAAAAGCAATCTAATGAGAAAAAGTATATGTGGAGAGTTCAAGATATATGGAACAGTGCTACTACATAAATTGTGCATTAAAATGTGTTTTTTTAACAAACCCAAAAAATCTGTCACTGTTGACATTGAGACTGGTGTTTGCGGGTACTATTTAACGAAGCTGCCAGTTGAGGACTGGTGAGGTGTCTGTTTCTCAAACTAGACACTCTAATGTACTTGTCCTCTTGCTCAGTTGTGCACCGGGGCCTCCCACTCCTATTTCTATTCTGGTTAGAGCCAGTTTGCGCTGTTCTGTGAAGGGAGTAGTACACAGCACTGTACGATATCTTCAATTTCTTGGCAATTTCTCACATGGCATAGTCTTCCTTTCTCAGAACAAGAATAGACTGACGAGTTTCAGAAGAAAGTATTTTGTCTCTGGCCATTTTGAGCCTGTAATCGAACCCACAAATGCTGACACTCCAGATACTCAACTAGTCTAAAGAAGGCACGTTTTATTGCTTCTTTTAATCAGGACAACAGTTTTCAGCTGTGCTAACATAATTGCAAAATGGTTTTCTAATGATCAATTAGCCTTTTAAAATGATAAACTTGGATTAGCTAACACAACGTGCCATTGGAACACAGGAGTGATGGTTGCTGATAATGGGCCTCTGTACACCTATGTAGATATTTTATAAAAATCTGCCCTTTCCAGCTACAATAGTAATTTAAAACATTAACAGTGTCTGCACTGTATTTATGATCAAGTTGATGTTTTTTTAATGGACAAAAAAATAGCTTTTCTTTCAAAAACAAGGACATTTCTAAGTGACCCCAAACTTTTGAACAGTGGTGTATGTAAAAAATAAAATTGTGCCATCTGATTTGCTTAATATAAGAACTTAAAAATGATTCATACTTTTACTTGTACTTTTAATACTTAATTAAGAATACTTTAGCAAATACATTTACTTTTGATACTTAAGTATATTTAAAACCAAATACTTTTTGACTTTTACTCAAGTAGTATTTTACTGGGTGACATCAATCTACACAGAATCTTCTGTAATTTCAAAGTGGAAGACAAATTCCAACATTTGTTAAAAGACAAAATATGAAAAATACAACACTAATATCTTGATTACATAAGTTTTCAACTCCCTAAGTCAATACATGTTAGAATCACCTTTGGCAGCGATTACAGATGTGAGTCTTTCTGGGTAAGTCTCTAAGAGATTTGCACACCTGGATTGCACAATATTTACAAATTATTTTTAAATTCTTCAAGTTCTGTCAAGTTGGTTGTTGATTATTGCTAGACAGCCATTTTCAAGTATTTCCATAGAGTTGCATGCCAATTTAAGTCAAAACTTTAACTAGGCCACTCAGGAACATTTATTGTCATCTAGGTAAGCAACTTCAGTGTATATTTGGCCTTGATTTTTAGGTCATTGTCCTGCTGAAAGGTGAATTATTCTGTTGGAAAACAGACTGATAAAGGTTTTCCTATAGGATTTTTTACAGTAGCTCTATTCCGTTTACTTTTATCCAAAAAAATCTCCCTTAGTCCAAGCCAATTACAAGCACACACATAAGATGTTGCAGCCACCACCATGATTGAAAATATAAAGTGATACTCAATGATGTGTTTTGTTGGATATGCCCCAAACATAACGCTTTGTATTCAGGACATGAAGTTAATTTCATTGCCACATTTTTTGTAGATTTACTTTAGTGCCTTATTGCAAACAGGATGCATGCTTTGGAATATTTTTTATTTTCATCCTGTCATTTAGGTTAGTATTTTGGAGTAACTACAATGTTCTTGATCCATCCTAAGTTTTCTCCAATCACAGGCATTAAACCTCTAACTGTTTTAATGTCACCATTGCCCTCATGGTGAACTCCCTGAGTGGTTTCCTTCCTCTCCGGCAACTCAGTTAGGAAGGACGGCTGTATCTTTGTAGTGACTCTGTGTTTTGATACACCATCCAAAGTGTAATTAATTACTTCACCATGCTCAATGTCTACTTTTTTAATGTTTACACTTCTACCAAAAGGTGCCCTTCTTTGTGATGCATTGGAAAACCTCCCTCGACTTTGTGGTTGAAACTGGGTTTGAAATGCACTTCTCAGCTGAGAGACCTAACATGGGGTACAGAGATGAGGTAGTCATTCAAAAGTCATGAACACTGTTATTGTACACAGAGTGAGTCCATGCATCTTATTATGTGACTTGTTACAAACATTTTTACTGAATTTATTTAGGCTTGCAAAGGGGTTGAATACTTATTGACTAAAGACATTTCAGCTTTTCATTTTAAATGAATTTGTAAAAGCATATTTCCACTTAACATTATGGGGTATTATGTGTTGCCCAGTGACACAAAATCTCAGTTTAAACAATTATATATTCAGGCTGTTACAGAACAAAATGTGGAAAAAGTCAATGGGTGTAAAAAACTTCTGAAGGCAATGTATCATAAAGATCGGAAATTGACATACACTTAAATCTCGTTCTTCAACCACTCCACAAATTTCTTGTTAACAAACTATAGTTTTGGCAAGTCGGTTAGGACATCTACTTTGTGCATGACACAAGTCATTTTTCCAACAATTGTTTACAGACAGATTCTTTCACTGTATCACAATTCCAGTGGGTCAGAAGTTTACATACACTAAGTTGACTGTGCCTATAAACAGCTTGGATAATTCCAGAAAAGAATGTAATGGCTTTAGAAGCTTCTGATAGGCTAATTGACATAATTTGAGTCAATTGGAGGTGCACCTGTGAATCTATTTCAAGGCCTACCTTCAAACTCAGTGCCTCTTTGCTTGACATCATGGGAAAATCAAAAGAACTCAGCCAAGACCTCAGAAAAAAATTGTAGACCCCCACAAGTGTGGTTCATCCTTGGGAGCAATTTCCAAACGCCTGAAGGTACCACGTTCATCTGTACAAACAATAGTAAGCAATTATAAACACCATGGGACCACGCAGCCATCATACTGCTCAGGAAGGAGACCAACACAGTCTCACATTCAATTCGCGCATATATGTACAAAATGTATTTCAGCAGATTTCGTGCGTTTTTGTGCATTTTTGGGGTGGTTCAATTCGTTTGAAAATACACGAATTTCTGTGCTACTTAATTCGTGCGAAAATACACAAATTTCTGTGCTACTTAATTCGTGCGAAAAGACACGAATTTAACCAGTAGGCGACACAAGCCTTTGCAACAACCATATAGACGCGATAATTTGTATTTCATTTTTGTTCTTCTTAATGGCTAATTCAACGTCATGAATATACAGAAATGTTGTCTTTGTTTAACCATGTTTTAAAATGTGTCGTTGTATGCCTATATGTACTGTTTTAGACTTGCTGAACAGAATTTTTGAGAAAAGACGCACATTTAAGTACGACTTAATTCGTGGGAAATATTGTTTTATTAATGCCAATGCTGTTTTCTGTGCTTGATTTCGCTTAATACTTTGGATACTGGTGCACTTGTAATCAGAACGCCTTTTTGTCATGTAGGCAACCATACACGATTTTCTTCATAACCCATTTCATATTTCGTGAAGCCTAAATTACACAATTTTCTTCATAATGCATGTATTACATGTTAATGTAAAATAATGAATTGTGTTGGCTTACACTTATGGCCTTTCCAAGGCCTTTCCATACCTTAAGGGAACATTTTAGCACTCACCATATGGTGAGTGAGAAACGCCACATTGCAAATGTAAGGTCCCTTACTAGACGTCCTGCAACGTTTCTAAAATTCGTGGACGGCGTCGGGCCGTGCGCGGGGGAGAGATCTTTCAGGAAGTCATCAAACTAAATCTCTCGGACGTTCGGTTTCCGTTTTATAAAAATAACACATTTTGGTCATTTTTCCGCAGTCTCGGAAATTCCCACCAGAGGGAAAATAAATAATATTGCAAATGCACAAGCACATTGCAAATGCATGTGGCCTTTTCTCCTAAACGGAAAATATTTCGAAGACGTAATGGACAGTTGGCCCCGAACAAGATGGCGTCGAGGCCTCAACGCTTTTTGAGTTATGGCCATTTTTCTGGGATTAAAGGTCAAAAACGCAAAGTAGGTTGCTAATTTGACCGCTTCACGTCAAAGTACATAAGCATACGGTGTCAGGAAAAAAAGAACCAGCCATTTATCTATCGTAATTTAAGAGAAATCGTACATTGACAAATTGGTCATGTTCACAAAAAGGAGTAAAAAAAAAAAAAAGTTACAGATCCAGTTGCAGTGTGTTCAGATGAACAGTTTTTAAGTGGGTCTCGAAGCTCTGCCAGAATTCTGTGATTTTATGTGATTTTATGAAATAACACACACTCATTTAACCCTCTGTAAATAAGTCAGTTCTTAACATAAAGACTTAAAACTCAATATTATATAAGAGCCTACCCCAAGGAGGATATGTGTTCACTTTCAGCTTCCTATGTCAACCGGAAGTACCTTCAAATGGTGCCATAGGGTCAGTTTCGAAGGGTTAAAAAGGTCAGATCTGCCTCCCGGGTGGCGCAGTGGTCTAGGGCACTGCATCGCAGTGCTAGCTGCGCCACCAGAGTCTCTGGGTTCGTGCCCAGGCTCTGCCGCAGCCGGCCGCGACCGGGAGGTCCGTTGGCCTAGCGTCGTCCGGGTTAGGGAGGGTTTGGCCGGTAGGGATATCCTTGTCTCATCGCGCTCCAGCGACTCCTGTGGCGGGCCGGGGGCAGTGCGCGCTAGCCAAGGGGGCCAAGTGCACGGTGTTTCCTCCGACACATTTGTGCGGCTGGCTTCCGGGTTGGAGGCGCGCTGTGTTAAGAAGCAGTGCGGCTTGGTTGGGTTGTGCTTCGGAGGACACGTGGCTTTCGACCTTCGTCTCTCCTGAGCCCATACGGGAGTTGTAGCGATGAGACAATATAGTAATTACTAGCGATTGGATACCACGAAGAAAAGGGGATAAAAGGATGGAGTGAAAAAGTACGGTGCTTAAAGACACACAAAGCCTGCAATGGCATTGCCATTATCTCCAGGCCGTGCCGAGTTCAACGAGATGCCCCGCTTGACCGTAGCTAGCTCGGTCTGAGTGCAGCGACAGGGACAAGAAGAAGGACCCAAATGACCCTTTGACCTCAATTTCATATTTTTTTGCTTTTGGGAGACAGAGAGAGAACCGTTAAGGTTAGAAGCACAATTTGACCTCAGGAACGTTCCTAAGGTCCTCCCGATCTGTACAAGCCTAACATTGACCGTGTGGCATTAACCCTTAATAGTTAAAAGAAGGTGTTTACATCAAACAGTTTACAATGACATGTCTCCCCACAGGAAGTAATTGCCTGCTCCCCTAAATTCAACCTGAAGCCTATGTGGGTTAATAATGCCTTATGAACCTGTCTTCGATGACAGTCCATCAGGCCACTATGAGGTCTACCTGTGTCGATTCTAAGCTTCTTGGAGCAACCGGAAGTGGTTAAATCACCCTAAAAGTGTTTGCCATACCCAACCTGTAGTTTGAGAGAAATAGTGCATTCAACCCTATGTAAATCAGTGAGTTCTTAACGTATAGACTTAAAACTCAGGATTCTGTATAAAGCCCACTCCAATGAGGATATGTGTTTACTTTCAGCTTCCTGTGCCAACCGGAAGTGCCATAATTGGTGTCAAAAGGGCTGTTTCGAAGGGTTAAAAAAGTCAAATCTTTCCAAAACTTAATATATGTGAATAGGCAACCCTCATGAACTGTAAATCAGTCATTCATCCCATCAGATTTCAAGGAAAAATTTACACACCCACACAGAAAGGATGGAGTGACACACTGAGGGGCTTAGAGGCAGACAGTGCCTGCAATAGTTACTTTTGTTTGAACTTTTAAAGAACCGTCAGACCTAGAGTTCTGAAACTTTACAAACCTGTTCTAGAGCTCAGGTCGATTAAGCACGGTGAGTTATGTGGCTCTAGAAGGTTCTCGGACCGATAAAAAGCCTCGGTGCATTTGCATTGACTTCAATTCATTTTGAGCATTACAAAATGGTGACATTTAGAAAAGTCCCAGAGTTGCAAGACTAGGTGCATTGAAACCGGCTCGGCCCATAGAGACGGACCCCGACATTTCTGTCCGATAGCTCATTCAACGACCCCGTAGCAAGGCATGGAAAAAAGTGTAATTTCAGCACCAATTAAGGTTTTGCTCGGGCACCGAATGACCTATCGAGCCGAAACTTGGGATTCGAGGTCGCCTCACATAGGGCTAAACATAATGTGAAAACTGGACCCGCAGCTAGAACATAACTACGTATTATTTGTTTTATTATGGTTTAAATGGAAGGCGCTGTGAATTTTGGGCCTGCTCTGAAATATGTGATAGTTGGCTTCTAAACGAGTTGGAAAAAGTGAGTTTGGAGTCAGATGGTATCAGTTTGGTGACTGAAAATATCTAATTGGCTGATGGACACTGACTTGCTAGTTGACTTTTGTGCATTTGCAATATGTTTCAACAGTGAAAAACCACCAAAATAGCATTCTGAAATCACCACTAAAAATGACATCAACATAACCGTGCCGAGTTCAACGAGATGCCCCGCTTGACCGTAGCTTGCTCGGTCTGAGCGCAGCGACAGTGACAAGAAGATGACCCTTGACCTACATTTCAAGTCTTTTGCTTTTGGGAGACAGAGAGAGAACTGTTAAGGTTTAGAAGCACAATTTGACCTCAGGAACATTCCTAAGGTCTCTGTGCAAGCCTAACCTTGACCGTGTGGCATTAACCCTTAACAGTTAAAAGAAGGTGTTTACATCAAACAGTTTACAATGACATCTCACCCCATAGGAACACATTGCCTGCACCCCTAAATTCAACCTGAAGCCTATGTGGGTTATGAATGTCTTATGAACCTGTCTTCAATGACAATCCATCAAGCCACTATGAGGTCTACCTGTGTTGATTCTAAGCTTCCTGGAGCAACCGGAAGTGATAAAATCACCCTAAAAGTGTTTTGCCATACCCAACCAGCAGTTTGTGATATATAGTGCATTCAACCCTGTGTAAATCAGTCAGTTCTTAACGTATAGACTTAAAACTCAGGATTCTGTAAAAGCATACCCCGATCAGGATATGTATTTACTTATAGCTTCCTGTGCCAACCGGAAGTGCCTTAAAATGGGGTCATAGGTGCTGTTTCGAAGGTTTAAAAAAGTCAGATCTTTCCAAAACTTTAAATGTGTGAATCGGTCAACCCTCATGAACTGTAAATCAGTAATTTCGCTAAACAGATGTCAAAGAAAAGCTCTCTCACACACACACACACACACACACACACACACACACACACACACACACACACACACACACACACACACACAAAAAGTATGGTGCTTAAAGACACACAGAGCCTTAAATGCTTTTAGGGGGGATCCAGACTTCCATACCCGCTCTGGGAGCACTATACTACCGCCCCAAATCAATGGGTGCTGGCCTGAGTGATTTATGGAGGTTTTCAAAAAATATTCTAAGTCCAAACTTTTCATGCACCTGGTATTTTTTTGGGGTTACCAGGCGTCATTTTTCAAAACAGTTGAAATTGCTTTTAGGGGGCATCCAGAGTGTCACATGACCGGATGAGGTAACTATTCTTGTTCTTCTTGTAGCTTTCCGGTAGGCTAGAAGCTTTCCGGTGTTTTGCTGCTCGACACAGGTCGACGCAGGTATTGCACTTGATTTATCGTTATCGTAACCGTAGGTGCAGCCAAGTGGAAATACGAAAGCTTTCTAGCTATTTCGCACTGACGGTAATTTGAACACAAGAACGTTTCTAGTGAAAAGGTGCTTACACTCAGAGCCATGTATTTACACTCAGCCACCCTAGCCTTATTACGGGTTAACGTTTTGGTAATTTTGGTTGGCCAACAAAATGTAAGACTACAATGACTGCATACGTTTCCCCAAATGTTATACGAAAAAAAAATGTTTTGTTATTGATGGACAATGGCAAGGCTGCCATTGTATTTTCAGTTACATTCTGGTCAATAAAAATGGTTTACACGTTTATTTTTTAAGAAATACATGGAACTACAACCGAATAAAACACCATTAACCATCATGCATTGCATGATTCATTCTATACTGAAGTCTGTTCAGAAAAATCGAAAACAGTACATATAGGCATAAAACCACAATGTTTTAATAGGGATTAAATAAAGACAATATATATATAACCTCTTATGGTTATATGGTTAAAAAAAAGACAAAATATCTATATATTCATAACGTAAAATAAATAAATACAGGCGATCGCGTCTATGGTTGTTGCAACGGCTTGTGTGTCGCCAACTGGTTAAATTCGTGTCTTTTCGCACGAATTAAGTAGCACAGAAATTCGTGTATTTTCGCACGAATTAAGTAGCACAGAAATTCGTGTATTTTCAAACGAATTGAACCACCCCAAAAATGCACAAAAACGCACGAAATCTGCTGAAATACATTTTGTACATACAGTGGGGAGAACAAGTATTTGATACACTGCCGATTTTGCAGATTTTCCTACTTAAAAAGCATGTAGAGGTCTGTAATTTTTATCATAGGTACACTTCAACTGTGAGAGACGGAATCTAAAACAAAAATCCCGAAAATCACATTGTATGATTTTTAAGTAATTAATTAGCATTTTATTGCATGACATAAGTATTTGATACATCAGAAAAGCAGAACTTAATATTTGGTACAGAATCCTTTGTTTGCAATTACAGAGATCATACGTTTCCTGTAGTTCTTGACCAGGTTTGCACACACTGCAGCAGGGATTTTGGCCCACTCCTCCATACAGACCTTCTCCAGATCCTTCAGGTTTCGGGGCTGTCGCTGGGCAATATGGACTTTCAGCTCCCTCCAAAGATTTTCTATTGGGTTCAGGTCTGGAGACTGGCTAGGCCACTCCAGGACCTTGAGATACTTCTTACGGAGCCACTCCTTAGTTGCCCTGGTTGTGTGTTTCGGGTCGTTGTCATGCTGGAAGACCCAGCCACGACCCATCATCAATGCTCTTACTGAGGGAAGGAGGTTGTTGGCTAAGATCTCGCAATACATGGCCCCATCCATCCTCCCCTCAATACGGTGCAGTCGTCCTGTCCCCTTTGCAGAAAAGCATCCCCAAAGAATGATGTTTCCACCTCCATGCTTCACGGTTGGGATGGTGTTCTTGGGGTTGTACTCATCCTTCTTCTTCCTCCAAACACGGCGAGTGGAGTTTAGACCAAAAAGCTCTATTTTTGAATCATCAGACCACATGACCTTCTCCCATTCCTCCTCTGGATCATCCAGATGGTCATTGGCAAACTTCAGACGGGCCTGGACATGCGCCTGCTTGAGCAGGGGGACCTTGTGTGCGCTGCAGGATTTGAATCCATGACGGCGTAGTGTGTTACTAATGGTTTTCTTTGAGACTGTGGTCCCAGCTCTCTTCAGGTCATTGACCAGGTCCTGCCGTGTAGTTCTGGGCTGATCCCTCACCTTCCTCATGATCATTGATGCCCCACGAGGTGTGATCTTGCATGGAGCCCCAGACCGAGGGTGATTGACCATCATCTTGAACTTCTTCTATTTTCTTCTATTTTCTAATAATTGCGCCAACAGTTGTTGCCTTCTCACCAAGCTGCTTGCCTATTGTCCTGTAGCCCATCCCAGCCTTGTGCAGGTCTACAATTTTATCCCTGATGTCCTTACACAGCTCTCTGGTCTTGGCCATTGTGGAGAGGTTGGAGTCTGTTTGATTGAGTGTGTGGACAGGTGTCTTTTATACAGGTAACGAGTTCAAACAGGTGCAGTTAATACAGGTAATGAGTGGAGAACAGGAGGGCTTCTTAAAGAAAAACTAACAGGTCTGTGAGAGCCGGAATTCTTACTGGTTGGTAGGTGATCAAATACTTATGTCATGCAATAAAATGCAAATGAATTACTTAAAAATCATACAATGTGATTTTCTGGATTTTTGTTTTAGATTCCGTCTCTCACAGTTGAAGTGTACCTATGATAAAAATGACAGACCTCTACATGCTTTGTAAGTAGGAAAACCTGCAAAATCGGCAGTGTATCAAATACTTGTTCTCCCCACTGTATATGCGCGAATTGAATGTGAGGCTGGGCTGAGGAGACGCGTTCTGTCTCCTAGAGGTGAACGTACTTTGGTGCGAAAAAGTGCAAATCAATCCCAGAACAACAGCAAAGGACCTTGGGAAGATGCTGGAGGAAACAGGTACAAAAGTATCTATATCCACAGTAAAATGTGTCCTATATCGACATAACCTGAAAGGCTGCTCAGCAAGGAAGAAGCCACTGCTCCAAAACCGCCATAAAACAGCCAGACTATAGTTTGCAACTGCACATGGGGACAAAGATCGTACTTTTTGGAGAAATGTCCTCTGGTCTGATGTAACAAAATAAGAACTGTTTGGCCATAATGACTATCGTTATGTTTGTAGGAAAAGGGGGGAGGCTTGCAAGCCGAAGAACACCATCCCAACCGTGAAGCAAGGGGGTGGCAGCATCAAGTTGTGGGGGGGCTTTGGTACAGGAGGGACTGGTGCACTTCACAAAATAGATGGCATCATGAGGCAGGAAAATTATGTGGATATATTGAAGCAACGTCTCAAGACATCAGTCAGGAAGTTAACTTATTTGGTATTGGGGGCAGCATTTTCACTTTTGGATGAATTTCATGCCTATAGTGAACTGCCCCACATGCTAATATATGCATATTATTACTATTGGATATAAAACACTCTGAAGTTTCTAAACCTGTTTGAATGATGTCTGTGAGTATAACAGAACTCATATGGCAGACAAAAACCTGAGAAAAAATCCAAACAGGAAGTGAAAAATCTGAGAGTGGCCGTTGTTAAAGTCATCGCCTATTCAATTCCCTGTAATATATGGATCTGTTTGCACTTCATACGCCTTCCACTAGATGTCAACAGTCAGTAGAACGTGGAATGAAGCTTATGCTGTGTTGTGGGACCAGATGGGAGGTGAATGAGTCAGTGGTCTGGCAGATTGCCAGTTCTTGGTCGTGCGCTTTCCTATTTATATCGTCTTGCGTTCCATTACTTATAGAGACTGAAAAGAATTCTCCGGTTGGAACCGTATTGGATATAAATGATAACAACATCCTGAAGATTGATTCTCTACTTACTTTGACCAGTTTATTCGACCTGGAATATAACTTTTTGAAGTTTACGTTCGACGTTTGCCTGCATCTGCGCGAGCGTTTGGACACGTGCACTACACATGCTAGCAAAATTAGCTAATTGGACATAAGTAATGGGCATTATTATACAAAACAACGATTTATTGTGGAACTAGGATTCCTGGCACTGCATTCTGATGAAGATAATCAAAGGTAAGGGAATATTTATGATGTAATTTCGTATTTCTGTTGACTCCAACATGGCGGAGAAATGTTGTTACTATCTGAGCGCCGTCTCAGATTATTGCATGGTGTGCTTTTTACGCAAAGTTTTTTTTAAATCTGACACAGCTGTTGCATTAGGAACAAGTGTATCTTTAATTATATGTAAAACATGTATCTTTCATCAAAGTTTATGATGAGTATTTCTGTTATTTGACGTGGCTCTCTGTAATTACTCCGGATATTTTGGAGGCATTTCTGAACATGGCGCCAATGTAAACCGAGATTTGTGGATATAAATATGCACATTATCGAACAAAACATAAATGTATTGTGTAACATGATGTCATATGAGTGTCATCTGATGAAGATGTTCAAAGGTTAGTGATTAATTTTATCTCTATTTCTGTTTTTTGTTACTACTATCTTTTGCTGGGAAAATGGCTGTGTTTTTCTGTGGCTATGTACTGAGCGAACATAATTGTATGGTGTGCTTTCCCCGTTAATCCTTTTTGAAATCAGACATGTTGGCTGGATTCACAACATGTGTAGCTTTAATTTGGTGTCTTTCATGTGTGATTTCATGAAAGATTGATTTTTATAGTAATATATTTGAATTTGGCGCGCTACATTTGTTCTGGATTTTGGCCAAGTGGGACGCTACCGTTCCACCTATCCTAGAGAGGTTAAAGCTTGGTCGCAAATGAGTCTTCCAAATGGACAATGACCCCAAGCATACTTCCAAAGTTGTGGCAAAATGGCTTAAGGACAACAAAGTCAAAGTATTGGAGTGGCCATCACAAAGCCCTGACCTCAATCCTATAGAAAATATGTGAGCAGAACTGAAAAAGTGTGTACGAGCAAGGAGGCCTATAAACCTGACTCAGTTACACCAGCTCTGTCAGGAGGAATGGGCCAAAATTCACCCAATTTATTGTGGGAAGCTTGTGGAAGGCTACCCGAAACGTTTGACCAAAGTTAAACAATTTAAAGGCAATGCTACCAAATACTATTTGAGTGTATGTAAACTTCTGACCCACTGGGAATGTGATTCTGACATTTCACATTCACACAATAAAGTTGTGATCCTAACTGACCTAAGACAGGGAATTTTTACTAGGATTAAATGTCAGGAATTGTGAAAAACTGTGTTTAAATGTATTTGGCTAAGGTGTATGTGAACTTCCGACTTCAACTGTATACTGTATAAATACTGTCAAGAGATAATTCGGTGGCATTAAGCCTTTTATTTGTCAGTGCTGTCATGACAACTGGCAGATACATGTCACTGTATGTACAGTACATTCATTGTTATCATCACCATATGAATAAGAAGATTATCAGAGATTCTTACAGACTAGCTTTGATCCCTTCCACATGACAAGCAAAACATATTTATTGATCTGACAAACCCATACATACACCTTTAAAGCTGGAATCCGTAGTTGCTACATCCATTTTTTGAATTATAAATGAATGATATACCCTTTGGTTCTTGAAGAATATAACGTATAAATGCCTCATGTGCTCAATTGAACTGTCGTACCCCATCAGAACCCAAAATATAAGCTTACTCCAATGTGTGTAAACAACGTAAATGAAAAGAAACACTGTATAGCCTCAAAACATGGTTAAAACTATAATTTTGATATTGTGGATGGTCAGTTCTTACTTCCATACCTCTGTCTATGAATTTTAGAGTGGTTACATTTCTCCAGGCCCATCCCTCAGTATTTTACCAAAACAGAGGCTTCATAACCCTTTTGTTATTGTTTCAACTCCGGATTCTAGCTTTAAGTAAGTAAAGTAATTAAGCCTTGTCCAAGCCAGAGCAACCCGTACATGCACCTTTACAAAGATACAATACTTTGGTTTTGAAAGGAAAGCCCTTTAGCTTGTGATCCCTCCACATGATTGCAATTCAAAGGCTTTACACAGAAACAGCCCCGCCAGCAAAATCCAGAGGGTTTCATGTGGATGAGATAATCTCTGGCTAAGGAGAAGAGTAAAAACTGAGTAAACATACCTAGAGCCACGGGTCAAGCCGATGACGAGTGAGAGCTTTACAAGTTGCGTGGGTGTGTTTTCTTTCTTCGAACGAACACTTCATACAGTAGTTACTTAGAAGTTTGCTTAAGACATTTTATCCTCATTTTACTTCTTATTACAAACTATTCAGCCCAGGCGAGGGCTGTGGGCTTACTCATGTAGTCTGCTTCCATTGAGATCTCTCCGTTGGTCACTGTGATTCTATAGAGCGAAAGATTGTCTTTCTCTGAACACAGTACAGCTTCTTAGAAGAGGTCTGGGTTCAATAACACAGAGCACTATTAACTGAAAGCAGACATAGAAAGGGAAAATAGATTACACTAAGAGTGTGTAGCCCTGAAAAGTGATGGAAATCGTCTCGCTGAGGTTAACAAGTCAAACTTAATGTTGGCTGCTGTGTTTGTGGCTCTGTTAGACTAAAGTGTACATGCATATGTGCAGGCGGGTGTGTCCCTTACGGAAAAACCACATGATTTCACATGTAAAATCATGTGTTTTTGGATCACTTCAAGTGACATTCTATGAAGTTTCACATGTGTATTTTTTTACATGTGATCACAGTCTTTCACATGGAGATAACAATTTGTGATGCCCTGCAAACGGAAACAAGAGCTTATGATACACACATTACTTGTACATATTTGACACACATGACTCCATTGTGTATGTTTATTTATACGTCAATTATTATTCAGCATGTGCTTCCTTGGGATTTGAACTCACAATCTCTTGGTTTCATGGCATTCCCATCTTCTTGCTACGCCACCATGTCTGTGTCAATAACTGATTTCACCTGTATTCCTACACTTTGGACTTCAAAGTAAATCTCAGGGTTCTAAAAAATACAATCAAGAAAAAATATTATATTTGTCATATACCCCACCAACATTAGACAACTATACAGAAAACCCTCAAATTGCTTAAATAAATCAATTAAATCAATGATGAGTCAATAGTCGGATTAACTGATAACTAAAATAGCAATGCAGATGGCACTCTTTTTCTAAGTGCAGAGCTGTATTGTAGGTATTGAATCTGTCGGGGACTTCTGAAATCTAACTCTCACATATGGAATTGCATTTTCACATGTGAAAAACTTTCACATCAAAATCTAATTGCCACTATCATATGGGCTCCCGAGTGGCGCAGCGGTTTTAAGGCATTGCATCTCAGTGCTACAGACAGAGAGAGAGAGAGAGAGAAAGCAAGCACACAAACAATGAGGCTTTGTTGGATCTTTATGCCCACGAGGCATAGCAGGTTAACGCTTGATCTGATTTAATCTAGGCCATACTCTCACCAAGCTGAGCCAGCACACCCTCACCCCGATACATCTGCTGTCTGCCAGGGCTGTTAGACAGTGATGCCAGGGAACACAGTCAAATGATTGGTAATGAAAGCAAGACACACTATGCAGAGTTCAGAGAGCTGACTTGAAAGTAATTTAGAATCAAATGACCTAAAATGAAGCACATGGGTATGACATGTACTGGCTCATGGAGATGAACGAGAACCTCAAAAATGTTCCTTTGAATGTTCTATTTTGATTTAAAACACATTAAGGAAACACATGATAGACAATAGCATGACATGTAGGGGTTGAAGTTGAAGTAAATCCTCAAAAATATTTCTTCAGATGCTGGAAAGGAGAAACTGCTATGATGAACATTACACATGGACTTATGAACCAACTGTCAAAAGTTATTAAAAGATACCTAAAGCTCTTTAAGGTCAAACATGTGAATGTTGTAAGAACACTGTTGCCCATCCCAAGGTGTTGGGGATTATGGTATTATGGTATAAAACATGTGAAGTGAGTGTTTTGTGTGTGAAGACGTTTAATTGGTCAAAACACGTGAAGAAAACTAATACAGTAACACGTAGCATTCATTGAAAGTGTGTAGAGGCATATTTAAAATATCGTTGGGTCAAGTACACAATTATTTGGTCATGTTTAGGCCCACACTGCAAATATTTCTAAAGACATGTTTTCAACTTGTCAATATGGGGTATTGTGTGTAGATGGGTGAGAGAAAAAGACAACAAAACCATCAAAAGCAATATAATGTTGCACAAACATGTTTATGTGAAACCATAGGTGTTACCATTTGTATAGTGTGTTGTTTTTGTCAATACTCTCACTCATAATAATGATGAGACTAATAGTATTTGCCATTATGTCATACCTGTAAACTGCAAATCACATACAGTTGAAGTCGGAAGTTTACATACAACTTAGCCAAATACATTTCAACTCAGTTTCACAATTTCTGACATTAAATCCTTGTAAAAATTCCCTGTCTTAGGTCAGTTAGGATCACCACTTTATTTTAAGAATGTGAAATGTCAGAATAATAGTAGAAAGAATGATGTATTTCAGCTTTTATTTCTTTCATCACATTCCTAGTGGGTCAGAAGTTTACATACACTCAAATAGTATTTGGTAGCATTGCCTTTCAATTGTTTAACTTGGGTCAAACGTTTTGGGTAGCTTTCCACAAGCTTCCCACAATAAGTTGGGAGAACTTTGGCTCATTCCTCCTGACAGAGCTGGTGTAACTGAGTCAGGTTTGTAGGCCTCCTTGCTCACTCACGCTTTTTCAGTTCTGCCCACAAATTTTCTATAGGGTTGAGGTCAGGGCTAGAAATAGATGGCCACTCCCATACCTTGACTTTGATGTCCTAAAGCCATTTTGCCACAACTTTGGAGGTATGCTTGGGGTCAATGTCCATTTGGAAGACCCATTTGCGACCAAGCTTTAACTTCCTGACTGACGTTTTGAGACGTTGCTTCAATATATCCACATCATTTTCCTGCCTCATGATGCCATCTATTTGTGAAGTGCACCAGTCCCTCCTGCAGCAAAGCACCCCCAGAACATGATGCTGCCACCCCTGTGCTTCACGGTTGGGATGGTGTTCTTCGGCTTGCAAGCCTCCCCCTTTTTCCTCCAAACTTAACGATGGTCATTATGGCCAAACAGTTCTATTTTTGTTACATCAGACCAGAGGACATTTCTCCAAAAAGTACCATCTTTGTCCCCATGTGCAGTTGCAAACCGTAGTCTGACTTTTTTAATGGTGGATTTGGAGCAGTGGCTTCTCCTTGCTGAGCGACCTTTCAGGTTATGTTGATTTAGGACTCGTTTTACTGTGGATATAGATACTTTTGTACCTGTTTCCTCCAGCATCTTCACAAGGTCGTTTGCTGTTGTTCTGGGATTGATTTGCACTTTTTGCATCATAGTACGTTCATCTCTAGGAGACAGAACACGTCTCCTTCCTGAGCAGTATGACGGCTGAGTGGTCCCATGGTGTTTATACTTGCGTACTATTGTTTGTACAGATCAACGTGGGACCTCCAGGCATTTGGAAATTGCTCCCAAGGATGAACCAGACTTTTTGAGGTCTACAATTTTTTGGCCTGATTTCTTTTGATTTTCCCATGATGTCAAGCAAAGAAACACTGAGTTTGAAGGTAGGCCTTGAAATACATCCACAGGTACACCTCCATTTGACGTCAATTAGCCTATCAGAAGCTTCTAAAGCCATGACATAATTTTCTGGAATTTTCCAAGCTGTTTAAAGGCACAGTCAACTTAGTGTATGTTTATTTATTTTTTTATTTTATTTCACCTTTATTTAACCAGGTAGGCTAGTTGAGAACAAGTTCTCATTTGCAACTGCGACCTGGCCAAGATAAAGCATAGCAGTGTGAACAGACAACACAGAGTTACACATGGAGTAAACAATAAACAAGTCAATAACATGGTAGAAAAAAAAGAGAATCTATATACAATGTGTGCAAAAGGCATGAGGTAGGCAATAAATCGAATAATTACAATTTAGCAGATTAACACTGGAGTGATAAATCATCAGATGATCATGTGCAAGAAGAGATACTGGTGTGCAAAAGAGCAGAAAAGTAAATAAATAAAAGCAGTATGGGGGGTGAGGTAGGTAAATTGGGTGGGTAGTTTACAGATGGACTATGTACAGCTGCAGCGATCGGTTAGCTGCTCGGATAGCAGATTTTTAAAGTTGTTGAGGGAGATAAAAGTTTCCAACTTCAGAGATTTTTGCAATTCGTTCCAGTCGCAGGCAGCAGAGAACTGGAAGGAAAGGCGTCCAAATGAGGTTTTGGCTTTAGGGATGATCAGTGAGATACACCTGCTGGAGCGCGTGCTGCGGGTGGGTGTAGCCATCGTGACCAGTGAACTGAGATAAGGCGGCACTTTACCTAGCATAGCCTTGTAGATGACCTGGAGCCAGTGGGTCTGACGACGAACATGTAGCGAGGGCCAGCCGACTAGGGCATACAGGTCGCAGTGGTGGGTCGTATAAGGTGCTTTAGTAACAAAACGAATGGCACTGTGATAAACTGCATCCAGTTTGCTGAGTAGAGTATTGGAAGCTATTTTGTAGATGACATCGCCGAAGTCGAGGATCGGTAGGATAGTCAGTTTTACTAGGGTAAGTTTGGCGGCGTGAGTGAAGGAGGCTTTGTTGCGGAATAGAAAGCCGATTCTTGATTTGATTTTGGATTGGAGATGTTTGATATGAGTCTGGAAGGAGAGTTTGCAGTCTAGCCAGACACCTAGGTACTTATAGATGTCCACATATTCTAGGTCGGAACCGTCCAGGGTGGTGATGCTAGTCGGGCGTGCGGGTGCAGGCAGCGAACGGTTGAAAAGCATGCATTTGGTTTTACTAGCGTTTAAGAGCAGTTGGAGGCCACGGAAGGAGTGTTGTATGGCATTGAAGCTCGTTTGGAGGTTAGATAGCACAGTGTCCAAGGAAGGGCCGGAAGTATATAGAATGGTGTCGTCTGCGTAGAGGTGGATCAGGGAATCGCCCGCAGCAAGAGCAACATCATTGATGTATACAGAGAAAAGAGTCGGCCCGAGAATTGAACCCTGTGGTACCCCCATAGAGACTGCCAGAGGACCGGACAACATGCCCTCCGATTTGACACACTGAACTCTGTCTGCAAAGTAGTTGGTGAACCAGGCAAGGCAGTCATTAGAAAAACCGAGGCTACTGAGTCTGCCGATAAGAATATGGTGATTGACAGAGTCGAAAGCCTTGGCCAGGTCGATGAAGACGGCTGCACAGTAATGTCTTTTATCGATGGCGGTTATGATATCGTTTAGTACCTTGAGCGTGGCTGAGGTGCACCCGTGACCGGCTCGGAAACCGGATTGCACAGCGGAGAAGGTACGGTGGGATTCGAGATGGTCAGTGATCTGTTTGTTGACTTGGCTTTCGAAGACCTTAGATAGGCAGGGCAGGATGGATATAGGTCTGTAACAGTTTGGGTCCAGGGTGTCTCCCCCTTTGAAGAGGGGGATGACCGCGGCAGCTTTCCAATCCTTGGGGATCTCAGATGATACGAAGGAGAGGTTGAACAGGCTGGTAATAGGGGGTGCGACAATGGCGGCGGACAGTTTCAGAAATAGGGGGTCCAGATTGTCAAGCCCAGCTGATTTGTATGGGTCCAGGTTTTCCAGCTCTTTCAGAACATCTGCTATCTGGATATGGGTAAAGGAGAAGCTGGGGAGGCTTGGGCGAGTAGCAGCGGGGGGGGGGCGGGGCTGTTGGCCAAGGTTGGAGTCGCCAGGAGGAAGGCATGGCCAGCCATTGAGAAATGTTTGTTGAAGTTTTCGATTATCACGGACTTATCAGTGGTGACCGTGTTACCTAGCCTCAGTGCAGTGGGCAGCTGGGAGGAGGTGCTCTTGTTTTCCATGGACTTTACAGTATCCCAGAACTTTTTGGAGTTAGAGCTACAGGATGCAAATTTCTGCTTGAAAAAGCTGGCCTTTGCTTTCCTGACTGACTGCGTGTATTGGTTCCTGACTTCCCTGAACAGTTGCATATCGCGGGGGCTCTTCGATGCTAGTATGTAAACTTCTGACCCACTAGAATTGTGATTCAGTGAATTATAAGTGAAATAATCTGTCTGTAAAATATCTTGTGTCATAGACAAAGTAGATGTTCTAACCAACTTGCCAAAACTATAGTTTGTTAACTTCATATGGCTGCAATCCCGCTACCGAGATCGATATGACAACAGCCAGTGATTGTGCAGGGCGCCATATTCAAACAACAGAAATCTCATAATTAAAATTCCTCAGACATTCATGTGTCTTATATCATTTTAAAGGTAATCTTGTTGTTAATCCCACCAAAGTGTACGATTTCAAATATGCTTTTCAGCGAAAGCACTACAAACGATTATGTTAGATCACCACAAAACCACAATAAGCACAGCCATTTTTCCAGCGAAAGATAGCTTTCACCAAAACCAGAAATAGAGATAAAATGAATCACTAACCTTTGATTATCTTCATCAGATGACACTCATAGGACTTCATGTTACACAATACATGCATGTTTTGTTTGATTAAGTTCATATTTATATAAAAAAAATCTGAGTTTACATTGGCGCGTTAGATTCACTAGTTGCAAAAACATCAAGTGATTTTGCATAGCCACATCGTTTCAACAGAAATACTCATCATAAATGTAGATGATAATACAAGTTATACACATGGAATTATAGATATACCTCTCCTTAATGCAACCGCTGTGTCAGATTTCAAAAGAACTTTCGGAAAAATAAACCATGCAATAATCTGAGACGGAGCTCAGAACAATAGCCAAATTAGCCGCCATGTTGGACTCAACAGAAACCAGAAAATACATGATAAATGTTTCCTTACCTTTCATGAACTTCATCAGAATGCAGTCCTAGGAATCCCAGGTCCACAATAAATGCTTGATTTGTTCGATAATGTCCGTTATTTATGTCCAATTAGCTACTTTGGAGTTGTTTACCAAAAGCCCTAACCAAAGTCAAAGCGTGACCACTATAACGTGAAGAAATGTCCAAAAGTTCCGTTACAGTCAGTAGAAACATGTCAAACGATGTACTGAATCAATCTTTAGAATGTTGTTAACATACATCTTGAATAACGTTCCAACCGGAGAACTACATCGACTTCAGTTGAGAGATGAAACGGACGTCCTACTCATGTGAAGGCGCATGGTGAAAGCGTGATCAGCTCGTGGAAGTGATTACTCATTCCTGTCTCCTTCGACCCCCCTTCACATTAGAGTCATCAGACAAAGTTCTATTGACTGTTGACATCTAGTGGAAGCCGTAGGAAGTGAAAACCCATCCATATCTCTCTGTATTTTCAATGAGAGCTTGGTTGAAAATCTGGCACCCCCAGATAAATTCCAAACAGGAGGTGGAACTTCTCAGGTTTTTGCGTGCCATATGAGGTCTGTTATACTCACATACATAATTCAAACAGTTTTAGAAACTTCAGAGTGTTTTCTATCTAATACTAATAATAATATGCATATATTTGCAACTATGACATAGGAGCAGGCCGTTTACTCTGGGCACCTCTGTGCACCTTTCATCCAAGCTACTCAATACTGCCCCTGTAGCCATATTAAGAAGAGATTTGTGGAGTGGTTTAAAAACGAGTCTTGATGACTCCATTTTAAGTGTATGTAAACTTCCGACTTCAAATGTACCTTTAAACCTCAATTCACCATGACAAGCATCTAATACGTTTAAACATCAATTATTCACTTTCACCATGGCAAACAAAAATTGATTTCAAGCTATCAAATCATGTACTGATCGTTTGTCTCACATTTATTGCTCTCAATCATGATTTGGGGCATCAGACCTCTGCAGGCTAATGCATCGCAAACACGAGAAATTAGCCTTTATATGAAATCCATTTAAAGTGCCATCGTTTTTAGATTAACCTGAAACGCTTTGTCAGTTATGGAGAAATGCCTTCAGATGACTGTAGAAAAAGGGAATTGTCGTGATGCGTTGTGTTCAGTCATGGTAGCTATTGATGGTAGGTGAGGTCGTAATAGACATTTTTTTGATTGTCCATCCAGGATGGACATTTTTCTTTGGCATCACCTTCCATTAAATGAATCACATAACATACATTCTCACATCATGCACATTTAAACCCGTCAGTCCATCATGTTGCATCCACTAAAAACATAGAGGACATTAATACATTCACTCACAAATGACCACTGTACCATCTGCACTAGATAGATAAGTACATATACCGATACAATTTACTTCGCATTCAGTAGTCCAACAGCACAAGGAACGAATTAATGTTTGACTACGTTCTTCTTGGCCATGGGCATTCTGAAGCGCCGGCCAGAGGGAAGCCTCGCGAACTGAGGGTGTAGAGGGTGGGAGGGGTCACCAACCACAGCCAATGCCTTTTTTTTGGTTGCCTTGTGGAATAGAATGCTCAAATGTGCCTGATGGTCGACCAATTACTTTGCTGGCTGGATTTACTATTCTGGCAGTTTACTTTTGCACCTCACGCTAAGATTACCATACCAGACTGTCATATTGAACGTGAGGATGCTCTCCACTAAGCTGCTGTGCACCCTCTCCAGAACAAACTGGCTGACCCCAAACCCCTATAATTTCCTGATTAAGAACAGGCGTTGGCTTGCTTTTAAAAAAATACAGTCTGCATTCTCTGTCAAACTCGGCTTGTTATCAATGTGTCCCTAGGTATTTATAACACATATTAATTCCTCGGATCTTCATATTGTTAGTGTAGACAGAGAACAACAACTGTGAAAGGACACACCTGTGGGGCGCCCCTGTGTTAAGGGTCATTTCATAAGAGAGGGACCCATTTATGAGGACCCTCTGTAGGCGGTCAGTTAAAAAGTTCTAGATCCAACCTGCGAGGCCTCCGTTGACATTCAGGTCCAGTAATCGTTTCAGCAGTGTGTGTATTTGTATTGTATTGAAAGCTGAACTAAAATCAATAAATAAATGTGTGCATATGATTTTTCATGTTGAAGGTGTCACAACGTGGCCCTTTTGGGGTGTATATCGATGCTCCCCCCCTCTCTCACTCCCTCTCCCACATCAGGTTTTACAACTGTCATAAATTCCTGCTAGAAACTCTCTCTTCACTGCCAGGGAGTATGGAGGGAAAGAGCCTATGGAGAACAAAGAGATTCTCTTTAGAAACTCCTAATCCCCAAAATGGTAGAATTAAACAATATTTATATTTTTGAGAATGTGGGAATGGTCCGTGGACACTTAAGGGACAGTCATGTCGAGTGTGTTTCATTTGGTGATCTCATGGACAGGAAACACACATAACTATATCTCATAGTGTACATTTCCCAGCTGTCAGGTTTACTTCTGAATGTTGTACAAGATGGATGAATAAGTATAATACTACTTTTGAAAAGATAACAATGTGATTTAGTCTTCTAAATGAGAATTGGTTGTTTAATGGTAACGTATGCACAATCAGTAGCCACACCCAGGAGGGCACAAACATGATGAGACAGCCCTTTGCTACCCAAGCAAAAAAGCCCCCGTGATGCAATTCACACCAGACCACGCAAACCACAGTGTAAACTAAGGTTGCAAATGTTTGAATTTCTAAGACCAAAACATGCCGGGTGACGCTGGTGTGTGAAGTGGTTTAACTACAACTCTACCAAAAGACAAGACCAGAGAACGTGGAGATCATTCCCATGTTGAAATGGCGAAGATGTCTACAAACTAACAAATAATTATTCAGACTGCAGCGCTTTCAATACTTTAGTTTGGTAAACGCACCCGATTCTAAGAAGATTTCCAAATGGTACTCTGATGTATCCATTATAACAACTACGACAGAATGTGACTTCTGGGGAACCCAACCAGAGACTTTTCTGTCGAGTCTCTCCAGCAGATGGACCAGCACCCACAGAGAGAGACAGCAAGACATACTCATAAATATGTAAATTGCAATTTCTTCTCGAATAAGGGGTCGTTCATGTAAAGTATTAGCAATTTCTATGAGTGTAGTTATCAGTTTCCCGCTATTGAGCGGTCCCCACCCCCTTTCCTTTGTCTACCAAGCCGTCATACACAGACGAGCTTCAATGCCATACAACTCTCCTTCCGTGGCCTCCAACTGCTCTTAAATACAACTAAAACTAAATGCATGCTCTTCAACCGATCGCTGCCTGCACCTGCCCACCCGTCCAGCATCACTACTCTGGACGGTTCTGACTTAGAATATATGGACAACTACAAATACCTAGGTGTCTGGTTAGACTGTAAACTCTCCTTCCAGACTCACATAAAACATCTCCAATCCAAAGTTACATCTAGAATCAGCTTCCTATTTCGCAACAAAGCATCCTTCACTCATGCTGCAAAACATACCCTCGTAAAACTGACCAACTTACCGATCCTCGACTTTGGCGATGTCATTTACAAAATAGCCTCCAACACCCTACTCAACAAATTGGATGCAGTCTATCACAGTGCCATCCGTTTTGTCACCAAAGCCCCATATACTACCCACCACTGCGACCTGTACGCTCTCATTGGCTGGCCCTCGCTTCATACTCGTCGCCAAACCCACTGGCTCCAGGTCATCTACAGACCCTGCTAATTAAAGTCCCGCCTTATCTCTGCTCGCTGGTCACCATAGCTGCACTCACCCGTAGCACGCGTTCCAGCAGGTATATCTCACGTGTCACCCCCAAAGCCAACTTCCTCCTTTGGCCGCCTCTCCTTCCAGTTCTCTGCTGCCAACGAACTACAAAAATCTCTGAAACTGGAAACACTGATTTCCCTCACTAGCTTTAAGTACCAGCTGTCAGAGCAGCTCACAGATCACTGCACCTGTACATAGCCAATCTATAATTTAGCCCAAACAACTACCTCTTCCCCTACTGTATTTATTTATTTTGCTCCTTTGCACCCCAGTATTTCTACTTTGCACACTCATCTACTGTCAAATCTACCATTTCAGTGTTTTAATTGCTATATTCTATTTACTTCGCCACCATGGCCTATTTTTGCCTTATCTCACCTCATTTGCTCACACTGTATATAGACTTATTTTTCTACTGTATTATTGACTGTATGTTTGTTTTACTCCATGTGTAACTCTGTGTTATCTGTGTCGAACTGCTTTGCTTTATCTTGGCCAGGTCGCAGATGTAAATGAGAACTTGTTCTCAACTTGCCTACCTGGTTAAATAAAGGTGAAATAAATAAAAACAAATAAAAAAATATCGGTTTCGTCTGCTAGGGACTTTTTCCTTTGTATCATGTAATACCCCATGTATAAGTAATTGTGTATGTGTTCATGTATTTCTGTGATTTGATTAGTTAGTTAGACAATAAATAATTAAGACAGAGATGTTGCGCTCTGCCACTGCTTGAGGGAAACTTCAAGTATTGTATGACCTGTATAGTCAAGAGGATGGGCAAATATACAGCTCCCTAGTAACCTCCCTAGCTACCTATCTGGGCACAGGTCACACAGGTCAAAGGATTTGAGAGGCAGGTTAATGCTACCCCATAGACTCTCAAGCTACGGTCATGGGGGATGGGCAGTGGAGTGTGCAGCTCAGGGTTGTGAGGTGTTGATAACAGTCACCAGCAGGATATTCGTAACACTAATCAATCATTTGAGTCTTTGTAGCTAGCTAATACATTTGTTTGTCTAATCAACTCACTTTCAGTTATGTAAGCGCAATGCCTCCTTTACACCTGGTTAATCTTGTTTCGTGGTATTATTAATATTAATTCAAACTAACTACACAGCTAACAAAAGGACGTCCTGAGGGAAAATGGTAAAGGACCAACAGGAAACATTGTGAACGTCCCTATGATGTCCCTATCAGCTGAGGAGCTAGCTGGGAAATTCCAACCATTTTGTAAATACCAAAACTACATGACATAGCTAGCTATCTAGCTAACTACTAACCAAAAATTCACCCAATGGAAAATGTTGCTAGTTCCAAACTGTAGTTGTAATATTCAACATGAACAAAGTTCATCACACTAGCAAACATTTAAAAAAAACAAGTGACCAGCTTGTGCAACACAATCTCAAGCATGGGGAGTCCATTCCTAGATAAATGTCCAGAGCTTCTGGTTTTGGATACACGCAATTGTGCAAACAAAGATGTTATTGCCACTGTCTGCACCATTGAGAAACTAGGCACTTCTTAAAAATCTTAAATATCTCCAGGAAGTCATTGTGTATGAGGAGGTAAGGCAATAAATAGGCCATAGTAGCAAAGTAATTACAATTTAGCAGACTAACACTGGAGTGAGAGATGAGCACATGATGATGATCAGATGATGGTGTGTAAGTAGTGATACTGGTGTGCAAAAGAGCAGCAAAGTAAAAAAAATAAAAAATAATATGGGGATGAGGTAGGTAGATTGGGTGGGCTATTTACAGATGGACTATGTACAGCTGTAGCGATCGGTTAGCTGCTCAGATAGCTGATGTTTAAAGTTAGCGATTTTTGCAGTTTGTTCCAGTCACTGGCAGCAGAGAACTGGAAGGAAATGCGGCCAAAGGAGGTGTTGGCTTTGGGGATGACCAGTGAGATATACCTGCTGGACCAATCGGAACCTTCACCATAAGTTTTGGGGTGGGCTAAACAAGTTGATTACTGGACACCTTTGTGGAAACTCTTACCAGAGACTGACAAAGCTTGCAGAGAACTCCTGCAAAAGTGAGCCTCTTTGTTCTCGGAAGTGTCAAACTCGGGATGATGGAAAGTCATTAAACATGACTATGGATGTATTACCATCTCCATTGGTGGCCATTTTGAAATACACTTCCTGTTTATTTCAAAACTGAGCACCACTAATAGGATATGTTTCTATAATCTGAGGAATGTTTGTACCAAATTCCATGCTTTTATCTGTTGCATAACAGTTTTTCTGGTCAAAAAACAGCTATTGTGGCAGCCATTTTGAATTTTCACAATAACTTTGAAATGGCACCTCTTATGAGATGTTTTCATACTGTATCACCTGAGGAATTTGTTCCAAATTTCATGCTTGTATCCACTTCATAATATTTTTATTCTGCTAAGGACTGCTATGACAGTATGAAGTCTGACAGTACTGTATTTATTGTCTCCTCTGCGGTTTTCTGCTGTCCTTCTTGCTGTGCCAAAATAGCAAGGACATTGCCTTAAGGCATTACACTTCCTGGGTCCTGGGCAACCAGAGAGGAAGTGCAATTGTGTCACTTCCTGTAATCCTCATTACCCCTCCCCATGGGATCAATGAACATGGCTGTGTGCCATTGGGAGGGTTCATTACTATCAGTCATTTCCAACTTTATTAGCCTGTTTACTTCAGTGGACTCGCCCAGTAAACTAAGTATCGCTCCAGGGGACACACTGCTTCCTCCAAATTAATATACTGTCACTTCTATTATCCATCACATCAACAAGTGGGTGTCTATGGATTTGACTAATGCCCCCCTAAAATGTGTGCCTTCCGTTTGTAAGCCTTCCAAACATTGTGCCCCACTTGAAGAATGAGGACAGTTCACTTACCGTGACATCCCCACTTTTCTTTCTACACAATCTCCATCCAGGGATAGATCAAGGTCCTGTTATTAATAGTAGCCCCCCTGCTATCAGCATCTATATTCATGGTCCTCCGACACCATCTATATTTATGCTGGAGTCAGACAGGCCCATCCCAACAGGTAAGGGATAGAGGAGTCACCCCTCTAGGACACCTCAACCTGCCTTACTCAGGAGATCGGTGACCGTGATGTTGTCCATAGGCTGAGCTCATTTGTGAACCTCGACACAGACACACCCACACTCACAGACAGACACCCACACACACAGTCCTCTTCCCCTCAGTCACCATTAGGGCAGCTAGAGCCCCTTTGAAATCAGTGCCAACTTCCATCGCATCCTCACCGACCTAAAACATGTCCACCTGGGGAGTATAGAATCCAGCCGCACCTGCGTTTAATTCAAAACACATCCTAACCTCCTGTGACTGGTTTGGCAATAATATGCCCCGTCTTTTCCCATACCGCCTTCACTCAAAACACAAATATTGCTACCCCTCTGGTGTTCTTTTCTATCCGCCAACTGGTTGATGGGTTTGTAACCCCTGCGGTTGGTACTTAGGATAGGATGGAAATGCATTGGGCACCGACACTCACACATTGACAGAACTATACGGCTCCCAGCAGGAGGTTGTTATTTACAGTTGTCTACTTCCTCGATGGACAGCTGTGGCTGACATGGCACACAGAGATGAGAGGCTATTATGCTCCATTTGATAGGGGTTGTCCACGTATGGGGGCGTGTGTGTGTGTGTGTGTGTGTGTGTGTGTGTGTGTGTGTGTGTGTGTGTGTGTGTGTGTGTGTGTGTGTGTGTGTGTGTGTGTGTGTGTGTGTGTGTGTGTGTGTGTGTGTGTGTGTGTGTGTGTGTGTGTGAGCCAGAGGGGATATGAAAAAGGAGAGAGAGAGAGAGAGAACTTGACCGAAAGGCAGAGGTTAACTTTTCACATAACAGTGAACCCCACACACACACTCGCAATGCTTCAGTTAATTTAAATTAAACTGTGGCCTCTCCTGGGCCCAGAAGATTCCTCCCTCATGTCACTTCCATTATTCCACAGTACTGAGAGAAGAGAAAATCTGTTTAATCTCGCCAGCAAGTGACACACTGATAATGTCCAGCGACCAACTCCTTCACAAGGCTGCTGGCTCTCTCTGGAATGAAACAAATGGAACGGAGTCAAACATATATATATTTTTAAATGTACCCTTATTATACCAGGTAAGTTGACTGAGAACACATTCAATTTTACACCAACGACCTGGGGAACATGTGGTTTCCATATGTTTGATACCGTTCCATTTATTCCATTCCATCCATTACACTCTATGGCTGTCCCCATAGAAGAACCCTTTCTGATTCCAGGTAGTTTTTCAAAGAGTTCTTGTATGGGGACAGCCGAATAACCCTTTTAGGTTCTAGATACAGCACCTTTTTTTGTGTACAATGAGCTTGACAATGAGCTTGACCTCCTATAGCTCCTCCCACTAGCCTCCACTGGTTCCTGCTTCTAGCTGGGAGATATCCAAGGACTTTTCTCTAACAGAGATTGGCTACTATGAAAACACTCCATTTCATTTCAATAAGCACATTTTATTAACACAGTCACCTGGAGTTATTTTTCTTTTTGCTCTGTTTTTTTTCCTACATTATTTACTCAGTTCATCTGCTGTTTTTCCTGTTATTCTCTACTATATGTTAACGAGTTTCATAAACTTCTCAAACTAGTCAGACAGTTCTCATACCATTATCAGACCACAAACATCATTAATTTACTCCCACACAGTTATTTCCACGTTACTATTGTCCTCCACTGTACAGTGCGCTAATGAGTGTCTTGCATGCCTCTTACCAGAAAACAATTTCTAAGTCAGTTTACAGTGTTTAATGAGGATAGACTCACTTCGACACTGCAAACTTTGGGTTCTCACATGAACAGTTAGGTAAACATGCACTTGGTATAAATTGATCATTTGTAACATAAGGATATACACATATCCAGGACAACGTTTGTCAACAAAATATGAGACATCATTCAATGCATAACCTCTCTCACCATGGCACTGGGTGTTAGTACATACAAATATGCATTACTTATAGATGTTGTTATAGATGTGGATATTACGTTTTAGATTCGGATATGAATGATGCCTCCTCTGTCTACATATACGGAACAGCTTCTGCAGTCAAAGCTGTATTAAAGCAGACAGCAGTATCCTGCCAAGGCGAGATGACTCATCATCAGGCCCGGGTAGGAAGACAATACCATAAAAAAAATGTGACTGACTTCCTTATTTAGATTGGTTACTTGGCAGAGCGGAGGAGCTCGAATGACAAACAACGACGACCTCCAAAGATTTTAGCCAGCATCTGAAATAAGACACAAAGAAGATGGCAGAGTAAAGCTTCTTAATGTAGATGCTATACTGTGAACCATGGACAAGACACAGGAGACTGGAATCAATTTAACATTTGCCAGTGATATGTAATTTATCCTCCTTTTTAATAGATACTCAAACAAAATGCCAAGAAAGTGAGCACTCATGCAAAATGGAGGGCTGCCAAAGCTAAACAAGTGGAGTCAGGTGTTTTAAGGATTACCTGTACGATTACCTTGATTTATGGTCATAAAAACAAGGTCATAACTGAGTTTCTTATTTCAAATGGAGGTGCTGTCAAGATGGTGAGGGTCTTTAATATTTATGGCCCTCTGAACTACGTGTTAGCTGTTAAAATGAAGTTGACTTGTCATGGTAAAATCGACATCTTGATTAGTGATTCTACAGTGCCATATTGTCACATGAAGACTGTAGTATCCATAACATAAGCTGTTGTACGTTTCATTTAGGTAGACAGCTAGCTAAGTGCTACTTCGCCCCCAGATTTAACATGTTTAATGAGATAGATGAAAGTGTATGAACTTTTTCATATCACTTTAAACAGGTGTTAATTATACATTCAATCCCACACTCCCGCAATTAGCGGCAGAGCCTGATCCATACTTTGACAAACGTGTGACATTAATGACCTAACCGGTGTAACCAACCAAACAAGCAGGCTCTAATGAATGCTGAGTTTTGACAACATTACATAACCTAACAGCACAGTTAGAAGTTAGAGGTTGGCTATTAAACATGTGGTTGTCAAAACACTTAGCGGGGGAAAGCTTTCAAAGATTTGATTTTTGACATATAGTTCTGTTATGGCTGCTCCTGTTTTTTTGGAAACTCAAACGATGCATGGCACTCTGGGTATAAACAGCATACACATTATTCATATTTTAAAATATTCACTCACAAGATGAATCCAGAGTCTGTAAGTAAGCTCGTTGATATTCTGTTAGGGGTGGTATGAACAATAGATTTGAAAAAGGTCCCAATGTCAGTCACAAGAGGACTGTTAAAATTCAAAACTGGACCACAGGAGTTATGACTATACTGGCAATACAAACAGGGAGGAATTATAGTAGATTAACATTGTTATGGTTGTGTTCTCCCTAAGTCCTGACAATACTTTGCTAACATATTTAGTAAATATTTTATGGTGAAGCATTCAGTCCAAACGTTTTTGGACTGAACTCTATAGAAGCCTCATTCTATTGCTGTTTGCAAGTCACTCTGAAATACAGTGTTCACTAAATTACTATGTAGTAGAACATGGTTAATTGATTTCAGGGTTGAAATGGGATTTATCCTGTTATTTTCTCCAGGTTTTTTCAAACACCATTAAATTGCTTTGGCGAATGAGTGGTTTGTGACGTGAGATACGTTAGTCCCTGGGAAGCTGGAAGCTATACGTCACCTCGTTGACCCTCTGGAGAACCTTGAATGGCCCCACAAACCGGGGGCTCAGCTTCTTGCAGGGCAGGCAGAGTGGGCGGTTCCTGGTAGAAAGCCAGACACGATCACCAGGATGGAACACGGGCGCCTCACTGCGGTGGCAATCCGCCTGCTCCTTCTGGTAATGGGACAGCGCACTTGCGCCTCACATGAGCTTCACTCCAAACCTCCTTGGTGCGCCAGAACCATTCGTCCACCGCAGGGGCTTCGGTCTGGCTCGAAGTCCACGGAGCCAGTGCCGGCTGATAACCCAGGACACACTGGAAGGGAGTAACCCGGTGGAGGAGTGACGTAATGAATTCTGGGTGTATTCCGCCCAGGGAAGGAATCGGGCCAACTCCCCCTACCGGTCCTGGCAGTGACTCCTCAGGAACCTCCCCAGCTCCTGTTTCATCCTATCTAGTTGCCCATTGGACTGAGGACGGTACCCGGAAGTGAGGCTGACCATGACCCCCAGTTTCTCCATGAAAGCCCTCCACACTGTGACGTGAATTGGAGCCCACGGTCGGAGACGATGTCCTCCGGAAGGCCATAGTCCCGGCATACCTGCTGGAACAGTGCCTCAGTGACCTGGAGAGCTGTGGGGAGACCAGAGAGAGGGATAAACAGCCATAGTTTTGAAAATCTGTCCACAACCACCAGAATGGTGGTGAAACCATCAGAAGAGGGGATATCGGTAACAAAGTCAATGGACAGATGAGACCAGGGACACAGAGGCACGGAAAGGGGAAGGAGCTTCCCTGTTGGAGCGTGCTGGGGGGGACTTAGTTTGAGCACATACAGAACAGGAGTTGATGTAACGAATAACATCCCGCACCAAGGTGGGCCACCAATACTTCTCGGAGAGAGATTGAATAGTATGGGTGATTCCAGAATGTCCACCGGCGACTAGTTTGTGTCCAGGTCAATAGTCACTCCCTTATCCCTGTGTGAACGTAGATGTGCTCAGGAGGACAGGTAGTGGTTGCTGGTTTCCGTTCCAGAGCCTAGCGAATGTCCACATCTACGTCCCAGAACACATGGGTTACTTAATGAGATTATTGCATGGTGTGCTTTTTCCGTAAGGCTTTTTTGAAATCTGACACAGTGGTTGCATTAGGGAGAAGTTTATCTAAAGTTCCATGTATAATACTTGTATCTTTTATCAATGTTTATCATGAGTATTTCTGTAAATTGATGTGGCTCTCTGCAAAATCACCGGATGTTTTGGAGGCAAAACATTACGCGCCAATTTAAACTAAGATTTTTGGATATAAATATGAACTTTATCGAACAAAACATACATGTATTGTGTACCATGAAGTCCTATGAGTGATGAAGATCATCAAAGGTTTGTGATTAATTTTATCTCTATTTCTGCTTTTTGTGACTCCTCTCTTTGGCTGGAAAAATGCCTGTGTTTTTCTGTGACTAGGTACTGTCGTGTCTTTGCTATCATTAGATTGAAGACTTATAGTTTACATCAAAGATTCCTGTAATTAGGGATTACGCGATCAACTGAGTAATAACGTAACTAATTAACTATGAATTCGAGGGCACCAGGGAAAGTAGTCAGATTACAAAGTTATAATTTCCCAATATAACCTTTCAGATATTTTCATATCTGATCAATAGTCTTCTGATTAATGATTTATTTATTTTACCTCACGTTAGTCTCATTCCAAACGTCGTAAATTGTTGGTTATCTGCACGAACCCAGTCTTCACTATGAGTCATCCATACATCAATTGTCTTAAATCATTTATTTATTACTAACTAAATAATTCACAGAAATGCATAAACAAACAAACAAACTTAAAATGGTTACATGAAATGATGGGAGAAATATGCCCTAGTGGGCTGAACCGGCATGGCGGCTTGTTAGACAAAGGGAAAATTGGCGTTCGACTAAGAAGTCACTACAGAGTCCATAATTATAACAATTGACATGCTAATCCTTACACATGAACGCTCACTCATTCGGGAACAACTGCAATCAATATATATATATATTTACGCTCGGTGTGTCGTCTTCACCGCTGGAGAAAAGTTAGTTTCTGTTGGAGTTCCTTCTGTATCTGTCCTGGTTATTGTGGATAGTTCAGAGTGACATTCGTTATAGAATGGATGTTTCTGCGGTTGTCTTTCTTTGCGTTCAATGATATCGAATTCCTAGCTGCAGACTAGTAGTCAATATCAGGTTAGCTAGCCAGCTATTTTCGTCCTTCTAACGTAGTCAACACTGCTAGCTAGCCAGTTAGCCAGCTAGCCAACTCCTACCGAATAGCAGCACTGTAGAAACTATTACATTACAACGGAACGACTTGATTAGTGTAGTGTTAGCTAGCTACATAGTTGTCTTTGCTGTCTTTGTATCTAAGATAATTGTGTAGTTTCGAGTAATTATCGAGGTTAGCTAGCCAGCTATTTTCGTCCGCCGCGAGAGTACTTCCGGGTTGGAGTGAGTAGTCGCATTTCGCTTCGCTCCACAGGTAGTATTACATTTCATTTCATTACAGTACAACGGTTTGATTTGTTTGATCTTAGCAATTTTTTCTTAGCTAGCTACATAGCCGTCTTTGTATCAAAGATAATTGTGTAGTTTAGAGTAATTATCGAGGTTAGCTAGCCAGCTATTTTCGTCCTTCTAACGTAGTCAACACTGCTAGCTAGCCTACTTCACCTACTTCACTTCACCAGCCAGCAGTACTGTATCATTTTAGTCAATAAGATTTTTTGCAACGTAAGCTTAACTTGCTGAACATTCGAGACGTGTAGTCCACTTGTCATTCCAATCTCCTTTGCATTAGCGTAGCCTCTTCTGTAGCCTGTCAACTATGTGTCTGTCTATCCCTCTTCTCTCCTCTCTGCACAGACCATACAAACGCTTCACACCGCGTGGCCGCTGCCACTCTAACCTGGTGGTCCCAGCGCGCACGACCCACGTGGAGTTCCAGGTCTCCGGCAGCCTCTGGAACTGCCGATCTGCGGCCAACAAGGCAGAGTTCATCTCAGCCTATGCTTCCCTCCAGTCCCTCGACTTCTTGGCACTGACGGAAACATGGATTACCACAGATAACACTGCTACTCCTACTGCTCTCTCCTCGTCTGCCCACGTGTTCTCGCACACCCCGAGAGCTTCTGGTCAGCGGGGTGGTGGCACTGGGATCCTCATCTCTCCCAAATGGACATTCTCTCTTTCTCCCCTGACCCATCTGTCTATCGCCTCCTTTGAATTCCATGCTGTCACAGTTACCAGCCCTTTCAAGCTTAACATCCTTATCATTTATCGCCCTCCAGGTTCCCTTGGAGAGTTCATCAATGAGCTTGACGCCTTGATAAGTTCCTTTCCTGAGGATGGCTCACCTCTCACAGTTCTGGGTGACTTTAACCTCCCCACGTCTACCTTTGACTCATTCCTCTCTGCCTCCTTCTTTCCACTCCTCTCCTCTTTTGACCTCACCCTCTCACCTTCCCCCCCTACTCACAAGGCAGGCAATACGCTTGACCTCATCTTTACTAGATGCTGTTCTTCCACTAATCTCATTGCAACTCCCCTCCAAGTCTCCGACCACTACCTTGTATCCTTTTCCCTCTCGCTCTCATCCAACACTTCCCACACTGCCCCTACTCGGATGGTATCGCGCCGTCCCAACCTTCGCTCTCTCTCCCCCGCTACTCTCTCCTCTTCCATCCTATCATCTCTTCCCTCTGCTCAAACCTTCTCCAACCTATCTCCTGATTCTGCCTCCTCAACCCTCCTCTCCTCCCTTTCTGCATCCTTTGACTCTCTATGTCCCCTATCCTCCAGGCCGGCTCGGTCCTCCCCTCCTGCTCCGTGGCTCGACGACTCATTGCGAGCTCACAGAACAGGGCTCCGGGCAGCCGAGCGGAAATGGAGGAAAACTCGCCTCCCTGCGGACCTGGCATCCTTTCACTCCCTCCTCTCTACATTCTCCTCTTCTGTCTCTGCTGCTAAAGCCACTTTCTACCACTCTAAATTCCAAGCATCTGCCTCTAACCCTAGGAAGCTCTTTGCCACCTTCTCCTCCCTCCTGAATCCTCCTCCCCCTCCCCCCCTCCTCCCTCTCTGCGGATGACTTCGTCAACCATTTTGGAAAGAAGGTCGACGACATCCGATCCTCGTTTGCTAAGTCAAACGACACCGCTGGTTCTGCTCACACTGCCCTACCCTGTGCTTTGACCTCTTTCTCCCCTCTCTCTCCAGATGAAATCTCGCGTCTTGTGACGGCCGGCCGCCCAACAACCTGCCCGCTTGACCCTATCCCATCCTCTCTTCTCCAGACCATTTCCGGAGACCTTCTCCCTTACCTCACCTCGCTCATCAACTCATCCTTGACCGCTGGCTACGTCCCTTCCGTCTTCAAGAGAGCGAGAGTTGCACCCCTTCTGAAAAAACCTACACTCGATCCCTCCGATGTCAACAACTACAGACCAGTATCCCTTCTTTCTTTTCTCTCCAAAACTCTTGAACGTGCCGTCCTTGGCCAGCTCTCCTGCTATCTCTCTCAGAATGACCTTCTTGATCCAAATCAGTCAGGTTTCAAGACTAGTCATTCAACTGAGACTGCTCTTCTCTGTGTCACGGAGGCGCTCCGCACTGCTAAAGCTAACTCTCTCTCCTCTGCTCTCATCCTTCTAGACCTATCGGCTGCCTTTGATACTGTGAACCATCAGATCCTCCTCTCCACCCTCTCCGAGTTGGGCATCTCCGGCGCGGCCCACGCTTGGATCGCGTCCTACCTGACAGGTCGCTCCTACCAGGTGGCGTGGCGAGAATCTGTCTCCGCACCACGTGCTCTCACCACTGGTGTCCCCAGGGCTCTGTTCTAGGCCCTCTCCTATTCTCGCTATACACCAAGTCACTTGGCTCTGTCATATCCTCACATGGTCTCTCCTATCATTGCTATGCAGACGACACACAATTAATCTTCTCCTTTCCCCCTTCTGATAACCAGGTGGCGAATCGCATCTCTGCATGTCTGGCAGACATATCAGTGTGGATGACGGATCACCACCTCAAGCTGAACCTCGGCAAGACGGAGCTGCTCTTCCTCCCGGGGAAGGACTGCCCGTTCCATGATCTCGCCATCACGGTTGACAACTCCATTGTGTCCTCCTCCCAGAGTGCTAAGAACCTTGGCGTGATCCTGGACAACACCCTGTCGTTCTCAACTAACATCAAGGCGGTGACCCGTTCCTGTAGGTTCATGCTCTACAACATTCGCAGAGTACGACCCTGCCTCACACAGGAAGCGGCGCAGGTCCTAATCCAGGCACTTGTCATCTCCCGTCTGGATTACTGCAACTCGCTGTTGGCTGGGCTCCCTGCCTGTGCCATTAAACCCCTACAACTCATCCAGAACGCCGCAGCCCGTCTGGTGTTCAACCTTCCCAAGTTCTCTCACGTCACCCCGCTCCTCCGCTCTCTCCACTGGCTTCCAGTTGAAGCTCGCATCCGCTACAAGACCATGGTGCTTGCCTACGGAGCTGTGAGGGGAACGGCACCTCCGTACCTTCATGCTCTGATCAGGCCCTACACCCAAACAAGGGCACTGCGTTCATCCACCTCTGGCCTGCTCGCCTCCCTACCTCTGAGGAAGTACAGTTCCCGCTCAGCCCAGTCAAAACTGTTCGCTGCTCTGGCACCCCAATGGTGGAACAAACTCCCTCACAACGCCAGGTCAGCGGAGTCAATCACCACCTTCCGGAGACACCTGAAACCCCACCTCTTTAAGGAATACCTAGGATAGGATAAAGTAATCCTTCTAACCCCCCCCCCCCCCCAAAAGAGTTAGAGGGGGGGGGGGGGGGTTAGCACTATTGTAAAGTGGTTGTTCCACTGGATATCATAAGGTGAATGCACCAATTTGTAAGTCGCTCTGGATAAGAGCGTCTGCTAAATGACTTAAATGTAAATGTAAATGTATCAAAGACTTGTTCTTATTCGTCTAAGAGTTTAACCACGTGGTATGGTTAGAGATTCAGCAATGGTACTTAACCTTCGTTCTCCTCCTATGGAGAAAAACATGGTCTGTTGATAATTTCTCAGAGTTGGGTCTTATTCGGAATTGCAGAAAGGGGCTGTCCCAGGATGTCTGAGCCAACTGGCTCAGGGGCGGTCCTTGGATTTAGTTCAAATCAAAAGGGATTTGTATTTTTCTTCATTAAACAGTCCAAAATCATATTACACAATTATACAAACAGTATCATACTCACTCATTCATTTTATACAACAAACAGATGTAAACCTCATATCTGAGGTTATTATATAAACAGCGGTATGGTAATGTAGCCACACAGCCTCCCATGAGTTTCCCACATTGGGACAAACGGACATGTTAATAGCTGGACTCTTCACCGATTGTTTATACTTTTTCCGGAACATGAAATCTGTTCGTACCTCAAGTTCTGTGAGGTGGAAGAAACTTCCTTTGTCCTGAAAGTTTACCCTCTCTCTAATACTGTTTGGCCATGAGGAGATTCTCAGGAATTTACGACGTCTCTCTGTGACCACAGCATGGGTTGAAGGAGGAAAGGGGGAGGCAGGGAGAGGGGGATGGGCTTTATGTACCTAAACAGGCAACGTCATGACAGTACTGACCTAACACAACATAACATAATCAGATGGTGTGCTTTCGTGTGCTTTTGTCGTAAAGCTTTTTTTACACCATCTTTAAAATTGTGTAAAATACTTGTATGTTTGAGGAATTTTAATTATGAGATTTCTGTTGTTTGAATTTGGCGCCCTGCACTTTCACTGGCTGTTGTCAAGTCGATCCCGTTAACGGAATCTCAGCCATAAGAAGTTAAACAAAGACATATTACGTTTTGCTGGACTAATTTGCGGACGCCTGGCCATTTTTAATTGCTCCCGTCGGGGACTGCTAATGTTTTTCAATGAAGCTGATTTGAATGACATTGCCCTGGAAGGAACCACCTTCCAAATGTGTGTTTACCAACACAAAACCAACTTTGTATTTGGGGAATCCAGAATCGTCTTATCCCGAGAGTAAGTAGCCTGGCTCACTTGTTTTTAGAAAATCCGGCCCTCGTCACGTCCTGACCTTAGTTCCGTTTTTGTGTCTCTATTTTAGTTTGGTCAGGGCGTGAGTTAGGGTGGGCAGTCTATGTTCTTTTTTCTAGGTTGTTGTTTTTCTATGTGTTTGGCCTGGTGTGGTTCCCAATCAGAGGCAGCTGTTTATCGTTGTCTCTGATTGGGAACCATATTTAGGTAGCCTGTTTTCCATTGTGTGTTGTGGGTGATTGTTTCCTGTGTTAGTGTTTGTTTCACATTTCAGGACTGTTTCGGTTTTCGTTATCATTCACTTTGTTATTTTTGTATTTTGTCGTGTTCAGTTTTATTAAACTATCATGAACACTTAGCACGCTGCGTATTGGTCCGATCCTTCATACTCCTCGTCTGAAGAGGAGGAAAATCGTTACAGAATCACCCACCAAAAAAGGACCAAGCAGCGTGGTAACCAGGAGCAGAGGGTTCTGGACTCCTGGACTTGGGAGGAGATTTTGGATGGTAAGGGACCCTGGGCACAGGCTGGGGAATATCGCCGCCCCAAGGAAGAGCTGGAGGCAGCTAGAGCGGAGCGGCGCCACTACGAGGAATTGGCGCGAGGTAACGGGCACGAGAGGCAGCCCCAGAATTTTTTGGGGGGGAGGCACACGGGTAGATTGGCGGACTCAGGTAGGAGACCTGAGCCAACTCCCCATGCTTACCATGGCGAGAGAGTGACTGGGCAGGCACCGTGTTATGCGGAGAAGCGCAAGGTGTCCCCAGTGCGCATGCATAGCCCGGTGCGCTACATCACAGCTCCTCGATTCGGCCGGGCTAGAGTGGGCATCGAGCCAGGAGGGATGATGCTGGCTCAGCGCATCTGGTCTCCAGTGCGTCTCCTCGGCCCGGGGTATACTGCACCAGCCCTACGCACGGTGTCTCCAGTTCGCCAGCATAGCCCAGTGCGGCCTGTTCCAACTCCCCGCACTTGCCGGGCTACAGGGGGGATCCAGCCAGGACGAGTGGTGCTAGCTCTGCGCTCGAGACCGCCAGTGCGCCTCCACGGTCCAGTGCATCCGGTGCCTCGGCCAAGGATAAGGCCTCCTGCATGTCTCCCCAGCCTGGTGAGTTCTGTGTCTGTGCTAAGCACTAACCCTCCTGCATGTCTCCCCAGCCTGGTGAGTCCTGTGCCTTCTCCCAGAGCCAGGCCTTCTGTTTGTCTTTCCAATCCAGTGATAATCCATGGCAAGAAGCCTCCAGTGATAATCCATGGCACAAAGCCTCCAGTGATGATCCATGGCAAGAAGCCTCCAGTGATAATCAATGGCACGAAGCCTCCAGTGGTGATCCATGGCAAGAAGCCTCCAGTGATGATCCATGGCAAGAAGCCTCCAGTGATAATCCATGGCACGAAGCCTCCAGTGATAATCCATGGCAAGAAGCCTCCAGTGATAATCCATGGCACGAAGCCTCCAGTGATGATCTATGGCAAGAAGCCTCCAGTGATAATCCATGGCACGAGGCCTCCAGTGATGATCCATGGCACGAGGCCTCCAGTGATGATCCATGGCACGAAGCCTCCAGTGATGATCCATGGCATGAAGCCTCCAGTGGTGATCCATGGCACGAAGCCTCCTGTGAGGCTTTACGACGAAAGCATACCATGCGATTATGTTAGGTCAGCGCCAAGTCACAGAAAAATACAACCATTTTTCCAGCCAAAGAGAGGAGTCACAAAAAGCAGAAATAGAGATAAAATGAATCACTAACCTTTGATGATCTTCATCACTCATAGGACTTCATGTTACACAATACATGTATGTTTTGTTTGATAAAGTTCATATTTATATCCAAAAATCTTAGTTTACATTGGCGCGTTGTGTTCAGTAATGTTTTGCCTCCAAAACATCCGGTGATTTTGCAGAGAGCCACGTCAATTTACAGAAATACTCATAATAAACATTGATAAAAGATACAAGTATTATACATGGAACTTTAGATACACTTCTCCTTAATGCAACCGCTGTGTCAGATTTAAAAAAAACTTTACGGAAAAAGCACACCATGCTATAATCTGAGTACAGCGCTCAGAGCCCAAACAAGCCATACAGATATCCGCCATGTTGTGGAGTCAAGGTTTTTGCCTGCCATATGAGTTCTGTTATACTCACAGACATCATTCAAACAGTTTTAGAAACTTCAGAGTGTTTTCTATCCAAATATACTAATAATATGCATATCTTAGCTTCTGGACCTGAGTAGCAGGCAGTTTACTCTGGGCACCTTATTCATCCAAGCTACTCAATACTGACCCCCAGCCATAAGAGGTTAAATGTATTTGACTAAGGTGTATGTAAACTTCCGACTTCATCTTTATATACACACACACACACAAACACACACACACACACACACACACACACACAAACACACACACACACACACACACACACACACACACAAATCAAGCAGACCCCAATGAAAAATGTATATACACAAATATTGGTGGACAGGATCGGTGTCTAACTAGCTAGTAACATTGGTATCTAAAATGACCTAAAGGCTGCCAAACTGCAATGTAGGGTACAGATTTCTTTGAGTGGAGCAGTAAGTTCAAATCCTTAGTAAAATGGAAGAAATCGAAATGCGGCGCTTTTACCAGCGATTGTCTTTGATTAAGAAACTAAAACAAATAAAATTGTTTCACGAGAATCGATAGATGGCCATATATGTATGTAGCCTATTGTCCACACGGTCACTAGAACTAACGTTACTCACATAATACAGGCAGGTGAGAAATCATCCCAATTCAGGCATTTAATGTATGCGCTGTCGGTAGAAGGACTCAGCTTCTTCAGGATCGCAGTTAAAGGTGACACGGAGTCGGGCAGGATAAATCATCCAGAGTGGACTAGATGTCGTTGGCGGCCCGTTTCTTAACCAGGCTAGATCTGAAATCCTGGTAGTCCTTGATTTTGTGGCCTTGGAAAGTGATGTTGCCATGTTCACTTGCCCCGAAGGACAAGCTAATTTTCTTTGTATCGATGGAACGCGGTCGACCGCCTGGACGAGGTTTCGGTGCAAGGCTACAGTGGGCTCTATCAAGTTCAGTCAGATTGGGAAAAGCCTCATCGCCTAAACTTCCATGAACAGCTCCGCCATGAACTGGGATGGATATCCTGTCTCAGAATCTTCTGGCAGTCCAATCACACGGATATTCTGGCGTTTTGAACGTGAAATCAAATCTTCCACTTGTAGCTGCAGAGACTTGTTGGCGGCGGCCACATAATCAAGCCTGGTTTCCAGCGTAGTGAGTTGGTCGCTGTGGCCAGAGAGCCCGGCCTCAACTTCGGCCAGTGTGGTAGTGTGAGATGCCACAGAACACCGGATGGTTTCCACGGTTGCCTGAATTGGAGCCAGTGCAGCCACCAGTGAGTTATTCAGCAATTCGGTGAGTTCTGTTGCCTAACTTTCACGCGATTTGCCAGCTCTCTGAAGAGGATCTCCAGTGTTATCAGGTTAGCCGTATTACCCGGGGTGGCTATTGAATCTGGTGGAATGTGAAGTTTTTTCCATCGATTTTCCAAAGCGCGTGACTGGCTTGCTCATGCTAACTTAGGTACACTCTATTACTGGTTTATTAAAATGACGAGGTCATGAGAAGTATGAATTTAGGCGAAATTGAGGATTATTTACAAAAGTTGTCGGAGAGGAGACCATGTGCGACTTATTTCTACGTTGCTCAACCAGAAGCCCCCTAATGTGCGTACATTTAACCTCTGACCCATGCGTACGCACTGCACCTTGTGGTAGAAAAGTCAAACTGCTAATGAAATACCATCCACCACATGAAGAAAGGATTGACATACTGGACCAATTCATAAACTAAGAAAAAAGATACATTAATAGTTTCATGCATTTCTTTTATAGACACTTAAGCTACTCATAGTTCTCAGGGTGCTATCGAATTCATAAACATGAAACCATAAGCCTAATTGAATAATAAAGTCAATTTGAAAAGGTGGAATGAAAGGTTGAAGGCAATTTAGTTAAACCAGTTAAATAATATAAAAGGCAACACTGAGGCATTGTGACTTGTCCAGAATGACAAATCTTGCATTGCTGGAGGATCTGGCACAAGCTGCATTCCGCAGGGAGCATGTTTTCAATGAGCGTGCAGATTTTTTTGCTGAGAGCGACACTTGGTTTAGTAGATTTCGTTTTCCAAGGAATATTTTATTGCATCTCTACAACCAACTCTCTCCAGTATTAGAAAGGGAGACGAAACACACGCCATCCCAGTGCATAGCCAAGTCCTCTCCGCCCTGGGTTTTTTGGCAACTGGAACATTGTGGATCGGTCTGGCATTTCACAACCAACAATGAGCCGAATATCGCCTGCAGTCCTTCATGGCATTATTTCAATGACCCCACCAATACATACAGTTTCCGTACACTGCTGTGCAACAAGCCAGAGTGAAAAGGGATTTCCATACCATAGCTGATTTCCCAATGCCATTGGAGCAATTGACTACACCCACATCGCAATAAAAGCATCATTGTTGAACGAATTCAACTTCGTTAACAGAAAGGGTTTCCATTCTATCAATGTGCAGGTCACCTGTGATTCACATTTGGATTTGTTGAATGTAGTGGCCAAATGATTCATTCATTGTGCAGAACAGTTCAGTCGGCCTTAACCTCCAGGAAGGAGTTGTTGAGGATGGATGGCTTATTGGTAAGTGACATGTTAGATCTCTACTGGGAAACAATATCTGAATGTTGTGTTCAGAACTGCAGGAGACCGGGCCTACCCATTAAAAACATGGCTGATGACTGCCCACAAACCAACAAGAGGCAAGGTACAACCAAGCCCACACACACACACACAAGAACAGTGGTGCGCACCATAAGCCTACTGAAAGGGCGTTGGCTGTGCTTGTCTGGGACAGGAGGCACACTGCAATACCAGCCAAGCAAGGTTTGCCTCTGAAATGACATTCCTTCAAATGCAATACAATGTGCAAATTCCTATTTAGGTTTGCTACATTGTCCAGGCTTGCAGTGTGCTCCACAACATTGCAATCAAAAATGGCACTCCACTGAATGATCTACCCAGCCCCGATGAGCCCATGCCTGACAGAGAGTGTTTCCCACAACCCATAGCTCTGGCACTGAGGACAAGAGTCAATATCCTAACTAAAACCATTGTATCTGTTCTTCCAAATATTGTAATCAAATCGACAAGGAAAACACATTTACATTGCACCAGAATTTATTGTCTCACATGTTTTTATCTTTGCAACTCTGCCTAGAAGGCCAGCATCCCAGAGTCGCCTCTTCTGTTGACGTTGAGACTGGTGTTTTACGGGTACTATTTAATGAAGCTGCCAGTTGAGGACTTGTGAGGCATCTTTCTCAAACTAGACACTAATGTACTTGTCCTCTTGCTCAGTTGTGCACCGGGGCCTCCCACTCCTATTTCTATTCTGGTTAGAGCCAGTTTGCACTGTTCTGTGAAGGGAGTAGTACACAGCATTGTATTAGATCTTCAGTTTCTTGCCAATTTCTCACAAGGAATAGCCTTAATTTCTCAGAACAAGAATAGACTGAGAAGTTTCAGAAGAAAGTCTTTGTTTCTGGCCATTTTGAGCCTGTAATCGAACCCACAAATGCTGACACTCCAGATACTCAACTAGTTTAAAGAAGGCCAGTTTTATTGTTTCTTTAATCAGGACAACAGTTTTCAGCTGTGCTAACACAATTACAAAAGGGTTTTCTAATGATCAATTAGCCTTTTAAAATTATAAACTTGGATTAGCTAACACAACGTGCCATTGGAACACAGGAGTGATGGTTGCTGATAATGGGCCTCTGTATGCCTATGTAGATATTCCATAAAATAAATAAGCCGTTTCCAGCAACAATAGTAATTTACAACATTAACTGCACCATTGTTGTCAACACTGTATTTCTGATCAATTTTATGTTATTTTAATGGACAAAAATGTGATTTTCTTTCAAAAACAAGGACATTTAAGTGACCCCAAACTTTTGAACGGTAGTGTATATTTGTCAAGAAAAATATATATTTATGTGGTCCATGTCTGAATATGGTTGAGAAAATAAAGCTTGACTTACACCAATTGATGGTGTCTGGTATTCCTTCAAGGTCTGGGAGAGGGTCCTCAGTATCACCATCACAAATGATGCCAGACACTGGGGTCTCTCCAATTATGGTGCTAATGCACTGGTCCATAGCTGACAGTGAAGAGTCACACTGCCCTGGATCTTTTTTTGCATATGCTTTCAAATCAAACCATTTCTTTATAATTTTTTTAACCACAGCTCTAACCTGCTCCCAAGCAATATTTTTTCTCTTATTTGTCAAGCCATTGCTGAGGGCGCCAAAAAGTATGGCTTGTTTTGCTTCCACTTCGGTGATCAAAAGTTTTATTTCTGCATCCGAAAAGTTGTTTTTCTTCTTCGATTTCTCCATGTTGGCAGACAGAAATTAGTGACATTTCTTGCAGCTTTAAAGGGAAAGTTTGTGACCATAAATGGTCATTTAGGGCGGTTCTTTATGCAAATGAAGCTTAGAACGTGTCTGATTTATCAAGGTAAAATACTTACAGCTGTGTGTAAATAAAGCGTACGAGCAATTGATAAATACCAACTTTTTGTATTTGCGAACATCCAACATTTTCTTCATATGAGTTCATTTAGAAGCTTTTCTACGCAACATTGATAAATGAGGGCCCAGGAGCCAAGTTGATTGGGATAGACTCCTTCATTCCTGTAGAGTATCTTCTGTTTCCAGAAGGTGTCAAAGTTATCTATAAAAGTGATTCCAGCAGAGCTACAGTAATCTTTTAGCCAGATGTGTAATGCCAGTAGCCTGCTGAATCTTTCACACCAGCGGCCCAACGAGGGTACTGGACCTGAAATGATTGGCCGTTTTTTTGTTGTCTTTTAACGTATAAATCTGTCATAAACTAAATAGGTATTACGGCAGCAGTTGCTTTTTATGTTTTGGTTAATAACATCAACCACGGGAGTCTGGCTGTTAGAGTTGGAGGCCTGGTTCTTATTTTACTGTGATTAATGTGTGTGACGCAACACGGAGTGCCTGGACAAAACCCTATACCACAAACCCCCCGAGTTGCCCTTTTGCTATTATAAACTGGTTACCAATGTAATAGAGCAGTAAAAATACATGTTTTGTCATACCAATGGTACACAGTCTGATATACCATGGCTGTCAGCCAATCAGCATTCAATGCTCGAACCAGCCAGTTTAAAATGTGGATTCTGTAACTATGGGCCTTCAGACACAACTCAAAGTAAGAGCAATTTCACCCAAATGTAGATTTTGCCTGAACTATCCCTTTAAGCTCGTTTAGAGTGCCTACCTCCTACCTGTGTGTACTACTAGTGTCAATTAGCTATTTTGAATAAACCAGACTGGACACTGTGCGGTGTCTGGTTTAACCAGGCTATCAAAGAGTTACCAGGCCAAGGCAGCGATGTGGAGAATATCAATGCAAGGACACACTATGCCAAGATATTTATCAGTCCAGCCATCTAGCCATTAGAGGCCATCCCTGTGTCTCACAGCAGATTTGGTAAATCAAATCTGGCATAAACTAAATAGGTATTATGGCAGCAGTTGCTTTTTATGTTTTGGTTAATAAAATCAACCCCGGGAGTCTGGCTGTTAGAGTTGGAGGCCTGGTTCTTATTATACTGTGACTATTATCCCTAAACTGACTGTGAAATCGATGTTTCGTTTCTTGCCTTAGTTTTTCCTCTCAAAGCCAAACCATGCCAAACCGTGCTTCTCTGTAAACAAATGCAGATGTTTTCCTGTGATAAGCATCCGCTGTCTCAAAGTAAAGCAGACAACATTAAATTGACTGATTTACTCTTTATTATTACATTTAACATGCAAGGTTGACTACTTCAAAGATTCAAATTAATTTAGCAAAATTACATTTTGAAAGTGTCACGTCCACTCCCGCTGCTCCCCTCCGGCGTTCGACGTCGCCGGTTTACTAACCACCTGCCCAGGCAACCATCGTTACAAGCACCTGGCACCCATCATTACGCGTATCTGTGTCTCATGAGACACATCGGGACTCCATCACTTCACTGATTACCTCCCCTATATCTGTCACCTCTTTTGGTCCATTCCCCAGGTAGTATTGACTGTGTTTCATGTATATACGCTACTCGTGGTTCTTGTATTGGGCTATGTTCCATTTATTATTAAACTCGCCACCTGCTCTTGCATTCTGACTCCCAGTGTATACGTTACAGAATACTGCCTCAACAAATGGAAGCAGCAGGTACAGTGGTTCCTCCTGTAAAAGTTGCGTCATACTGCAGCACACGTGGCGGGCTGCCGCAGAATTCTATGGCACGTTATTTAATTGTCAGCCATTGTTGCTACTAATGCTAGGTAGCGTTAGTTTGACCACCAGAGGGCATCTTTGAGAAGCATTTGACAGTCTTCAATATTGGCTGTACTATAACCCTTTTTTTGTAACAACCTAGTATATGGGATTGATTAAGAAATGTAGCTTAATTAATTTGATAAATATTGTGGTGTTTCTATTTCAAGAAAAAAAAGCCTTGGTTTCCGTTAGGAAAATATGGCGTTGTACAACGTGACCGGTCGGGAGTAGGCTACAGTACTAAGAGCATAACATTTCCACACCCTAATTGTAGTCTAACCAATACCCAAACGGTGATTCAGTAAAAATAAAAATAATTGATTTATCAAGACCAGTCCCCATGCTTGTCTGCTGAAATAGTTGACCACATGCCGGTAGGCTATTGCTTCATATCCTATTGTTTCTTACTTCAATGTGCTTTAAATGCCACAATGTCACAAATAATTGAACACACACAATTCTTAAAACTCTAATGCTTTACTATTTAATCATTTCTGCCCTCTGAATTCATATTCATTATATAAATATGCCCATCTGCACCTTGATATTGTGGGTGCGCCGTGAGGCCATGCCTTATGGGGAAATGGGGGATGGAGCCGGTCAGGCACAACCCAGGCGACATGGAGATGAGGGGATCCGAGCTCGGGCGAGAGTCGAGCGTCCCGGCCCAGAACCCCGCTCTGAGAGAAGGTAGAAGTTCAATAAAAATAAATAAGACCTACACCACTTAACAGCAACACTAGTGAGACTCATGTCGCCTACAGTATATCTAAACATATATTTTTCAATGGTTTGAGAAAAATACGACTCACAAGTCCTCAACTGGCAGCTTCAAAGAAATAGTAATTGCAAAGCACCAGTCTCAACGTCAACAGTGAAGAGGCGACTCCAGGATGCTGGCCTTCTAGGCAGAGTTCCTCTGTCCAGTGCTCATCTTAATCTTTTATTTTTATTGGCCAGTCTGAGATATGGCTTTTTCTTTGATATTGGCCTCCCACTCCTCTTTCTATTCTGGTTAGAGCCAGTTTGCACTGTTCTGCGTAGGGAATAGTACACAGCGTGGTACGAGATCTTCTGTTTCTTGGTAATTTCTCGCATGGAATAGCCTTCATTTCTCAGAACAAGTATTGATTGACGAGTTTCAGAATAAAGTACTTTGTTTCTGGTCATTTTGAGCCTGTAATCGAACCCACAAATGCTGATGCTCCAGATACTCAACTAGTCTAAAGAAGGCCAGTTGTATTGCTTCTTTAATCAGGACAACAGTTTTCAGCTGTCCTAGCATAATTGCAAAATGGTTTTCTAATGAACAATTAGAATTTTAAAATTATAAACTTGGATTAGCTAACACAACATGCCATTGGAACACAGGAGTGATGGTTGCTGATAATTGGCCTCTGTACGCCTATGTAGATATTCCATTAAGAATCTGCATTTTCCAGCTACAATAGTCATTCACAATGTTAACAATGTATTTCTGATCAATGTTATGTTATTTTAATGGACAAAAAATTTGCTTTTCTTTCAAAAACAAGGACATTTCTATGTGACCCCAAACTTTTGAACAGTAGTGTATAAAAACATTCCACTTTGACAATATGGGGTATTGTGTATGCCAGTGACACAAATCTCAATGTTATCCATTTTAAATTCAGGCTGTAACAACAACATTTTGAAAAAGTCAAGGGGTGTGAATACTTTCTGAAGGCACTGTATACAGTGTGTGCTCTGCAGATACTGTACATGCGACCTTTGAGCAAAATTGTATGATATGTTTGGAAATAAGCTATTGGAATTATGTCAGGAAATGTCAGCATGTCTGTTACGTTTAACTCAAATACATTTACTTTCCAAAGAGCCTCTCCGCATCCAAATAACTACTGTTCAGCTGAGAGAAGGAAGTTAGACAGAGGTCAATTTTCTTTGTGTGTGTGTGTGTGTGTGTGTGTGTGTGTGTGTGTGTGTGTGTGTGTGTGTGTGTGTGTGTGTGTGTGTGTGTGTGTGTGTGTGTGTGTGTGTGTGTGTGTGTGTGTGTGTGTGTGTGTGTGTGTGTGTGTGTGTGTGTGTGTGTGTGTGTGTGTGTTTAGATGAATAAATCAGTCATCAGAGGATACCGGGGTAGCCCTTCTGAGGTGTCTAAACAGATTAGGGGTTGAGACGAGGAGTTGGTGGCCCAAGGAATCATTCACCAGACACAGTGGGTGATGGCAGAGACAGAAGCTTGCCTGGAGTGTCCAGCAACCAGGCAGTCACCACAGTTAAAGATCCCTTTCATCCCTATTTTAACAGTTCCTCCAACAAGGAAGACTGTAGCTCGGTCAGTTTTAACTGCTTTGCATCCCTTTCCCCTCCAATTATTGGATTTCCTTAAGTGCTCTCTCTTTAACGGCATGTACAGCCTTACCATATTATCAAGTGCCCACTTCACGCATCACTTAAAGCCAAATGGGATTATTTTCTGTTTGTCCAGACCCAATGTACATTTCATGAACAGTAGGGAACGCTGTAGCTGTGACACTGAGGGACAAGTAATTAAAGGGATAGTTCAGTGTTTTCAGGAAGTTTCTGCTTGCAACGCAGAATCGCTGACATCGGTCCGGCTGTTTACATTCATGAATTTGGACAATGCTATATACAGTGGGGAGAACAAGTATTTGATACACTGCCGATTTTGCAGGTTTTCCTACTTACAAAGCATGTAGAGGTCTGTAATTTTTATCATAGGTACACTTCAACTGTGAGAGACGGAATTTAAAACAAAAATCCAGAAAATCACATTGTATGATTTTTAAGTAATTAATTCGCATTTTATTGCATGACATAAGTATTTGATCACCTACCAACCAGTAAGAATTCCGACTCTCACAGACCTGTTAGTTTTTCTTTAAGAAGCCCTCCTGTTCTCCACTCATTACCTGTATTAACTGCACCTGTTTGAACTCGTTACCTGTATAAAAGACACCTGTCCACCCACTCAATCAAACAGACTCCAACCTCTCCACAATGGCCAAGACCAGAGAGCTGTGTAAGGACATCAGGGATAAAATTGTAGACCTGCACAAGGCTGGGATGGGCTACAGGACAATAGGTAAGCAGCTTGGTGAGAAGGCAACAACTGTTGGCGCAATTATTAGAAAATGGAAGAAGTTCAAGATGACGGTCAATCACCCTCGGTCTGGGGCTCCATGCAAGGTCTCACCTCGTGGGGCATCAATGATCATGAGGAAGGTGAGGGATCAGCCCAGAACTACACGGCAGGACCTGGTCAATGACCTGAAGAGAGCTGGGACCACAGTCTCAAAGAAAACCATTAGTAACACACTACGCCGTCATGGATTAAAATCCTGCAGCGCACGCAAGGTCCCCCTGCTCAAGCCAGCGCATGTCCAGGCCCGTCTGAAGTTTGCCAATGACCATCTGGATGATCCAGAGGAGGAATGGGAGAAGGTCATGTGGTCTGATGAGACAAAAATAGAGCTTTTTGGTCTAAACTCCACTCGCCGTGTTTGGAGGAAGAAGAAGGATGAGTACAACCCCAAGAACACCATCCCAACCGTGAAGCATGGAGGTGGAAACATCATTCTTTGGGGATGCTTTTCTGCAAAGGGGACAGGACGACTGCACCGTATTGAGGGGAGGATGGATGGGGCCATGTATCGCGAGATCTTGGCCAACAACCTCCTTCCCTCAGTAAGAGCATTGAAGATGGGTCGTGGCTGTGTCTTCCAGCATGACAACGACCCGAAACACACAGCCAGGGCAACTAAGGAGTGGCTCCGTAAGAAGCATCTCAAGGTCCTGGAGTGGCCTAGCCAGTCTCCAGACCTGAACCCAATAGAAAATCTTTGGAGGGAGCTGAAAGTCCGTATTGCCCAGCGACAGCCCCGAAACCTGAAGGATCTGGAGAAGGTCTGTATGGAGGAGTGGGCCAAAATCCCTGCTGCAGTGTGTGCAAACCTGGTCAAGAACTACAGGAAACGTATGATCTCTGTAATTGCAAACAAAGGTTTTTGTACCAAATATTAAGTTCTGCTTTTCTGATGTATCAAATACTTATGTCATGCAATAAAATGCAAATTAATTACTTAAAAATCATACAATGTGATTTTCTGGATTTTTGTTTTAGATTCCGTCTCTCACAGTTGAAGTGTACCTGTGATAAAATTTACAGATCTCTACATGCTTTGTAAGTAGGAAAACCTGCAAAATCGGCAGTGTATCAAATACTTGTTCTCCCCACTGTATGCTAGCTCCTGGCTGTGGCAGAAGTATAAAAAAGAGAGAAGTAAACAATGGAATATTTAAGCAATAACCCCCCCCCCCCCCCCCTCCCCCCAACCCCAAACAAAGGCTAGATAAAAATACACCGTATGGAACTGTGGGTACTGTGTAAAGACACATACACATAAGACACACACTCTACGCACACATGCACATTGATGTTGTATTGTAATTATTTGGTGGTGAAGTGGCGGCCTGAGGGAACACACTGTGTTGGGTAAGGTGTTATGTAATGTCATGTAGTATTTTTAACTGTCTTAAGTTGCTGGACCCCAGGAAGAGTAGCTGCTGCCTTGGTAGCAAGAAATGGGGATCCACAATAAATACAAATAAGGGCAATATACCACAGCTAAGGGCTGTTATTATGTATTTGTATTAATTGGGGATCCCCATTAGCTGCTGCCAAGGCAGTAGCTAATCTTCCTGGGGTCCAAACATATTAAAGCACTTACATTACATATAAAACAAAACATAAAACAATACATCAAATAACATTATTACACTACATATATAATACAAAATGTTTGATACCACTATACAACAATATCACAATGCATGCCTTTGTGTGTGTCTCTTCACAGTACCGTTGTTCCATAAGGTGTATTTTTACCTTTTTTATTAAAAAAAAATCTGATTCTACTGCTTGCATCAGTTACCTGATGTGGAATAGAGTTCCAAGTAGTCATGGCTCTGTAGTACTGTGCGACTCTCATAGTTTGTTTGGATCTTGGAGACTGTGAAGAGACCTCTGGTGGCATGTCTTGTGGGGAATGCATGGGTGTCCGAGATTATCTTAAACCGACAGCTCGGTGAAGTCAATCTCTCTTCCACTTTTAGCCATGAGAGATTGACATGCATGTCATTAAATGTTAGCTCTCTGTGTACTTTCAAGGGCCAGCCTAAGTCCCTCTGTGGCACCTGACCACACTACTGAACAGTAGTCAAGGTGCGACAACTAGGGCCTGTAGGACCTGCCTTGTTTATAGTGTTGTTAAGGCAGAGCAGCGCTTTATTATGGACAGACTTCTCCCCATTTTAGCTATTGTTGTATCAATATGTTTTGACCATGACAGTTTACAATCCAGGGTTACTCCAGACAGTTGACATTATAAACAAGCCGTATTAAATTATAACTTTATTTTGATGGGTGTTTGATTTTTTGTGCGATTGAAAATCAAATCTATCAAATCAAAATTGATTGCGGATGTAGCGATGTGCTTTTGTTCCTAGCTCCAACAGAGCAGTAGTATCTAACAATTCACAACAATACACACAAATCTAAAAGTAAAATAATAGAATTAAGCAATATATAAATATTAGGATGAGCAATGTCAGAGTGGCATTGACCAGAATACCGTGTATACATATGAAATGAGTAAAACAGTATGTAAACATTATTAGAGTCACTAGTGTTACATTATTAAAGTGACCAGTGATTCCATGTCTATGTACATAGGGAAGCAGGCTCTAAGGTGCAAGGTTGAGTAACCGGGTGGTAGCTGGCTAGTGATGGCTATTTAACCGTCTGATGGCCTTGAGATAAACCGCTTCTATCAGTCTCTTGGTCCCAGCTTTGATGCACCTGTACTGACCTCACCTTCTGGATGATATCGGGGTGAACAGGTTGTGTGTCACGACTTCTGCCGAAGTTGGTCCCTCTTCTTGTTCGTGCGGCCGACGTCACCGGCTTTCTAGTCACCACCGATCCATGTTTCATTTTCGTTTTGTTTTGTCTTCATCATACACACCTGATTTCCATTCCATTTATTATGTTCCTTATTTAACCCTCTGGCTTCCCTCTCTGTTTTGTGCGTTATTGTTTGTCATGTGGGTTCGTGTTCTTATGCTCTGGATTATTTTGTGTTTTCCTTGTTGGAACATTATCTTTATTTTTGAGTAAACTTTCGGACTATTACTCATATCTGTGTCCTGCGCCTGACTCCGCATTTTTCCATTCACCAACACCCTCACACTGTGGCTCGGGTGGTTGATGTCCTTGATGATCTTTTGGCCTTCCAGTGACATCGGGTGCTGTAGGGGTCCTGGAGGGCAAGCAGTGTGCCCCCAGTGATCCGTTGGGCAGACCGCACCACCCTCTGGAGAGCCCAGCGGTTGCGGGTGGTGCAGTTGCCATAGCAGAAGGTGATACAGTCTAACAGGACCCTCTGTTGTACATCTGTAAACATTTGTGAGGGTCTTAGTGGCCAAGCCAAATTGATTCAGTCTCCTGAGGTTGAAGAGGCGCTGTTGCGCCTTCTTCATCACACTGTCTGTGTGCGTGGACCATTTCAGATTGTCAGTGATGTGTACGCTGAGGAACTTGAAGCACTTCACCTTCTCCACTACAGTCCCGTCAATGTGGATAGAGCGTGCTCCCTCTGCTGTCTCCTGAAGTCCACAATCAGCTCCTTCACTTTCTTGACTTTGAGGGAGAGGTTTTTTCCCTGGCACCCTCACCTCCCTGTAGGCTGTCTTGTCATTGTTGGTAATCAGGCTTACTACTGTGTGTCATCTGCAAACATGATTTTAAAATGTATTTAATTAACCTTTATTTAACTAGGCAAGTCAGTTAAGAACAAATTCTTATTTTCAATGACAGCCTACCAAAAGGCCTCCTGCGGGGATTGGGGCCTGGGATTAAACAAAAATGTATAAATACAGGACAAAACACACATCATAACAAGAGAGACAACACAACACTACATAAAGAGAGACCTAAGACAACAACATAGCAAGGCAGCAACACATGACAACACAGCATGGTAGCAACACAACAACATGGTAGCAGCACAAAACATGGAACAAGCATTATTGGGCACAGTCAACAGCACAAAGGTCAAGAAGGTAGAGACAACAATACATCACACAAAGCAGCCACAACTGTCAGTAAGGGTGTCCATGATTGAGTCTTTGAATGAAGAGATTGGGGATAAAACTGTCCAGTTTGAGTGTTTGTTGCAGCTCGTTCCAGTCGCTAGCTGCAGCTAACTGAAAAGAGGAGCGACCCAGCGATGTGTGTGTTTTGGGGACCTTTAACAGAATGTGACTGGCAGAACGGGTGTTGAGGACAAGGGCTGCAGTAGATATCTCAGATAGGGGGGAGTGAGGCCTAACAGGGTTTAATAAATAAGCATCAACCAGTGGGTCTTGCGACGGGTATACAGAGATGACCAGTTTAGAGGAGTATAGAGTGCAGTGATGTGTCCTATAAGGAGCATTGGTGGCAAATCTGATGGCCGAATGGTAAAGAATGTCTAGCCACTCGAGAGCACCCTTACCTGCTGATGGGTAGGATGGTCATCTGAATCAGGGTTAGTTTGGCAACTGGGGTGAAAGAGGAGCGATTACTATAGAGGAAACTAAGTCTAGAGTTAACTTTAGCCAGCAGCTTTGATATGTGCTGAAAGACAGTGCACCGTCTAGCCATTCTTCCAAGTACTCGTATGAGGTGACTACCTCAAGCTCTAAACCCTCAGGAGGTAGTAATGACACCAGTGGGGAGAGGTTTCAAAGTTTAATCCATTTTAAAATCAGGCTGTAACAAAACAAAATGTGGGAAAAGTAAAAGGGTGTGAATACTTTCTGAAGACACTGTATATTAAGCTACTTTCTGAATCTGCATAAGAGGTGTAATGTTTGTATAATTTATCACCCAGTGTCAGAGCCCACCCTGGGACTGAGCCTCCCATGGGGATACCAACATGGAGGATAATTAACAGCCTGCCTTCCAGCCAATGGGTCAGCCATTTTATTCACCTCGCACACAGGCAGTATGTGCTCCAAATGCTACCCTACAGTATATAGTGCACTACCTTTGACCAGAGCCCAGCCTCTCTCTCCTGAGGAATGCAGGAGAAGTATATTAGATCTCCAAAGCTGCTTATTCACAGTGATTAATTACCAGTAAAATGAAAAAAGTGGGCTCCGAGACAATTTGTCATGATATCCTCTATAGAGTTGACTCTTCCTGGAGGAAGTAAATCCATTTTAGGGACGCAGAATCTAATTTGTTGTGATACCACTGCCTTCATAACACAAGACATCCACAAGAGAGGATTGGGTAAAGATAACTTAATGGAGGTGTTTTAACGTGTCACGGTAACAGGTCTGACTGTGACACTTGGGTGGTCACCAGTCCGTGTTTTAAACCACCGAGACATGATCTGAATTCCAATGAGAGGAAAATTAGACAATGTTTAGAGGGTCAAAGGGGGCATTTGAAATGAGAAGAAAAAAAATCAGCAGCATATAATTTCCAACGGGTGGTTATGGGTTGATTAGAGATACAGTAATTGATCTTTCATTAGCTAAACAATAAGTGTAAACAGCAGCTTTCCTACCTCCCTTTGACATCCTTCTCCTTAAAGATGATTATATTTTCTCAATGAAGATCGAAAGACGATAAGGATAATCAAGGTACTGAAGCTCAAATATATTCACTCTCAGGCAGATAATGTGCATGTTACTGCTGACATAATACTAATCTTCTACTCTGAGTGTGAGTGCCTTCGGAGCTCAACTAATTTACACACCAGCCACCTACTAGCCTTGAAACAGACCCTCACCCTGGTTCTCTAGTGGCTACATGGTGAAACATCCCCCATCCACTGCTGTTGGCACATGTCCACTGCAGTCAGCCATCCTATCACATCCATCACATCAGCCATGTCAGCTCAACCATCACAAAAATGAGAGATTAAAATGGTAAATAAACCCCAGCCCATTCGCCTGGAAGAATTTGACTTTTTCACGAGGCCATAAACAAAGACAGTGGCTAGCTCTCTACACTATCTCAAATGCTGCTATACTCCAGTGAACCTATCAGTGATGTCAGGCTGCAATTGGTCTGTGAGCTGTGGACGACAGAGCAGAGCAGGCCAGTTCTGATGCTGGAAGCGTTCCTAGGTGGGAGAGGAGCCAAAAGTGGCGTCTCAATGACAAACACAAGCCCATCTGCTTAGCCTCGCTATGTGCAGAATGAGATGTGAAAATCACTTTAGAATCGCCGGAAGAAGAGAGCACTCTGGGAAATAAAGTACAGGAACTGACAAAAGTCATGTCAATAGCCATAACCCCTCTAGCGTTGTGATAATGCTGCTCTCACTACACTGGAAGTTAATAGGAAGTTGACTTTTAGATCTTGAAAACGTCTATCATACATGTCAGATTTCAATACTGGTCAATGTCATAATGCGGGATGTGGTCTTCTCTCGAATGAGCCATTGATCATATTTGAGCAATATCCCTACCTCAAGAAATGTGTAATTCAACAGAGGGTCCACCACATTTCTCCTATTTTTCTGCCTCTTCAGTCCAGACTGCATTGCATGGTGCAGTTGCGAACGTCAAACTCTCTCTGCGAAGCACACAATCTGATCATGGAGAGATTGTAGACTCCTAAGTTGATAGCTGTAAAACAAACTGCACTATGCTTCTTCAGGCTAGGGTCTATTTCTCTCCACTTCCTGTCTGACTGACGTGCCCAAAGTAAACTGCCTGTTACTCAGGCCCAGAAGCCAGGATATGCATATAATTGGTACCATTGGATAGAAACACTTTGAAGTTTGTAGAAATGTTATAACAATTGATATGGTAGCCAAATATCCAAAGAAAAACCAACCGGAAAAAAAAAAAAATTGAGAGCCCATGCTCTTTCAATGGAAAGCTATGGGTCCTATGCAATTCCAGCTCTCAGATTGCAATTCCTATGGCTTCCACTAGATGTCAACAGTTTTTGTTCAAGGTTTCAGGCTTGTTTCTTCCCAAACGAGGAAGAATTTTGAGTTTTGGTAAAGGGAGTCAGAGTAGGAAATCAGTTTGTGCGCGCATGACGAAGAGGACGCACACTTGCTAATTTTACATACTTCTTTTCGTATGAAATATTATAGTTTAATTACATTTTAGGGTACCTGGGTATTAAATAGAAATGTATTTTGACTTGTTTTAACAAAGTTTTTGGATTCCTTTCTCTGCACGTTGAAAGAGTGGATTACTCAAATCGATAGCTAGCTACTTCACATGCTGATATTGACTTTGGTATTATAGCTAGCCAGCCAGCCCAGAGAGCATTGCATTATGGGTTTTGTAGTCAACTTGAGCTGCAACAGATTTCCACAATGATTTTCACTTTGCTACCAACCTTATAACAAAATTAAACATTTGTTCAAATATTGTTCTCACATAGTGTTATTTAACACTGCAAGTTATAGCAATTAGTGCTTTTGGGTGGATTTTTCCTTTAATGTCAGCCATTTTCAAAGTTTCCAATGATTATTATGTGAAAGCCTTATTATTATTATTATTATCAATGAAAGGCATGACCCAGAGTGCACACAAGGAATGGATGAGATTCAGTGTGTATGTGCTTAGGTAGGTGATGTCAGTTTGAAAAGGTAAAGTGTTTTGAAAGAAACACTGGCCTTGTATTCAAGTTTAAATAGAGTAAACACAATTGAGACAATGCAAGGGTTGAAAATGTGAACTGTTTATTAAACAGTAATTCTCTTTCCATTATTTTCTCAGTTTATTTTTTTCTCCCTCAATAACTTTGCTGTCATCTGCCCAAGAGTGATGCTGTTGAATTCCTCACCCATAAGGTAATGTAGTCACAATAAAATAACATTCACTGGAGTTGATTTCAAGAATCTCCATGTGACGTTGTCTGACAATTTGACAAGTGTCTGTCTACACATTCTTTCCACAAATCACGTGACAATTTATGTGAGAACACTCAATGTATCAAAGATGATAGCTGTACCTTTCAAACCCTGTTACTTGAGTCTTGTCTACAGTTTTCCAAGACCACAAGTATTTTTCCTCCCTTTCGACGGGCAGGGAAAACACCTGGTTGTGGAAAAGTGTTATTCTGATGAAGAATTTGATCCTCTTTGGCTTGACCCCACTTAAAATCAGTCAATTCTAATTTAAAAGAACATGGCTGTCCTTGTGGTGACAATATTGTGGCAAGTGTGAAGTTATAATCATTTAAAATCAGTCTGGGTAGGAATTCTGAATGTTGGCCGTGGGTATTCTGACACTATGCTTTACTTTAGATCAAGTATAGTGTCAAGTATACTTGACTTTACTGTTATATATTTATCTGTGTCAACAAACCTAAAATAACAAAAGACTGACAAGATGTCAAAAAATATTTTCCTTCATGATCCAAGTGAATAAAACACTGGGGAAATAAATCACGGCAGCTCAGTGAAGGTCTCTGAACATGCCATAAATGCATTATGGTAATGTATCTCTAAGATACAATATTCCCACTGTTTTATATTTAGGGCAAATGCCTCTCAAAGGAAATATTTCCACGTATGGGCACGAACCGTGACTGTTTTTCCCACATCTGAAAATGTTGAATAGTAGCAGATTCGCTGCTGGGCATCTATGGACAGACAATGAATAAAGCCAATATTTAAACAACTTCCATATTGTTTTAATCTGCAAATGAAAGACATAAAAGAGATCAAAACTCCCATTGCACAACATTACAGTTGGGCACATAAAAGTTAGAAGCGGCAGTTAGCGAGGCAGTATGAAATGGCTTGCCAGCGGGTTTGGAACAGAGAGAATGTTGTTGATTATGCTGTCAGCACATAGCTTACAAATGAGACCATGTTCAACTGGAAGTTTGAATCCCATTGTTCAAGAATAACTTTTTTCTTGTGAAAAGCGAAAGCATCTCTAGGCACACAACTGTCGACCTCCACTGAGAGATGGACAAAAAAACATGCTTGGAGTAATGGAGAAAGCATGTTTCTGAGAACATCTGTAATAGGTTGAGCTTAAGAACCTTGAAGAACTCACTCATTCGTTTTGTTCGTTGACTTTATCGTAGTTTGTGTGTGATTCATGTAGACGCATTATGGCAATGAGAGAACGAACAATCACAGAGGAGAGAAGTTGATTTGTGGAGAAGATGAACAGTGCGAAGCAGCCTAGCTGATCGTTCTGGACACACTGTAATGCTGTGACTAGCACTGGGCAGCAGCTTTAGCCAAAATGGCAAAACTCATCCAAAACTCTGACCGGACAGCAGTAGGCTGGAAAACAGACTCAAAATCAATGTTAAAGGACAATTACAACTAAATTGTCCTCTAACATTGCCATAAAATTAACTGAAAGTTGGGCATTATTGGGTCTTTTGAACCCAGATACTAGCATGTGATGAGACAGATGATTGTTGTTGTGAGAAAGTTTAATCCATTGTTCGACCTTTGATCAGAGCGACTTCAAACACTGCACATAGCTAATCAAGTTTTCACAACTCATTTGACATATTTCGTAAACAGCTTGTACACAAGGGACAGGTAGCATGATGGTGAGTGAATTAACCAGGTGTTTTCACTGTTTAAAGGGGCAATCCACAGTTGCCACATCCATTCTTGCACTTAAAAAAGAATTATACTTACCCATTCATTCTTGAATAATATAACATACATGCCTCATGAGCTTATTGGTCATTTATTCAAACAATTATCTTTATTTAAAATCGATTAATTATTGCAATAATGAGGCTGGTCGAACCCAGGGGGGGGGGGGGGGCGGCGGACTGGGCACAAAGTTAACCTCCCACCAGAAAGGAGGGAAAACCTAAGTTTTGGTTCCCAATCAGAGACAACGATAGACAGCTGTCCCTGATTGAGACCTATACCCGGCCAAAACAAAGAAATGCAAAAACATAGAAAATAGAATGCCCACCCAAATCACACGAAACCCAAAATAGAGACATAAAAAGCTCTCTAAGGTCAGGGCGTGACAGTACCCCCCCCCCCACCCCCAAAGGTGCGGACTCCGGCCGCAAAACCTGAACCTATAGGGGAGGGTCTGGGTGGGCATCTATCCGCGGTGGCGACTCTGGTGCGGGACGTAGACCCCGTCGCCGACCCCAGACTGGGCACCCTTGTTGCGGGCCCCGGACTGGGGACCGTCGCTGGAGGCTCCGGGCAGGAGACCGTCGCTGGAGGCTCCGGACTGGGGACCGTCGCTGGAGGCTCCGGACTGTTGACCGTCGCTGGAGGCTCCGGACAGGAGAACGTCGCTGGAGGCTCCGGACTGGAGAACGTCACTGGAGGCTCCGGACTGGAAACTGTCGCTGGAGACTCCGGACTAGGGATCCTCACTGATGGGAGGAGACGTATAGACAGCCTCGTGCGTGGGGCTGCCACAGGGCCCACCAGGCTGGGGAGACATACAGGAGGCCTGGTCCTTAGAGGAGGCACAGGATGAACCGGGCTGTGGGGGAGCACTGGAGATCTGGTGCGTAGCCTTGGCACCACTCTTTTTGGCTGCATGCCCACTTTAGCCCGGCACGTGCGGGAAGCTAGAACAGGCCGCACTGGGTTCTCCTGGCGAACTGGGGATACTGTGCGTAGAGCTGGCGCAGGATAACCTGGGCCGAAGAGACGCACCGACGACCAGGAGCGCTGAGCCTGCACAATCCCTCCAGGCTGAATGCCAACTCTAGCACGGCAACTGCGGTGAGCTTGCAGAGAGCGCGCCGGGCTATGGGAGCGCACTGGAGACACACGGCGCAGAGCCGCATAACCTGGTGCCTGACTAGTCACTCTCTCCCCACGGTAAGCACGGGGAGTTGGTTCAGGTCTATAACCTGACTCCCCCAATCGCCCCGTGTGGTCCCCCCAAAAAAAATTGGGGGGCTGCCTCTCGTGCCTGCTTCGCTGACTTGCCTCCTCATATCGCCACGACTCTGCTTTCGCTGCCTCCAGTTCCTCCCTCGGACGGCGATACTCCCCAGCCTGCCTCTAGGGTCCCTTACCGTCCAGGATCTCCTCCCATGTCCAGGAGTCCCTTTCACCACGCTGCTTGGTCCTTTGCTGGTGGGAAATTCTGTCACGACCGTCAAAGGAAGTGGACCAAAGCGCAGCGTTGTGAGCGTACATATTCCTTTTATTTAGGTGACGCCAACAAAAACAATAAACAATACAAAACAACCGTGAAGTTTAAGGGCTATGTGCCACAAACAAAGTTAACCTCCCACCTGAAAGGGGGGAAAAGGGCTACCTAAGTATGGTTCCCAATCAGAGACAACGATAGACAGCTGTCCCTGATTGAGAACCATACCCGGCCAAAACAAAGAAATTCAAAAACATATAAAATAGAACATAGAATGCCCACCCAAATCACACCCTGACCAAACTGAAAATAGAGACATAAAAAGCTCTCTAAGGTCTGGGCGTGACAATGCCAATCTTTGAGTGGCCTCTGGGACCCCATTTTTGAGGCATTCTCACATATGTGTAACACAACTGTTAGCCCCAACACCGTCACTGCCATTTTTGGGGTATTTCCCCTAGAACATAATGTTACCACGCATCAGCCTCGCTGCTAGCTCGCCGCCTTGTCCTCTTTCACTGGAAGTCTGCAAAGCCACCCTCCTTTATGCAGTGGGTTAAGGAGGTGATGTCATCTCTGTCTCTGGAGAAGGTTAGGTTCACTGTGCATGGGTCCCGACAAAAGTTTGACTTAAACTGGTCCCCATTAATACAATATTTGGAAAGCCTGTCTTTTACTTACTGTAACTTGCATATCTTGGTAAGCAGTCATGTCTGTTCTAGTGGCCATTTGCGCTGATAATTTTTCTTTAAAAAAATCACTGTTTTTGTTTCTATTACTGTTTGTTCTTTTCCTATTTAATGTACTTTTATAGATGCCTTGGTGGGTGGTTTGGAGAGAGGGAGGGGTTGGGGCTGTACTGTTTTTGTTGTTATCTGAATCTATGAATAAAGTTTGTTTATAATAAAGATGATCTACCAAAATGAAGACAAAACACTATGCAGAAATGTCATTATTATGATGTAGATTATGAACAGTGTACATGCAGTGGTGAAAGTACTTAATTAAAAATACTATAAAGTACTACTTAAGTAATTTTTGGTGGTATCTGTACTATTTATATTTTAGACAACTTCACTACATTCCTAAAGAAAATTATGTCCTTTTTACTCCATACATTTTCCTTGACACCCAAAAATACAAGTTGAATGCTTAGCAGGACAGGAAAAGTCAAATTCAGGGACTTACACATTTTTTAAATTTAACTTGGCAAGTCAGTTAAGTTAAAATTCTTATTTACAATGGCAGCCTACTGGGGAACAGTGGGTTATGCCTTGTTCAGGAGCAGAACAACAGATTTTAACCTTGTCAGCTCAGGGATTTGATCCATCAACCTTTCAGTGACTGGCCAAATGCACTAACCACTAGGCTACCTTTTCACCCCTAGAACATTCCTGGGCAGCCATACTGCCTCTTATCTGGCGGACTGAATATATACGCTTCATTTGTAAATTATGCCTGAATGTTGGAGTGTGCCCCTGGCTTTCCATAAATTTTAAAAACAAGGAAATGGTTCCATCTGGTCTGTTTATAAAAGGAATTTGAAATGATTTATACTTTTGATACTTAAGCATATTCTAGCAATTACATTTACATTTGATACTTAAGTATATTTTAAACAATATATTTTTTTACATTTTTAAATTTTTTAAAGTGGGAATTACAAACGTAAGAAATGTATTTTACATCTCGAATACACTACAAGTTTGCATGTCTTGCTGTGCAGGAATATTCCTGCAACAACAGCGTGATCAAATTAAGAAACTGCATCTGTAGTCCCCTCATCTGAAATAATTAACTAAAAATAACAATTAGCTAATATTGTCAATATCATGCTGGTTCTGTAGCTCTATTTGGCACATTCCATAATACAAAATAATATTTATGTGTAACAGTTAGCTGACTTGTTTGTAAAGTGGCTAATTAAAGTAGCCTATATTTTTCCCAGCTAGCTAACAAACAGTGCTCACGTTTGTTACTTTGACTTCATACTTTTGAATTAAATAAATCAACTTTGCCTGTGGTAACTGTGGTGGTGAATAAATTGATATATTTATTTTCTTTATTTTTTTTGTTCCATACTCATTCACATTAATTTCAGGTGGAGGAAATGAATATATTTCTTCTGACACATGCATTGATTTCGAGTTTGTCCTGTCTTAGATTTTCCTACTACATCCAAATATGTTGACTAGTCCTTTTACACAAAGAGGAAGTTATTTACCCAATCTTTAACTTGTCAAAAGAGAGCTGGGGAACTGACAAATATAGGGGAGGTAATAAACAGGTGATTGAGTGAGTCCAGGTGAGTCCAATGTCGCTGAAGCGTGTGACGAGGGAGGCAGGTGTGCGTAAATGGTGACAGGTGTGTATAATGCAGGGCAGCCTGGCGCCAGGGGGGAAGAGGGTGCCAGGGGGCGCCAGGGGGGAAGAGCGGGAGCAGGCGTGACATTTACAGCATATAATATCAGGATAATTTCTCCTTGATTTCCCTTTTCACACGTACATCTAGTTCTTTGATCCCCTACAGAGAGGGAACAGAAACCTCATGACTGATCTGACACCAGCTACTTGGAGCAAAGCAGACCATGTTGAAGTTGTGAAATAGAAAACGACCGTAATAAATTCAACCTGACACGTTGGCGGCTGCAGCCCTTTGCAACTCTTTAATCCACACTTAAGGATTTGGGTGCCAATAAAATTGTCAAACTTTGGGTGATGAGTAATGTTCTTTGACACTTTGGAATGGAAGGGCTCCGTAGCAGAGATTTGGAAGCCATTTAACCTCTAAGATGAAAAGATAAGATACCGAACAAAGGAGGACAGGAGGTCGAGGTTGAAGATACAGATACAACCTCGTATTCCAATGCAGAAGCTTACAAAATAATCAATCAATCAATCAATTTTATTTTATATAGCCCTTCGTACATCAGCTAATATCTCGAAGTGCTGTACAGACACCCAGCCTAAAACCCCAAACAGCTAGTAATGCAGGTGTAGAAGCACGGTGGCTAGGAAAAACTCCCTAGAAAGGCCAAAACCTAGGAAGAAACCTAGAGAGGAACCAGGCTATGAGGGGTGGCCAGTCCTCTTCTGGCTGTGCCGGGTGGAGATTATAACAGAACTATGCCAAGATGTTCAAAAATGTTCATAAGTGACAAGCATGGTCAAATAATAATCATGAATAATTTTCAGTTGGCTTTTCATAGCCGATCATCAAGAGTTGAAAAACAACAGGTCTGGGACAGGTGGCGGTTCCATAACCGCAGGCAGAACAGCTGAAACTGGAATAGCAGCAAGGCCAGGCGGACTGGGGACAGCAAGGAGTCACCACGGGCGGCAGTCCCGACGCATGGTCCTAGGGCCCAGGTCCTCCGAGAGAAAGAAAGAGAGAAGGAGAAAATTAGAGAGAGCCAAGATTTTCAAAATTTCCATAAATGACAAGCATGGTCAAATAATAATCAGGAATAAATCTCAGTTGGCTTTTCATAGCCGATCATTAAGAGTTGAAAACAGCAGGTCTGGGACAGGTAGGGGTTCCATAACCGCAGGCAGAACAGTTGAAACTGGAATAGCAGCAAGGCCAGGCGGACTGGGGACAGCAAGGAGTCACCACGGCCGGTAGTCCCGACGTATGGTCCTAGGGCTCAGGTCCTCCGAGAGAAAGAAAGAGAGAAGGAGAAAATTAGAGAGAGCCAAGATTTTCAAAATGTTCATAAATGACAAGCATGGTCAAATAATAATCAGGAATAAATCTCAGTTGGCTTTTCATAGCCGATCATTAAGAGTTGAAAACAGCAGGTCTGGGACAGGTAGGGGTTCCGTAACCACAGGCAGAACAGTTGAAACTGGAATAGCAGCAAGGCCAGGCGGACTGGGGACAGCAAGGTGTCATCATGCCCGGTAGTCCTGACGTATGGTCCTAGGGCTCAGGTTCTCAGAGAGAAAGAGAGAACGAGAGAATTAGAGAGAGCATACTTAAATTCACACAGGACACTGGATAAGACAGGAGAAGTACTCCAGGTAACCAACTGACCCTAGCCCCCCGACACAAACTACTGCAGCATAAATACTGGAGGCTGAGACAGGAGCGGTCAGGAGACACTGTGGCCCCATCCGAAGAAACCCCCGGACAGGGCCAAATAGGAAGGATATAACCCCACCCACTTTGCCAAAGCACAGCCCCCGCACCACTAGAGGGAAATCCTCAACCACCAACTTACAATCCTGAGACAAGGCCGAGTATAGCCCACAAAGGTCTCCACCACAGCACAAACCAAGGGGGGGCGCCAACCCAGACAGGAAGATCACGTCAGTAACTCAACCCACTCAAGTGACGCACCCCTCCTAGGGACGGCATGAAAGAGCACCAGCAAGCCAGTGACTCAGCCCCTGTAACAGGGTTAGAGGCAGAGAATCCCAGTGGAGAGAGGGGAACCGGCCTGGCAGAGACAGCAAGGGCGGTTCGTTGCTCCAGAGCCTTTCCGTTCACCTTCACACTCCTGGGCCAGGCTACACTCAATCATATGACCTACTGAAGAGATAAGTCTTCAGTAAAGACTTAAAGGTTGAGACCGAGTCTGCGTCTCTCACATGGGTAGGCAGACTGTTCCATAAAAATGGAGATCTATAGGAGAAAGCCCTGCCTCCCGCTGTTTGCTTAGAAATTCTAGGGACAATTAGGAGGCCTGCGTCTTGTGACCGTAGCGTACGTATTGGTATGTACGGCAGGACCAACTCGGAAAGATAGGTAGGAGCAAGCCCATGTAACGCTTTATAGGTTAACAGTAAAACCTTGAAATCAGCCCTTGCCTTAACAGGAAGCCAGTGTAGGGAAGCTAGCACTGGAGTAATATGATCAAATTTCTTGGTTCTAGTCAGGATTCTAGCAGCCGTATTTAGCACTAACTGAAGTTTATTTAGTGCTTTATCCGGGTAGCCGGAAAGTAGAGCATTGCAGTAGTCTAACCTAGAAGTAACAAATGCATGGATTAATTTTTCTGCATCATTTTTGGACAGAAAATTTCTGATTTTTGCAATGTTACGTAGATGGAAAAAAGCTGTCCTTGAAACAGTCTTGATATGTTCGTCAAAAGAGAGATCAGGGTCAAGAGTAACGCCGAGGTCCTTCACAGTTTTATTTGAGACGACTTTACAACCATCAAGATGAATTGTCAGATTTAACAGAAGATCTCTTTGTTTCTTGGGACCTAGAACAAGCATCTCTGTTTTGTCCGAGTTTAAAAGTAGAAAGTTTTCAGCCATCCACTTCCTTATGTCTGAAACACAGGCTTCTAGCGAGGGCAATTTTGGGGCTTCACCATGTTTCATTGAAATGTACAGCTGTGTGTCATCCGCATAGCAGTGAAAGTTAACATTATGTTTTCGAATAACATCCCCAAGAGGTAAAATATATAGTGAAAACAATAGTGGTCCTAAAACGGAACCTTGAGGAACACCGAAATGTACAGTTGATTTGTCAGAGGACAGACCATTCACAGAGACAAACTGATATCTTTCCGACAGGTAAGATCTAAACCAGGCCAGAACTTGTCCGTGTAGACCAATTTGGGTTTCCAGTCTCTCCAAAAGAATGTGGTGATCGATGGTGTCAAAGGCAGCACTAAGGTCTAGTAGCACGAGGACAGATGCAGAGCCTCGGTCTGACGCCATTAAAAGGTCATTTACCACCTTCACAAGTGCAGTCTCAGTGCTATGATGGGGTCTAAAACCAGACTGAAGCATTTCATATACATTATTTGTCTTCAGAAAGGCAGTGAGTTGCTGCGCAACAGCTTTTTCTAAAATCTTTGAGAGGAATGGAAGATTCGATATAGGCCGATAGTTTTTTATATTTTCCGGGTCAAGGTTTGGCTTTTTCAAGAGAGGCTTTATCACTGCCACTTTTAGTGAGTTTGGTACACATCCGGTGGATAGAGAGCTGTTTATTATGTTCAACATAGGAGGGCCAAGCACAGGAAGCAGCTCCTTCAGCAGTTTAGTAGGAATAGGATCCAGTATGCAGCTTGAAGGTTTAGAGGCCATGATTATTTTCATCATTAAACAGACTTATTGTCACGTTCCTGACCTGTTTTCTCTTATTTTTGTATGTGTTTAGTTGGTCAGGGCGTGAGTTGGGGTGGGCATTCTATGTTATGTGTTTCTATGTTGGTTAATGGGTTGCCTGATATGGTTCTCAATTAGAGGCAGGTGTTTTACGTCTCCTCTGATTGAGAACCATATTAAGGTAGGTTGTTTCACATTGTTTGTTGTGGGTGGTTGTTTCCTGTGTCTGTATGCACCACACGGGACTGTTTCGTGTTTTCGTTCGTTCGTTCGTTTGTTTTAGTCTGTTCCTGTTTCATGCGTTCTTCGTGTTTATGTAAGTTCTTATGTTCAGGTCAGTCTACGTCGTTTGTTATTTTTGTATCAATACAAGTGTTCTTCGTGTTTTCGGTTTTGTTTAAATAAATCACTATGTCCTATAACAACGCTGCGCTTTGGTCCAATCCCTACTCCTCCTCTTCAGACGAAGAGGAGGAGAACGACCGTGATACTTATGGGACCAGTGCCGTTGCTAACTAGCATCGCTGGTGCCTTTGTTTAGAATTCTTCCTAATTTATGCAAATAGTTATGGGATATTAGAATCCTCTTGTCCTTACCTGGGTATATTCAACCTAGCAGAAGGTGTGGCCCAAAAATGTATTTCAAATATCTATGCTAAAATGCATGTAATTCCTTAAAATGTATTCCAGAGATGCATGTACATACTGTACACTGGGTATACCAAACATTAGGAACTCCTTCCTAATATTGAGTTGCACCGCCAACCTCCACAGTGGATGTTTAGCAATGTTATTTTGTGTTTGTAACCAAGTGGGAATATACCACAACTTGGAAAAAGCTTTTTACAGTTGAAGTCGGAAGTTTAGATACACTTAGTTTGGAGTCAATTAAACTAGTTTTTCAACCACTCCAGAAATATCTTGTTAACAAACTATAGTTTTGGCAAGTCGGTTAGGACATCTACTTTGTGCATGACACAAGTAATTTTTCCAACAATTGTTTACACACAGATTAATTCACTGTATCACAATTCCAGTGTGTCGGAAATGTACGTAAACTTAGGTTGGAGTAATTAGAACTTGTTTTTAAACCACTCCACAAAATTCTAATTAACAAACTATAGTTTTGGCAAGTCGGTTAGGACATCCACTTTGTGCATGACACAAATCATTTTTCCAACAATTGTTTACAGACAGATTATTTCACTTATAATTCACTGTATCACAATTCCAGTGGGTCAGAAGTTTACATATACTAAGTTGACTGTGCCATTCTGGAAAATTCCAGAATATGTCATGGCTTTATAAGCTTCTGATTGACTCAAATGATGTCAATTAGCCTATTGGAGGTGTACCTGTGGATGTATTTCTAGGCCTACCTTCAAACTCAGTGCCTCTTTGCTTGACATCATGGGAAAATGAAAAGAAATCAGCCAAGACCTCAGAAAACAAAATGTAGACCTCCACAAGCCTGGTTCATCCTTGGGAGCAATTTCCAAATGCCTGAAGGTATCACGTTGATCTGTACAAACAATAGTATGCAAGTATTAACACCATGCAGCTGTCATACCAGTCAAGAAGGAGATGCATTCTGTCTCCTAGAGATTAACATATTTTGGTGCAAAACGTGCAAATCAATCCCAGAACAACAGCACAGGACAAAAGTCCAAAAGTCATTAAAATGCAAATCAATTTATAACATTTTTGACATGCATTTTTCTGGATATTTTTGTTGTTATTCTGTCTCTCACTGTTCAAATAAACCTACCATTAAAATTATAGACTGATAATTTCTTTGTCAGTGGGCAAACGTACAAAATCAGCAGGGGATCAAATACTTTTTTCCCTCACTGTAAACTTCTGAGCTGCTGGGAATGTGATGAAAGAAATACAAGCTGAAATAAATCACTCTACTATTATTCTGACATTTCACATTCTTAAAATAAAGTTGTGATCCTAACTGACCTAAGACAGGGAATTTTTACAATGATTAAATGTCAGGAATTGTGAATAACTGAGATTAATGTATTTAGCTAAGGTGTATGTAAACATCTGACTTTAACTGTAGATGGCCCTCCACCTGGTAATTACTAGTTAAATCATCCATTAATCCCCTTGTGACAGGGGGAATAGAAGCTTGTTTTGTGCAACAAGGAGGGGCAATTGAATGCAAGATTCACAAAAAACATGTAAATTGTTAAAACATTTCTAACCTGTCTAATAGTGTTAACATGTTATGCTCAACACGCTCAGTTTACCACAAAACACCGTAAAATAGCCAAAAATAGTCAAACCAGCTCACCTGGTTTTACACTGTTTTAACTATTAGATGTTTAATGTTTATTTTGAAATAGATATTTGAAAAGAATTGTATCACCATATTTAAAATGAATCTTTCAGTTCAAACAGGGTTGACCTTAAAATGAGGGACAGACATAAATCACTAATCGCATGAAATAATAATCTTCAGAAATAACTGTCAAAGCAACAACATAACTAGGGTTTTATAATGTTGAAAACTTGGGAGTATTTTGGGGGGTTCGTGGGTTAAAATCTTCCTAGAAATCACAATGTGCACAGAAGGACATGTCAAAATGCTGAATTGTCACTAGCAATGTCACGCCCTGACCTTAGAGATCCTTTTTATGTCTCTATTTTGGTTTGGTCAGGGCGTGAGTTGGGGTGGACATTCTATGTTTTGTTTTCTTTTTCTGTGTGTTTGGCTGGGTGTGGTTCTCAATCAGAGGCAGCTGTCTATCGTTGTCTCTGATTGAGAACCATACTTAGGTAGCCTTTTCCCACCTGTGTTTTGTGGGTAGTTGTTTTGTTTTGTGTTTCTGCACCTGACAGAACTGTTTTGGTTTCGTTCTCTTTGTTGTTTTGTTATTTAGTGTTCAGTTTTATTAATAAATCATGAACACTTACCATGCTGCGCTTTGGTCCACTCCCTCTTCTTCAGACGGCCGTTACAAACAAGTCTTTATTCATATTGAAAATCAAATGTATTGAGTTCTCCATGTGATCTATACTAAAGGGCACTTAATTTCATATAACAGGCAAAATTGGTGCATCATTTCTACTTAACATATCAAAGGCACTCATTTCGTGGAATGAAATACACGTTAAGTTCTTCCCGTTGGATGTTGGTTGCAATGCTCTCGTCAAGTTCTCGTGTTTATTTGTCATATTATGCACATGAAAGACATGGATTCACTACATGACCGATAATGTATCATGTTTGTAGTATTTTTTTGTTGTCATTGAAATGCATGTTACTGCTTTTGGTATCTGTCAAGTACAATAAAAAAAGCCTTTTGACTAAATATATTTTAGAGGTAGTAGCCTATTAGAAGACTTGGAGGCATGGCTTGTTGGGGTTGTTTTCTTTTTAGCCTCTGATTAGATGGATTGTCATGCCAGTTAATGGTGTTGCTTGATTTAAGTTTAAGCTTGTACATTGCTAGTTCTGCAGTCTTAAAGATACATTATGCAGAAATTGTGCTGCCATTTCTGGTTACTGAAAATCTAATAGGTCACCTAATCAGTTTGTGACAAAACAATCAGTTATTGTGTAGAGAATCATAGCACCACCTAAACTACTGTGAAATATATTATTCATAACAAAAACAATTATTTTCATCCTAAAGTAAAAGATGCAAAAACTAAACTTTACAGGACACTGTCAAGGGGTGCGTAACTGGTGGCATGAAGTCAAACGCAGGAGAGCAGAACTTGGTAAATAGTCGGAGCTGTTTAATGTACATAACTACCGGTATACAAAAATAACAAAACACATGGGCAACAAAACCCGTATCGCACCAGTACTTAAAGCACACGTACTTACAATAAACAATTACCGACAAGGACATGTGGGAAACAGAGGGAACATATACACCATGTAATTAGGGAATTGAAACCAGGTGAGTGCGACAACCAGACAAAACAAATGGAACATGAAAAATAGATCGATGATGGCTAGAAGACCGTCGACCGCCGAACACCGCCCGAACAAGGAGAGGAACCGACTTCGGCAGACGTCGTGACAGACACATAGGAACAGTGCACAGAGAACAGATCTATCACTTCGTAGACTTGCTTTCAATGAGAATGAAAGATCAATAAGTCACATTTCTATGTGAATTTGGTCAGGTCACCCAAAAACGTTACATATTCTAGCTTTAATGAGACTGACAGTGCATCGGATACCAAAGAGTCTACTAAAGTGTCATTGTGAAGACGGTCACCATTTCGTTTACAAAATTACTTGGCCAATTTTAAATATTTGCCATACATTTTGAATGTAAATATACATTTCGGAATATATTTTACTACACATTTTCAAATATATTTACATGTTTTACCAAATATATCGATGAATACATGTGAAAATTACTTTAAAAATACATTTTCAGATGCATTTAGCATTTTGTGAAACATTTTACAGACATTTTAAATACATTCCGTAACAAGCAGTACACTGGCCTTTCTATTACCCGTATGGGAAAAAATACATGAAACATTTATTTTGAGATACATTTTTTTAGGATACATGTGAAATAAATAATTTGCCAAATAAATAGACACACATTATTTGGCAAATTATTTATTTCACATGTATCCTAAAAAAAATGTATCTCAAAATAAATGTTTCATGTATTTTTCCCCATATGGGTAATAGAAAGGCCAGTGTACTGCTTTTTACTGTACTGCGCACTATAACTTTTGAATAAGATGAAGAGCAAAGTCAACGTGATACTGAGATCAGCTATCAATCACTTGTCTGGTTAGGTTCAGTTCAGCATGGTCACAAGAGTTAAGGACTGCTGCCATAGTAACAAGCTAGCACCTCAAAGATAATGACACAGGTTCACCTTGACTAGAGTGTAATTTCAATTATCAGCTGACATCTGTAGCTCGATCCTGATAGGTGGGCTCCTGTCGTAATACATAAGATTGACCTTTACGTTAATCCAGCATAGATCAATAGGTCAACATATAATTTTGACAACTCAATCTGACTGCCTTGCTCATGTAGAATTCTGCCAGCCGCTCAATACTCCGATTATACCTGGCTGTAATTTCTGTATGTGTGTCCAGAAACCACCCACATATCATCAACAGTCTCATGACAGTAAGTACTAAGAGTCTGAACACACAAACATAAACCATTTGCATTTCCATTACTACATCCTCCGTTATTGACATGTACAAAGATGGGGGGGATCCATCACTAGCTAAGTTTCCATCCAATTGGCAACAGATTTATGCAAATATTCAAATCCACAAACGTGCATTTTCCCATTTTCCATCAAATTGACTTGTTGCAGATAAAAGGCTTTGCGTGATGACATACAGTGCGGGTATAGCCTTCATGATGAGAATATTATGGACAAAAGAGCAAGGCTATAAACGGCAGCCAAGCATCGACCATCCTGTCACCAGAATTAAGCCCCTCAATATTTATTGGAAAGGAGCATCAAGCTCATCATCTTTCACTTTCACCACCCTGTGAAGTTGTCTGGAGCCTAATCAACTGCATGCTTTCACGAGTCGTAGTGGGAGGACCACACAACACGTCATCGTGTGACTCCAAGAAACAGCGTGACTGGAGAAGCTTATCTGATGCAGCAGGACAATAGGTCTGGGTGAATAGCAACGGACCAGGAAGAGAACCCGATGCAGAGATAAACAAGTCAATAGGCATCTGTCCCCATCAATACCTGAAACGTGACATTGAGTTGCAGTGTCGATGTGTCTCTGCCACTAGATCTCAACCCAATTAAACACTTATGAGCGATTCTGGGTGGCGCCCGAGACAGCGTTTTCCACCACCATCAACAAAAAAACGAATTATAGAATTTCTCATGGAAGAATGGTATCGTATCCCTCCAATAGAGTTCCAGAATCTATGTTCTGGCGGCTCCTGGTGGCCCAAGGTCTTATTAAGACACTATGTTGGTGTTTCCTTTATTTTGGCAGTTTCCTGTAGTAACTCGATATTATAGCATGATAGGCTGTTTAGAAACCTTAATACACTGAAGTAATTGATTCACCACAAATGTCATCTTAAAAATGTGTGCACAATAACTTCTCTTTAAACTGTGTTTGAAAGAGGATTTCAAATTTGTTTATGAAATCAGTCCACAATTCTAAGATGATTTTTTTTGTGATCTGCTTTTTATATTAAGCCTTCGTAAACAATGTATCACTTACAGTAGGGAAGGGCAAGTAAGAGGGAGAACAATTGTGAAGTACAATGGTGAATAACAATGATAATGAGCAAGAAAATAGTGGATGAGATAATTAAGGTGAGATAATTCCATTACTAAAGTGATGAGTTGGCCAGTGGACACCTATTCCCATGGGCTCACTCTCACACAGAATAAATAGCTCTGTCATATTATTACACCATGACAGCCTTCCCTCCACACAGTTGTTTCACCCTTACGAAGATGTGAAAAGACAAATTTGCCACCACTTCCAGCTACATCTGGTCTCCCATCCAGGGACCAACCCTACTTAGCTTCAGAGGCAAACTAGCAGTAGGATGCAATGTTGCTGGAATGAATGTGCCAAAACTTACAACTGGGAAAAAGTCTGTGAAAGCAAAGACTAGGGTAACAACCAAAGATGGATAAGATTCTCACATGTGAAACTACTATTCACGTGTGAGGTGAAAACATGTTTTCTCCTCACATGTGAAAAGGTGGTGTTAACATGTAAACTCTAAATGTAATACATGTAAAATTATGGTTTCACGTGTGAAATTTAAGCTTTTAAGCATGTCAAAACAGCGATTCCACATGTGAAACTCAGAACTGCCAACTCTCACACCTTGGCCCTGAGACACGCATTTGACTCTCGTCTCAAGCTCTTACAGCACACCCCTTATATTTCACGCATTGAAAAGTAAAAAAAACTACATTTTTCTAACTAATCCATTGTATAGTTAACTTTTCAACTGTGCTCCAAACCGTTTAGAAATCGGAGCATCTGCGCCTGCAATTTGACATCACGAGCAGAACCTGCATCATTGTCCTGTTTTTCCACAGAACTGTGAACCGCAGCACATTGAAGCATATAATTGGTCTAGTTATGTAAGGGATCAAGGGGATTGGATGCATGTTTTTAATGAAACGATCAGTGTGGCGCTGAATGGAGAGAGAATGTTCTCCGCGGAGTTTAAGAAACTGTCAAATGAGCAGCATGAGTTTGCTGTTACTCCCGGACCTATTGCAGAATGCAGCCAATTGACAGCATGTACTAAAGTCGATTTATTCCACACTTGCATTAGCCACTCGTTTGGTGATTGGCATTTAGGCTGTGACAGAGAAAAGGCAGCAGACAGACCTACAGCATGTTTTTTAGCAGGGCAGTTTGGTAGGGTGACCTTATTTGTACCTATGAAAATAATTTTGTCTGAAAAGTTTCATTCTAGGGGGGGGGACTATGAATGGATTTATGTCATCTTGTCTTTACAAGATTTTATCTATTTACTTTATTTAGTCTGATCAGTGGAACAATTCTTAATCTTTAATTTTAATTTTATAACTTTTACCTGTTTTTGTGATATCCAAATTGATAGTTACAGTTTTGTCCCATCGCTCCAACTCCCATACAGACTCGGGAGAGGCGAAGGTCGAGAGCCATGCGTCCTCCAAAACATGACCCTGCCAAGCCACACTGCTTCTTGACACACTGCTCGCTTAACCCGGAAGCCAGCCGCACCAATGTGTCAGAGGAAACACCGTACAACTGATGACCGCAGTCAGCTTGCAAGTGCCCGGCCCGCCGCAAGGAGTCACTAGAGCGCGATGGGACAAGGATAAACCCTCCCCTAACCCAGACGACGCTGGGCCAATTGTGCACTGCCTTGTGTGTCTCCCAGTCACGGCCGGCTGTGACACAGCCCAGGATCAAACCCGGGCCTTACCCTAACATATAGGGTATTTACTCTGCTTGTCAGAAAGAACACTACTGTTATTCCCCAAACTTATTTTATTATTCCACTTCTTCCCAATTTTGCCAGTAAAATCATATATTTGAAATCTGATATGCCTACTTCGGTCTTTGAAAATTAATGATATGAGGCTATGTATTATTGCAGCCATTCATAGACAGTTTTCAATAAGTCATACAAATAAGCATTGGATATTAAATGCTCCAGGAATCAAATATAATTTTTCCCCATTTCCCCATGAAATTCAGATAGCAAATCTCACTCCAAACTGCACACACGTGAATGCCCCAACAAAAATGATCCCCCTGTCGACAGCACCCCCACCCCAAAATATCTTCCTGCGGCCATGGGCCAGGTCAACTGTCTATAGAAGCCTCCTTGCCTTAGGGCCTGGATGAGGTCAAATTATTATATTTATCCAATATTCTTTCATATCAGACGTCAAGTGAGAGTTTTGTAGGGTATTCAGAGAAAGCCTATTTATAAAGTAATTTAAATGGTCAGTTAAGAAATATAATCACATTTGACATACAGGTAGCTGCCAAAATAAAGGAAACAACATAGTGTCTTAATAGAGCATTGGGCCACCACGAGCCACCAGAAAAGCTTCAATTTTGCTGTCCCCTGGCATCGAGTCTACAATTGTCTGGAACTCTACTGGGGGAATACGACACCATTCTTCCTCAAGAAAGTCCATCATTGAGTGTTTTCTTGATGGTTGGGGAAAACACTGCCTCAGGCGCCACTCCAGATTATTCAATTGGGTTGAGAGCTGGTAACTGAGACGGCCACGGCATATGGTTTACATCGTTTTCAAGCTCACCAAATCATCTGGATAGAAATGATTCACCTTAGGTTGAAGGTGATTGCTCAGAATGGCTGTGTATTTATTGCCATTTAGCTTGGCTTCTAAGGGGATGAGAGGACCTAAACCATGCCAGGAAAATGCACCCCACACCACAAGAGGTGCCAGAACTCTAATTTACTCAATTGTTTCCATTATTTTGGCAGATACCTGTATGTACACACTATTTACCCCCAACCCGATCATATGGTATTAAACGAGCTGGTCAAAACTAGTTTGAGTTTCCCAAAATCTTTGTTGCTAATGTGGTATTTTGTTTCTCTCAAAGACCCAGACCAGTGCGGTGCTCCATTTGAATAATTTTGTTCGCTTACGATTGTCTTGCCATTTTTTGTTTGTCTCTTGTGGCTGTGCAGCTGCATTGTAGAGAGAGATTATGTGCCAAATAGCTTTTGGGAAACTCACCTCAGAACATTTCCAACATTGTTTTCACAAACCATTTTACAATCGGAGGAAACCTTTGCCCTACATAATGTTGGATGGGCGGAAGCATCTTATTCTCCCCTCATGAACCACTCTATTCACTGCGAAGGGAAGCAGTCATCATCCATTTCTTATATCAAACAAAATCATGCATTTTTTTCAGTGTAAAAGTCACGGTGAATGATACATTTAGCCATCTTGGTTGTCAACCAGCCAAGTAACAAAACATGCTAAAGTACCGATGGCTGAGACAGCACTCACATCGTTTGGCGACAGCGCTCATATGCGACTGTCTCAAGCACACTGTCAGAAGATACTGTATACTATAACCTCGAGGCTGAATTGCGCAAGGTCGGTTGGCGCGTTGAAGAAGAGCGGAAGATCGATGATGTTAAAGTCACTCTCTCTATCATCCACTCCTCCCCTCTCCCTTGAATTATTCATTTTCAATGTAATAAATCATATTTCCAAGAAATGGAAAGGAAATGGAAATACTGCGTATGCTTGTCGTCCATTATCAACCCTTCTGAACCTCTGTCAGAAACATATAATTGGATGCAAAGCAATTTTGACTCACTGATTTTCCTGAAAGGGTGAACTGATGCGAACAACATTGTACAGCACCATCCTATTATGGATATCTCACAGAGAGCAGGTTGGCAGACATTTCTTACCTTTTAATGTATCATAATCTTGTCAAAAACATATTTTAATTGGGGAGTCAGAACAATACAGTTTTGTGTATTCAAGCAAACGAAAGAAAGCAACTTGAGTCCTGGTAGCTTTTTCAAACTTTGTAAAGCTACACAAATTTCATGATTTACTTACTAATTATGCTAAGTTGTCATGGGGATGCTAGTAGAGGAAAACAGTTCACTTGAGTGCAGCTCTCAATTCTCCTTGTTTAAACCTTGACCGTACAACTCATTATGAATGCTCAAAACAACTTAGTACAGTAGGAGTGAGAAGAAAACAACCAATCAATTGAGGAAGTCAATAATTGTGACTTAAAGAGACGGCACAGCCTCACTGACATCCCGACTTTCTCACCACAACTTCTGAGAAACGTACAAACAGTTCTGTTAAGAGCTACACTGGAGGGTTATTTTGCTTGTGTTGCCGGTTCCTGTTGCCAAATCCATGGAACTAATTCCCTCCGTCCCAATAGGAACGGAAATAGCCTCTCAGGTTATCATCGGCATCCCACCCTGACCATCTCCTCACCTCTGATTGAAAAACATCTTAGATAAAAGGAGAGAGTTCGATTCTGCCTTGGGGCTGGTATAGCTCCCCTAATAACAATTAGCAGGGAGGGTGGAGTGGAGTGGGTACAGAGAGATTAGTCAAGCCTTTACTCAACTTTATTACACAGACTCTCGGGAGCCACTGTGTTTGAGGTTACTGAGATTAAAAAGGCTAAACAGCCTTTGCTACCCCAAGTGACTTTGGTGTTGGGGGGTGGGGCTGGGGAATCCAGCTAGTGTGTGTGTGTGCGCATGTGTGTGTCTAGCAGTGCTTAAAAAGCATCAAACAACTTAAGGTAAACCCTCCGGGTTACATTTTTGTGACCTGCTGACTACGGCCTTCCCATGTTTTATCAATCCCTTTTTATCCCCATGGTTGTCCACTATTTCTCATTCTCCATAACTACCGTTAGCCTCAACGTCCACCAACTCCTTTATCTCAGTCATCACACCTCTTCTCCACACCACCAGCACCCAGTGTAGTGGGCTAGTGTGAATCCGTCCCATATATCAGCAGCACAATGTAAAAGCGATTTGGCAACCCTTATTATCTGATAGTGAGCAGTTGGGTGTGACCTTGCCAGAGATCAATGAGAGTAATACAGGCAGCATGTATTCGACTGGCTGACACCTCATGCATGATGATTCCACAGCGCGGTAGCCATCGAGGATGATTTATGGGGAGGAAATAAATATGTCCGCATTGAAGAGATTTAAGACATGTTCAAAGTTGATCGGACTTATTCCAAAACCTTAACATGCGTAAAGTTTAAGTGTTAGCTGATAAATAGTATATAACGCCTCCGTGAGACATAGTTTCACTAATCACCATCCAAGATGCAATTTTATCCTCAAATCATACAGAAGTAGCCTGTGTTTCTGCCTCTGTAAGACATTTTCTAAATGAATGTCTAAAGAGGAAGCTTGAGCCATTCATTTAATTGAAATGATTAGGTTTGCTTAGCTAGCTTGTAACGTCTCCACATGTGCTATAGAATTAAATGTTATGCATGTTAACCTAGGGGGAAAACTGTTTATGGAATTGCAAGATGCTCAACTTTTCCGGTACATGAACAACAACCACATCGACTTCGCCGTCCGCCCATTTAAAATTGGCAATTCCATGGCATGAATGATGTGCCACAGAGTGAAAATTCTATTGATTGGTCAAAATTACACCAGTCACTTTAAGTAAGGGGTCTTTTGGGTAAGAATTGGTGTGTGTGGGAAAAGAAGAAAAAAAACATGCATCACAGGAGGTTGGTGACACCTTAATTTGGGAGGACTAGCTCATGGTAATGCCTGGAGCAGAATGAGTGAAATGCTATTAAAAACATCAAACTGAGTACTTTGTTGAAGCACATTTGGCAACAATTACAGCCTTGAGTCTTGGGCATGACACTACAAGCTTGGCACACCAGTATTTGTGGAGTTTATCCCATTCCTCTCTGCAGATCCTCTCAAGATCTGTCAGGTTATATGGGGAATGTTGATGTTCGATCGGGTTCAAGTGCGGGCTCTGGCTAGGCCACTCAAGGACATTCAGAGACTTGTCCCGAAGCCACTCCTGTGTTGTCTTGGCTGTGTGCTTATGGTCGTTGTCCTGTTTGAAGGTGAACTGTCGCCCCAGTCTGAGGACCGGAGGACCAAGGCTGCACCTTGGTCCTCTCTTTCACCTAAAGACGATCGTGACAGTTCCAAACTTCTGTGTTGTAGATATGTGGTAGGAGAGTAGGGGCCTGAGGGCACACACACTTAATGTGTTGCAAATGTGTTGTAATCTTTATGGATTTACCTTTTATGGGAAAGAACTCTAACAATTTAATTGAATTATTTTGGTAATCTTGGATTTAAAAAAGGACATTTTGGTTTGAACTGAATCTCTTTGACTTTGACCTTTTGAACTATTTACTGAATGGACTATCGACTTTTGAGTTGCTTAGATTGATGGATATATCCAAAAAGCCTATTGCATCCACTTGAGTTGGTTTATTATTTTGGTTTCTTATCTATTGCTGTTTTATCATTATTCAAAGCTTTAATATGATTCTTTAAAAGGTGTTTGGCTTTTTGTTGGGATTGTGCATATTTACAGTATACCTTCTCTAAATTGCTACAAGGTTTAGGGGTCAAACTATCGCTCCATGGTTCCAGGTGATTGTTTTGAGCTAGCCAGCTGACTGATTGCATTCAAAAGATGCATTTTTGAGACAGCTTGTTGTTTCACCACCCGCGTGAGAGGACTGCAGTGCTGAGATAGCAGAGGGCTCCCTTGTAGTGAGGATGAATACTACTGTGGACTGATGTGTCGTGATCTTTTGGTGGTCGTATCGGCAGCAGAAGAAGCATCACCCAAGTGGGTACTGCACGTCGTTAGTGGGGGTGTTGTCCAGTGACTACAGAGAGCTGAGGGCTGAATACTACTTTTACACCTGCTCAGATGTATTTTGGTTAATACTATATCTCCTGGCTTTTCCCTGTTTATCATTCTATAAGATCAGTAGAACTGCAGTAATAACCATTCTTACTGTATATTCAATATTCTACACAGCTGAGCTGATCTCACTTGTTTGCTAGTGGAGCTGTTATTATCAGGAGTTGAAACCGGTTCAGAGAACAGAACCAGAATTTTTTTTTTTCTTCTTCAGAGGAACAGAATCAGAACCGCAAACAAAAGTGATCGAAACTGGTTAATAATGTTAAATGTATGTTCCGGGCATTTAGCAACAAAGCGCCTAAGCAAAGCCCTCTCTGTCACCCATAGGGCTGTGGCAGTCACGCAATTTCGTCAGCCGGTGATTGTCAAGCAAATAACTGTCGGTTTATGTTAATTGCCCGTTAATTATACACATTTAGCATCTCCTGGCTTCCACACTGATGCAGACCTTTGGAACATCTACATTTTAAAAGTCTAATAAATCCATGTACTATAAGCCTACACCTTCACAATAAAATCATTTATTATTTTAGACAGGTCTAAAGAAACATGATACATGAAGAAAATGTAGTCTATTTCAGAAGAACAGAATAGCATACTCTGAGTTGTCCTTATGTTAGTTCCTGATCTGGCTATGCCATATCGCTATGGGCTACAATAGTTCATTTAGCAGACAGGATTCGCTTAGAATTCCATGGCATTATTTTATATTTTGAAGAACACAATTGAACAAAGCTGAATAAAATAGATAATTATATTTTCTCCAAACGATTTGAGGAAGTACAAACAAGCGGCTATTCTGTGCTGAGCACTTAAGAAAGAAGTACTCCCATATGCTTAATTTAGAGTTATTAATGTAACTTTAGTTGTTCTACAAATGTTGGGCTATATGTTTTGATTTTTAATACATTGTAAGCCTGCATGATGATTTGAAAAAAGTTATATGAAAGGCATTAATTAATTATAAAAAAAATTGCGCAGGCTGTACATACTTCGTCAGACTCTCATTCACAATTTGAGAAGCACTTGATAATGCCTCTAATTTCCCGGCGGCATTGTAAGGGGTGCGTAACTGGTGGCAGGGAAGTCAGACGCAGGAGAGCAGAACTAGATAATAGCCGGAGCAGTTTAATTCCAAAACCAACGGCATCAAGAAAATAACAACATGGGTACAAAACCCGATGCGCACCAGTAACCATGTGCACAAGCACTTACAACAAACAATACCACACAAAGACATGGGGGAACAGAGGGTTAAATACACAACACGTAATGAGGAAAATGAAAACCAGGTGTGTGGGAAAACAAGACAAAACAAATGGAAAATGAAAAATGGATTGACGATGGCTAGAAAACCGGTGACGTCGACCGCCGAACACCGCCCGAACAAGGAGAGGAACTGACTTCGGCAGAAGTCGTGACAGGCATCCCCTTTGTGTGGCCTTAATGCACCCTAAAAAAATCCATGCCTGCCTGCTCCCCTCATTTCACTCGGCTCTCCATCACGTGATCGAGTCTTTCTCACAGGGTACAAGTGAAAACAGACACATCGGGGATGCAACTGCGCGTCCTCATCCAATTCCCGAGGTGCATATTGAAGATATTGGAAGAACTGTCCACATTTACTTTTCGTCAGCGAACAAGATGAGTAAACCTAACGAACAGCAAAAGCACTAGCCTATGTCAATCTACTATCCCTCATAGTACAAAAGTTGACCTATTCTGTCCGAAAAATAAATATTCCAAACATGTCTGGGACAGTTGTGGGATGCGATAGATCCCAAATTAATACAACCACTAGCATCAAACAAACTTTTTTATGCAATGAGGCTGACTCAACAGACCAGAACGTTAACCTCTACTTAACACCCATCCCGGATCCGGGAGCATCTTCATCAGTAAAAGCTGACTAGCATAGCCTAGCATAGCGCCACAAGTAAATAATAGCATATAAATATCATGAAATCACAAGTCCAATACAGCAAATGAAAGATAAACATCTTGTGAATCCAGCCATCATTTCCGATTTTTAAAATGTTTTACAGCGAAAACACAATATGTATTTCTATTAGCTAACCACAATAGCCAAAGACTCAACCGCATATTTTCACCATGTTTGTACCGCATAGGTAGCTATCACAAAACCGACCAAATAGAGATATAATTAGTCACTAACCAAGAAACAACTTCATCAGAAGACAGTCTTATAACATGTTATACAATAAATGTATGTTTTGTTCGAAAATGTGCATATTTGAGGTATAAATCATAGTTTTACATTGCAGCTACCATCAAAAATATCACCAAAGCAGCCAGAATAATTACAGAGAGCAACGTGAAATACCTAAATACTCATCATAAAACATTTATGAAAAATACATGGTGTACAGCAAATGAAAGATAAACATCTTGTGAATCCAGCCAATATTTACGATTTTTTTAAGTGTTTTACAGCGAAAACGCATTATATTAGCTTACCACAATAGCCAAACACACAACCGCATTTATTCACCGCATAGATAGCATTCGCAAAAACCAGCAAAAGATATAAAATTAATCACTAACCTTGACCAACTTCATCAGATGACAGTCTTATAACATCAGGTTATACAATACACTTATGTTTTGTTCGAAAATGTGCATATTTAGAGCTGCAAACCGTGGTTATACATTGTGAATATGTAGCATCGATTCACCAGAATGTCCGGAGCTAGTTTGGACACTCACCTAATCTGACCAAAGAACTCATCATAAACTTTACATAAAAATACTTGTTGTATGGCAAATGAAAGATACACTGGTTCTTAATGCAACCGCCGTGTTAGATTTTTAAAAATAACTTTCCCATAACAAACAGCTTGCGTTATTGCAAGACAGCGCCCGCCAAAACGGGGGAGAATAGGAATAACATTTTCCACAGAAATACGAAATAACATCATAAATTGTTCTTACTTTTGTTGAGCTTCCATCAGAATCTTGTACAAGGAGTCCTAGGTCGAGGATAAATCATTGTTTGGTTTTAGAATGTCCTTTTCTCCTGTCAGATTCGTGCCACAATGCTAGCCAATGTTGATGACGTTCCCAGTTTCTCTCGACGCAAAGAACGGAAAACTCCAAAAGTCCCAATAAACGTTGAATAAACTGATGAAACTCGGTTGAAAAAACCTACTTTATGATGTTTTTATAATATGTATCAAATAAAAACAGAGCCGGAGATATTAGCCGTGTATACCGAACGCTTCTCAGAAGCCAATGTCGAGCTCCGCCTCGCGCCTTGGTAGACAAGGGAAATTCCTGACCTCCCACTCCAAAGGCTCTTGTTCGACCTCAGATCAAGCTAGACACCCCATTCCACCTTCCACTGCCTGTTGACATCTAGTGAAAGGAGTATGAAGTGCATGCATATCGATAAATATTAGGCAATTGAATAGGCAGGCCCTGGAACAGAGCATCGTTTTCAGATTTTTCACTTCCTATATGGAAGTTTGCTGCAAAATGAGTTCTGTTTTACTCACAGATATAATTCAAACAGTTTTAGAAACTTGAGAGTGTTTTCTATCCAATAGTAATAATAATATGCATATTGTATGATCTAGAATAGAGTACGAGGCAGTTTAATTTGGGCACGATTTTTTCCAAAGTGAAAACAGCGCCCCCCTATTGACAAGAATTAAGCTTAAAATGTTTATAAACTATTAGGCTATTCACATTATCAGCGCAGCACTGCACACAAGGCAGTAGGCTATAAGCACGAATGTTCCATAGCATGAAAACACCATTATCAAAAGTGACCGCAAATGCAATTATGCATGTGATGCTTTTATTATAAAAAGTGCATTTTTAAATGGTGAAAATTATCTTCCCCAAACTTGAAACTCACGCACTGCTTATGTATGCCAATTATGCTCTACACCCCTTGTAAAGCGGATTAATGTGCTTAATTTTAAAGTTATTTGGCCAATTTAGTTGTGATACAAACCTTATCAAAACATATAGGCCTATGTGCTAGGCTACCTGAGGTGTGAGACTTGATTTGAAAAAGTCACCCAAAAAAGGCATTGTTTCTTGCATTTAGCTGGGAATCATTCACAAGTGATAATATATCATTCACAAATGATGAGCTAATATTGTCACCCATCAGGCTATTCTTGAAATTCGAAAAAATACATCTCTGCACTTAAATAGCGAATGGAGGACGCTTTTCCTGTGGTTCATTTTCATGCCAGCCAGGTAGGCTATACTCCTATCGTAAAGATAAGCAATGTGCTTAATATTAGGAAAATTTGAGAAATAAATATATTAGGCCTAGCCTATAGAAAGCTGATGGGATCCTCTTTTTAACTTCTAACGAGTCAGAAACCCGGATCCGGGAGCACCCCCCACCCCCCACCAGTAAAAAAGCTGAATAGCATAGCTAGCATAGCGTCACAAGTAAATAGTAGCATCTAAATATCATTCAATCACAAGTCCAAGATACCAGATGAAAGATCCACTTCTTGTGAATCCAGCAATCATTTCTGATTTTTAAAATGTTTTACAGGGAAGACACAATATGTAAATCTATTAGCTAACCACGTTAGCAAAAGACACCATTTTCTTTGTCCACCATTTTTTCTCTCCACCAGTAGCTATCACCAATTCGGCCAAATAAAGATATTGATAGCCACTAACCAAGAAAAAACCTCATCAGATGACAGTCTGATAACATATTTATTGTATAGGATAGTTTTTGTTAGAAAAATGTGCATATTTCAGGTAGAAATCATAGTTTACAATTGCACCCACCATCACAACTCGACTAGAATAAATACAGAGAGCAACGTGTATTACCAATTTACTCATCATAAAACATTTCTTAAAAATAGACAAAGCATAGCATTGGAAAGACACAGATCTTGTGAATTCAGACAATATTTCAGATGTTCTAAGTAAATAAATCGTTATATTAGCATACCACATGTGCAAACGTTACCCGAGCATTGATACAAGCCAAAGAGAGAGATAATGTAATCATCGCCAAAATGTATTAATTTTTTCACTAACCTTCTCAGAATTCTTCCGATGACACCCCTGTAACATCATATTACAACATACATATAGAGTTTGTTCGAAAATGTGCATATTTAGCCACAAAAAAACGTGGTTATAACATGACAATACTAGCAAAACTAGACTGAAAATGTCGGGCTCCATTTTGGACAGTGATCTGGCGTAATGAATAACTAATCGTAAACTTGACTAAAAAATATAGGGTGGACAGCAATTGAAAGACAAATTAGTTCTTAATGCAATCGCTGAATTACATTTCTAAAAATATCCTTACTGTGCAATACAGGGTTCGCCAAGCGAAGCTATACCAAAATAAATGGCGGAATATGCGTATAACTTTTTTCGACAGAACAACGATTTATCATCATAAATAGTTCTTACTGTGAGCTGTTCTTCCATCAGTATCTTGGGCAATGTATCCTTTCTTGGGTCTAATCTTCTTTTGGTCGAAAGCTGTCCTCTTGTCCGTCGAAATGCCCACTAACGTTCGACCGGGACCCCGAAACGTGCCCGGTGCTTCAATGTGTATCACAAAGCAATGCCTCAAAATCGCACTAAACGGATATAAATTGCTATAAAACGGTTTAAATTAACTACCTTATGATGTTTTTAACACCTATAACGAGTAAAAACATGACCGGCGATATATAAGTGGCTAAACCAACGCTTGGAAAGAGAGAGAGTCCGACGTCCACCTTGCGTGAGGCGCAGCAGGAAAAGAACGGTACATCCGGTCTTTTCTGTTTTATACGGGCCCTGATTGCGCAATCGACTCCATTCAAATTGTCACCTCTTACTGACATCTAGAGGAAGGCATGGGCAGTGTTTGTATCCTCATAGGATTTACAGGGACTTTAAAACTGACCTGGGACCAGAGGCCAAAATGTCTGAAATCTCACTCCATATCAGGAAAAGTGCTGTAGAATGAGTTCTGTTTCACTCAGAGACATAATTCAAACGGCTATAGAAACTAGAGAGTGTTTTCTATCCAATAATAACTATAATATGCATATTGTACGAGCAAGAATTGAGTATGAGGCAGTTTAATTTGGAGACGATAAATGCTAATGTTGAAACAGCACCCCCTATATTGAGAAAAGGTTTTAATAGAGGCCATCACTCTGTTTTCTCTCGTAATTGCAGAGCCTATAGAAATGTTGCGCAACATGAGCTCATGGGCTCTCAATTAGTGTTTGATTCGATTTTTGATGACATTTGCATTGATGTCAGAGTGATTAGAGGGACAATTGAGTGCTGAGTACCAGGCAATTAGCAATTTTGGTAGGCTATTAATGACCATCAGCAGCATCAGAGCTTGGAGAAGCCTAATTTCACGTTCACGTGAAATTTGATTGCTTTCATGACCCCGGTGTGGTGGTAAAACGGTCAACCCAACAGCCCTAGTCACTCAGAAATGTATTCCAATGTCTGTCTGCCTGCCAGCTGAAAATCTTTGCCAGTCAGTGTGTGTGTGCATGTAGGCAACCTGCCCTTCCCCACCGAAGCATAGTCTAGTAGCCTACTGACATTACAACCGTGATTCTGAAATTAGCGCCAAAAAGTGGTTACTTAAGTCTGATTTGGATTTATTTGTCTGTTCTTTCGCTGGAGAACATTTAGAAGTTATCCCTTTTCAGGTTTAGAAGTGACTGCTAAATGCTAACTCCAGTTCATACAGTATAAGCTGGTTTAGCATACAGAAATCAGTGGTGGTAGTCAGTTATTTTTTAACTGTAATGCAATTGATTGGTGACAATGACATGAACATCGTGTTGGGGTTGACATCCATACAAGCATTATACTCCAATTTTTACCTCAACATTGTATGAAATACACATATAAACAACAGCCTAAATTTAGGCTAATTTTGCTACAGAGAAATGAGAGTTGGGATTTTTTCCCCATAACATTTCTATGGCAATTCCATTGTTTTGGTCCAGTTTGATTGACCTGTTTACAGCATCTATTGGTGAAGTAATTTCATGTTGAACTAAATGTAAATATATATATATATATATATATATATATATATATATATATATATATATATTTCAGACTTAAAAAGGAACAATATATAACCATAACTTTTGGGAATTTAAACAGGTTCAGAAATTTTTGCTGGTCAGAAAAGTGGAACAAAAGAAAATAATGGTTCTGTTCAGAACAAAAACAGTTGGAAACTAACTTCGGTTCCAACCCCTGTTAATTATCATAATGTAAACACAGTCCAGGTCCCATCTGTTATCAGATCTGTCAGAGGCTCAACGCACTCCATGGAACCAGTCACTGGGCTATGGGCAGTGAATGGGCAGTTGGAGAAGTCCCAGTGAATTCTTCAACCATGGTTTCATCAAGTAGATTTTCAAGGAACTGCGTGCAAGAGTGTTTAAGTGCACAACAGAAATGTTTGACACTCTTTTTGAGGCCAAATCCATGTCCATTACCCATCTAGCTACAACTATCCTGAGATATTGAAATATTGGAGTACTCCTTGCTCTGGCCTTGTAAGAGCCCATTTTAATGTGTCCAATACTGCTAACCACTACATGTGAACTGTTCACATTTCTTCCAACCTCCCTCAGGCATTCTTCCATCCGCCCAATACTACAGTACTGTTCTCAAGAGGGGAAAATAAGGTTTGTAAATAAATCTTAACGAGACAAAACAATCCCAGACTGAAACACATATTGTAATAGTTACAGGATAATTGTATAATCAAATTTATCTTGGGATAAGTCCAACTGAACAGTTGTGTTCCCCAGCAAGAAAACCAAAAATGTCACTCAAACAGAAAAGGGAACTAACAAAGAGTCACTGACTAGGGTTTGTTGGGTTGGGGCACTGCAGGGTGACCAGCTATATTGTGTGCAAGTAAAAAGAGCTCTATAGTACTATTAGGCCTATGATATTAATTATACGGAGGGTGTACTGTTTCCATGTGTTAATGTGTAGGTGTATGTGTTTTTTATAAAACTTTTGTTTTCCAAACCTTTCGACAAAAAAAAAATGGGAAGACAGTTGTGTTATTGACTAGACTGGTGGGGTCCGGGCCTGCAGGTGGCTCCTGCTGGCTGGGCGGTCTGGCTGAAAATTGATATAGAGGATGTCTTAATAAAGGCAATCCAAAGTCTTTGTGCTTCATTTGTAAGAGTTATTTATTTGTTTGGCAATTTATTTATTTTTTATGGAAAAAAAAGTCACCTTTATTTAACCAAATTGGCCAGTTGAGAACAAGTTCTCATTTACAACTGTGACCTGGCCAAGATAAAGCAAAGCAGTGTGACACAAACAACGCAGAGTTACACATGGGATAAACAAACGTACAGTCAATAACACAATAGAAAAGTCTATATACAGTGAGTGCAAATGTAGTAAGATTAGGGAGGTAAGGCAATAAATAGGCCATAGTGGTGAAATAATTACAATTTAGCAATTAAACACTAGAGTGATAGATGTGCAGAAGGTGAATGTGCAAGAAGAGATACTGGGGTGCAAAGAAGCAAAAAATAAATAACAATATGAGGATGAGGTAGTTGGGTGGGCTATGTACAAATGGGCTGTGTACAGGTGCAATGATCGGTAAGCTGCTCTGACAGCTGATGCTTAAAATTAGTGAGGCAGATATAAAACTCCAGCTTCAGTGATTTTTGCAATTCGTTCCAGTCATTGGCAGCAGAGAACTGGAAGGAAAGGCGGCCAAAGGAGGAATTGGCTTTGGGGGTGACCAATGAAATATACCTGCTGGAGTACGTGATACGGATGGGTTACGTGTGCGTGATGCGTGGTGCTGTTATGGTGACCAGTGAGCTGAGACAAGGCGGGGCTTTACCTAGCAAAGACTTATAGATGACCTGGTACGTGTGATTCGAAATGGTCAGTGATCTGTTTGTTAACTTGGCTTTCGAAGACTTTAGAAAGGCAGGGTAGGATAGATATAGGTCTGTAACAGTTTGGGTCTGGAGTGTCTCCCCGCTTTCCAATCTTTGGGAATCTCAGACGATACGAAAGAGAGGTTGAACAGGCTAGTAATAGGGGTTGCAACAATTGCGGCGGATAATTTTAGAAAGAGAGGGTCCAGATTGTCTAGCCCAGCTGATTTGTAGGAGTCCAGATTTTGCAGCTCTTTCAGAACATCAGCTATCTGGATTTGGGTGAAGGAGAAATGGGGGAGGCTTGGGCAAGTTGCTGTGGGGGGTGCAAAGCTGTTGACTGGGTTAAAGGTGCAACACAATATTGCTTATTGAATTATCATTGGAAATGGGAGGACCCCCAGATCCCCCACAAATTTATGTCCCCCCACTTCTAAAACCAAATTTGCACCCCTGATGTCACAGCCATACAAATTGAGCTAAATGACACCAACAACGGTTGACTAAATGCAGTCACAATCTGCCAAGTGTTATGCACCAGAGTTGTGATCAACAGATGTTAGATAAACAGCACCTGGGCTTCAACTCACACACCTGTGGTCTAATAGCAGACTTTGATTTAGCTGAGAAAGGACTATCCACCTGGGTTCTACCTCTCACTCCTTTATTGCCTCACACCCAGATAAGACACTGCACTTAATGTTCCTTCATTCAAATAACAAAAGTTGTGTTGGTTTTTCTACAGTGCGTTTTGTTTTTCACACATTTGCCAAGTTATTGTACACCACAGCAGGAAATGAGGAATGTTCTGATGCAGAAACAGATGTCTTAGAAAGCACAAGGCTGGTCTAACAGAGGTGGTCAGTGCAGGAGACCCGAGAGCAAACCCTGCCAAGTCACACTGGGGAGAATTTCATTGTTTCCTACTAAAACATGATGATGCACAGCAAATTAGCCAGTGTTGATATAATGTTTTTGTTACATTTTGAGTGTTGATTCAGGAGTTAAATTCACTAAAATTGATTCAGGAGTTAAATTCTGTGAAATCAACACTCAGCGGTGTAAAATTACCCCCAGTGTTGGTGTTAATAAACCAGAGTTATTGTTTTAGACTACGGAGTGTAAAACAGTCCCATCAAAACCACGCCCATCATTATCATATTTCCCAGCATGCTTTACTTCAGGTATATTATTTTATGATTGTTTAAAAAAAAATGTGCATGTACATTGATAATCTTATGCTAAACAAAGATAAATATCATAAAATTTTCTAAAGAAATCCAATCAGTTAGTTAGATTTATTGCACCTATTGCTGAAATGGTTGTTCCAGTTTAAATGTTTAGATAGTCTCGTTCATTTCCTATTATCCTGGCAGTCATTCTGAATGTGGTTTGTGGATAAGTAAAAATTCCAGTTGTTGGATATTTTAACTCTGTCTAGATTCCAAAAGAATTTACACTTCACTTTGCATGCCAGCATGATGTGACGTCAGTGGCGTTTATGATGAGGGAAGATGATTTGTTTTCTTCGTGAACATGGCCTTATTTCTATTACAGCATGTTTGATGACTGTCATTCATATTCCATTCACCCAGTTCAATGTAGCATAGGTTTAGGCTACTACATCATACTCAAATTGTCCTTATACCTATCATGAGGTTGCTAGAACCTAGTCTATGAATGAAAGTTTACAATGTAGCTGCACACAAGTCGAGATACATTTGAGATGATAGTGACACATTCAATACTGCCTTGCACACTCTTGCCTGCATCTAGCTTATCTAGGGTGTAATCATTAGTCCAACAGTTGCAAACGAGAGTTTTTCATTGGACAAATTCAGGTATTTTTATCCCCGTTTGTTTGCTTCCGTTTAAGAAAAGTTTTTCAACAGAATCGTCGGAATGAATACACCCCTGATCACAGATCGCATAAACAAAGTTCACTTTCATAGCAGCCACGTTGTATTCATTCTAGCCTCTATGCACTCTCCTCCTCTCACCTTTTCCCTTCGTTAGTGGATTTAAATGGACAACACATCAGCTGTACGTGACCAGGCAAAAAAAAGCCAAACCATGTCATAAACGCTACACACAGCCTACATTGTTGTCCCCATATAAGCATATAAAGTAATGTCCTAGTCAACATAGCTAATAGAACTAATGCATTAGTAAACCCGCTACAATCATGCAGTAACTTTACAGTGTATAGTCAGTAAGCAGTTACACCAACAGGCCCCGGTAGCAATAAATTAATAAAACCAAAAGGTTACCTTGACTTGGAAGAGTTTCAGTGTTGTGTTGGATAGTCATAGCCAGCTAGCTAACATAGCATCCCTCTGTTTGAGCTGGGTGTTTGAATAACTAAACTAGCCAGCTGCATTTGCTAGCTAAGTAAGTTGCTTCTCAATGTTCAAAACTGTTCAACTATTGTCTTTCTCTCTATTTGAGTCAACTACTCACCACATTTTATGCACTGCTAGCTAGCTGTAGCTTATGCTTTCAGTACTAGATTCATTCTCTGATCCTTTGATTGGGTGGACAACATGTCAGTTCATGCTGCAAGAGCTCTGATAGGTTGGAGGACGTCCTCTGGGAGTTATCATAATTATTGTGGAAGTCTATGGAAGGGGGTGAGAACCAAGATTCTCCTAGGTTTTGTATTGAAGTCAATGTACTGAGAGGAGGACGGAAGCTAGCTGTGGACCTTCATTGCAAAACAGTGTCTTTTAATCAATTATTTGATGTGAATATATTTAGTATAGTTTTTTCTATAAAGGATAACTTTTTCAATGTTTTACTATTTTTATTAAATTCACTGAGGAGGATGGTCTTCCCCTTCCTACTCTGAGGAGCCTCTACTGTGTGACTTGCAGGCCAGAACTGGCCTGTAAACCAGGTGTGTCCTATCACCACTATGTTCGGATAAAACTAGGCCATCAAAGTAAGGCCTTATGCTATATGTTATGTATAGGAACTCCTAACTCCTCCTAACGCCTAGGAACTCACCTGGTGAACGCCACAGGCCTTTTAAAGGAAAGAATTCAACCATCTTGTCTGTGTCACTAACAAATACAGTCCTGGGTGTTAACTCTATAATTCACTCAAAGAAAATGATCCTATGCATAATAGGCTTTACAACATACACAATTTCATTATATTTCACTCCACTGTAGAGTACTTTTGAAAGTGTGAAATTCACTCTGTTGAGAGTGAACACATATACATACCGCAAAAGTGTTCAAATGAACACTGCAGCGAGTTAACAAAATTGGAAGTGTTAGGAAGTGCACCGTATTGACTCACACCCAGATCAGCCACTGCACTTCATTTTCCTCTATTCAAATAACAATTATTGTCTACTGAGCACTTCCTGATTTATGATAATGCACCTCAGCAGTTCTAATCTCCTCTCTGTCTCTTTGTCATGCAAAAAATCTATACCCTATCAGCATCTCCTTGTAATTGATGAGCTTTATCACAGAAGAGCAATAGCATAGAGGAGTGTTTTGCAATGCAAATTAGCAATGTGTAACACAGATGCTAGCATGACAGTGTTATGTAACCTAAGGGGCTGTAGCCTAGCGTGGCATAGCTGTACAGGCAGGCAGAGGTTATCTACAGAAATCCTCCCTGAGGGACCCCGCTGCTTTCAGTCTGAATTGTCGTGCAAAGGTAGTAGGCTTTCAAAAAATGACACCTTTTAAAATGGCATTACCACAAGCCCATTAGATACTTTCACTTAAACGATCAGCAAGATTTCAGGCGTTGCTCCCCGAGTCCTAAAGCGTCCTTTCATGAATTGATTCAGTGACTTTCACTCCACAATTTAAGTGTTTATAATTCCCTTTTTCTTAGATGAGATGGCTTTCACACACTTTCACTCCTGTCCTATACAACCTTAATGTTTTAGGGCTCGATATAACAGTGTCTCCGACTCTCTTTTACTACCAGAATACTAGAATAGAATACTACCTATTCTATTTAAAACGGCCACCATTCAAGCTCAGCATTTTAATCGACAGTCCTTTCTGAGCCAAGGCTCTTTTGGTCACTAAAGATCGATTCTGGGGGAAGATTGTTATGAAACATCAATGCTTTTCCACTTTCAGAGTGTCTCTTGTGAGAGTGCTGTGCAGCTCTCCAGAGTACTGTTTTCCTAGCTCACTTGCATTGAGTTGGATGCGGGCTAGTGAGTGGATGCAGAGGGGCCGGATGGGAGCCAAAGTGGAGGGTGGATGTGGAGGGTTGAAAAGGATGTACACTGGGAAGAAAGGGTCAAGGGACCCGTCGATATGCCTGGGAAAACAGTCAGACTCTCTAAACATCCTCTGCTGCTACTTAGCCTGCATGCTCAGGGCTTACTAACCACAAGTGTTTGCCAATGAGCTCCTCAAGCTGCTCCTCTGGTGTATCAGTGAGTGATGAGCTGCTGTCTGTCTGCGACAAAAGCCGTGGGATTCAGTATGTAAGTAAGATTAGCAGTATGTTCAAAACACCAGACATGCCTCCATCTCAACTTAAGCATCAACAATCCAAACTCACTCCAGTAATGACCGAACCAACAGTGTGAATGACTCATTATATATTTTGTTACTTTTTTTTGGGGGGGGGGGGGGGGTGCCTAGTCTTTTCTTACAGCGTATAATTTATTGTAATTCTAAAATTATGCACATACACACAACCACACACACACAAACGGCAATGTTTTATTGAATAAGGCCAGTGTCTATTTTCTATTTCACTGATCATGACCCTCTATCAATAGGCAAGACTTGATCCCTATCGAAAGCCCTCTGAAAGCAATTATTGTACCTTGCCTGCATTGTCAAAATAGAACCATAGCCAATTTGTAGCTTGTTTTGGAAATCAGTGTGTGGTTTTGACACCTGCATTTACTGCGCTTGTATTGTCTGTCTCTATTACCTTTCCTCTCAAGTGATTATTCAATTTATGCAGACAGGGAATTACTTTGTTCTTTCTGTGTTCCTTCTCTCTGTCAGTGATTGCCTCCTGTACTACAGATAAAGAGTCAAGTGGATAACACAACACAATACGTTTAAACAGATGTTTTGTTAGACTGCTTTAATACATTTGCAATGTTTAACTTCATTTTATTTGTCACGTTCGTTTGTAGAGACGGACCAAAACGCAGCGCGATATGAGTTCCACATACTTTATTATTAGTGAAACTTAACAAAAACAATAACCAAACAAACCGTGACTACAGAGGTGCTATGTGCACTAACTCAAAACAATATCCCATAACACAGAGGTGGAAAAATGCTACTTAAGAATGATCCCCAATTAGAGACAACGATAGCCAGCTGCCTCTAATTGGGAATCAAACCAAAACACCAACACAGAAAAACAAACTAGAACCCCACATAGAAAATATAAACTAGACTAAACCCCTAGTCACGCCCTGACCTACTCTACCATAGAAAATAAAGGCTTTCTATGGTCAGGACGTGACATTATTCTAAGATATGTTTAATAAATTAGTGGGTAGGACCAAATGCATTTTCTGGAGGAAAAAACAGACAAACTTTTCCATTCTGAAAAACATGACCTAAAATCGTATTACTTCACTATTCTTCAACTGATTTACCCAGTTTACAGTGGCTTTGGAAAGTATTCAGATCCCTGGATTTTTCCCCCCACATTTTGTTACGTTACAGCCTTATTCTAAAATTGATTAAATTAAATAAAATCCTCAGCAATCTACACACAATACCCCACAGTGACAAAGCGAAAACAGATTTTTAGAATGTTTGGATATTTATTAAAAATAAAAAACAGATACCTTATTTACATAAGTATTCAGACCCTTTGCTATGAGTTTCGAAATTTAGCTCAGGTGCATCCTGTTTCCATGGATCATCCTTGAGCTGTTTCTACAACTTGATTGGAGTCCACCTGTGGTAAATTCAATTGATTGGACATGATTTGGAAAGGCACACCTGTCTACAGTTCCAGTCAAAAGTTTGGACACACCTACTCATTCAAGGATTTTTCTTTATTTTTACTATTTTCTACATTGTAGAATAATAGTGAAGGCATCAACAATATGAAATAACACATATGGAATGATGTAGTAACCAAAAAAGTGTTAAACATATCAAAATATATTATATATTTGAGAATCTTCAAAATAGCCACCTTTTGCCTTGACAGCGTTGTACACTCTTCTAGCCCCTTGGGTGCTGCCATAGAGTTAAATTAGAAGTGCCCATCCAAGAAGGCGCAAAGTCATTGGCTACAGATAAAATGACTTCAAATCACGTTATATGTACAGTAGCTTTGATTGGACTGATGTCAACATCATACTTTCAAAATCTTAGCTAGCAGTCATCATGAATCAAGCCTTCAATCTACTGGCAAATCCTTTTTAATCCTTGTCATATGAAGAAAAATAAAGAAGAGAAATTAGAGATAAAACATATCGGTGCTCATCGGCCATTGGACATAAACATTACACAACAAGTTGGAAACGGCAAATTCAACAATGAGTGGTTTGGAAGGAATCAGTGACAGGCTAATAACCTGCTATTCAGTGGAGTGGCTGTGTGGTTCCAAATCTGGGATTAAGGGACTGTTAAAATGATAAACATTCAACACGGGCCATGCTATCAATGAAGCATGATTTGTGCCGCGCTCAAAACAACTGTTAACTCGGAACTGCAAAAACTTGACTTCAGTGAGTTCAAGAGAACTGGGAAGTTGGGAATAAACAAGCTATGACTGGGAAAATACGTTTTGAATGGTCATCCAACTCGGAATTGTAAATCTGGCCTCTTTCTAGAGCTACGACCGGAAGATCATTGATGCTATCATGATTCAATCTTGTTTTTTTCACAGTTCCTAGTTGTTTTGAAAGCACCATAAATCCATAGAATGCCAGACTTTGATGACAATTTTGCCCACAAAGGACCGCCGCGCCACCTTCCTGTTCAAGTGAGCACAGCACAACAAGGTGAGTCCAAAAATGTATTGTATGCTGCTGCATAAATTATGTAATATACCAGGAAGGTATGTATACTGTTGCTAAGAAAGCAATACTGAGTGTATGTTGTGTAGTAAGATGTTAGTAGAACATGTGCCTCACCCTAATAATTTGGTCGATTTACCCCTATTAATGTTGTCTACTGTTCTGACTTGGTGGTGCACATCTAGCCTATAACCTGTTTTAGAGAAATGTAATCATCAAATATTGTAAGAGCTTTTATTGTCTGCTTATATGCCCCCTTTATTTATCCTACGGTTCTGACTTGGTGTACAGGGAGAACAAACATTTCAAAAGTGCTAAACAAATAGTTATATTGCCTAAGTCCATCCTAGCTCGTTCATTAATGTCTTAATCGAAATGACGGATTGCCTCTTATCCGCTTGTCGTCCCATTATGCCATAGTTTGTACATCTCAATTGTCATTAGAAACTACATTTGTTTAAGCAAGTCAGGCATATTAGCTATTTTTGTTTTAAGGCAGTAAATGGCTGAATTAACTGTTTCGCTGAGAGCCATGTGTAGCTCTGGTAAGATGTTGGGACAGCTGTTGGGGCAGCTTTATGTATAGGTCATTTGTGGGCACCGTTTGTCACCGTTATAGTGCAAATAATGTATTGTTTAGTGTTGTGTAGTGTAGTGGCTTTGCTGGCATGCATCCCACTTTTCTTTTTGCCCCACCAAGATGTACATGCTAAAATCGCCACTGGGGACATCCCTAACCTATTGAAGTTGAAATCTAAAATGGTTAGGGTGAGGTCAGGTTAATGGTTATGATTAAGGTTAGGGTAGAGGTTAAGGTTAGATTTAGGGTAGGGATGTCCCAAGTATCCCAGGGATGTCCCAAGTATTCTGTTTAGCACTAACCTGTTTTTTTTCACCTTAATCTAGCACACCTGATTCTAATAATTAGCTGGTTGATAAACTGAATCAGGTTAGTTATAACTGGGGTTGGAGTGAAAACAGACAGGACGGTAGCTCCCCAAGAACAGGGTTGTAGAGTCCTAGTCTAGTGCAGGGTTTCCCAAACTTGGTCCTGAAACCGCTGTGTAGCACCCCAGGGGGCCCAAGGACCGAGCTTGGGAAACCCTGCTCTGGTGTATGTTACTCTGGCTTCAAGTCATTAAAGTAGGTCTGAATCATATAAATAATTAAGAGATGAGTGAAGGGAGACTAGACGACATACAGATGTAGGATCTTATTTTACTAGTTTCATTCTATAATCCTGCAGCATGAGGATTATTATTATTATAATAATAAAAACATTTAAGTGATCATTCCTAACAGGAAATTAATTTAGCAGAAGTAGGACATTTATTCTGTCTGGTGTTTAAGCATTTGAGCAAGCGAGAGAGAAAGAGAACTGCAGGATTTAAGTGAATTTATCTAAATAACAAGACACATTTTGATTTCAGGCGCAGGAAAATTCTCAGCTACAAATCAAATGAAGATCCTAAACCTGTAGCAAAACACTGCTGATGGACACACACCTTGTGTGTCGCCCTGACCTTAGAGAGCCTTTTTATTTCTCTATTTGGTTAGGTCGGGGTGTGATTTGGATGGGCATTCTAGTTTTTCTATTTCTTTGTTGGCCGGGTATGGTTCCCAATCAGAGGCAGCTTTCTATCGTTGTCTCTGGTTGGGGATCATACTTAGGCAGCCTTTTTTCCACCTTTAGTTTGTGGGATCTTGTTTTTTTGTGTGCACGCCATTAGCTTCACTTTTCGTTTGTGCTTGATTGTTTTTGTTTGGTGAGTTTCGATTAATTAAAATATGTGGAACTCTACGCACACTGCGCCTTGGTCAATTCATTTCGGTGAGCGTGACAGAGACAGCCAACTGCCTAAATGCATGGAAGTGAGAAATGGTACTGGAAAGCTCATTGGGCCATTGCTTCCTTTACTGTACCTTCTCAAATTATGAAATAGTCAGTGACAACTCCTTCAGTGACACACACACAACCCCTTACAAAATGTATCTTCTCTGTACACTGGGTCAGGCTGCGGTTGTTATAATTATGCCTGATGTGACATGCGCAGAGTGTGACTGCTGCTGCTGTATGCTGGAGAACCTGCAGCATTGGCTGGCATTGGACGCATGTCAATGGCAATAAATTGACGAGCCAGGGTCGTTGTCCATTCCAATTAATGGGTGGTGCTGTCGAACCGAGCCTAGGCACATTCCCAAAATGTAACGTGGGTGACAGTCCAAGGCCTCTAAAGGAAGAAATCTTTTTGCAATTGTACACATTTTGCCATAGGCAAGAGAGAAAGAAATTGCAGTTTTACAGCAGATTTCTAGTCATTTTATCATGGGGTGGAGAGAAATCTTTGCAGTTTTAAAGCTAATTTCCTGCAAGTCTATACATTTTGCCAAGAGTTAATGATATCAGAGTGAGATTGAATCACAAAATCAGTGGGGGTCCCCTGGAGGTCAGGGCCCCTGGCCACCTGCCTTGCATGCCCGATCAGTATTCGGCCATGATTACTACAAGTTTAAAGTGGAACTGACAGCTTTTTAGCAACATGACATTTTATTATAATCTGTTAATTTACACCCCCAGGAAGAATATGTTGCTTTTTTTTATTTTTATTTGACAAGCGAGAAATTAGATAGTCATTTTCCCGCTTTCATACTTTCATAAAATGCTTGGGAATTACGTATACTAAGGCATTTGTGAAACTTCAATAGCAATATATATAGTGGGAAAGAGACCATGTCTTCGGACAATTAATAGGCACTGCAGTAAATAAAACCTAATAAAAACTGTCTTGTCAAGGACCGGACTCTACCTAGGCCGGTGAGCCATAACCAATCAGAGCTGCAGTAGGCCTATATGCAAATATGGCATTTGCCACACGGGCCTACCATCATTCAATTTGAACTGGACAGTGTAACGTATTCACTTGCAGTAGCAACAGTGTGACTTCAGATCATTAGAAAGCATTCGCCAAAAGTCACAAAATACACCGGAATGGATTTCTTCAAATATGTAAATATCACAGGAGTCTTCTTGGATTTGGGTACTTTGTAGTCCTATTGATCAAACAACCATGAATAGGTAGACTCTCTCTCTGTAACGATCGTCGTAATCCTCCTCGTCTGAGGAGGAGCAAGCGTGGTATGTATCCATATTTATTCGAACACTTATTCAACACGAACAAAAACAATAAACAAAACGAAACCAACGACGCTACAGTCCTGAACATGTGAATCTAGAAAACAAAGAACCCAACGAACAGGAACAATCACCCACAAACAAACAGTGAGAACAGCCTACCTAAATATGGTTCCCAATCAGAGACAACGTAAAACACCTGCCTCTGATTGAGAACCATATCAGGCAAATCAGACAACCCTAAACCAAACATAGAAACACATAACATAGAATGCCCACCCAGCTCACGTCCTGACCAACTAAACAAAGACTGAACAAAGGAAATAAGGTCAGGAACGTGACACTCTCTCTCTCAGTTACCTATGCACATCCTCATAATCAACAACAAAATCAACAACTAATGTTAGCAAGAGCGAGATTAGCTCAAATCTAACAAGGGAACAGTAGAAAAAAAACTCTCAAACATTTTCAGCTCTTAGTTGGCCGTCAGAATTGCACTGAATTACTTGCCAATGCATACTTGTTGCAACCCAAGTTTTGACAACTGAGTGGGAACTTGACTGCCTGCCCATTTGATTGATCTAAGAGATATGCTAACCGTGGATAACACTTATTCAAGTTCAGTATAGCAACCTAGCAAAGTGATAATTCACAATTCTTGCAAGCTAACCAAATAACACCTGCATCTCTAGCTGTAACCACTGGAAAAACAATATGCTGGGGGAAAAGTCCTCCACTCGTCCAATGACATGACATCCTCCCAGCAGCTAGCTAGCTAATAAATAAATAGATATGCTAGTCTATTAGCCACCTTATGACTGGCTTGTGATCATTACTCATGCTAGTTTAATTGTAACTGAAACTAATTGTAATTGAAACTGAAACAGTTAATCCTAAATGGCTAATAATGTACCAGGCCAGCTGTGATTTACAACATGATGGCAATATTGTTGGAATATCAATACATGTATTTGTGAATTATTAATCATGCATTGAACTGCATCCATCTATTCTGTCAATAATGGCCTACTCTATGTCATGGAATATTGATTCAAAACCTCTTTATAAAGCTGGTTCTGTAGCATGAACTGGAGATGTGATAGTTTTTGACTGGTGTTATGATGGTCTGTTTCATATCTGCAAAGTAGTTAAAACACTGTCAGTTCCACTTTAAATAGCTAGCAAGACTAACTAGCTGACACTTGAGTGACAGTCAGTGACTGACATAACAAGAGAAACTGCTGATGCACAACCAAATTTAGAAATTTGACCTTGTGTATTCTACTATTGGAACTCTCAACATTAAGTTGAGACCCCGACTGAGTTCCCCCCCCCCCCCAAAAAAAAAAAACTGCAGTGGGCCCCAAGCGACCGCTTATGCCTGGAGACGAATGTAAGCTAAACAGACTGGCAACCAGGCTATCGAGAGCTGGACTGGTGAAGAGATTGGAGAAGGACTAAGGGGATAGGCCAGGGAGAAGCAAGTTGTCAGGTGGCCATTGCAAAAGTCAATCGTATTTTAAATGTTTTTGATTGAGCAAAACAAAAACCCACTGGTTGTTGTTGTTTTCAAAGCCAACGCCAATACCAGTCCCTCACAGCACACAAGTTCTTCTAGTCTATAAAAACACACAGTAACCGGACGACTTCAGCAATTTCCCTGACTTCTCCGATGAACATGTAATTACAGATGCGGCTCTCCCTCTGCTTCTCATCTTACATTTGTTTGTGTAATTGCACGTTAGCATTGTGATATAGGGCTACACTGAAGGAATCCAATTGAGGGTATCTTCCCACGCAGGTCATTCCCTCCCATACGCTCTCATTGGACTGTCATTACCGCCACAGGCTCTTGTTCAGTGCAGGTTTTAGCACTCCTAAGAAGCTAGCATGCCGGCGCAGTCCAAAGAAAGACAATTTCACGGCTGTGTACATTCTCAGCCTGTCCAAGTACAGCTTCTGGTAATGTGAGGCAGCAGTAGAAGTTTGGAACCATGGTTTCTAATGGGGCCCATGTTAGGAAGGTGTTGTAAATTAGCAGTGCAGTAATTTGATTATATACAGGGGGTACCGGTACAGTCATTGTGTGAGGGCACAGGTTAGTCGAGGTAATTTGTACATGTAGGTAGAGTTATTGAAGTGACTATGCATAGATAATAACAGAGTAGCAGCAGCAATAAAGGGGGGGGGGGGGGGGGCGGCAACAAAGCAAATAGTCTGGCTAGCCATTTGATTAGATGTTCAGGAGTCTTATAGCTTGGGGGTAGAAGCTGTTTAGAAGCGTTTTGGACCTAGACTTGGTGCTCCGGTACCGCTTGCCATGCAATAGCAGAGAGAACAGTCTATGACTAGGGTGGCTGGAGTCTTTTACAGTTTTTAGGGCCTTCCTCTGACACCGCCTGGTACAGAGGTCCTGGATGGCAGGAAGCTTGGCCCCAGTGATGTACTAGGCCGTACACACTACCCTCTGTAGTGCCTGGCAGTCGGAGGCCGAGCAGTTGCCATACTAGGCAGTGATGCAACCCGTCAGGATGCTCTCGATGGTGCAGCTGTAGAACCTTTTGAGGACCTGAGGACCCATGTCAAGTCTCCTGACAAATCAATCAGACTTTTATTTTCACCGAATCTCCCATTGGGTATTGGTTAGTCTACAATTAAGGTGTGGAAATGTTAGGATTATTTTGCACTTACTGTAGTGCTGTAGCCTACTCCCGACCGTTCACATTGTACAGCGCCATTATGGGCTATTAGCAGGACAATAGACTCTTGCCAAGAAGGAGGGTAGTGGGAGAATTGTATTGTCAAATGTGATTGGACCATGCTAGTTTGTTGGTGATGTGGACACCATGGAACTTGAAGCTCTCAACCTTCTCCACTACTGCCCCGTCTATGAGAATGGGGGCGTGCTCGTCCCTAATTTTCCTGTAGTCCACAATCATCTCCTTTGTCTTGATTACTTTGAGGGGGAGGTTGTTGTCCTGGCACCACATGGCCAGGTCTCTGACCTCTTCCCTATAGGCTGTCTCATCGTTGTCGGTGATCAGGCCTACCATTGTTGTGTCATCGGCAAACTTAATGATGGTGGAGTCGTGCCTGGCCGTGCAGTCATGAGCGAACAGGGAATACAGGAGGGCACTGAGCACTCACCCATAAGGGGCCCCCGTGTTGAGGATCAGCATTGCGGATGTGTTGTTACCTACTCTTACCACCTGGGGCCGCCCATCAGGAAGTCCAGGATCCAGTTGCAGAGGGAGGTGTTTAGTCCCAGGGTCCTTAGCTTAGTGATGAGCTTTGAGGGCAATATGGTGTTGAACGCTGAACTGCAGTCAATGAATAGAGTTCTCACATACAGTGGTTCCTCAACTAAAAGTTTTGAGATTATGCTGCGGGACTTAGAGGTAATTTGTGGTTTAGTACGGTACCCTGCATCACTGCTTCAGACCAGCGCACAGGGGAGTTAGAACACTGATTATGCTTACTGGAAAATACTCTTTCAAAATGAATGGAAGAGGCAAGTGGAAGTGGGAAAAGACAGCATTCAGAGGTCAAGACAGCGCTGCTTTGAGACAAGCATGGGGACTGGTCTTGATAAATCAATGAGATTTTTATTTTCACTGAATCTCTGTTTGTGTATTGGTTAGATTACAATTCCTTTTAATCAGATTACAACCGCTCACTTTCGGTTACTTGAAAATGAAATCAACTCCAAAATATTGTTCTTTTTTAAACGGGGACTTGAAAATGAGATTGTGAACTGCAAACAACGTTTCCAGGCCGAGAATGGTAAATTACTAATTAATACATTCGTTCAATACATTGCAATAAAAAATAAGCCATCGATCCACCCATTATGGGCTATTTGCAGGACAATAGACTCTTGCCAAGAAGGAGGGTACGGGGAGAATTGTATCGTTACAGATGAATGTTTTCAGTTGATGCCAAACAAGTTCGATCAGGTTTAAATCAGGACACCAACATGTAGAGATGAAAAAAATATTTTTTGATATACTGTAGGCCTACCGTAGGTGTTGTAGATCTTTACTTTATTTATTTTGGTGCTACCTGTTCCAGGGTTAGGACTGTAACCACCAGATAATTTGAAAATGAGCCGTAGCTGAGAGGATCTCCAAAACTAAAAGTATTTTGGTTTCAGTGCATTTTCAGAAAACATTTCTTTTTTATATAGCCTATCAATGTGTAGGCATACTGTGTAATAAAATCAATAATTGTGTACTTAAAACGTGAATGTGTTTTTACAGAGCATATAAATGTAATGAGTATGATGGGAGACAGAATGCTGGTTTCAAGCGCAGGGTGCAGCAGGTGTTTATTTAGTAAAGGACCACAGGGGGAGGCAGGTAGCAGGTCCATGGACAGGCAGAAGGTCATACACAGGGAATCCAAAAAGGTAACAGTACAGGCAGGGGAAAAGGCTTATAACGTAGTCCGGGAGATCAGGCAAGAGGTTGATGACAGGAAATCTGATAGGCAAAAGTACGTTGTTAGTGAGGATGGCCAAAACTACGATACACAGGAGGACTAATATGGAAATAAACAGCCCTCCAAATAGAATGTGTACAAAAACAAACAATAGCTCACAATGATGGGGTGCAATGAACCAAACTAAATAGTGTTTGTAAATGACACACAAGTGTGTGAACAGGTGATTGGGATCTGGAGAGTGAGCTGCGTTCAGGGGATCTATGTGTTTGAGAGTGTGAGCTGGAAAGTGGGCTGGAAAGTGAGCTGCGTTCAGGGGATCTATGTGTTTGAGAGTGTGAGTTGAAAGCAGACCTTACAAAAACCATGCCGACAACCATCTGTGGAGATCAGTGGACAAAGGGCTGGACAACGGGCCACACCGAAAAAACGCATGGTTCCACAGAATACCAACTGGGATGGCAAATGAGGATAATGTGGCTTCTTCATCAACATCTTTATGCTTTCGTTAATAAAATAATGATACAAATACTCTCGCCAGCTTTGATCCATGCCTGGGCCTGCAGGACGCAAATTTCTTTGTTTGTCAGACAAATCATTGGGTCGAAACTACAGAACAGTACAAAACAAGAGAACACACATGGTTATTGTTCTGAAGAAAATAAATATATTTATTGGTCACAGCTCCCAAGTGGCGCAGCGGTCTAAGGCACTGCATCTCAGAGCAAGAGCCATCACTACAGTCCCTGCTTTGAATCCAGGCTGTATCACATCTGGCCGTGATTGGGAGCCCCATAGGGCGGCACACAATTGGCCCATCGTCATCTGGGTTTGCCAGAGTAGGACGTCATTGTAAATAAAAATGTGTTCTTAACTGACTTGCCCAGTTCAATAAAGGTTACTTTTATTTTTGCAAATTTGTAATGTGTTTTGTTTGGTAACTTGCTTTGTAAATATGAATTCACATTTGTTGTGCCACTAAATAAACAATTAATTATTTAAATCAATAGTTTCAATATTTGTATAATTATTATAAAAAATGAGCCTCAAAAGGTTCTTCGAGGAACCATTATAAGTGGTGCTTTGAATAATCTTTTTCAAGGGTTCTTTGAAGAACTTATAGGGGTTCCCCCACAGTTTCAATTTGAAGAACCCCTAAAAGATACTCAAGGAACCTTTTTCGAGTGTAGGAGTAAATGTTAGTTGGCTTTTCATTGCCGAGCATTCAGAGGTCAGGATAGCAAGTGTGTGTGAGAGAGAGAGAGAATATCGAAACACACACAGTAACGCGTGTTAATGAGTTCTGAGAGCCTATCTGTGGGGTCAACTATTTCAGCACCGTTTCGCGCTGCTCTGATACAAGCAAGACTACTTAATAAACATATACAGTTTAAAACAGTTTTTTTAACCCTGCATTATAATTGTATAAAAGCTCCTTAGATATTCATTCAGAATCCTCCATATTTAATTAGATCTACTACTGTACAAGGACATTTTGTGGATCTGACAGTATTTTAATTTGGAGATTCCGGTAAAGAAATGTGTATGTAGAGGGTTATCTATGACTCTCTGAGGACTGGGTAGGGTTGGGAGCCCACGCCCTCTGCTTCTCCATTCCCTCTGAGCTGGGTTCTGGGCCGGGAGGGTGGCGTCGGCTCTCACCCGAGCTCGGATCCCTGCATCTCCATGTCGCCTGGTTTGCGCCCGACCAGCTCCATCCCCCCCTTTCCCCGTTGGGGTGCGCCATACTGCCGTGCCTCTTTCCCCGTTAGGCACGGCCCCATGGTGCAACCCCAATATCAAGGTGCACATGGGCCTATTTATATAATGAATATGAACTCAGAGGGCAGAAATGATTAAATAGTAAAGCATTAGAGTTTTAAGAATTGTGTGTGTTCAATTATTTGTGACAGTGTGGCATTTAATAAGGATCCGCACCTTTTTTTCAATTTTCGCCTGTAACTGCCTGTAGCTTAGGACCTGAAGCAAGGATATGCATATTATTGATACCATTTGAAAGGAAACACTTTGAAGTTTGTGGAAATGTGAAATGAATGTAGGAGAATAACACATTAGACCTGGTTGAAGATAATACAAAGAAAACAACTTGCATTTTCCACACCCTAATTGTAATCTAACCAATACGCAAAATGGAGATTCAGTGAAAATAAAAATCTCATTGATTTATCAAGACCAGTCCCCAAGCTTGTCTCAGAGCAGCGCGAAACGGTGTTGAAATAGTTGACCACACGCGGGTAGGCTATTGCTTCAAATCCTGACTTCAATATGCTTTAAAACCTCTACGGGATTGGTGTCCCTATACCGGGATGGTTGTTGCTAACGTGCACTAATGTGACTAGAATGACGTTGTAAGTAACAGCCAACTTCCAGGACATATGCATGTCTTATATGTGCAGAAAGCTTAAATTCTTGTTAATCTAACTGCACTGTCCAATTTACAGTAGATATTACAGTGACAAAATACCATGCTACTGTTTGAGGCGAGTGCACAACAACAACAAAAATGTATCACAGCAACTAGTTTGATACATTCACCTCTGAAGGTAAATAATGTACTTACATTCAGTAATCTTGCTCGGATTTGTCATCCTGAGGGTCCCGGAGATAAAATGTAGCATAGTTTTGTTTGATAAAATCAATTTTTTATTTCAAATGTAGGAACTGGGTTCTACAGTTTGAATCCCTACTGTTTCTGTTCAAGTGGTCTTTTTATCTCCCCCACAGCAGTTGTTAGTAATCTCATTCAGCACTGTGCATGATATTGGGATCTTGTTGAATATGGTTGAAGTGATTGAGATGGGTGAGATGTACCATCTAGCCTGGCTACATTGTAATCAAGTGTCCTCGAATGTCAACACTGTGTCACTCAAGAGGAGAGAGAGGTGCATCTCTCTTTGTCATGCACACATGCACTCAAACTCAACTCACCTCAGACCCCACCTCAGGGCTCACTTCAGTGCCCCCTTATGTTTTTGTTTTGGAGGTCAGAGATACCAGCTACCCCTTGTCTGTAGAGCAGGGGCCAGACAGCCAGACAGGAGTGTCTGGTGTGTCAGTGGCTGTAGGTCTTTTCACCCCCACACCAACAGCCCAGATAGAAAAATACCTCATGCAGGTTAGAGTTGTTTTGACTATGCTGTGGTCACTATGCTTATTAGGACAATAAGGGTGGTGGCAGGAGAGGCTTCCTTATGTACAGTGGGGAGAACAAGTATTTGATACACTGCCGATTTTGCAGGTTTTCCTACTTACAAAGCATGTAGAGGTCTGTAATTTTTATCACTTCAACTGTGAGAGGTACACTTCAACTGTGAGAGGTACACTTCAAGGTACACTTCAACTGTGAGAGACGGAATCTAAAACAAAAATCCAGAAAATCACATTGTATGATTTTTAAAAAATTAATTTGCATTTTATTGCATGACATAAGTATTTGATCACCTACCAACCAGTAAGAATTCCGGCTCTCACAGACCTGTTAGTTTTTCTTTAAGAAGCCCTCCTGTTCTCCACTCATTACCTGTATTAACTGCACCTGTTTGAACTCGTTACCTGTATAAAAGACACCTGTCCACACACTCAATCAAACAGATTCCAACCTCTCCACAATGGCCAAGACCAGAGAGCTGTGTAAGGACATCAGGGATAAAATTGTAGACCTGCACAAGGCTGGGATGGGCTACAGGACAATAGGCAAGCAGCTTGGTGAGAAGGAAACAACTGTTGGCGCAATTATTAGAAAATGGAAGAAGTTCAAGATGACGGTCAATCACCCTCGGTCTGGGGCTCCATGCAAGATTTCACCTCGTGGGGCATCAATGATCATGAGGAAGGTGAGGGATCAGCCCAGAACTACACGGCAGGACCTGGTCAATGACCTGAAGAGAGCTGGGACCACAGTCTCAAAGAAAACCATTAGTAACACACTACGCCGTCATGGATTAAAATCCTGCAGCGCACGCAAGGTCCCCCTGCTTAAGCCAGTGCATGTCCAGGCCTGTCTGAAGTTTGCCAATGACCATCTGGATGATCCAGAGGAGGAATGGGAGAAGGTCATGTGGTCTGATGAGACAAAAATAGAGCTTTTTGGTCTAACTCCACTCGCCGTGTTTGGAGGAAGAAGAAGTATGAGTACAACCCCAAGAACACCATCCCAACCGTGAAGCATGGAGGTGGAAACATCATTCTTTGGGGATGCTTTTCTGCAAAGGGGACAGGACGACTGCACCGTATTGAGGGGAGGATGGATGGGGCCATGTATCGCGAGATCTTGGCCAACAACCTCCTTCCCTCAGTAAGAGCATTGAAGATGGGTCGTGGCTGGGTCTTCCAGCATGACAACGACACGAAGCACACAGCCATGGCAACTAAGGAGTGGCTCCGTAAGAAGTATCTCAAGGTCCTGGAGTGGCCTAGCCAGTCTCCAGACCTGAACCCAATAGAAAATCTTTGGAGGGAGCTGAAAGTCCGTATTGCCCAGCGACAGCCCCGAAACCTGAAGGATCTGGAGAAGATCTGTAGGGAGGAGTGGGCCAAAATCCTTGCTGCAGTGTGTGCAAACCTAGTCAAGAACTACAGGAAACGTATGATCTCTGTAATTGCAAACAAAGGTTTCTGTACCAAATATTAAGTTCTGCTTTTCTGATGTATCAAATACTTATGTCATGCAATAAAATGCAAATTAATTACTTAAAAATCATACAATGTGATTTTCTGGATTTTTGTTTTAGATTCCGTCTCTCATAGTTGAAGTGTACCTATGATAAAAATTACAGACCTCTACATGCTTTGTAAGTAGGAAAACCTGCAAAATCGGCAGTGTATCAAATACTTGTTCTCCCCACTGTAAGCCACTAAATGGCTCATCTCCCTCTCTCCTTCACTCTCCCTCCCTCTCTTCCCAATTTGTTCAATTTATCTTCCAATCTTTCTTTCTCTACATGTTTTTGTTCTTAGTTCTTGTGCCCTCCTCTTTTGAGATAAGGTGAAATACTCACCGGAAGCACCACAGCATAATGGCTGATGATGCGTTACCACAACTCATTCATAATACACTGAACAAAAATATAAACGCAACATTTAAAGTGCTGGACCCATGATTCATGAGCTGAAATAGAAAATCCCAGAAATGTTCCATACACATAAAAAGTGTATTTCTCTCAAATGTTGTGCACGAATTTGTTTATATCCTTTTTAGTGAGCATTTCTCTTTTGCCAAGATAATCCATTCATCTGACAGGTGTGACATATCAAGAAGCTGATTAAACAGCATGCTCATTACACAGGTGCACCTTGTGCTGGGGGTCAATAAATGGCCACTTTAAAATGTGCCATTTTGTTGCACAACACAATGACACAGATGTCTCAAGTTTTGTGGGAGCATGCAATTAGCATACTGACTGCAGGAATGTCCACCAGAGCTGTTGCCAGAGAATTGAATGTTTGTTTCTCTACCATAAGCTGCCTCCAATGTCGTTTTAGAAAATTTCTTCACCTGTGGGATCGTCTGAGAGGGTGCTGAGGAGTATTTCTGTCTGTAATAAAGCCCTTTTGTGAGGAAAAAAACGAATTCTGGTTGGCCCTCCCAGGCCTACCTATGGCTGCACCCCTGCCCAGTCATGTGAAATCCATAGTTTAGGGCCTGATGAATTTATTTGAATTGACTGATTTCCTTATATGAAATATAACTCATTCAAATATTTGAAATTGTTATATTTTTGTTCAGTATAGAATCAAATGGCTGTAGCAGCTCAGGGTTGTATATTACCTATACAGTACTATACAATGATGTTACAATGATGTTATTAGAATACAATTACTTCTCAATATGTCTTCCTAAACATAGGTCATTCATCATTACATTGTTTGAAGGAAATATAGATCGATGAGTGAGGTAAGGTCATACAGTACATAACACTTGTTAATCATTTAATATAGTGTGGTTGGTGTATAGACAGCCTTTACTTGAAGCAGTGTCTCTAATCTAGAGGCAAGACTGATCAATTTGTTTACATGCTAAAACTGTGCGTTTTCCGTCAAGTGTGCTGTTTACCCAGTTAGCTAACGTTCTGAGAACCTTATGTTTCTTAGAGGATGGTGACAGGGTGGTTGTCCTATGGTTATTTTGCGTACAACCTTCCCACAACTTTCTGGGAATGGTGCAGGATAGTTGCTTGGCTTTGGAACATTCTTGACAAAAAAAGTAATTTGATTGTTTCGTTACTTTAACAGAATGTTTCCTAAAAGTTCAAATATGGTTTGATTTAATAAAAATTTTGGCAATGTTCTAGGAAAATTTTCCAACTGGTTTGACATTTGTAATGTTCTCAAAAAGTTTAGAGAACATTAAGAAACAATGTTATTCTGTGGGAATTTCAGTACTTCAGCATAATGTTTCCTACAGGTTTCTTCATGGTTCTATTTAAAGCCATGTTCTCAAACTGTTTTATGAATGTTAAGAAACAAAGTTCTTCTGTGGGAATTTCATTACTTCAGCATAATATTTTCTACAGGTTTCCTCATGGTTCTATTTAAAGTAATGTTCTCAAAGAACGTTAAGAAAACTTTCCATAAAAACCACAAGAAAACATTAACATTCAGAGAACATTCCAAGAAGGTTATTTAAAAATGTACATACAGTTCTCAGGATCAACAAAACAATCTCTATCCTCTATCTTGTTCAGTGTGTTCAGGTTTGTTGACTTCGCCCACTAATTAGTCACATCTGATCTTAATGAGCGCTTGTTTCCTTTGAAATGGGGTCTGTTTGAACAGACTAAAATGAACAGCTTGGGTAATATGCCTACATGCTGTGTGTTGTGAACCCCTGGTTGCACAATGAATTTCCCTGGTGGGACATTAAGAATTTTTTTTTTTTTTTTACTTCCAGGTAATCGTTAATGGATCAAATATGTCTGGAGAATTCTGTGATGAATTCAAAATGCAGACTGACTTAACATATTAAAAGGAACTGCTGATGTCTGTCAACACTCAAACACAGAATACATGGATTTTAGTTTTGTGCAGGGGCTTTGCTAGGGCATTTGTTCATGGATCAATTCAATTATGACTGTTAGAAATATACTAATACACTCAACCTCTTTGGTAACCATGAGAGGTTATGGGGTCCTTTGTGCCTGCCAGTAACGGTCGTTGACGTTTAAGATTAGGGAGGACGATTTCTTTCTTTTTTTATGAGCATGGCCTTATTTCTATTACAGCAAATTGTATGACTGTCATTCATATTCCATTCACCCAGTTCAATGTAACATCAATAGGTTTAGGATACTACATGATACAAAAATATCTCTATATCTATCATGAGGTTGCAACAATCTAGCTGATGAATGAAAGTTTACAACATAGGGTACACGGGTCAATAGAAAAATTTGAGTAATCAAGGTGACAGACAGTGACACATTCAATACCGCCTTGCACACTCTTTCCTGCATCTAGCTGATCTAAGGTGTAGCTTAATCATTAGTAATCATTAGTCCAACAGTTGCAAACAAGAGTTTCTATTGGACAAATTCAGGTGTTTATCCTCGTTTCATTACATTTGCTTCAGTTTAAGATACGTTTTTCAACAGAATTCCGTGCCGCATCTACACGCTCTCCTCCTCTCACCTTTTCCATTCGCTTGTGGACTTCAGTGGTCTGTGGCCAGGCGAAAAAACCTTTCCAAGTCAAACCTTCATATCATAACCTCTAACTGCTACACACAGCCTACATCATTGTCACCATATTAGCTAATGTCAAAGCTAGTCAACATAGCTACTAGAACTAACACGTTAGGAAACCCGCTACTATCATGCAGTATAGGGTACAGTTAGAAAGCAGTTTTGCAGTTACACTGGCTGACCGCAGAGGCAATAAATGAATAAAACCAAAAGCTTACCTTTACTTGAAAGAGTTCTAGTGTTGGATAGCCATACTCAGCTAGCTAACATAGCATCCCTTAGCTGCATTCGCTAGCTACCGTAAGTGAAAATGGAAAAAAACACAATTAAATATGTGACCCGTTTCAGGTAACTAGGCGTATGTCGCAAGTCACGACTTCACAGTAGAGCTATTTTAACGTTTTTTTAAATCAAAATGCGTTTTTGGGCCGAAATGCCTTCTGGAACATGTGAATTTTCATGTGCTTTAATAACAAACTTGAATGCCATCTGTAAACATGAATAAAATTGTTAAATTATGAGCCTTGTTGGTTAAGCCACAGAGAAAAATAGCAGCCTTCCCACTAGCCATGATTGGCTGAGATAATGAGTGGGCTGGACATGCCGAGAGAGGAGTTCGGATTGGTCTGCCATATAGAAGACTTCTGTCTAATTGAGCTGGTCGGTCTGTCTTGGTAATCCTGTCAAACGCGGCTTTAAAAAAAATAGATATTGTGTAGTGGAGCTGCATAGCTAAGTGTTGCTCTCCACTTTCTGGAGGACCAAGTTTTGAAATCAGTGGAATTAGAGTATGATAGCTAAAGAGACGGAGAAAACACCTGTCTCCCGATTACATCTTCAAACTAAGGGCAACTGTGACATGGCATCCGTGACAGGGAGACGCGTCCATCATGCATGATGATGTACACAGGTAAGCTAGTCTAGCGTTAGCTAGCTACATTTTCAGATATTACACATGTCTAATTATGATAGAAAGTGGTTTAATTTCAAGCTAGTGTACTGTTATCTACAGTTGAAGTCGGAAGTGTACATACACTGTAGCCAAATATATCTAAACTACATTTTTCACAATTCCTGACATTTAATCAGAGTAAAAATTCCCTGTCTTAGGTCAGTTAGGATCACCACTTTATTTTAAGAATGTGAAGTGTCAGAATAATAGTAGAGTGATTCATTTCAGCTTTTATTTCTTTCATCACATTCCCAGTGGGTCAGAAGTTTACATACACTCAATTAGTATTTGGTAGCATTGCCTTTAAATTGTTTAACTTGGGTCAAACGTTTTGGGTAGCCTTCCACAAGCTTCCCACAATAAGTGGGGTGGACTTTGGCAAATTCCTCCTGACAGAGCTGGTGTAACTGAGTCAGGTTTGTTGGCCTCCTTGCTCGCACACACTTTTTCAGTTCTGTCCACAAATTTTCTATAGGATTGAAGTCAGGGCTTTGTGATGGCCACTCCAATACCTTGACGTTGTTGTCCTTCCTTGCTGAGCGGCCTTTCAGGTTATGTCGATATAGGACTCGTTTTACTGTGGATATAGGTACTTTTGTACCTGTTTCCTCCAGCATCTTCACAGGGTCCTTTGCTGTTGTTTTGGGATTGATTTGCACTTTTCGCACCAAAGTATATTAATCTCTAGGAGACAGAATGCATCTCCTTCCTGAGCAGTATGGCGGCTGCGTGGTCCTATGGTGTTTATACTTGTGTACTATTGTTTGTACAGATGAACGTGGTACCTTCAGGCGCTTGGCAATTCCTCCCAAGGATGAACCAGACTTGTGGAGGTCTGCAATTTTTTCTGAGGTCTTGGCTGATTTCTTTTGATTTTCCCACGATGTCAAGTAAAGAGGCACTGAGTTTGAAGGTAGGCCTTGAAATACATCCACAGGTACACCTCCAATTGACTCAAATGATGTCAATTAGCCTATCAGAAGCTTCTAAAGCCATGACATAATTTTCTGGAATTTTCCAAGCTGTTTAAGGGCACAGTCAACTTAGTGTATGTAAACTTCTGACCCGCTGGAATTGTGATACAGTGAATTATAAGTGAAATAATCTGTCTGTAAACAATTGTTGGAAAATGACTTGTGTCATGCACAAAGTAGATGTCCTAACCAACTTGCCAAAACTATAGTTTGTTAACAAGACATTTGTGGATTGGTTGAAAAACAAGTTTTAATGACTCCAAACTAAGTGTATGTAAACTTCCGACTTCAACTGTAGCTAGCTAACGTTAGCTGGCTGGCTCCCTAGCTGATGTTATTATTCGTATCCCAGAGCTATTTGCTTTGCTAGTTAAAGCCTAATGTTAGCTACCTGGTTGGTTAGCTGCCAGCATATTCATGCAGTGTAGTAACGACATGATTTGGCACTATGTTCATTGTTGTTTAACTAGCTAACTTTAGCTGGCTGGCTCGTTAGGTAGCGTTACATGACGTGTGTGATCTTACACGTTGTTTACCTAGCTAGGTTCCTTGTTTACTTAGCTAGCTAGCTACATGTCTGAAGCTAAAGTGTACAACACATGTTGAATATGGCCGGTGTCAGTAAAGGTCTGCAAAAAAGCGTAATGAAATTGTTGCAAGCAGAGCTGGTTAGGCTGTTTTCATGTTATCCATAGGTAAACAAATCATCGGCCAGAGCGCCAAGTGTGCGCTCTGAACGCTCTGAGGGCGAAACGAGATGGGTGGGGCTAAAGCTTAAGAGGGTGTGAACGATGCTGTATGGGTGTAGACAAAGAAGAGCTCTTCACTAGATACCAAAACATTCCATTCCAAAACAAGACCATTTTCTCAAAAGGGAGATTAAGTTGATCAACTTTCAAAGCAGAATTACTTTCCCATTGTTCCTCAACAATGCAGTGTATGATATACCATTTTGTAGCTCTGGGTCTCTACTTTTATCCAATGTCAAAACCACAATTTCAAATATTGCTACATAAGACCGAATCCAGGTGGTGAGTCACATATAGCTATAGCTCTCTCTCTCTTGCTTCTCCATTATTTTTGTTCAATATTGTTAAACTATTGTCTTTCTCTCTCGTTGAGTCAACTACTCAACACATTTTATGCACTGAGGCGCTAGCTAGCTGTAGCTTATACTTTCAGTACTAGATTCATTCTCTGATCCTTTGATTGGGTGGACAGCATATCAATTCATGCTGCAAGAGCTCTGACAGGTTGGAGACGTCCTCCGGAAGTTGTCATAATTACTGTGTAAGTCTACGGAAGGGAGTGAGAACCATGAGCCTCCTAGGTTTTGCATTGAAGTCAATGTACCCAGATGAGGATGGAAGATAGCTGTCCTCCGCCTAAACCATAGTGCTACCCTACAGAGTGCTGTTGAGGCTACTGTAGACCTTCTTTGCAAAACAGTGTGTTTTAATAAATTATTTGGTGCCGTGAATGTATTTAGTATAGTTTAATCTAAAAAGGATATTTTTTTTTAGGTTTTACTATTTTTAAGAAATTCGCTGAGGAGGATAGTGCCCGCACTTGACCCCCCCCCCAGAAGTACAGGAATTTAAAGAATAGGAGGACCTTTGCCAACCCCAATAGACGAGGGACATGACTTATTCAAGTAGTGTTTAAAGTCTGGGAATCAACCTACTTGTACTGGCCCAATTTGACTTCCCTTTAATTTTCTGTCTGTAAAGTCAAGTTTCTTCTGGTCTCTGTTCAACAATAAAAAATAAAAAAAATGTTTCTTATGCATCCTTTTATAGGAAAATGAAGAAATTGTAACCCTTCAAATGTTTTCTATCACTATCATTTCAGATAAAAAGTTTTATAAAAAGACAGAATAACAGTGCTTATGAGTTCTTTCAGCTCTTTCCCTCCCACAACTAGTAGCGGGTGTTTTTTTGGAAGGCCTAATTTGTCAAAATGCAGGGCATCAGGCTGCTTCTTTGTTTTGGCATTTCTATTCCATTTTCTCTTCATCATTTGGTATTTGAACAGCAATTTGTCATGCCACCTGCTGTGTATGACTACATCTATACCCGATTTGACATTTCTTCAGGCTAACAATGAACCTTTGACAGAGAACATTTTTGAATAGCTGTTCCATGCTCTGATGAAACATAGTCATTACCTTTTTGAGAGTTTCTAGTATGTGCTAGTCTATTACAAATATTTTGGATGGCAGGGAATGGGTACATCAAGAGATGTAACTGAATATGAAAGTTGTCATAACACAGCAAAAGGATACAACACTGAAAAATGATGCCCCATCTTTTTGTCTTTGCGAATCGCTCCAATTTAAGACCTTTAAATACCAGCCCCACTGACCCATTACCCTGGTTTTAAACTTCCAGTATTTTACCTTTTGAAGCTGGCCTGTTGTCACTGGCATCCAGACTGGACTAGCATCCATCTCTTTCACTTGATTAATACTATACAGTGCATTCGGAAAGTGTTCAGACCCCTTGGCCTTTTCCCCAAAAAATTACATTACAACCTTATTCTAAAATGCGTTTAAAAAAAATCCTCATCAATCTACACACAATACCCCATAATGACAAAGCAAAAACAGATTTTTATAAATGTATAAAAAAAATTAAGAAATATTGTATACTGCTCAAAAAAATAAAGGGAACACTTAAACAACACAATGTAACTCCAAGTCAATCACACTTCTGTGAAATCAAACTGTCCACTTAGGAAGCAACACTGATTGACAATAAATTTCACATGCTGTTGTGCAAATGGAATAGACAACAGGTGGAAATTATAGGCAATTAGCAAGACACCCCCAATAAAGGAGTGGTTCTGCAGGTGGTGACCACAGACCACTTCTCAGTTCCTATGCCTCCTGGCTGATGTTTTGGTCACTTTTGAATTCTGGCGGTGCTTTCACTCTAGTGGTAGCATGAGATGGAGTCTACAACCCACACAAGTGGCTCAGGTAGTGCAGCTCATCCAGGATGGCACATCAATGCGAGCTGTGGCAAGAAGGTTTGCTGTGTCTGTCAGCGTAGTGTCCAGAGCATGGAGGCGCTACCAGGAGACAGGCCAGTACATCAGGAGACGTGGAGGAGGCCGTAGGAGGGCAACAACCCAGCAGCAGGACCGCTACCTCCGCCTTTGTGCAAGGAGGAGTAGGAGGAGCACTGCCAGAGCCCTGCAAAATGACCTCCAGCAGGCCACAACCCACACAAGTGGCTCAGGTAGTGCAGCTCATCCAGGATGGCACATCAATGCGAGCTGTGGCAAGAAGGTTTGCTGTGTCTGTCAGCGTAGTGTCCAGAGCATGGAGGCGCTACCAGGAGACAGGCCAGTACATCAGGAGACGTGGAGGAGGCCGTAGGAGGGCAACAACCCAACAGCAGGACCGCTACCTCCGCCTTTGTGCAAGGAGGAGTAGGAGGAGCACTGCCAGAGCCCTGCAAAATGACCTCCAGCAGGCCACAAATGTGCATGTGTCTGCTCAAACGGTCAGAAACAGACTCCATGAGGGTGGTATGAGGGCCCGACGTCCACAGGTGGGGGTTGTGCTTACAGCCCAACACCGTGCAGGACGTTTGGCATTTGCCAGAGAACACCAAGATTGGCAAATTCGCCACTGGCGCCCTGTGCTCTTCACAGATGAAAGCAGGTTCACACTGAGTACGTGACAGACGTGACAGAGTCTGGAGACGCCGTGGAGAACGTTCTGCTGCCTGCAACATCCTCCAGCATGACCGGTTTGACGGTGGGTCAGTCATGGTGTGGGGTGGCATTTCTTTGGGGGGCCGCACAGCCCTCCATGTGCTCGCCAGAGGTAGCCTGACTCCCATTAGGTACCGAGATGAGATCCTCAGACCCCTTGTGAGACCATATGCTGGTGCGGTTGGCCCTGGGTTCCTCCTAATGCAAGACAATGCTAGACCTCATGTGGCTGGAGTGTGTCAGCAGTTCCTGCAAGAGGAAGGCATTGATGCTATGGACTGGCCCGCCCGTTCCCCAGACCTGAATCCAATTGAGCACATCTGGGACATCATGTCTCGCTCCATCCACCAACGCCACGTTGCACCACAGACTGTCCAGGAGTTGGCGGATGCTTTAGTCCAGGTCTGGGAGGAGATCCCTCAGGAGACCATCGGCCACCTCATCAGGAGCATGCCCAGGCGTTGTAGGGAGGTCATACAGGCACGTGGAGGCCACACACACTACTGAGCCTCATTTTGACTTGTTTTAAGGACATTACATCAAAGTTGGATCAGCCTGTAGTGTGGTTTTCCACTTAAATTTTGAGTGTGACTCCAAATCCAGACCTCCATGGGTTGATAAATTTGATTTCCATTGATAATTTTTGTGTGATTTTGTTGTCAGCACATTCAACTATGTAAAGAAAAAAGTATTTAATAAGAATATTTCATTCATTCAGATCTAGGATGTGTTATTTTAGTGTTCCCTTTATTTTTTTGAGCAGTGTATTTACATAAGTATTCAGACCCTTGGCTATGAGACTCGAAATTGAGCTCAGGTGCTTCTTGTTTCCATTGATCATCTTTGAGATGTTTCTACAACTTGATTGGAATCCACCTGAAGTAAATTCAATTGATTGCACATGATTTGGAAAGGCACATACCTGTCTATATAAGGTCCCACAGTTGACAGTGCCTGTCAGAGCAAAAACTAAGCCATGAGGTTGAAGGAATTGTCCCTAAAGCTCCGAGACAGGATTGTGTCGAGGCACAGATCTGGAGAAGGGTACCAAAACATTTCTGCAGCATTGAAGGTCCCCAAGAACACAGTGGCCTCCATCATTCTTAAATGGAAGAAGTTTGGAACCCCCAAGACTCTTCCTAGAGCTGGCCGCCTGGCCTAACTGAGTAATCGGGGAAGAAGGGCCTTTGGTCAGGGAGTTGACCAAGAACCCGATGGTCACTTAAAGAGCTCCAGAGTTCCTCTGTGGAGATTGGAGAACCTTCCATTTCTGCAGTACTCAAATCAGGCTTTTATGGTAGAGTGGCCAGACGGAAGCCCCTCCTCAGTAAAAAGGCACATGACAGCCCGCTTGGAGTTTGCCAAAAGGCACCTAAAGGACTTTTGGACCATGAGAAACAAGATTGTCTGGTTTGATGAAACCAAGATTGAACTCTTTGGCCTGAATGCCAAGCGTTAAATCTGGAGGAAACCTGGCAACATCCCTACGGTGAAGCATGGTGGTGGCAGCATCATGCTGTGGGGATGTTTTTCAAGGACCGCTAGACAAGTCAGGATCAAGGGAAAGATGAACGGAGCAAAGTACAGAGAGATCCTTGATAAAAACCTGCTCCAGAGCGCCCAGGACCTCAGACTGGGGTGAAGGTTCACCTTCCAACAGGACACAACCCTAATCACACAGCCAACACAACGCAGGAGTGGCTTCGGGACAAGTCTCTGAATGTCCTTGAGTGGCCCAGACAGAGCCTGGACTTGAAGAGACCTGAACATAGCTGTGAAGCAATGCTCCTCATCCAACCTGATAGAGCATGAGGATCTGCAGAGAGGAATGGGAGAAACTCCCCAAATACAGGTGTGCCAAGCTTGTAACGTCATACCCAAGAAGACTTGAGGCTGTATCACTGCCAAAGGTACTTCAACAAAGTACTGAGTAAAGCGTCTGAATACTTATGTAAATTTGTTATTTCCGTTTTTTTATATTAATATATCTGCACCATTTTCTTTGTGAGTTTTGTAATTATGGGGTATTGTGTGTAGATTGATGAGAGAAAGAAAACTATTTAATTTATTTTAGAATAAGGCTGTAACGTAACAAAATGTGGAAAAAGTCAAAGGGTCTGAATACTTTCCGAATGCAAAGTACATTATACACCAATCAAATGAAATACTGCATGTTGATGAGATTTACCTCATATTACCTATTTTAATGGCCTCCAATCTATACTCTTAAAAAAAAAGGGTTCTTTGGCTGTCCCCATAGGAAAAACGTTTTTGGTTCCAGGTAAAACACTTTTTGGTTCCATGTTGAAAGCAAAAGGAAAGGGAGTGAAAACGTTGAAAGGGTTCTACGTGGAACCAAAAATGGTTCTTCAAAGGGCTCTCCTATGGGTACAGCGAATAACTTTTTTAGATTCTAGATAGCACCTTAGAACATTATTTGCAAAATGTGTTTTGATTTAAATTGTCACCCCATGGCCCTGACTCCCAGCTCCCTTATCCTAAAGAAATTGCAGTACCTCATAACCAAGGCCATGCGGACTACAATGGGACTACAATGGGTTTCATAATTCTGGGTGGGCTCCCAGGTGCGCAAATGCAGATCCCTCCATTTTCACCTCAGTACCAAGGTGGCTCTCAATCCTGAAAAGAGCTAATATGTGTAAATCTTTGTGATGATGGGTAAAATGGAGGCAGTTTGCTGAACCTCGAGAGAGGCCGAAAAAAGCAGAGCACCAAACCACTTTGTCATATCATTGTTGTATCTTTGTGGCATGGACTTGAATCTTAGGCCCACCGTGAATTATTCATACATTGGCTTTTCCTTGTGGGTAAGGGGTGAGGTTGGGACAGGCTATTATTGGAGCATCATAAGATGGGTCTAGCAATATAGTACAGATGTAGGATCTTACATTTGACCAGTATTGTTGTAGCAAAATGATCCTGCAGCAACAGGATTTGAATGTTTAGTCCATAATGTTGCTTGATCGATGGTTAGGCTATTAACTGGACAAAAGTGGGCTAAATGAAAAAAGTAATACTGTTAGTATAACTTTATTTTATTGCAGGTTTTCAGTGAATTTATGTAAATCACAAAGCTCCTCTGCATTTCCTGCAGCAAAGAAAAATTCAACAAAAGAGTGATCAAATTAAATCCTACACCTGTTTGGTTTACAGTAGTGTTTTCTATATGAGTTTGCTACTATGTGAGAAGATGGTCTGGATTCTAATCAACTCAGGGCCATCCTTTGTCTTTGAAGAACAGAGGTTTTAAAGGGGTAGAGTATTTGGAAAGTGTCGTGTTAAGGCCTGTGGGCTGAGGGCAGGGTCGACGACAACAACCGTGTCCTCACAAGCACCACCAGAATGACACACCAAGAAGACCTTGAAGGAGGCAACCATTGGCATGTCATGAAAGGATAATTGAACAAGGGGCCAGTGGTATTTTTGCAGGGCCTTTGGGTGGAGATCTTCAGGCAATGTGGCATTAATGGCAGTGATTCCAAGCAAAAGTCCTATTACCGCTCTGCCCCCAGGGAAAGTAGAGCTATTCCGTGTTTGTTTCCAGGCTTACTGAGATTCCACCCTAGTTAAAAGATTCTGACATGTGGGTACCTCAACAAGACTGTAATGTGCCAGTGCCGCAGGCTGAATAAGTCTTAAGACAGTGAAGAGGCTGCTCCCAAAACAAACCAGCAACGCCATAGGGATAAACACATCCATATTCATGGAGAGGAAAGTAGACAATAGATTAATCTGTGTGCTCTCTTAGTAAACAAGAAACTGCAAGTTGTTCGTAGACTTATGTCGGACTAGTCTCGCAAGATTCAAATTACATAACACAGAAGTCCATCTCCATTGAGAGGATTCTAGTCTGCTGTCATCAGACTGGTAAAAAATTCAATAATAGGTTGCGTTTTTTTAAGCATTCTAATGTTGCTGTGGGGTATATAAAATAAGTTCAGCTCTATCCCTTTCACAGTACTTCAACCTGCAGTGTGTGTGTGTGAATTGTGAACTCTTTACTTTTGAATAGGAGAGATGGAGTAGAGGGCAGGACCAGTGATTTCCTGATACATAAATGGCTAAGGCCAAGATCTTTCCCTCACATCTTTTAATCTTGGCAACCAGACAAGACTGGACAAACCTCTGGAACCAAACACCATCAGAAAGCTATAGAGGTGTAGACTGAAGATGCCCTTATAGGCTGGTGGTTTAAAGCCAGTTGTTCATGTTTAGTGATATAGGTTTAGGATTAGTGGTATGGTGTATGTTGTATCAGCATTTCCGTGGTTACGTCTCAAAGTGCATAAGTAGCTCAACTTGCTCATCCATTTGAGTATCTATCTAAGTGGTTCCAAGGCAGGCCCGGCGCCACAAAAGTGCAAAAGGAATTGGAATGTTGTGCCCCCTCAGTTTTGTATCCCTATCACGTTTGAGGTAAGACCCAGATGCAGACAACGTCGAATTAATCCAACAGGGGCAGGCAAAAGACAGGTCAAGGCAGGCAGGTGTCAATAATCCAGATAGGTGTGGCAAAGGTACAGGACGGCAGGCAGGCTCAAGGTCAGGGCAGGCAGAAAGGTCAAAACCAGGAACTAGAAAACAGGAACAATCGAGAGACAGGAACCGAGGGAAACATGCTAGTAGGCTTGACGAAACAAAACGAACTGGCAACAGACAAACAGAGAACACGGGTATAAATACACAGGGGATTATGGGGAAGATGGGTGACACCTGGAGGGGTGTGGAGACAATCACAAAGACAGGTGAAACAGATCAGGGTGTAACAGTCCCACAATCTGCCCTCTCCATCATGCCCAACCGATTTGTTGTGTATGCTTCATTCATGCAACTCCCTTGCATGCATCATACGTCATACACATTTTACCAGTTTAAAAAACACATTTGGCCTTCACAGTAGAAGGGCGGGGTCAATTTGACCGTTTAGGTTTACTTTCAAAGTTACGTACTACAGAAAAAAAAGGGTTCACCGCGCAGCTGGATGGAATTTAGCTAATGTTAACAGTTAGGTAGGTAGCTGATACCATGATGGATATTAGAAAGTGGCTTAGCGAGGGCACAACGGCAGCATCGGATCAAAGTGGCGGGGAGGGGGAGAAGCCTGCCACAGAGGTCAAGACCACTGAGCCGACGCTAATCACCGATGCCAAGGCTGTCGAGCCCAGCAGCAAAGGCACCTGCGCAACCGTGTTGCAGCCTTGTGATATAGGAGGTAACCAACCCGAGGAGGGGTCTGCAGCCGCCAAGACCGAACCTAGCAGCAGCACCGCCAGGATATTGCAAGCACTGATGCCTCCATTAGTGCCTGGCGACCTCGGTGATGAGAAACCAGCGCAGGTTTGTTTGGGGAAATACCCCCCACCTGTACTGTGGGAGAAAACGGGCATTTTGTAGCATGTGGTTCAAAGGCAGAGAGTGGCTGGAATATTCCTGCATGGCAGATGCAGCTTTCTGCTATCCTTGTAGAAAATGTAACATTGTCTCCAATGCTAACGCCGATAAGGCATTCACCGAAATTGGATATAATAACTGGAGACATGCCATTGATAGCAACAAGGGACTGGGGAGGCACTGATGAAGCAAAGAGCATTTGAAATGCATGGTATTTTGGACAAAAAGACAAGAAAGGAATGCACAGGGAGTGGAATTTTCAACACTTGTGAATTCTGCACAGCTTGCAAGAAATTGTATGTATTTGTCATCAATTGTGGACTTTCTTGCTGTCAACTAGCTTCCTCTCAGGGGAACTTTGGATGCGATGGATGCAAGAGGGGAGGGGGCGGTAGACTATTACTGGCAATGATAGATTATATGTTCAGGAAAGTCAAGGAACTTGCTAGTGCCTTAAGTACAATTCCCCGCAATGCCACATACACATCTCATGACATCCAGAACAAAATAATTGGGCTCATGAGTGAGGTAGTCACAGAGGAAATTGTGAAGGAAGTAGGGGAGTCATGGTACACACTTAAAGTGGATGGGACTAAAGACCCAACCGGGTGCGAGAACATTTCAATTGTACTCCGTTACGTGGGCAAAAACAACCGTGTTTGTGAATGGCAACAAGTAAAGAATGTGATGCTTTATCGCTGACTAACTTGGTCCTGTCAGGGCTAACAAATATTGGCCTTAACACCAAGAAGATTCTTAGTCAATGTTATAATGGGGCCAGTGTGATGTCTGGTAAACATGGGGGCATGCAAAAGGTAGTGCAGGACAAGCTGAATCGGGAAGTGCCGTGTGTGCATTGCGTTAACCACAGGCTGCATTTAGTCATAGTGCACGCTATGTCCTCTGAGGGTGCATTGGATTACTTTTTTAATGTGTGTAATTCCCTTTACAAGTTTCTCAGGAAACCAACTGCGGCTGCGCAATATACATAAGATAAACTGAAACGGCTGCTTGAGCAGCGCTGGACTGGTCATCTGGCCACGGTGAGTGTCGTTCTAAAATCTCTGGACAGCATTATACAAGCTGTTTCCGAGCCGAGCTTCAGATTCATTGCCTTCATGGTCCACAAAGTCCTCAAGTCTGCTCGAACACCCCCCCCCCCCCCCCCCCTTACCAACAAGTTACTTCAGAATGAAGCAACTGATCTATACACTGGCATCCGAGTCGTCCGCTATGCCCACAATTGCGTGGAAAATGGGCCAGCAAGAAGAGGATAATGCACTCTGGATACTGTACTGGGAGAAATGTCAGCACGATTTAACGAACGAAACAGCCAACTTGTTGAGGCCCTGTGTGCCTTGCACCCAGAGAATGAAACCTTTATGGATGTGGAAAAGGTGAAACCACTGCTGGACTTAATCTCAGGAGACTTTGTGGAAGCTGAGTTTATTGTCGCACGCCAGTTTCTACAGAATGAAATCGCCCGACCTGGAGAAGAAAAATGGACTACGCAAAGAATTTTGGATAGATACTCCGGGCCTCTAATAGCAATCCCTACGGTGATGATGGCATTGAAGCTGGGATTAACATTTGGAGCATCGACGACAACATGCGAGAACTCTTTTTCAACGTTGAAAAACGTATTCAGTGAGCACAGATGGAGCATGTGGCAGGAGGAAAGCGCAGCTGATTCAACTGGCATTTAAAAGGGATCTTACAAGCAAATTCCGTGGGGAGTGGAACGAGAGACTGCTGAGGAGGTTCAACACTGAATCAAGGTGGCTGCAACTCTTTTGAATCTGGGTAAGAACAGGCAGCCTGGATGGGCTTGTATTATTTTGTTATTTGCTGGCTTTTGGAAATCAGAAATAGGTAATAGGTGTAGACGTGATTTTCTTTATTAGTGTTGCTGCCATGTCTACTGCTTGATTTCTGTGATGTGATTGGAAGTGTTTGGTTTGTTATATAATCAGATTGTTTTTAATGTTGTTTTAGATGATAGAAGAGGTGCTTTGCATTTCATTGATGAGGGTGGGCAGACCTTGACCAATGGTTGAGTAACGATGTAGCTCTAGTGTTGCCATAAACAACTTGTTGCTATGGAATACTAATTTCTCTATTATCATACGCAGCGAAGTATCGCACTCTTGTGAGAAGACAGCTTGGTCGTTGCGTCGAAGCTGCATTGTACCGATATATCGCGGTGGTGCATTGTACATTATTGTTTGCTTTACGCGATTGGAAATGCATTGTATTAGCATGGGGAAGTATTATTACAGTAATTAGCAACTGTTTTGCATTGCATTGATGGGTATTGTACATAACTTGCCCCCTTAGTCATTTCTGATGCCCTCTTGCCGAGTTAATCCTGCCGCTGGGCCTGTTCCAAGGGCAATGTAGTTAGTTTTTTTTCAAAGTGTTGTTGTTTTAGGGCATGCGAGTGTGATTGAAAGGGAATCGCCACTAGGAAGTCAAACTTTGGGAAAGTGTTGTGTATGCATTCCAAAACATGGACCCAGTTTCTAGCCATGTCAATACAAATTGACAGTTTATTCGATTCATATGATAATGATAAGCATTCAATCCTTATCCCAGTCTGCTGTTCCCAGTCTGCTGTTCCCACATGCTTCAAGAGGGCCACCATTGTTCCTGTTCCCAAGAAAGCTAAGGTAACTGAGCTAAACGACTACCGCCCCGTAGCACTCACTTCCGTCATCATGAAGTGCTTTGAGAGACTAGTCAAGGACCATATCACCTCCACCCTACCGGACACCCTAGACCCACTCCAATTTGCTTACCGACCCAATAGGTCCACAGACGACGCAATCGCAACCACACTGCACACTGCCCTAACCCATCTGGACAAGAGGAATACCCATGTGAGAATGCTGTTCATCGATTACAGCTCAGCATTTAACACCATAGTACCCTCCAAACTCGTCATCAAGCTCGAGACCCTGGGTCTCGACCCCGCCCTGTGCAACTGGGTCCTGGACTTCCTGACGGGCCGCCCCCAGGTGGTGAGGGTAGGTAACAACATCTCCACCCCGCTGATCCTCAACACTGGGGCCCCACAAGGGTGCGTTCTGAGCCCTCTCCTGTACTCCCTGTTCACCCACGACTGCGTGGCCATGCACGCCTCCAACTCAATCATCAAGTTTGCGGATGACACTACAGTGGTAGGCTTGATTACCAACAACGACGTGTCAGGAAAATAACCTCACACTCAACGTCAACAAAACAAAGGAGATGATTGTGGACTTCAGGAAACAGCAGAGGGAGCACCCCCCTATCCACATCGACGGGTCAGTAGTGGAGAAGGTGGAAAGTTTTAAGTTCCTCGGTGTACACATCACGGACAAACTGAATTGGTCCACCCACACAGACAGCGTTGTGAAGAAGGCGCAGCAGCGCCTCTTCAACCTCAGGAGGCTGAAGAAATTCGGCTTGTCACCAAAAGCACTCACAAACTTCTACAGATGCACAATCGAGAGCATCCTGTCGGGCTGTATCACCGCCTGGTACGGCAACTGCTCCGCCCACAACCGTAAGGCTCTCCAGAGGGTAGTGAGGTCTGCAGAACGCATCACCAGGGGCAAACTACCTGCCCTCCAGGACACCTACACCACCCGATGTCACAGGAAGGCCATAAAGATCATCAAGGACAACAACCACCCAAGCCACTGCCTGTTCACCCCGCTATCATCCAGAAGGCGAGGTCAGTACAGGTGCATCAAAGCAGGGACCGAGAGACTGAAAAACAGCTTCTATCTCAAGGCCATCAGACTGTTAAACAGCCACCACTAACATTTAGCGGCCGCTGCCAACATACTGACTCAACTCCAGCCACTTTAAAAATGGGAATTGATGGAAATTATGTAAAAATGTACCACTAGCCACTTTAAACAATGCCACTTAATACAATGTTTACATACCCTACATTACCCATCTCATATGTATATACTGTACTCTATATCATCTACTGCATCTTGCCATCTTTATGTAATACATGTACCACTAGCCACTTTAAACTATGCCACTTTATGTTTACATACCCTACAGTACTCATCTCATATGTATATACCGCACTCTATACCATCTACTGCATCTGCCATGCCGTTCTGTACCACCACTCATTCATATATCTTTATGTACATATTCTTTATCCCTTTACACTTGTGTGTGTGTGTAAGGTAGTAGTTGTGGAATTGTTAGGTTAGATTACTGTTGGTTATTACTGCATTGTCGGAACTAGAAGCACAAGCATTTCGCTACACTCGCATTAACATCTGCTAACCATGTGTATGTGACTAATAAAATTTGATTTGATTTGATTTAATGGACAGTGGTGGAAAAAGTACTCAATTGTCATACTTGAGTAAAAGTAAAGACACCTTAATAGAAAATGACTGAAGTAAAAGTCAAAAAGTCAAATATTAATTGAGTAAAAGTAAAAGTATTTGGTTTTAAATACACTTAAGTATCAAAAGTCAATGTAATTGGTAAAATATACTTAAGTATCAAAAGTGAAAGTAAAAGTATAAACCATTTCAAATTCCTTTTATTAAGCAAACCAGTTAGCACAATTTTTTCGTTTTTGTTTTTATTTTACAGATGGCCAGGGGCACACTCCAACACTCAGACATAATTTACAAACAAAGCATGTGTGTTTAGTAACTCTGTCAGATCAGCGGCAGTACGGATGATCAGGGGTGTTCTCTTGATAAATACGTGAATTGAACCATTTTCCTGTCCTACTGAGCATTCAAAATGTAACTACACAGTAAAATCACCAGTGTTAAATTCACTGTGTAAAAAAAAGTGATCAACTCCCATAGAGTTGTTTTAGCAACTGGCAGTGCCAAATGACCCCTGGAGTCAGTGCTGATAACTGGTGTTAATTGCTAAGGTGTACAATTTTACTCTATTGGTGTAGACTTTTACTCAGTAAGTGTAAACATCACAACCCCGCCCATAAATTCAGTTTCTGCGTTCAAATTTCCTCTTTTCTCGACATCATTGTTGGATCAACAAAATCCTAATGTGTTCCCCACAAAGGTGAGTTTTAAACAACTATTTCACTGATATTATTGAGCTATTTTTATACATGGTTGTCAGACTGCTGTGTAACATAAAAAGTCGAACAGTTTTGATTGTGTGTGCAGCTAATGTTAGAGTTATTTGCGTTTCACTTTTTGCAAGTCTTTGCTAGATAGATAGGTAGCATGCTAGCTAACTAGCGCGCCCCTGTCCTGTGCAGTTAGTCTGCTCCACGTGGTGGTTCCATGGGGCGCGTCTCATTTCACCACCAAGCTTTTTTCGCCTCATGCTAGTTTGTTCTCTTTATTTCGGCTGCTTACTATTTATTGAGGACTAATCTGATTAAGGTAAGTTGTTTATTTAGCCAAATTATAACTGCATTTTTGACTTGTGGGTGATGCTTAAAGATAAATATTGTGGCCATTGCATCGGCAGCTAGCTAGTCTAGCTAACTGCGTTTCCCACTCGCTTTATCACCAGTTGATTTTGGCGGGTCTTGTAAGGCTGCTCCTAGAACATAACCACATAATAGTGACTAGCTGGAATTCTGAGTGTATTTTACTGGACTAATTAGGCCGTCAATATTGCGGGACAGTGAATATGAGTTGAATAGTCTGTTTCCTGTAGTTTGGGACCTGCTTCAAGTAATATCAGACAAGTTGTGGTCATGATCCAATATTTTCATAATATACTTTGAAATTAGCAGTGCTAAGTAAAGGAGTGTTGGTGAAAATGTAGTCATCCTTATATAATATGTCATGATTGAAATACAAATGTAATGCTTTTTCATCCATGTTGGCCTTATCTCGTACCATTAACTGCTTTCAGACCTAGTCATGCTGATCAGGGTGAAATTCAATGGTGAACAAAAATATTTCAAGATCATTGACCTGACACTTGAAAACCTTTTGATTTGAGGTAAACTTTTAATTTGTGATTGTAAATAAATGCATTGTTTTCATACCAGTCAGTCTGATTACTCTTACCATTAAGATTGCAATTCTAATTGTAGGTTGTTGTTTTAATGTTTGTCACAGCTTTCCTGAAATATGAGATCCCACTTACTAGTTTATCAGAGGCAAAGCTGTGTGATGGGTCTGGAACTGAAGTTGATGGGGGATGTGTTTGAGGAGGTGGTGACACGGCCAGATCTTGGTGTTTTCAAGCTCACGCTGACCAATGATGCTAAAGGTTTGTGCTGGTTTTCAAGTCTTGGTTACTTGTGGCATAACTTTCAATATAACCATACATTTGACATGCCTGTATTGTCATCTTTGTGTATTTCAGAATCTTCCCTGATGAGTCCTGTCTGCCAGTTCTGTGATGGGTGGTTCAGACCATGAGTCAGTTGATAGAATCATTTTCAGCGAGGATGAAAGCCCCTCAAGAAAGCGTCAAATATCTGATGTTGAAGCAAAAAATTTACGTTTGTAAATCATTCTTTAATTCCCTTGGCATCAAATCGATTTTTCAGCGCTTCACTTTTTTACAGCTAATAGAGAGCATACTGAAAAAAAAGCCTGGTGGAGAGGTTGTCATCAAGGAATACTCCAAAACTAAAAGCCTGACTGACCACACCAGACGAAAGATGATCAACATTCTTGTTTTGGCGATGACGGAGACTCATGGGTAAGTTTAAAGGAAAGATTCATAATGAAAATTGTTGAGCATTACTTTCTCCCATATCTGCTGAATGTTAAAAATGACTTCTGTATCAGTATCTCAGTCACATAATTGGTTAGGCTACTGCTGAAAATCCACTGCTATTGGTAGAAGATTTATCTTGTATTAAACTCGATGGGCATGATACTGATTCAAAAATCACTCCTGATATTTAGCTGACTGGGGACCAGTGCTGCTTGTGGAGATTCTGATTGCCGTCTAAACATAACATTATATTTTTGTCAGGCCATCAACACCGCGCAGTGTGAGAGAAACGTTTGCACAAGGCATTGTCTCCTTGTTCCCATACCTGAAGGATCCCTACATCACAAATGGATATGTAAGCATACATTACAACTGCGTTTAATTTGTCTGGTACAGTATCTGAGCAAATGGGACTTGGTATTTGTTTTTTCTTTCAAGATTAGTAACCATGTTCATTTTCTTAAGGAACATTATTACAACCCTAATAGTGGAGAAGGGTACCTCTCGTATAGAATCAAAACCATTCAGAGGAATTTGGCTTCATCAGAGAAACGGCCCACTCAACTATACTCTCGAGTGCCAACTGCTGAGAGGGAGTCCAGTCCATCCACTTTGGCTACCCTGAGTGAAGACCAGTGCCGAGAGGCCATGAAATTGACCTTTGAGTACTGGAAGAAGATGACCCACGACCCAGGTAAATGCTCCACCATCCTAACCGAATTTCCACGCTTTCTGGATGTGAAGTGCTTGGTAAGACTTTTTAAATTAAAACAGTTTCAAGTTGTATAAATTGCATTTAAGCTCTAGATGCCAATTTAGGTTGGCCAGTAATAGTCGTTCAAATAATGTGTGGGCTGGTGATTTACTCAAACTCTGTTTTGGAGGTTAAAGTGGAATGTTTTTGTCTTATTTGTTTCAGATTGAATAGGATTTTATGCTGCTGTTTGGAGAGGGAACATCAGACAAGTTTTTGGAGAGGTGGCCAACTACATTCAAGCAAAAGATCATCATGCTAAGCAAGACCCGAAGCAAGGCCACTCAGGGAGCTGAACTTCAGGATCTGATCCAGATGGCAGAATCTGCAGTTGATGGGGGAGCTGACACGAATGCTGATGGTTAGATGATCATATAATTTATATTGCAAATAACTCTGAAATGTTAATGTCACTGATGGAATTTACCATTTTAATCAGGATCTCTTTGTTTAGGATGGGACGATGACCTTTCACCTATCCTTCTCCTGCTCCATTTGATTCCTCCTTCATCACAAGGCTGCAAAAGACCAGGCAAGATGTCTGCATCCCAAGCTGAACAGCATCTTGTGATATTCCAAAAGGTTTGTATTGGCATTCTTATTCTTGGACAGTGCTGCAGCCGTTATGATGAACTAATGATGGTGTTCGTTTTTGTTGTCTTCAGGCAGGAACTAGTATCCAGGAGCACCTTGATGTGATTGACCAGAGCCGCCAACCATATCGTCTTGCAGTCGTGACCAGGAAGAGCAGCATCCACGCTTACTTCTTCATCCTGGACAAGCGAGCATTCGATGAGCTTTTCAAGACTCACTTTGTTTTTGGTACGGCTTACAATACAATGCTGCGCAACATGTACACCTTCATACACACAACCGTATACAACATAGACATTGGGAAGGTTAAGGAGACTCCGAGGGTTGCTGAGCTCAGTATAACTTTGTTCTGTGGGGTTAACATGGAGTCAAGTGAATACTGTTTTTTTGTGTTTTAAAAATGTGGCTTTTTAAACTCCTGCACTAATGCTGATTAAGTTATAATGATATGTTTTGTTTGCCATGCTAGTCATGGAAGTACCAACTTGCTCGTGAGGCATCTCAAGTTAATGCATGGATTGTGCCCTGGTAGAACTCTTAGACTAAAATGTGGTCAAGCAGATTGTTGTCGTGTTTTTGGTACGTTTTCAGGCTTTAGGAAGCAGCTGAGCAGGGCACATTCCGGAGACTCAAATTTTGTTAAACACTAACTTGGATGCTAATACAGCCATTGATAGTGAGCCAAATAATGCTGATTTCCCTTCAAATTCTAGTTGTAACCATGTTGTACCAATATCTAACAAAAACACACTTGATACTTATTGCACAACTGCAGGCTGCAGGTGTAGGTCAGACGACTGTAAATAGTTTTGTATCTTCCATGGAAGAAGCAGTTCAAGAGATACAGGGTCAAGCTAAAGTGACCGCTCTTACATGTATATCTTCAAAAGACACAGAAACTGTCAGAAAAATCCTTTCACATTGTTGAATTCGGTATCAAAACGAAGTGCTTGTTTCATATAAAAATGGGGAACAGTTCAACCAGTTGAGAAAGTCCTTGGTGTTAGATTTGACAATAGAAGAAACAACACTACTGGAACTTATGATCAAATAGTCATAACTGATACATTTTCTTACGTTCCAATTCTCCAGACATTGCAGTCAATTTTGAAGAACCCAAACACAAGTGGCATGTTTAACTCGGGGCACAATTTTAAAGATGGAGTTTACTTTGATTTGGAAGATGGACTATATATGAAGAGACGTCCTCTCTTTTCTAAAGAGAAAAATGCATTGCAAATTCAACTCTTTTATGATGACTTTGAGACTGCTAATCCATTGGGATCAAAAAAGGGTATTCACAAGTTGGGAGGTATAAACTTTACTTTGAGAAATTTTACCCCAAAGTTGAATAACATTTTGGTAAATATTCACTCTTCCATATCCAGGACCTTAAAACTTATGGATTTGATTCCATTCTTGAGCCAATAGTAAGCAATTTGAAAGTGCTTGAGACTGAGGGGATTGAAGTTCCCTTCTTCAGTGGTCGTATACATGGCAGTATCGTCCAAGTAACTGGAGATAATCTTGGTATACATTGCCTGTTTGGTTTTGTGGAATCTTTTAGTGCTCGTTATTGTTGACGTTTTTGCCTCACTGAGAAAGTGGATTTTCAAACTGTGTTCTCTGAGGATGACCCAAGAGTGACTTTACGAACAAAACACATGCACTCAGACCATTGTCAAACTGTTCAGTCAAACCCAACACTACCTCATGTGTACGGTGTGAAGCATGCTTACTTATTGAACTCTCTGCAGTACTTCAATACTACAGACACATTTTCTGTTGATATAATGCATGACATTTTAGAAGGAGTTGCACAATTTGAGGTAAAACTTGTGTTACAGTAAGATGATAAATACTGGCAGCTACTTCTGTTACTACTACAAATTGTAAATATTGTGTTTTCTCCTATACTAACAGAGGGCATGACTATCTATCTGAAGCAGTTAATTGCTGAACATCATAGGCTTTTCAAGTATTTGTTTCCTGATAGAAATCTGTTTACCGAAACACCACTTCATGATACAATATCCTCGTTGTGTAAGGAATATTGGGCCCATTCTTCACTCGTGTATGCACTACAAGGCAAAACATAATTTCTTTAAAAAGCAATTGTAGAGTTTTAAGAATGTCACTATGACCTTAGCCAAGAAATACCAAAATTACATGGCATATAATTGGGAAACGTTCAGCCAGGATAGACTAGCTTCAGGTCCAGGAAAGATGTCAAGGCTCAATGACCTGAAAGAAGGCCATGAGATTGCTGCCAAGTTGAATGTCTCAGTGCACTCAAATGTTTTGTCAGTTAAATGGGTAAAGCACCATGGTATAGAATATCGTCTTGATTTGGTCATATGTGGTGAAGTAGCCATTAAAATGCCAGTATTTTACAAGATTTTTTATTGTTATTGCTATTGTTCTGAAAGAGGAAAATGTTGTTTTGGTTGGGTCAGCTCTTGAAACCTTATGTTTTGATGATCATTTGCATGCATTTACAGTTGTTTTGAAGCAAAGTCCACCATGCAAGGTATTTCATGTAAATGACATCATGTACCACAAACCTTTTACTTTGCTCATGTCATATGGAGCAAGGGATTTTCTTGACTACATTGTCCCCTACTGTCACTTGATAACAGTTTAAGCCAGGGCTGATACTTATGGTTAGGTTGTGAGAAACATATTTGAAAGTGCTTTTACAAAATATAATTCCCATTTACATGGGGGAAGAGTAAATAAATTAACACTGAAGAGTAAACACATTGTTACTCTAATAGGAGTCACTCTAGATCAACACTAGTGAGTGTCACTATAACACTCAGTGTTGATTACCTCTTTGTGTTACATTTTATCAACACCGGCCAATGTACTGCAGTGTTAACTTTTTGCACTTTCAGTGTTAAATCAACACTAGAAATGTAACACTTTGATCAGTGTGCTTTTTACTCTGTGTAGAGTGGGACCATATGTACTCACTGACAGTGTTAAATGTAACACTTCAGGTGTTGATTTAACACTTTCAAATTTACTGTGTAGTACTTTTAGGTGTCAGGGAACATGTATGGAGTAAAAAGTACATGATTTTCTTTAGGAATGTAGTGAAGTAAAAGTTGTCAAAAATAGTAGTACATATAAGTACAGATACCCCAAAAAACGACTTAAGTAGTACTTTAAAGTATTTTTACTTGATTTCTTTACACTACTGATAATGGAGGAAGCGAGGAAACCTTTCTTTTTTAACATCTGAACACAAAACATTCACCACACGATGTATCAAAGAAACAAATTAGTTAAAAATGAAAGAGAGCATGAAGGAAACCATAAAACGATCACATTTTGGCAAATGGAATGACTGTGCCAGTTAAACAAGCAAGTTCACCTCCCACACGGCGTCCATTGAGCCAACAAAGAAGAGAGGGGGAAGAAAACATGGATTGAGTGTGGATTGTTTATGGATCGGGGAAAAACACAGGCTGAGCAAAAACATGCATGCCTCCATCCGCTTCCATGATGCATTCAGATGCTCCCCGTGACTGACATGCACGTGCACATGCAAGTTCACACAGCATGTCTTTCTCTCCACACATTCTGATCCAACGCAGGGGACCTCTCTTCCCTTTCACATTTTTCATTGTCAGTTGGTTTAAAAATACATATATATTAAGTTTTGCCCTCTGGGGGAGCTTGCCCATTCTCCATCTACCCAGGGTGTACTTGTTACATTTTGGATGTTAAAAAATATGTAATGAAAAGAAGAAACCACGTGTTCAAGGGATGGCTTCCAAAAGGAGTCTTAACATTATGCAGTTAACCTCCTTATTGAATGTAATGATGCTTTCCCTCAACTTCCCCCTCAGCATCTTATATACTCTTAGAAAAAAGGATTCCAAAAGGGTTCTTCAACTATCCCTGTAGGAGAACCCTTTTGGTTCCAGGGAGAATTATTTTGGATTCCACATAGAACCCTCTGTGGAAAGGGTCTTACATGGAACCCAAAAGGGTTCTATCTGGAACCAAAAATGGGTCTTCAAAGGGGTCTCCTATATGGACAACAGAAGAACAATTTTAGGTTCAGATGGTTCCTTTAATTCTAAGAGTGTACAAGCACGACACATTCATTTTCATTAGTGGGCACTTAGCGGATCACTGCTCTGACACACCTGGGTCTCCTTACAGCCTGTTAGAGTCTATGGACAGCACTCTAACAATGCTGCCCTCATTCCTCAGGTGCTCTGGGAGAGGGAGAAAACAGTATATTTGACCTCTCAGCTTCCCTATCAAATCTAAAAATGTCAAGCAATCCTAAATGAAATGATAAAATATACACACTACAAATTCAAATTGGCTTTTTACCAAATTACCATATGACCACGTATTCACCCCGCACACTATAATTGACAGACAAACAAAACAAAACCAAGGCAAAGTCTTCTCGTGCTTTGTTGATTTAAAAAAATCTTTAGAGTCAATTTGGCATGAGGGTCTGCTATACAAATTGACAGAAAGTGGTGATGGGGGAAAAACATGCGACAAAAACACACAAACATTTCTTTCCACAGGGCCGGGGGTGAGATGGTGGGGCTTAAGCTGCACCCCTCTCTTCAAAATATATATCAATGAATTGGCGAGGGCACTAGAACAGTTTGCAGCACCTGGCCTCACCATACAAGAATTTGAAGTCAAATGTCTACTGTTTGCTGATGATCTGGTGCTTCTGTCCCCAACCAAGGAGGGCCAACAGCAGCACCTAGATCTTCTGCAGAGATACTGTCAGACCTGGGCAGTGTCAGTAAATTTCAGTAAGACAAAAAAATGGTGTTCCAAAAAGATCCAGTTGCCAGGGCCACAAATACAAATTCCATCTAGACGCCGTTGCCCTAGAGCACACAAAAACTATACATACCTCAGCCTAAACATCAGCGCCACAGGTACAGTTGAAGTCGGAAGTTTACATACACATTAGCCAAATTTTCACAATTCCTGACATTTAATCCTGGGAAAAATGTCCTGTTTTAGGTCAGTTAGGATCACCACTTTATTTTAAGAATGTGAAATGTCAGAATAATAGTAGAGAGAATTTATTTAAGCATTAATTTTTTTCATCACGTTCCCTGTGGGTCAGAAGTTTACATACACTCAATTAGTATTTGGTAGCATTGCCTTTAAATTGTTTAACTTGGGTCAAATGTTTCAGGTAGCCTTCCACAAGCTTCCCACAATAAGTTTTGCCCCATTCCTCCTGACAGAGCTGGTGTAACTGAGTCAGGTTTGTTTGCCTCCTTGCTCGCACACACTTTTTCAGTTCTGCCAACATATTTTCTATAGGATTGAGGTCAGGGCTTTGTGATGGCCACTCCAATACCTTGACTTTGTTGTCCTTAAGCAATTTTGCCACAACTTTGGAAGTATGCTTGGGGTCATTGTCCATTTGGAAGACCCATTTGCGACCAAGCTTTAACTTCCTGACTGATGTCTTGACATGTTGCTTCAATATATCCACATAATTTTCCTGCCTCATGACTCCATCTATTTTGTGAAGTGCACCAGTCCCTACTGCAGCAAAGCACCCCCACAACATGATGCTGCCACCCCGTGCTTCACGGTTGGGATGGTGTTCTTCAGCCTGCAAGCCTCCCCCTTTTTCCTCCAAACATAATGATGGTCATTATGGCCAAACAGTTCAATTTTTGTTTCATCAGACCAGAGGACATTTCTCCAAAAAGTACGATCTTTGTCCCCATGTGCCATTGCAAACCGTAGTCTGGATTTTCTATGGCGGTTTTGGAGCAGTGGCTTCTTCCTTGCTGAGCGGCCTTTCAGGTTATGTCGATATAGGACTCGTTTTATTGTGGATATAGAAACTTTTGTAGCTGTTTCCTCCAGCATCTTCACAAGGTCCTTTGCTGTTGTTCTGGGATTGATTTGCACTTTTCGCACCAAAGTATGTTCATCTCTAGGAGACAGAACGCGTCTCCTTCCTGAGCAGTATGACGGCTGCGTGGTTCTATGGTGTTTATACTTGCGTACTATTGTTTATACAGATGAACGTGGTACCTTCAGATGTTAGGAAATTCTCCCAAGGATGAACCAGACTTTTGGAGGTCTACAATTTTTTCTGAGGTCTTGGCTGATTTCTTTTGATTTTTCCATGATGTCAAGCAAAGAGGCGCTGAGTTTGAAAGTAGGCCTTGAAATACATCCACAGGTACACCTCCAATTGACTCAAATTATGTCAATTATTCTATCAGAAGCTTCTAAAGCCATGACATCATTTTCTGGAATTTCCCAAGCTGTTTAAAGGCACAGTCAACTTAGTGTATGTAAACTTCTGACCCTCTGGCATTGTGATACAGTGAATTATAAGTGAAATAATCTGTTTGTAAACAATTGTTGGAATAATTACTTGTGTCATGCACAAAGTAGATGTTCTAACCAACTTGCCAAAATTATAGTTTGTTAACAAGACATTTGTGGAGAGGTTGAAAAACGAGTTTTAATGACTCCAACCTAAGTGTATGTAAACTTCCCACTTCAACTGTATTACCCTCAGATTGCACAGACCCACAAATAATTTGAAAACGAATCCAATTTTGATAAGCTCCCATATCTATTGGGTGAATTACTACAGTGTGCCATCACAGCAGCAAGATGTGTGACCTGTTGCCACAAGAAAAGGGCAACCAGTGAAGAACAAACACCATTGTAAATAAACATAGGTTGTATGTGTATTTATTTTACTTTTTGTACTTTAACAATTTGCATATCATTACAACACTGTATATAGACATAATGACAGTGGAAATGTCTTTATTCTTTTGGAACTTTTGTGAGTGTAACGTTTACAGTAAAAAAAAATGTTTATTATCTATTTCACTTGCTTTGGCAATGTGAACATATGTTTCACATGCCAATAAAGCCCCTTAAATTGAATTGAGAGTGAGAGAGAGAAAGTCACAAAGCATGAAGATGATGTGCAGTGGTTTTGTCCGCTGTAGGCATTTCTCTTAGTTCATTTGTTTTAGTTGGTCATGGCGCTGCTGGGAGTCAGTGAGAATGAATTGACAGAAAGTTTGTTTATGTTTATTTTGACTTGTCCTGCCTCAGCCAAAATAAGTGCTCGTCCATTGCCACTTAGTGAGTATGTATCTGTGTGTGTCTGCGTGTGTGCGCGCGCACGAGAGAGGAAACAAGAATAAGAAAATGTAGGAAAATCAAATCAAATTGTATTTGTCACATGCGCCGAATAAAACAGGTTGGCAACTGGATCCTGGACTTCCTGACAGGTCGCCCCCAGGTGGTGAGGGTAGATAGCAACACATCTGCAACACATGATCCTGTTGAGAATCAGCGTGGCAGATGAGTTGTTGCCTACCTTTAACACCTGGTGCGGCCTGTCAGGAGGTCCAGGATTCAGGAAGTCCAGGAAATGCAGCCAACCAATGCATAAGGGGTTGTGATTAAGCCTTTATCCAATTATCATCAGTGTGTGTTCACATGAAAGGGCAGCATGTTGCCGTGCAGTTCACCCTCAGGAAAGCAAATTAACCTCCTGCTCAAGAAAACAATAGATAAGATGGCTTGATTTTAAAAAGCTATTTTCCTACAATCTGAGAAGAAAAGGTGTTTTATACTGTAGAACCCCAAGGAACCTTTTCTTCTGAGATGTACAGATATCACAACAATAAAAAAATCTGTTTCAACTGTAACATCTTTGTGCTTCTGTACAACTAGGGAAACGTGTCATTACTATATTAGGGCCGTGTCTCCCTGTTTAGCTGGTGTACTCTAATATCAGGGTTCAAGGGGCAGGGGGGAGCAAAGCAGCCGAAATAGAGGGTAAACTCACTGCCTTCCTGAAGACAAACAATGTATACGAAATGCTTCAGTCTGGTTTTAGACCCCATCATAGCACTGAGACTGCACTTGTGAAGGTGGTAAATGACCTTTTAATGGCGTCAGACCGAGGCTCTTCATCTGTCCTCGTGCTACTAGACCTTAGTGCTGCCTTTGATACCATCGATCATCACATTCTTTTGGAGAGATTGGAAACCCAAATTGGTCTACACGGACAAGTTCTGGCCTGGTTTAGATCTTATCTGTTGGAAAGATATCAGTTTGTCTCTGTGAATGGTTTGTCCTCTGACAAATCAACTGTACATTTCGGTGTTCCTCAAGGTTCCAATTTAGGACCACTATTGTTTTCACTATATATTTTACCTCTTGGGGATGTCATTCGAAAACATAATGTTAACTTTCACTGCTATGCGGATGACACACAGCTGTACATTTCAATGAAACATGGTGAAGCCCCAAAATTGCCCTCGCTAGAAGCCTGTGTTTCAGACATAAGGAAGTGGATGGCTGAAAACGTTCTACTTTTAAACTCGGACAAAACAGAGATGCTTGTTCTAGGTCCCAAGAAACAAAGAGATCTTCTGTTGAATCTGACAATTAATCTTGATGGTTGTAAAGTCGTCTCAAATAAAACTGTGAAGGACCTCGGTGTTACTCTGGACCCTGATCTCTCTTTTGACGAACATATCAAGACTGTTTCAAGGATAGCTTTTTTCCATCTACGTAACATTGCAAAAATCAGAAACTTTCTGTCCAAAAATGATGCAGAAAAATTTATCCATGCTTTTGTTACTTCTAGGCTAGACTACTGCAATGCTCTACTTTCCGGCTACCCGGATAAAGCACTAAATAAACTTCAGTGCTAAATACGGCTGCTAGAATCCTGACTAGAACCAAAAAATTTGATCATATTACTCCAGTGCTAGCTTCCCTACACTGGCTTCCTATTAAGGCAAGGGCTGATTTCAAGGTTTTACTGTTAACCTACAAAGCGTTACATGGGCTTGCTCCTACCTAGCTTTCCGAGTTGGTCCTGCCGTACATACCTACACGTACGCTACGGTCACAAGACGCAGGCCTCCTAATTGTCCCTAGAATTTCTAAGCAAACAGCTGGAGGCAGGGCTTTCTCCTGTTAGATCTCCATTTGTATGGAATGGTCTGCCTACCCATGTGAGAGACGCAGACTCGGTCTCAACCTTTAAGTCTTTACTGAAGACTCATCTCTTCAGTAGGTCATATGATTGAGTGTAGGAGTGTGAAGGTGAACGGAAAGGCTCTGGAGCAACGAACCGCCCTTGCTGTCTCTGCCTGGCTGGTTCCCCTCTCTCCACTGGGATTCTCTGCCTCTAACCCTATTACAGGGGCTGAGTCACTGGCTTACTGGTGCTCTTTCATGCCGTCCCTAGGAGGGGTGCGTCACTTGAGTGGGTTGAGTCACTGACGTGATCTTCCTGTCTGGGTTGACGCCCCCCCCCTTGGGTTGTGCCGTGGCGGAGATCTTTGTGGGCTATACTCGGCCTTGTCTGGGTCACTGGGTAGCTGCAGGAACAGGGTTGGAGAGCCCATGGCCTACAGAGTTCGTGCTGAATACCACCTGTCGAGTAGCGAGAGGCTGCAAGCTCCTCAAACAGTGGTTGATGCGTGGAGTGAAATAGGTGAAGTGTTATTATAAGCCCAGATATTTCTATATGCAATCCCGTGTGAAAGCAGAGTTTTGATGGTTTCCACTAAAAGGATGAGGATCCCAGCTGCTACTATATGTATTTCTCAGCTGCTAATATTAAGCAAATGCTCCACTATAAAACCGGAGTAGCCTTCCCAGCACAACCTGCTGGAAAGCGCCTCGATTCGCTATTTGAGTGAATACAGATGACATGTCTTTTCCCCCTGCCCCTGTTCCTGCACATTTGATAATGGGCCATTCTAAATCGGAACTAATTTTACATATTAGAAAAGACAATTAATGCCCATAAATGTTTGTATCATTCACAACTAAAGTTGCCAAATAACTCAAAATCTAGCATATAGAACCTGTTTCAAATGATCACTTTTACGCTCAACATAGCTACTTCATATTGGCACTCGCTCCTGAATGGAAAAAATATTCTTCATATTTTATTCAGCAAAGTTCAATTATATTCTTCTTACTATAAAATCATACATACTCTCAGAAAAAAAAGGTTCTGGATACAACAAAAAAGGGTTGTATTGCTTGCGTCATATATGGCACCCCTAAAGGTTCTATAAAAGAACCCTTTTGTAGGGTTTTTTGATTAGAACCCCAGAGGTTATTTTTCACTCTAGCAAAATTGGTTCGAAATAGAACCCTTGGGTTCCAGTCATTTGCATGACAAAACTCCATGACGAGCACAGCCCTAGTCACGGTTTGTCTTACTTACGTTCTCGCTTAGGCTCCCTCTGTCTGACCTAAAGCCTCTGTCTCAATTGGAATCTGAATCTGAGTTGTGCAAAGTCAGTGTAGTCTGTACAGGTGTTTAAGCTGGGAGTGGGGCTGAAAGGTGATGATGGGCTCACCTCTGAGAGGAAGAAGTGTTTTGAAAATTGAGACGCGTTTTGGAATCCAGAAAAATCACACATTTTGCAACTGTTTGTTCAACTGACGTTTCTCTGAAGTGCATGCTGTGCGTTAGACAGGTGCACAGATATATCATTATATTCACACTTGTAGTCGCATCATCAAACCAATTATTCAGTCTTTATTTGAACATCTTCCAACAACACTGCATGAACAATTTCGATAATTGCAGCAAATCTTTTTAACAGCATGGTTTGTTGGAATTTGGAGAGCTAGCATGGGCCCTCTGTGCTATGCACAATGCAGACCTGACACCTTCAGTACATGCAACGGTGAAGGCACTTAAACCATACAGATAACATCCCTGTCACAACAAACACAACAAAGGATGTTTCTTGCTACTGTAGTGACAAAACAACACCTACTGGGTGAACTGCCTTCAGAAAAACAGCTGGTTGAGTCTCATAAAATAAACACTATTTCACCAAAAACAAACTTTACACACACACTGGTGAAATGTCCCCACTAGTACAAATTTGCCTCCGGTCCCCATAAGGATAGTAAAACCAAAAGCGTGCAAACACACACATTAAGGCTGTCGAAGTGGAACTGAGTTAGTCACAGTGACTGTTTGGCATTGGTTTTTCCTACCCACCTGTATATCTGACCAATCAACACAATAGGCGGCTAACTTTACCTAGGCTAGGGGTTAAGATTATGGGTTAGATAACATGCTAGCTCAGTAGTAAAAGGGTTCAATTTAGGGTTAGAAGTTAGGTTAAAGGGTTAAAGTTATGGTTTGGCGAAGGGTTAGCTAACATGATAAAGAGTTGCAAAAGAGCTAAAAAGTAGTTGCAAAGTTAGTTAGCTAAATGTGTCCGTGATTAGATTCGAACACGTTTGCGTTACACTTTATCTGTGATTGAAATTCACTATTTAAAATAAATAAACATTTTTGTGTGCCTGTCACGAATTTCCAATAAGCAATTCATGCCTTTTTCACAATAATCTGTGATACTGGGTTGGGACAAGCCTCCTGAAAACTAGACAACTGATGATCTATAAAGGTTGACATACAAACAAAGATGCCCACAGATACAGATGTCAAGGTTTTTACACTTGGTTAAACGTGAGAATTTCGTGGGAAACTGGAAATATCATTTTGAGGTAGAACAAGGATAGACAATCATCTTTCCTTTCATCTGTAGAATTTGAACAATATCATCTGGAATTAAATCGTTCCTGACATGCAATAGGAGGACTGATGATTCCTGAATAAAGTGTCAACCGCAGTTCTATTTCACTATATACTGTATGTCCATTAATATGTGTAATAAAAATGTTGTATTTCCTCACTACGCGCAAATAAGATGGTTTCTGCATAGCTGATATCATCGGTAGAAATGGGCTACTACTGTACATTTCCTGGTTGTAAGCAAACCACAATATCTTGAATTCATAGCGATTTCAGGACGTGGAGGACCTCCCCATGGAGGTGTATGTGAAAAATATCAAAATGTCTGTTTGTAGCCAGCACTTTCAGCCAGAGGATTTTGAAACGGAACTGAAGTCTCAATTCACAGGGTCGCTATGTTGTCGAACGTTGAAAAGTGATGCTTTTCCATCGAATTTCCCTTCCCTTCAAATTTACTGAAAAAAATATGAACAGTTTTAAAGATTTTACTGAGTTACAGTTTATACAGTGCATTTAGAAAGTATTCACACCCCTTGATTATTTTTTTTACATTACAGCCTTATTTTAAAATTGATTTTATTTTTCCATCATCAATCTAGACACAATACCCTATAATGACAAAGCGAAAACAGGTTTTTACAATTGTATTACAAATATAAAACAGAAATACCTTATTTACATAAGTAAGACCCTTTGCTATGAGACTCGAAAATGATCTCAGGTGCATCCTGTTTCCATTGATCATCCTTGAGATGGTTCAAACACTTGGAGTCCACCTGTGGTAAATTAAATTGATTGTACATGATTTGGAAAGGCACACACGTCTATACAGTTGAAGTCGGAAGTTTACAGACATTTAGGTTGGTTGATTTTCAACCACTCCACAAATTTCTTGTTAACAAACTATAGTTTTGGCAAGTTGGTTAGGACATCTACTTTGTGCATGACACAAGTAATTTTTCCAACAATTGTTAACAGACAGATTATTTCACTTATAATTAACTGTATCACAATTCCAGTGGGTCAGAAGTTACATACAGCTTGGAAAATTCCAGAAAATGATGTCATGGCTTTAGACGCTTCTGGTAGGCTAATTGACATCATTTGAGACAATTGGAGGTGTACCTGTGGATGTATTTCAAGGCCTACCTTCAAACTCAGTGCCTCTTTGCTTGACACTATGGGAAAATCAAAAGAAATTAGCCAAGACCTCAGAAAAAAAATTGTAGACCTCCACAAGTCTGGATCATCCTTGGGAGCAATTTCCAAATGCCTGAAGCTACCACGTTCATCTGTACAAATAATAGTACGCAAGTATAAACACCATGAGACCACGCAGCCGTCATACCGCTCAGGAAGGAGACGTTCTGTCTCCTAGAGATGAACATACTTTGGTGCGAAATGTGCAAATCAATCCCAGAACAACAGCAAAGGACCTTGTGAAGATGTGGAGGAAACAGCTACAAAAGTATCTATTCCCACAGTAAAACGAGTCCTATATCGACATAACCTGAAAGGCCGCTCAGCAAGGAAGAAGCCACTGCTCCAAAACAGCGATAAAAAAGCCAGACTATGGTTTGCAACTGCACATGGGGACAAAGATCATACTTTTTGGAGAAATGTCCTCTGGTCTGATGAAACAAAAATGTAGCTGTTTGGCCATAATGACCATTGTTATATTTGGAGGAAAAGAGGTGTCTTGTAAACCGAAGAACATCATCCCAACCGTGAAGAATGGGGGTGGCAAGATCCTGTTGTGGAGGTGCTTTGCTGCAGGAGGGACTGGTGCACTTCCCAAAATAGATGGCATCATGAGGCAGGACAATTATGTGGATCAGCTCTGTCAGGAGGAATGGGCCAAAATTCACCCAACTTATTGTGGGAAGCTTGTGGAAGGCTACCTGAAATGTTTGATCCAAGTTAAACAATGTAAAGGCAATGCTACCAAATACTAATTGAGTGTATGTAAACTTCTGACCCACAGGGAATGTGATGAAAGAAATAAAAGCTGAAATGAATCATTCTCTCTACTATTATTCTGACATTTCACATTATTAAAATAAGTGGTGGTCCTAACTGACCTAAGACAGGGAATTGTTACTAGGATTAAATGTCAGGAGTTGTGAATAACTGAGTTTAAATGTATTTGGCTAAGGTGTATGTAAACTTCCGACTTGAACTGTATAAGGTCCCACAGTTGACAGTGCATGTCAGAGCAAAAACCCATCCATGAGATCAAAGTCCGTAGAGCTCCAAGACAGGATTGTCGAGGAACAGTTCTGGGAAAGGGTACCAAAACATTTCTGCAGCATTGAAGGTCCCCAAGAACACAGTGGCCTCCATCAATTTTTAATGGAAGAAGTTTGGAACCACCCAGACTCTTCCTAGAGCTGGCCGCCCGGTGCAAAATGAGCAATCGGGGAGAAGGGCCTTGGTCAGGGAGTTGACCAAGAACCCAATGGTCACTCTGACAGAGCTCCAGAGTTCCTCTGTGGAGATGGGAGAACCTTCCAGAAGGACAACCATCTATGCAGCACTCAAATCAGGCTTTTATGGTAGAGTGGCCAGACGGAAGCAACTCCTCAGTAAAAGGCACATGACCCGCTTGGAGTTTTCCAAATGGCACCTAAAGGACACACACCATGAGAAACAAGATTCTATGGTCTGATGAAACCAAGATTGAACTCTTTGGCCTGAATGCCAAGCGTAATGTCTGGAGGAAACCTGGCACCATCCCTACGGTGAAGTATGGTGTTGGCAGCATCATGATTTGGAGATGTTTTTCAGCGGCAGGGACTGGAAGACTAGTAAGGGTGAAGGCAAAGATGAACGGAGCAAAGTACAGAGAGATCCTTGATGAAAACCTGCTCCAGAGCGCTCAGGACCTCAGACTGGGGTGAAGGTTCACCTTCCAACAGGACAACAACCCTAAGCACACAGCCAATACAACACAGGAGTGGCTTCGGGACAAGTCTCTGAACGTCCTTGAGTGGCCCAGCCAGAGCCCGGACTTGATCCCGTTTGAACATCTCTGGAGAGAACTGAAAATAGCTGTGAAGCAACGCTCCCCATCCTACTTGACAGTGCTTGAGAGGATCTGCAGAGAAGAATGGGAGAAACTCCTCACATACAGGTGTGCCAAGCTTGTAACACCATATGCAAGAAAACTCGAGGCTGTAATCACTGCCAAAGGTGCTTCAACAAAGTACTGAGTAAAAGGTCTGAATAGTTATGTAGATGTGATTTTTTGTTATTTTTTTTTCAGTTGCAAAAACGTTTTTCTTTGTCGTGACTTTACTTTCATTAATCTGATGACTTATTTATTTAATCCATAAACTATGTTTAATTGTTATCCGATTAAAATAATAATGTAACAACAACTCATTTGGAATTTGGGGCACCACGGACGAGGTTGTTTAAAGAGTTACCATCTCCTGAATTAAGCTCTATGGTCTTTACCTATTATGTTGATAAACAGTCATCTTATTAATCATTACCTCTTATCATATCATTCTGAACGGCCGTAAACTCATGCATTTGCTAAAACCCCAGCCTTGCTCATTATTCAGTATTACACATGTTTTATTATTTATTTACTTACTAGCTAACTGATTAATTAAATAATAAACATACACCCTTTACATGAGACAAAGGTCTCTAGTGAACTGACAAAATATGACGCCTTGTTACAACATAGATGGAGTGGGAAAGGCACACTTATTGTCGAGACACATCAGAATTATTCTCACAGTAACGATAATCATATAGTTTGCACACAAACTGCCGCCTGTTTGGAATGAGAAATCGTGAATGTATTTACGTGTGTTTTATCTCTGTCGGAACCAAGCCTTCTTGTAAAGGGTTTGTTTGGGCCTTTCCGCGGCCCACTTGTACATGCTCTGATTGTCCACCAGAGGTCACAATGTCCTTCTTCTTAGTTGTCCGGTCTCCATGGGTGTTCATTCCTCAGGACAGCTACTTAGCTGCACCAGTGATTGTTTGAGAGGGGAGTTCTCCTCTCTTCATAGTCAAAGTTCCAAACCACTTTACACGCACAGCTGCAGACTGGCAGCTTGGATTAGCTAACAACATGCCAATGGAACACAGGAGTGATGGTTGCTGATAATGGGCCTCTGTACGCCTATGTAGATATTCCATTTTTTTTTATCAGCCGTTTCCAGCTACAATAGTCATTTACAACATTAACAATGTCTACACTGTATTTCTGATCAATTTGGTGTTATTTTAATCGACAAAAAATTGCTTTTCTTTAAAAAACAAGGACATTTCTATGTGACCCCACACTTTTGAACAGTAGTGTAGGTTTTAACGTTTTTGGGGGAGGAAGGGGGAGGCTTGGCATCCCAAGTGATTTTACCCATGCACCGCTACTAGATTCCATGGCACATGGTTTATGAACTGATACGCTGGATTCAAAACGTACCATTTTTCAATTAAAATTATTAACCAAAATTCTTGCAACCAATATAATGTTATATCGGTTGCAAGAATTATTGAAACATGTTCTTAGAACGTTATTTAATTACTTTCAAATAACATATAATTTCAGTTCTCAGAACGTTAATAAAACCTCCAAGGAAAACTCTCAGGGAACTATAGTAAAACGTTGTCAGAACCTCCCTGCAACTTAAAAATGTACATTCCCAGAAAAGGCAACATTTTCACTTCCGTATTCGGAACGTTTAAAAAACATTCAGTTTTACCTGTCACCAATCTTATGGCTTCGTTCCCAGAACCAATGGAAAAACAAACTTCCAACGTTCCAAATGTGCTAGCTGGGCAGCATGCTTGGCCAATTACAATTTAGAGCCGGACATGGACAGGTGCTGTTGCCGGGTAGACTCATTCATTGTTTAAATGTTCTCTCTCTCCGAGGGCCTTTTTCACCTTTTGAGTAAGGATATTAGTGATTTCATTACAGGTGCCGATTCACATTCTAGATTTTATACACTGTGGTGTTTCTAGAACATGTATTGTGTCATATGGGATAAATGAGGAGTATGAGGCAGGAGGGTGTTGGCTGTGTCAGTTGCTCTCTTGAATCGTGTCTCTTCTGTGTTACACCACATTCACTGTATACCTTGGAAATACATGTTATACTGTACATGTGCTATGAGCATAACCAGGTTTGTAAAACCATGCAGAAATGCTGATCTCGTTCCTTCATATTACTGAACATTAGCAAGAGGTGTAGAACAGTAATGTTGATATAATGTTAAGTTGGACCCCTGTAAGGATTCATCACTCTGATTTTTTAAGTACCAAACCCCTTCCTGTGACTTAATGTTATTTAATTACAGAGAACAAAAATGACAGAGCATTTCTCAACACTATTGCAATATCATTAAGATGGCGCAGGAGGGGATGGCTTTATGGTCTCTTAACCAACCGTACTATTTTGTTAGTTCTTTTGCATTGTTTGAAACTTATTTTGTACATACTGTTGCTACTACCCTCTCTTATGACCGAAAGAGCTTCTGGACATCAGAACAGCGATTACTCATCTTGAACTGGAAAAATCTTTTTTCTTTAATGAGTTGGACGAGAGGGATTTACTACAAACACCCGAACAGGCCCTTATCGCCGTCTTTCGCAGGAGAAAGAGACGGAGGTATCGTGGAAGGAGATTGGGATGCCTTGTGAGGATCCGGTCGACAAGTGGCTAATCTGCCTTTGCCATTGGTACTATTGGCCAAAGTACAATCGCTGGATAATAAAGTGGACCAACTACAAGCACGTGTATCCTACCAACGGGACATTAAAAACTGTATCTTATGTTTCACCGAGGCGTGGCTGAATGACGACATGAAAAACATACAGCTGGTGGGTTATACACTGTATCGGCAGGATAGAAGAGCAGCCTCTGGTAAGACAAGGGGTGCTGGACTATGTATATTTGTAAACAACAGCTGGTGCACGATATCTAAGGAAGTCTCAAGGTTTTGCTGCCTGAGGTAGTGTGGTCTACAGCTTATCATGAGATACTCTATCTACCTAGAGAGTGTTCATCTATATTCTTCGTAGCTGTCTATTTACCACCACAATCCGATGCTGGAACTAAGACCGCACTCAATGAGCTGTGTACGCCCATAAGCAAACTGGAAAACGTTCCTTCCGAGGCGGCGCTCCTAGTGGCCGGGGACTTTAATGCAGGGAAACTTAAATCTGTGTGACCAAATTTCTACCAGCATGTTAAATGTGCAACCAGAGGGAAAAAAACTGTAGACCACCTTTACATCCTCCATTTGACAAATCTGATCATAATTCTATCCTCCTGATTCCTGCTTAAAAGCAAAAACTAAAGCAGGAAGCACCAGTGACTCGGTCAATAAAAAAGTGGTCAGATGAAGCAAATGCTAAGCTACAGGACTGTTTTGCTAGCACAGACTGGAATATGTTCCAGGATTCTTCCGATGGCATTGAGGAGAACACCACATCAGTCACTGGCTTCATCAATAAGTGCATCGATGACGTCATTCCCACAGTGACCGTACGTACATACGCCAACCTGAAGCCATGGATTACAGGCAACATCCGCACTGAGCTAAATGGTAGAGATGCCGCTTTCAAGGAGCGGGACTCTAACCCGGAAGCTTATAAGAAATCCTGCTATCCCCCTGACGAACCATCAAACAGGCAAAGCATCAATACAGGACTAAGATTGAATTGTACTACACCGGCTCTGACACTTGTCGGATGTGGCAGGGCTTGCAAACTATTACAGACAACAAAGGGAAGCACAGCCGAGAGCTGCCCAGTGACACAAGCCTACCAGACGAGCTAAATTACTTCTATGCTCGCATCGAGGCAAGTAACACTGAAACATGCATGAGAGCTTCAGCTGTTCTGGACGACTGTATGATCACGCTCTCCGCTGTCGATGTGAGTAAGACCTTTAAACAGGTTAACATTCACAAGGCCTCAGGGCCAGATGGACAACCAGAACATGTACTCCGAGCATGCGCTGACCAAGTGGCAAGTATCTTCTCTGACGTTTTCAACCTCTCCCTGTCGGAGTCTGTAATACCAACATATATCAAGAAGGCCACCATAGTCCCTATCCCTAGAACACTAAGATAACCTGCCTAAATGACTACCGACCTGTAGCACTCACGTCTGTAGCCATGAAGTACTTTGAAAGGCTGGTCAGGGCTCACATAAACACCATTATCCCAGAAACCCTAGACCCACTCCAATTTGCATACCGCCCCAACAGATCCACAGATGATGCAGTCTCTATTGCACTCCACACTGCCCTTTCACACCTGGACAAAATTAACACCTACACAGTGGTTCTTCCCATAAAAGTTACGTCATGCTGCAGCATGCAAGAATTCTATGGCACGTTATTTAATTGTCAGCCATTGTTGCCAATAATGCTAGTTAGTTAGTGCTAGTTTGACCACCAGCGGGCATCTTTGAGAAGCATTTGACAGTCTTCAATATTGGCTGTATCAGAGAATTTAATTAAGAGCGTTGGGCCAGTAACCAAAAGTTTGCTGGTTCGAATCCCCGAACTGGCAAGGTGGAAAGTTCCGCCGTTTTGCCAGTTAAACTCCCCCCACCACCACCTCTCAGATTCAGAGGGGTTGGGTTAACTGCGAAGTACACATTTCATTTGAATGTTTAGTTGTGCAGGTATCCCCTTTCCCTTACACCTTGGATTTGGATGGTGAAAGTCGCCAATTCCTCTGGTCATTGACAGACTGCAGGCTATAGGCCAAAGTGTATGTTTGTATTTGTGGCTCAATGCTAAATACCAGCGGTAGGTTAAACCCCTAACCCTAGCTCCACCGCTAACCCTCAACAAAACCCTAGTTTTATGTCCACACAATGGCTCAACCCTAACCTTAACCCTAAGCCTAACCCTTCCCCACATGTGCCAGGTCTTGAATACAGTAGGACTCATGTCCTGGAGGCAATGTTTAGATTTCCTTTGTGTGTGTGATGTTCTAAAGTCCAGGTAAACTGTGGACAACTAGCCCTGACTGGAGGGGAAAAACGCTTCATGGAGTTTCATTGGAGTCTAATTAGAGTCAATATAAAAACAAGTGGGGAGAGGCTTAGTGAAGGGTAAACACACGAAAAACAAATACCTGGGCCTGTTCAGGAGGACACACCAGAGGAAAACATATTGCAATGAAAATCAGAGTCATGTTCATTAGGCATCCCACAGAAGAAAATGGATCGAAACAGGGTCGATGTCATGGAGCTGAATAATTCTATCAAAGTAAAATGAGTCACTGATTAAAACGGTTGATTAAAAAGCTATTGTAAATGCAGAATGGTTCTCCGTTATTTTGATTGTTTGGTTGTTGTAACCTCAGACCCCGCGCCAGAACAAATCAGTTGGATGGGATTTCCATAGACGGGCCCATTTTTTCACGGGACCTCCTATGTGTGTACACGCCTGCACGCATTGTTTAAATTGCTGTAATAGTAAAGACCATAGGCAACTCGTGAGTTTCAAGTTTGGGGAAGCTTGCAATTTATCCTACCATATTTATATACCATGGCTAAGGGCTGTTCTTTGCATGACACAACGCGGAGTGCCTGGGCACAGCCCTTATCCGTGGTATATTAGCCATATATCACAAACCCCTGAGGTGCCTTATTGCTATTATAAACTGGTTACCAACGGAATTTAGAGAAGTAAAAATACATGTTTTCTCATAACCATGGTAGACGGTCTGATATACCACGGCTGTCAGCCAATCAGCATTCAGGGCTCGACCCACCCAGTTTATAATTTCATTCAAATAATAACGTTTTCCTTTCTCAAAATCATGGTCACGTGCTTAATCATACAAATCGGAAGTCAAATTATAAACATCTAAAAGTTCAAATTAAACAATGCCGAGAGCACTAGCCACTGCCATATGGACACACTGTGATCCATTGGCGGCTAAAGAAATGAGCATATAGAACTCAGAGATAGCCTACAGGCCAATGCAGCAGTAGGCCTATAACTTCCATCGTCAACTAAGTAAAATACATACGCCTAAAGCCGACAAATAAAAACAGTAGAAAATATCCTGTTGAAAATTCTCTTTTTTTCAATCACATTTATCTCCCTTCTCCGCCTGTCTCCCTTCCTTTCCACCTGTCTTGACTTGAGCTATTGCTAGTGAAGTTCAACATTGTATCAAATTATCACAGGCTCCCGCCAGAAGTTGTCTCTAACGAACTTGCAACATTGTATCAACTAGCCTATTCTGGGCCCTCAAAAGTTTCCTGCGACAGTGAGCTCGGGACATAAAGCTATTTTTTTATGATGTTTCCACTGGATATATGGGATCATCAGATCATGATATTTTGCTCTTTCACACAGAGGCTTGTTGATTATCGAGGCCGGGAGTTCTGGAAAGATTTTTCAAATAGGCCTACTGACGAACTATCATTCACAATGGATGTTACAAAAGCAGACTTTGTTGACTTGTGTGAGGCGAATAAAAAATGTGTACGTGGTGAGTTAAGACAATCAGAAATAAGACATTGCCAAATGGGAACTCTCCTACATATGCATGCATTCTGGAGATGCACCATACCTTCGCCACACCCCTCCCCTTCTTCTTGATGCAACATCTTAAATTATACTCAAGACACATTATCTTCACACATATTATAGACACATTTTACTGACAGCCTCAACTCAATCAGCTAGTTTTGGTGAACGTAGCTAGCAGCGATCGTCATCTAGCTTTGTAGCAATGACAGCAATATGACATAGCTAACTACTTTGGACTATATGCACTAATGCACCATAGTACTTACCTTGAAAGGCAACTGTACATGACTGTTTACCTGCGTAAAATATTAGACGTATCTCAAGTTTACTTCCATAACAAATGGACTTTGCTTCTAGGCGTTACACAAATTAACGTCTGGACGGAAACAAAAGTGATCCTTCAATGCGCCTATCCTCCACGCAATCTCCAAAATACAACAGCCACAGGACAACTTTGTTTGGATGTCGTAAAGGACCAATCGCAGAAACTGAAGAGATATAGCTAGCTAACAACCTCCTTTTGCACGTGGAAAAAAACAGTGGACAGAGACTTGCTAGCTACGTTAGGTAGCTAGCTGGGATTTTCTACAAGGAATCTGCCTCGCGAAAAAGCTTCTCCCAAGCGTGACACCTACTCCCGTTGCACTGCTGCTTGGATTCCGCCTGGCGATCTTTTCACCGTCTGCCTTGGCCTGTCTCCCCCTGTCTGGTACAGGTACCCCTGCCTACTATTTATTCATTTTATCTCATACTTTTATAGCCTACTGGACTCATAGAGAGCTACTCTCTCAAGATATCTTGTTGGGGCGAGTGACTCTTTGAACTTACAAATGGCTAGCCATTCTTGTGGGCCGGCTAAGGAGTATTGGTGTCTCAGAGGGGTCTTTGGCCTGGTTTGCTAACTACCTCCCTCAAAGAGTGCAGTGTATAAAGTCAGAACATCTGCTGTCTCAGCCACTGCCTGTCACCAAGGGAGTATCCCAAGGCTCGATCCTAGGCCCCACGCTCTTCTCAATTTACATCAACAACATAGATCGGGTAGTAGGAAGCTCTCTCATCCATTTATATGCAGATGATACAGTTTTATACTCAGCTGGTCCCTCCACGGATTTTGTGTTTAATGCTTTACAACAAAGCATTCTTAGTGTCCAACAAACTTTCTCTAGGTAGTGGTAGTTAGCACACCAGGCCAAAGACCCCTCAGAGACACCAATACTTCTTAGTCGGCCCACAAGAATGAAATGGTCTACCATATCAAAAATAAAAATAGCAGCACAACATTGCTTAGAATCAAGGGCAATGGTGACATAATTTGGGACCTTTAAGGTTGCAGTGACACATCCATAACCTGAGCGGAAACTAGATTGCATACCAGAGAGAATATTTTAGACATCAAGAAAGCCAGTCAGTTGATTGTTGACAAGTTTTTCCCAATACTTTTGATACATTTGCAAAATAGAAATTTGCCTATAACAGTTAAGATCAGCTTGATCTCTCCCTTTAAATAAAGGACGCACCGTGGCTGCCTTCCAAGCAATGGGAACCTCCCCAGAGAGGAGAGACTAAGGTTAAAAAGGTGAGAGATAGGCTTGACGATGATAGGGGCTGTAACCTTAAAGAAGAAAGGGTCTAACGATCCTCTGTGGCTAAGTCATGCTCCCTGGGGAAGTATTTTTAATGGTATTATTTAGACAGCAGTAATTATATAATTTTGGCGAAACTTCAATTTACTTTCGGGAAATCCAGCATCCTTACAGTGCTCTGTGCACCTGCCAACTTTCCTTTCCAATTCCCAAGAGGCTGAAACCAGAGATATGTATATAATGACGAGATGCTCATGTCTCCACCCTAACAATAGAAGTCTTTGTCCCAAAGGCGGGAAGGCAGGTGACAAGCTTAGGTCTGCATATTATTCCCATGGAAATGCATTGGGCTTATACTGGACAGATGTTGGCGAGAGTGAGCCCTCTCGCTTCACCTCTTCCTCTCTGCTGAAACTATGTCACCGGAGAAAGCACCCGAGCGAGCGAAACAGCGCCCCTCTATATGTCGCCCATGTATCTGCTGTCTGGACAGAAATAGTATGACATGCCATACTATTTTGGTCCAGACAGCACCAGATACTGTACATTGTCAAACATACTGATACGGCCTGTGTCATGAAACTGTACCCTCCATCAGTCTTCGCTTGCTGCAACATTTCACTCATTCAGCAATACTCCCTCAATGGGCCAGAAGGTTATGTCACAATGTGGAACCTTAACTGGTCTGAGACTGACAGAGGCTAATGTGCCTTTGGCTTAGGCCATGTGGCTCTGCTGGTGCTGGTATTACAGTGCTTTAGCCACACCGTGGGAAGACTTCGGATAGTTTTATGAACCTCAGAAATAGCCTGCCCTGTGCTAACAGCATGTGGATTTGTAATTAAAAGAAAAGCTCATTCCCATGTAAGGGTTGTCTGTCGATTTTTTTTTACGGTATTACTGGTAAAAAATTATATCCACACGTACACACACAACCCATGACCCAGTTTTTAGTTGGGGAACAACACTTTTATTTAGATGTGGTGTAAGCTAGGACATTTTAATCTATTCTAGTGATTTCATTTGATAGGATTTGATTACAGATTCATATGCTTTTCTTTAACGTTGACAGCCGGTCAATCTATTCATAATCCATAATTCATAGATGTAAGTGTTGTTGTTGAAATGTCTCTTGGCAGAATAAACATGAACCTGGGGCATGTTAGTCATCCTAGTTTAGTGCTGTGTTTTCCCTACAATGTGACATAAAAAGTAAAAATGGATTGATACATTAATATGAGTGAACAATAATGTAATTTGTGACTCTTCATTTCTCCATACACTCATGAATAAATTCAGACATGGATTTTCAAACTGAACAGCGATAGCTATCCTCTACCATCTAGAGGACAGTAGAATATATTTCAGCAAAACATGTCCAGCAGCGGTATGTGGTACGTGCCTCTCACGCTTAGTGTGATTATTATTAGGCTACCCTTTTCACTCTGTGACACTGGACAATAATTTAACAACATTCCTCATTCCCCTATAGCATCATATTCTCCAGAGCAGCTGTGAAGGAAGTATATGTTGCCAGGATATGACAGACCAGATGTATGCTATATGTCGTGACCTTTGTGTTGTGTTATATCTGGGGGATAACTGCAAGATGGCTCAGAGAAAACAGCGGATCATGGTCTTCTGGCCTGATCACTGATCTAGTTTGAAAGCACATTAAGAAGTTACGACGTCAAGAATAATATGTATGTGGCTGTATGTGGAGATTATGTTTGTACGTGAAGAGCAACGGTGTGGTTATCCGGATATGAAAAGAGAGTATAGCAGAAGGGAGGAAAATCAGTTCTGTTAGGACAACGCATATTGAATGCTGCATGGAAATACAAGTTGCATATGTTGAGTGGAGAGTGGAGAGGTACAGTAGTAGTAGTCATTGTTCTAATCTCGACAGTCTTTTGGCACCATCTAGTGTTTCATTACTGCTACATTGCCTCGTGGATGAAATGAATGGCATTGCGCTGCAATGAATGCATCTTTATGGATTTCTTCACTCTCCTCTAGAAAACAACTCAACTGTACATCCTGGTTTTCTAAGCTGATATTGTTTAGATGTTTACATTAAAACCTATCAGTGCCATACAATTGTTTTTAATAAATAGTCCATGCTTTACTTTATCAATTATTTAGGTCAATGGTCATTAACAATAGATACAAATATTGATAAGTCCGGGGCCTTAGCGAGAACAAAAGCCCTGTTACAAAGCGGATAAAAACATTACACTTGGTACAAACATTCCTCAGGTTATATGAAAACATCTCAGAAGGGGTGCTCATTTCAAAATCAACCAGGAATTCAAAATGGTCACCAATGAAGAAGATAATAAATCCATAGTCACATTTAAAACATTTTACTAAGTAAAATTTTCAATAACAAAAAACAAGTAATAATACATCAAATGTATTCTTAAGTTCTGATTAGTGAAGAAAAACAAAAAGGACTCTGGTTCACGTGCCAGCATAACGGCATAATGCAGTGTATGACAATCCAACATCCTGGCATTGACACTTTTGGAAACAGAAGGGGTCACTTTTACAGCTACAGCACAGGAGTTCTCTACCAGCTTTGTCAATCTCTGGTAAGAGTTTCCTCAAAGGTGTCCAGGAATCAACTGTTTTAGCCCATCCAAGATTGAATGGTTTTCAGACTTGTTGACCAAATGCTTGTTTGATACACTGCTTGGTTTGCATGGTGCAGCAGTGCAGCGGTATGTTCTCCATTGAAAATTACCTCTTGGAGAAGAGATCCTTCTTCAGATCAGTGACACAATCTAGGCTGTTGTCATAGAGAACACAGGTGTATCTCTCAAGCAAAGTGAAAGTGGACGAATCCAGATCAAGGTATGAAATGGTTCAGCTGCCATCGAAACAAAGGCATTAGTCACCTCTGGAAATGACTTCCATGCTGTCTTTTTGCCCTTTCCGTGAAACCTTGAGGTTGTATAACAACTTGTGAATGCATAGAAGTGCACCCTTTAAAATATGAATTCATATATCCGAAAGATCATCTCTACCAAACGTGACGCTTTAATCCGCTGCATAAGTTTCATATCAAGGTGATATTACATCAATGGTATCATAATGTGACAGCCTATGGAAGAACCACCATCTCCAGTTTAAGGTCATATTCAGAGTAAATGACCCATGTTCTCAATAAATTAGCTATGGTGGCCATATTGCCCCAATTTTTGCAGTGGTGGAGGAAGTACTCAATTGTCATACTTGAGTAAAAGTAAAGATACCTTAATAGAAAATGACTTAGGTAAAAGTCACCCAGTAAATTACTACTTGAGTAAAAGGATCTGATTTTAAATGTACTTAAGTACAGTGGTGGAAAAAGTACTTAATTGTCATACTTGAGTAAAAGTAAATGCTATACATCAAATTCCTTCTATTAAACAAACTAAACGATACAATGTCCTTAATTATTTTTTAGACAGACATCATTTACAAATACAGAATTTGTGTGAGTCTGCCAGATTGGAGGCAATAAGGATGACAAATTGGTGCAGCTCAAGTCAACATGCAAAACACGCAATGCTCTCTCTATGGGCTGGCTGGCTAGCCAGCAAATATAGCTACACACAACAATATCAAAGTCAATATCAGCATGTGAAGTAGCTAGTTAGCCAACCTGGTCTCGGAGCATTTCGCATGATTCTGTACGTAAATCCGAGACACTCTGTTTGGTATGGTTACTTAACCCCTTTAGCTAAACATCTATCTAGGGCCTTAGCATCAAAAAGTGATGAAACCGTTACACAGCAGATAGACAATTTGGTAGAGATGCTCTTTGAGATGTATTACTTGATATTAGAAGGGGTGCCCAAAAATTAAGTGGTGTAAAGTACTTAATGGAAAGATTCACCCATTTTGAATGTTATATTGTTTTTGTGCATCTCTGAGAGATGTTCTATCGATTCCCGGCGTCATTTCATGCTTTCATGTGTATCTGAGCTATTGCCTTTCAAGCAGGCAGACATTTGGCTCGTATGGCGTAGTACTGTGATAAAGCTGCTCACCCTACACTGGAAGTTAATAGGGATACGACTTTTAGATTGCAAAAACGTATTTCGTACATGTCAGATTTCAAAACTGGCCACTGTCATAATGTGGGAGGTTGTCTTCTGTTGAATGAGCCATTGATCATATTTTTGCAATATACCTACATCAAGAAATGTGTAATTTAACAGAGGGTCCACCACATTTCTCCTATTTGTCTGCTTCTCCAGTCCAGGGTCCATTGCAGCTAACCCTTCCCCTAACCCTTTAACCTAAATTCGAAACTTAACCTTAACCTATATATATATATACTGCTCTGCTAACTAGATAGTCAGTGGCAAGCTAAAACCACGAAAGGGGACGGGAGACGTTAATCGATTGGCACGGGTCTCTGATCGCGCTGGTGAACGGTAGCTAACAATGTGGGCTAGAGATGATGTGTAGGAGCTTCCTGCAGGAGTTTTATAGTCTTGCTGAGGGTTTCTCTGTTGCTAATTAGCATTTTACATTTTGGAGAGTAAATTGAGGCAAATATATTGAAAAAAACTTGTCCGAGAGAGAATTACATGGCTATCAAAGTATCACGCCAGGGTAAGTCTACACAAAACACAGACCTTATATGAAGTATTTCTAATATCCCAGATGTAAAAATGAATTGGGAAACAACGATTGGAACCATTACCTGGTTTTACCGCTAGGTTTTATGGATATTATGACGTGTCTACTGTGCTGGACTATATGAAACGTTGGTACCATATAGAATGATAACGGCCTCTATTGGCCAAAAGGCAGTTTTAGCATGGGTAGATCCATTGAGGGCTTCCACCATGCTTCCGACATTTTAAAGTAGTCAACTGAGTGAAGATTCCTATGGGTTATAGCCTCAATGGCACTGCCCATTCTGTCACAGACACTATAATGGCCAGCCTGGTCTCATAGACTAGACTAAATCTGGGACACTCAAATTAATACATGTTACATTTGGTATGGCTACATAAAACAGCAGGTTACTTAAGCAGGGCTCGACATTAACACTTGTCCTCTTCCTCTGGGCAAGTAAAAAAAAAGTTGGACAAGCAGATTATTGGTTTAAGTTGTCCGAAGGGACAATAAAACAAAATCACGTAAAAATCACAATATCAAACAATTAGGCTACTCCAATCAGAATTGGATCAGAAATGGATCAAAGTGTCCCCCGGATACAATGTTTTGCTCACTGTCCTCCCAATCTCTGCAGAGCACATTGTAGTATAATTATTTTAGGCCTGCATTGAAAGGCTGGTAATGGCTCACATCAACACCATTATCCCAGAAACCCTAGACCCACGCCAATTTGCATACCGCCCAAACAGATCCACAGATGATGCAATCTCTAATGCACACCACACTGCCCTTTCCCACCTGGACAAAAGGAACACCTACGTGAGAATGCTATTCATTGACTACAGCTCAGTGTTCAACACCATAATACCCTCAAAGCTCATCACTAAGCTAAGGATCCTGGGAATAAACACCTCCCTCTGCAACTGGATCCTGGACTTCCTGACGGGAACAGCAACACATCTGCCACACTGATCCTCAACATTGGAGCCCCTCAGGGGTGCGTGCTCAGTCCCCTCCTGTACTCACGCACAACTGCGTGGCCAGGCACGACTCCAACACCATCATTAAGTTTGCAGACCACACAACAGTGGTAGGCCTGATCACCGACAACGACGAGACAGCCTATAGGGAGGAGGTCAGAGACCTGGCCGGGTGGTGCCAGAATAACAACCTATCCCTCAACGTAACCAAAACAAAGGAGATGATTGTGGACTACAGGAAAAGGAGGACCGAGCACGCCCCCATTCTCGTCGACGGGGCTGTAGTGGAGCAGGTTGAGAGCTTCAAGTTCCTTGGTGTCCACATCACCAACAAACTAGAATGGTCCAAACACACCAAGACAGTCGTGAAGAGGGCATGACAAAGCCTAAAGTTTGGCATGGGTCCTCAGATCCTCAAAAGGTTCTACAGCTGCAACATCGAGAGCATCCTGACTGGTTGCATCACTGCCCTGTACGGCAACTGCTCGGTCTCCGATCGAAAGGCACTATAGAGGGTAGAGGTCGACCGATTAATCGGAATGGCCGATTAATTAGGGCCGATTTCAAGTTTTCATAACAATTGGAAATCGGTAATTTTGGACGCTGATTTTGCCGTTTAAAAAATATATTTTTTTTACAACTTTATTTAACTAGGCAAGTCAGTTAAGAACACATTCTTATTTTCAATGACGGCCTAGGAACGGTGGGTTAACTGCCTTGTTCAGGGGCAGAACGACAGATTTTTACCTTGTCAGCTCAGGGATTCAATCTTGCAACCGGTTAACTAGTCCAACGCTCTAACCACCTGCTTCACGAGGAGCCCGCCTGTTACGCGAATGCAGTAAGAAGCCAAGGTAAGTTGCTAGCTAGCATTAAACTTAATCAATCATAATCACTAGTTATACCAACACATGGTTGATGATATTACTAGTTTATCTAGCGTGTCCTGCGTTGCATATCAAATCAAATCAAATCAAATTTTATTAGTCACATACACATGGTTAGCAGATGTTAATGCGAGTGTAGCGAAATGCTTGTGCTTCTAGTTCCGACAATGCAGTAATAACCAACAGTAATCTAACCTAACAATTCCACACTACTACCTTACACACACACACAAGTGTAAAGGGATAAAGAATATGTACATAAAGATATATGAATGAGTGGTGGTACAGAACGGCATGGCAGATGCAGTAGATGGTATAGAGTACGGTATATACATATGAGATGAGTACTGTAGGGTATGTAAACATAAAGTGGCATAGTTTAAAGTGGCTAGTGGTACATGTATTGCATAAAGATGGCAAGATGCAGTAGATGATATAGAGTACAGTATATATACATATGAGATGGGTAATGTAGGGTATGTAAACATTGTATTAAGTGGCATTGCTTAAAGTGGCTAGTGGTACATTTTTACATAATTTCCATCAATTCCCATTTTTAAAGTGGCTGGAGTTGGGTCAGTATGTTGGCAGCGGCCGCTAAATGTTAGTGGTGGCTGTTTAACAGTCTGATGGCCTTGAGATAGAAGCTGTTTTTCAGTCTCTCGGTCCCTGCTTTGATGCACCTGTACTGACCTCGCCTTCTGGATGATAGCGGGGTGAACAGGCAGTGGCTTGGGTGGTTGTTGTCCTTGATGATCTTTATGGCCTTCCTGTGACATCGGGTGGTGTAGGTGTCCTGGAGGGCAGGTAGTTTGCCCCTGGTGATGCGTTCTGCAGACCTCACTACCCTCTGGAGAGCCTTACGGTTGTGGGCGGAGCAGTTGCCGTACCAGGCGGTGATACAGCCCGACAGGATGCTCTCGATTGTGCATCTGTAGAAGTTTGTGAGTGCTTTTGGTGACAAGCCGAATTTCTTCAGCCTCCTGAGGTTGAAGAGGCGCTGCTGCGCCTTCTTCACAACGCTGTCTGTGTGGGTGGACCAGTTCAGTTTGTCCGTGATGTGTACACCGAGGAACTTAAAACTTTCCACCTTCTCCACTACTGACCCGTCGATGTGGATAGGGGGGTGCTCCCTCTGCTGTTTCCTGAAGTCCACAATCATCTCCTTTGTTTTGTTGACGTTGAGTATGAGGTTATTTTCCTGACACCACACTCCGAGGGCCCTCACCTCCTCCCTGTAGGCCGTCTCGTCGTTGTTGGTGATCAAGCCTACCACTGTAGTGTCATCCGCAAACTTGATGATTGAGTTGGAGGCGTGCATGGCCACGCAGTCGTGGGTGAACAGGGAGTACAGGAGAGGGCTCAGAACGCACCCTTGTGGGGCCCCAGTGTTGAGGATCAGCGGGGTGGAGATGTTGTTACCTACCCTCACCACCACCTTTTTCGCGAATGCAGTGCGCATTCGCGAAAAAGGACTGTCGTTGCTCCAACGTGTACCTAACCATAAACATCAATGCCATTCTTAAAATCAATACACAGAAGTATATATTTTCAAACCTGCATATTTAGCTAAAAGAAATCCAGGTTAGCAGGCAATATTAACCAGGTGAAATTGTGTCACTTCTCTTGCGTTCATTGCACGCAGAGTCAGGGTATATGCAACAGTTTGGGCCGCCTGGCTCATTGCGAACTAATTTGCCAGAATTTTACGTAATTATGACATAACATTGAAGGTTGTGCAATGTAACAGGAATATTTAGACTTGGGGATGCCACCCGTTAGATAAAATACGGAACGGTTCCGTATTTCACTTGAAAGAATAAATGTTTTGTTTTCAAGATGATAGTTTCCGGATTTGACCACATTAATGACCTAAGGCTCGTATTTCTGTGTGTTATTATGTTATAACTAAGTCTATGATTTGATAGAGCAGTCTGACTGAGCGATGGTGGGCACCAGCAGGCTCATAAGCATTCATTCAAACAGCACTTTTGTGCGTTTTGCCAGCAGCTCTGCTGTTTATGACTTCAAGCCTATCAACTCCCGAGATTAGGCTCGTGTAACCGATGTGAAATGGCTAGCTAGTTAGCGGGGTGCGCACTAATAGCGTTTCAAACGTCACTCGCTCTGAGACTTGGAGTGGTTGTTTCCCTTGCTCTGCATGGGTAACGCTGCTTCGAGAGTGGCTGTTGTCGTTGTGATCCTGGTTCGAGCCCAGGGAGGAGCGAGGAGAGGGACGGAAGCTATACTGTTACACTGGCAATACTAAAGTGCCTATAAGAACATCCAATAGTTAAAGGTATATGAAATACAAATGGTATAGAGAGAAATAGTCCTATAATTCCTATAATAACTACAACCTAAAACTTCTTACCTGGGAATATTGAAGACTCATGTTAAAAGGAACCACCAGCTTTCATATGTTCTGAGCAAGGAACTTAAACGTTACATGGCACATATTGCACTTCTACTTTCTTCTCCAAAACTTTGTTTTTGCATGATTTAGACCAAATTGAACATGTTTCATTATTTATTTGAGGCGAAATAGATTTTATTGATGTATTATATTAAGTTAAAATAAGTGTTCATTCAGTATTGTTGTAATTGTCAATATTACAAATACATTTTAAAAATCTGCCGATTAATCGGTATCGGCTTTTTTTGCCCTCTAATAATCGGTATCGGCGTTGAAAAATCATAAATCGGTCGACCACTAATAGAGGGTAGTGCGTACGGCCCAGTACATCACTGGGGCTAAGCTGCCTGCCATTCCAGGACCTCTACACCAGGCGGTGTCAGAGGAAGTCCCTAAAAATTGTCAAAGACCCCAGCCACTCTAGTCATAGACTCTTCTCTCTACTAGCGCATGGCAAGTGGTACCGGAGTGCCAAATCTAGGACAAAAAGGCTTCTCAACAGTTTTTACCCCCAAGCCATAAGACTCCTGACCAGGTAATCAAATGGGTACCCGGACTATTTGCATTGTGTGCCCCCCCCCTCACCCCGCCCCAACTCCTCTTTTACGCTGCTGCTACTCTCTGTTTATCATATATGCATAGTCACTTTAACTATACATTCATGTACATACTACCTCAATTAGCCCGACCAACCGGTGCCCCCGCACATTGGCTACCCGGGCAATCTGCATTGTGTCCCGCCACCCGCCAACCCCTCTTTTACACTACTGCTACTCTCTGTTTATCATATATGCATAGTCACTTGAACCATTCCATTCCAAGATGGCGTAGCAGACAGACGTCTTTGTCCTGTCGTGTCCCTTGTATATATCTTTTTACATCTTTTTCTTCGCATATCTTTTAAAAATATTTTCCTAAACCTCAACTTCTAAATACTCTCCTGCAACCCGCCTCACCCAATGTGGCGTGGATGTGCTTATTTCTAAAGTATTTCTATTTACTTCGGATCTGGAATCCCTCAACTGAAGCTAGCCAGCTAACTACCTACCAGCTATCAGTCAGCAAACCATTGCTAGCGGTCATCAGCTAACCTTTAGCTCTGAAAGCTAGTTCGAACAACGTGACTCAAACCAGAGCATAACGGACCTATTTCTCTCCATATCCCTGGATTCCTACCGCAAACTCTGAACATTTTCATCTGGATCTTCGCAACTAGCTAACCGCAATCCCGGGTGACCACTCCTGGCTAGCGTTTCCATCCCAATGCAAGCACCTATTAGCCTGAAGCTAGCCCGGCAAGGGCTCCTGTTCTACCACCGAAGCCCACTCCTTGGCTACAATATCCGGACCCCTTCTACTGCCTGTATGGGGCACGGAACCCCACCGATCCTCTACGACTGGAATACCGACATAATCTGCCCAAAGGATTCCAACAGGCCCCTCAGGCGCGACGCCCGCTGAAGGCCCATTCTGCTAACCTGCTAGGCCTGCTGGCTACCTAGAGCTACTTGGAACCCTACTAATTCCACGACTGGTCTATCGACGTCACCGCACAAAGAGGCAAAAACAGACTTACCTCCATCGCGACGTCCCCCAAAGGCTAACTTGCTAGCCCCGGTCTGCTAACTGCTAGCTTCCTTGCCCCGGTCTGCTAACTGCTAGCTTGCCTGCCCCGGTCTGCTAACTGCTAGCTTGCCTGCCCCGGTCTGCTAACTGCTAGCCCCTGTTAACGGCTTGCTTGCTAACCCGGTCTGCTAACTGCTAGCTTGCCAGCCCCGTTCTGCTAACTGCTAGCTTGTTTAGCCCCGGCCTACTAACTGTTAGCGTGTTAGCATCGGCCTACTAACTGTCTGAATCGCCGTGTCCCCAGTCAGCCCAACCCCTCACTGGACCCATATGTTCACTTGGCTATGCATGCCTCTCTCTAATATCAATATGCCTCGTCCATTACTGTCCTGGTTATTGATTACTGTCTTATTTCACTGTAGAGCCTCTAGCCCTGCTCAATATGCCTTAACCAACCATGTTGTTCCACCTCCTACATATGCGATGACATCACCTGGTTTAAATGTCTCTAGAGACTATATCTCTTTCATCATTACTCAATGCCTAGGTTTACCTCCAATGTACTCACATCCTACCTTACCTTTGTCTGTACACTATGCCTTGAATCTATGCTATCGTGCCCAGAAACCTGCTCCTTTTACTCTCTGTTCCCGAACGTGCTAGACGGCCAGTTCGTATAGAATTTAGCCGTACCCTTATCCTACTTCTCCTTTGTTCCTCTGGTGATGTAGAGGTTAATCCAGGTCCTGCAGTGCCAAGCTTCTGTAACCGTAAAAGCCTTGGTTTCATGCATGTTAACATTAGAAGCCTACTCCCTAAGTTTGTTTAATTCACTGCTTTAGCACACTCTGCCAACCCGGATGTCTTAGCCGTGTCTGAATTCTGGCTTAGGAAAACCACCAAAAACCCTGAAATCTCCATCGCTAACTATAATATTTTCCGCCAAGATAGAACTGCCAAAGGGGGCAGTGTTGCAATCTACTGCAAAAATAGCCTGCAGAGTTCTGTATTACTATCCAAGTCTATACCCAAACAATTCGAGCTTCTACTTCTAAAAATTCACCTTTCCAGAAACAAGTCTCTCGGTGTTGCCGCTTGCTATAGACCAGACCTCCCTCTGCCTCCAGCTGTGCCCTCGATACCACATGTGAATAGATTGCTCCCCATCTATCTTCTGAGCTCGTGCCACTAGGTGACCTAAACTGGGACATGCTTAACACCCCGGCCATCCTACAATCTAAGCTTGATGCCCTCAATCTCACACAAATTATCAATGAACCTACCAGGTACAACTCCAAATCTGTAAACACGGGCACCCTCATAGATGTCATCCTAACTAACTCGCCCTCCAAATACACCTCTGCTGTTTTCAATCAAGATCTCAGCGATCACTACCTCATTGCCTGCATCCGTAATGGGTCAGCGACCAAACGACCACCCCTCATCACTGTCAAACGCTCCCTAAAACACTTCAGCGAGCAGGCCTTTCTAATCGACCTGGCCGGGATATCCTGGAATGACATTGACCTCATCCCGTCAGTAGATGATGCCTGGTTATTCTTTAAAAGTGCCTTCCTCACCATCTTAAATAAGCATGCCCCATTCAAAAAATGTTGAACTAGGAATAGATATAGTCCTTGGTTCACTCCAGACCTGTCTGCCCTTGACCAGCACAAAAACATCCTGTGGCGTTCTGCATTAGCATCGAATAGCCCCTGTGATATTCAACTTTTCAGGGAAGTTAGGAACAAATATACACAGGCAGTTAGGAAAGCTAAGGCTAGCTTTTTCAAACAGAAATTTGCATCCTGTAGTACTAACTCAAAACATTTCTGGGACACTGTAACGTCCATGGAGAATTAGAGCACCTCCTCCCAGCTGCCCACTGCTCTGAGGCTAGGAAACACTGTCACCACCGATAAATCCACTATAATTGAGAATTTCAATAAGCATCTCTCTACGGCTGATCATGCTTTCCACCTGGCTACCCCTACCCCGGTCAACTGCCCGGCACCCTTCACAGCAACCCGCCAAAGCCCCCACCATTTCTCCTTCACCCAAATCCAGATAGCTGATGTTCTGAAAGAGCTGCAAAATCTGGACCCCTACAAATCAGCCGGGCTAGACAATCTGGACACTCTCTTTCTAAAATTATCTGCCGAAATTGTTGCAACCCCTATTACTAGCCTGTTCAACCTCTCTTTCGTATCGTCTGAGATTCCCAAAGATTGGAAAGCTGCCACGGTCATCCCCCTCTTCAAAGGGGGTGACACTCTAGACCCAAACTGCTACAGACCTATATCTATCCTACCCTGTCTTTCTAAGGTCTTCGAAAGCCAAGTCAACAAACAGATTACCGACCATTTCGAATCCCACCGTACCTTCTCCGCTATGCAATCTGGTTTCCGAGCTGGTCATGGGTGCACCTCAGCCACGCTCAAGGTCCTAAATGACATCATAACCGCCATCGATAAGAGACATTACTGTGCAGCCGTATTCATCGACCTGGCCAAGGCTTTCGACTCTGTCAATCACCACATTCTTATTGGCAGACTCGACAGCCTTGGTTTCTCAAATGATTGCCTCGCCTGGTTTACCAACTACTTCTCTGATAGAGTTAAGTGTGTCAAATCGGAGGGCCTGTTGTCCGGATCTCTTGCAGTCTCTATGGGGGTGCCACAGGGTTCAATCCTTGGGCCGACTCTCTTCTCTGTATACATCAATGATGTTGCTCTTGCTGCTGGTGATTCTCTGATACACCTCTACGCAGACGACACCATTCTGTATACTTCTGGCCCCTCTTTGGACACTGTGTTAACTAACCTCCAGACGAGCTTCAGTGCCATACAACTCTCCTTCCATGGCCTCCAACTGCTCTTAAACGCAAGTAAAACTAAATGCATGCTATTCAACCAATCACTTCCCGCACCTGCTCGCCCGTCCAGCATCACTACTCTGGACGGCTCTGACTTAGAATACGTGGACAACTACAAATACCTAGGTGTCTGGTTAGACTGTAAACTCTCCTTCCAGACTCACATTAAGCATCTTCAATCCAAAATTAAATCTAGAATCGGCTTCCTATATCGCAACAAAGCATCCTTGACTCATGCTGCCAAACATACCCTCGTAAAACTGACCATCCTACCGATGCTCGACTTCTGTGATGTCATCTATAAAATAGCCTCCAACACTCTACTCAACAAACTGGATGCAGTCTATCACAGTGCCATCTGTTTTGTCACCAATGCCCCATACACTACCCACAATTGCGACCTGTACGCTCTCGTTGGCTGGCCCTCGCTTCATACTCGTCGCCAAACCCACTGGCTACAGGTTATCTACAAGTCTCTGCTAGGTAAAGCCCCGCCTTATCTCAGCTCACTGGTCACCATAGCAGCACCCACTCGTAGCACGCGCTCCAGCAGGTATATCTCACTGGTCACCCCCAAAGCCAATTCCTCCGTTGGTCGTCTTTCCTTCCAGTTCTCTGCTGCCAATGAATGGAACGAACTGCAAAAATCTCTGAAGCTGGAGACTCATATCTCCCTCACTAGCTTTAAGCACCAGCTGTCAGAGCAGCTCACAGATCACTGCACCTGTACATAGCCCATCTGTAAACAGCCCATCTATCTACCTACCTCATCCCCATACAGTATTTATTTATTTATCTTGCTCCTTTGCACCCCAGTATCTCTACTTGCACATTCATCTTCTGCACATCTACCATTCCAGTGTTTAATTGCTATATTGTAATTACTTCTCCACCATGGCCTATTTATTGCCTTAACTCCCTTATCTTACCTCATTAGCACTCACTGTATATAGACTTTTTGTTTTCTTTTGTTCTACTGTATTATTGACTATGTTTTGTTTATTCCATGTGTAACTCTGTGTGGTTGTATGTGTCAAATTGCTATGCTTTAGCTTGGCCAGGTCGCAGTTGCAAATGAGAACTTGTTCTCAACTAGCCTACCTGGTTAAATAAAGGTGAAATAAAAAAATGTAAATAAAAAAAATATCTACATACTACCTCAATCGGCCCGACTAACTTAGAAATTGCACTGTTGGTTAGAGCCTGTAAGTAAGCATTTCACTGTAAGGTCTACACATGTTGTATTCCGCACACATGACAAATAACCATTGATTTGATTTGACAGGCACGAGCACTCTTTCAATCATGCAGTCGCAAGATGAGTTTTTGAGATCAAAGCGAGCCGCGTTTGCACATTTGTTGATAATAATTGCTAGTGAGTTATTTGACCAGTTATAGCCCATTTTTGGTTAGCAATGAAAATCCTGGAAAGTCATGGTGTGTGCATCACCTGCGTGTGTGCCAGTGGGATATTGCCAGATGAGAGAGAGACATTTTCGCAGCAGGTAAAATAATGATATACAACAGACTAAATAGATAGCTAATTAAAAAATGTGTGTAATTTGACTAGTTATCTCGCTTGTGTAACTATTTAGCTATTACCATGCATTAATGTAATTGTCCTGTCCGATGTCCTAAAATAACTTTGCACTGGCACTCGTGTATAACCACAAATGGCCAGCCAACACACAGTTGATGAAACCAATGCAGCATACTCCGATTGTAAAACCAACTCTCAAGTGCTCAAAACTGGCTAGGATTCTCCTCTATTCAATACTGGCCATGTAATTCTGACAAAGTAAAAAAATATTATTAGAATAGCCTAATTGGCCTCCCGGGTGGCGCAGTGGTCTAAGGCACTGCATCGCAGTGCTAGCTGTGCCACCAGAGACTCTGGGTTTGAACCCAGGCTCTGTCGCAGCCGGCCGCGACCGGGAGGTCCATGGGGCGACGTACAATTGGCCCAGCGTCGTCCGGGTTAGGGAGGGTTTGGCCGGTAGGGATATCCTTGTCTCATCGCGCACTAGCGACTACTGTGGCGGGCCGGGCGCAATGCACGCTGACCAGGTCACTAGGTGTATGGTGTTTCCTCCGACACATTGGTGCGGCTGGCTTCCGGGTTGGATGCACGCTGTGTTAAGAAGCAGTGCGGCTTGGTTGGGTTGTGTTTCGGAGGACGCATGGCTCTCGACCTTCGTCTCTCTCGAGCCCGTATGGGAGTTGTAGCGATGAGACAAGACAGTAACTACTAATAATTGGATACCACGAAATTGGGGAGAAAAAGGGGGTAAAAAAAAGATGAAAGAAGAATAGCCTAATTGACAAGTAACTCCTAAGCTGTCAAGATCTCCACTGAACACTGAATATTTTAACCTTACCCACTTTAGCAATTTGATCCCTGGTTCATTGAATGAGGGATTTTTTTTATAAAGACATCAAAAGTATTTGGCTGTAATTGTAATGTTGTAAGGTGGCCAACTCTCATTCTGGAGAGTCCACGGGAGCTACTGGGTGTGCAGGCTTTTGCTCCAGCCCTGCTCGAACACACCACATTGTAAAAGAAACTGGACCTTGATAAGCTAAATATGGTGTGTTTGAGCAGGGTTGGATAAAAATCCTGCACATCAAGTAGCTCTCTAGATGGAGGGTTGAAGGACCACATGTTTTATACAGTAGCCTATCAGTGCATTATTTTACCTTGTAGGGGGTTAGGTGCCTTGCTCAAGGCCACAATGGCAGGAGATATAATACATAGTATCAGAGACCAGCAGCCTTCCATTGTCAATACCAGTGATAATAATTAAGGATATTTTGTGAAGTGGTTCCTTGTATCATACAACACAATTTTCAGTCATCTTTTGGCCCATGGTATTACAGACCTTTTTTTGAATTGAGCTTTCAGACAAGTAAAAAATCTGTCCTACTTACAAGTGGCTAAAAAAAGTTAATGTCAAGCCCTGTTAAAGAAAAAATGAAAGGAGAGTTGTTGGTAACGTGACCGTTTTCGATTCTCATCATGGACAACTTTAGCATTTTAGCTAATTAGCAACTTTTCAACTACTTACTACGTTTTTAGCTACTTAGCATGTTAGCTAACCCTTTTAACTAACTCCTAACCTTAACCCTAACCCCAACCCTTAGCCTAGCTAACGTTGGCAACAACAAATTGGAATGCGTAACATATCATACGTTTTGAAATTCGTGACATATTGTAGGAATTGCATTTCGTAACATATCATATGAAATGGATGATGGACATCCAGAAATTGATACATACCATATGAAAAGTAACAGATATAAAGATTAGTTCTATCGATCTCTATGGTTGATATACGAGTTTATATTTCAGCTAACAACCGTTTCGGTTATTTCCGTTGGTCTTCGATTCTATTCGTAAACTGATACGTTTGCATCTGTTTCGGATATGTTCGGGAGCTTTCGGCATGGTCGGTAACGGTCGTTGTGTTCAAATCTTCAGAGCTACTTCTGGCCTGGATACTGAACTAAGAAAGGAACTGAAGAAAGAGGGAAACAAAAAACAGTGGACGAGAGAAGGAGCCTGACAACGGAATGACGGTGCTGCAGGAACCTGTTCAGGTAACGAAGCAGTTTGCTATACCAAGAAGAGAACTGTCACATGCAGGACAAGAGGAATGTATTGTGGCCTGCATGGTTACCTCCCTACCAGAAAGGTCCACTACTGCTACACCGAGGCCTGAGAATAAATGGTTTGGCCTAGCCAGCTAGCATTCTCCGAATAGTTGCTTCGTTGTTAAAATCGGTAAACTAGTGCCTGTTATTCATTATATACCACACAGGGGTACTCTTTTGAACGGCCACTGTCAGCCAGGTATACGAAATTAGATAGCGGTAGGTGCCAACTAACTAGGTGCTCAGTCATTAGCCATATTTAGCTAGCGACGTTAACTCGCTACTAGTTATGGAGCCTCAACGTTTGTTTTGAAATTATCTGGTTAATGTTAGTAATCTAGTTAGCTACTGGCAAACTAGACTAACATACCGTGCTAACCTTAGCTAATTAACGTTACTAACTTAGACTATGACAGTAAAGTGAGTTTTTCAGATAACATTATCTAAATTAACTACAGTTAGTTAGTTAGCTAAACATTACAGCTGATCATATTGATGATGGTTGACATTATTTCGATGTCATTCTCCCTGCAACATAACATTAGCTAACGCTAAAGTCGTTAAGCTAGCATCTAAGTTAACGTTAGCTAGTATGTCGACCAAGGTTTAAGTTATTTCAGGTTGTATTGTAAATGGGCATTTTGACAGCTGAATTGAAAATATTGAAAACCATTGGCTAGTTAGCTAACTACTCAGTGCTAGCTAGCTACATGGATAACTGCTGTCTGCATTGATAGCGTTTGTTGAACATTTGATGCAGCTATCTACTTGCCAGCTACCGTAACCTTAAACATCATCAGATCTGACATAGCCAAGTAACGTTACCTCAACTAACAGCCAAGTACCTCAATTTGAGTTGAGGTACTTAGCTAGAATTGCTAAGTTATCCTATGACCACAGATGTTGGTATTGAACGATGAAATAACGTTAGCTAAATGTTTGACACTTGCCACGAAAAACTGAAATTCGCATAAGCCCTAGACCAGTGAAACCCCCCCCAATTATTTAAAAAAATATATAGCATTGTCTGCCCGTCGAATGTAACTAGCTAATGGTTGTTTGCTGTGTCAACATTTCATAGCCATCTAGCTAACAGCCAGCCATACGATTGAATAGTTCGCTATAATACGCTGCAAGCTTTGTATTCAAATAATGTATTATCAACGCATGTGCTTATTGACTGATTAGGCCATTGATTATTAGTGAGTTGTAAAGCTTGCTGTCAGAGCCACCACCAGATCAGACAATCATAGTAGGCTGTGTGACAATATGTAGAGATGCAGATGTGTTTGTTTGTCTCCCTGTGTCTAGGCTGCTGTTTGGCATGCACTAAACCACTATGCCTACAGAGATGCCGTGTTCCTGGCCGAGAGACTATATGCTGAAGGTAATGAAATCTACCCCTCTTGTCTTAAGAAGATCATGTCCATGCTGCAGCACAGCTGAGCTCCTCCTCTTTCAGCTTAACATTACTGTGCAGACAACTGTACAGTTCCACCTGATTGCTTTAATCCACACATATAGTCCGGAAAGGTTTTGACATGATGGTGGCTTGTGGGGCCTGACTGACACATGCAAAACAGGTTTTAGAACAGATTGTCATTTGTTATAGAATAGCCTGTAGGCTGCTGTTGCTTTAATGTGGAACGCAAAAAACTGCAGTGCACTATTAGGCTATAGCGTAGACGTGAGTCGATCAAAATAACATGTCAAGTATGAAAATTGGTCACATGCCAAAAGGAATCTAATGCAAGTCTGAAAATGTCGGCGCCAAATTAATAACATTTATATTTATAACTCCTAGTCATCTGGGATTGTGCTTTTGGTGTTTGTGTGTGTGTCAGGGTATGTATCTGTATGTTAATTTAAGTGCAAATTATGCAAATGAATTATTTGGATGCATCTCTTATCCTCCTCACAGTGCATTCGGAGGAGGCCCTCTTTCTGTTAGCCACATGCTACTATCGTTCGGGAAAGGCCTACAAGGCATACCGCCTTCTCAAGGGGCACAGCTGCACAACACCACAATGCAAATACCTCCTCGCCAAGTGCTGTGTGGAACTGAGCAAGTAAGGATGTTATTTTGTGTCTGGTGTTTTAGGTCTCATAGCTATGACATTGTGCATGCTTTGAATCCAGAGTGTCTGCATAGCTCCCTTCCTCTTTGACACCTGTATGCTCACATCGGTGGTCCGGTCCTCTTCTCTTCCCAGGCTTGCAGAGGGAGAGCAGATCCTGACAGGGGGGGTCCTGAACAAACAGAAGAGCCAGGAGGACATCGTCACAGAGTTTGGAGACTCTGCCTGTTTCACATTGTCCCTATTGGGGCAAATCTATTGGTAGGATAACCATGTTCATTACTTCATTGTTGAACAATCGAAAGCATGTTCGGGGGAACGTTTTCAATTGAGAGTTGATTGCTTGTGTGCTAGCTATCTATAGCAATATCTAATGTTTTACTATGCAACTGAGTGATAGACGTTGCACCCTAGTGAAGAGGGTTGGGCGTAGCAGTGCCTTGATGTTTGTTTGTCGCGATGGACTTGTTTATTGTATCCTGAAGGAAACCTTGTTAATTCAGCTTCCCATGGTGTTGCTAATGAATTAAAGGGAGCAGAAATTGAGAATTGGAGAGAAGGCATGTCTGTGAATGATATTTGGATGTTACCTTGGTCAATTCAAATGGGCTATTTGAATGCAGGAAGGGGCTGTAGCAGCCTCCTAAGCAGAGGATGTCCTTTTCTACAGATATACTGTATTTAGAACATGATGTAAGCTCAGCCAGTGGGCTAGAATGTCCGAGCATTTAATTATCACTTAGTCATGAACATCATGTTACAATTTAGACATGCATGAACCACAATCAAAATGCTGTTGTCTCAATTTCTAAGGTTTAACCATATCAGAAATCAGACTCTAAACAACAACGTGGTATGCTGGTATATTTCACAATGATGTTGCATTATTACTGTGTGATGTCAGGAAAACCAATGTAGCGGTTAAGCAAAGGTAATTGGTCTGGTATCTAACATGTGTGACCGTAATACAACCATAAATGCCCAGCGAGTGGTTGCTTCCTCTTATAAATTAGATTTGAGGTACAGGAACAAGCTAATCCTGACAAAGATATTAGCTGGAATGTTCTGAATTAGATTAACGTAACCAGGCGCAATGTGTTTTGTTGTGTGATTGCACGTGCGTGCCTGTCACCCACATGCGTCACTCAATATCGAGAAGATAATTTTCTTCTTCCTTCTGTCTGTGCAGCAAAACGGATCGTCTGGCCAAAGGTTCTGAATGTTATCAGAAGAGCCTGAGTATGAATCCTTTCCTGTGGTCTCCGTTTGAGTCCCTCTGTCAGATCGGTGAGTCAGTCAATCAGCTGGGATGGGTGGGTGGTAGGGTAGTTAGTTATATAATGCATGTTAAGATGATAGAGTAGAATATGTATTTGCATTAACAATAGAGTTTGATTCACTCGTCATTGTAAGACAAAAATTAGAAACTTACACTGGTCCTAATCCCTAGCATGATGGCAGATCCAAATCGAATTCCCTGACCAGTGCTCAGGCTCAAATCCACTCTATTCCCTCCCCCTGCTCTTAAGCTGATTGTATTAACCTGTATCTTTGTTGTCAGGCGATCGTCCGGACCCAGAGCAGATCTTCAGACTGACGTCCCTGCAGTTCTTTAGCGGCGGGAGTGGAGCCCCTCCCCTGTTCCCTATCAGCCCTGCCCACACACCAAGCCACAACATGCCCCACCGCCAGGTGGACACAGTGCTCATGGAGACGCCCCAGGACACCTTAGTACGTCCCTTCGACTCTCCATCCCCCTGTCCATTTAAACCCAGTATTCCTGTTCATATTTTTCTAAGGCCAGGTTCGGCTCTCTTTACAATGATGGCTTGCATTGCATTGGTGCCAAGATGAAAGAGTGTTTGACCTGGTGTTTGGTTAGGGGTTGGGACTGTGGAAGAAGGTGATCTGTGAACACTAGGGGTGTAACAGTAAACTTATTCTTACTGAACTGTTTGGTACGGGGACCTCGGTTTGGTCTGCAATGTGAACCCAAATGTATATATATATATTTTTTATGTACACACACGTGTGTGTGTGTGTGTGTGTGTGTGTGTGTGTGTGTGTGTGTGTGTGTGTGTGTGTGTGTGTGTGTGTGTGTGGGTGTGTGTGTGTGTGTGTGTGTGTGTGTGTGTGTGTGTGTGTGTGTGTGTGTGCACACACACACACTACCGTTCAAAAGTTTGGGGTCACATAGAAATATCCTTGTTTTTGAAAGAAAAGCTTTTTTTTTTTCTCCATTTTAAAAGAACATAAATTGATCAGAAATACAGTGTAGACATTGTTAATGTTGTAAATTACTATTGTAGCTATATATATATATATATATATATATATATATATATATATATATATATATATATATATATATATATATATATATATATATATATAAAAAAAGGAATATCTACATAGGCATACAGAGGCCCATTATCAGCAACCATCACTCCTGTGTTTCGATGGCACGTTGTGTTAGCTAATCCAAGTTCATCTGGCAGCTTCATTAAATAGTACCCGCAAAACACCAGTCTCAATGTCAACAGTGAAGAGGCAATTCCGGGATACTGGCCTTCTAGGCAGAGTTCCTCTGTCCAGTGTCTGTGTTCTTTTGCTCATCTTAATCTTTTCTTTTTATTGGCCAGTCTAAGATATGGCTTTTTCTTTGAAACTCTACCTAGAATGCCAGCATCCCGGAATCACCTCTTCACTGTTGACATTGAGACTGGTGTTTTGCGGGTACTATTTAATGAAGCTGCCAGTTGAAGACTTGTGAGGCGTCTGTTTCTCAAACTAGACACTCTAATGTACTTGTCCTCTTGCTCAGTTGTGCACCGGGGCCTCCCACTCTTTCTATTCTGGTTAGAGCCAGTTTGCGCCGTTCTGTGAAGGGAGTAGTACACAACGTTGTACGAGATCTTCAGTTTCTTGCCAATTTCTCGCATGGAATAGCCTTCATTTCTCAGAACAAGAATAGACTGACGGGCTTCAGAAGAAAGTGTTTTGTTTCTAGCCATTTTGAGCCTGTAATCGAACCCAAAAATACTGACGCTCCAGATACTCAACTAGTCTAAAGAAGGCCAGTTTTATTGCTTCTTTAATCAGAACAACAGTTTTCAGCTGTGCTAACATAATTGCAAAAGGTTTTTCTAATGATCAATTACCCTTTTTAAAATGATAAACTTGGATTAGCTAACACAACGTGCCATTGGAACACAGGAGTGATGGATGCTGATAATGGGCCTTTGTACGCCAATGTAGATTTTCCATAAAAAATCTGCCGTTTCCAGCTACAATAGTCATTTACAACATTAACAATGTCTACACTGTATTGCTGATCAATTTTATGTTATTTTAATGGGGGAAAAATGTGCTTTTCTTTCAAAAACAAAAACATTTCTAAGTGACCCCAAACTTTTGAACGGTAATGTATATACACACACAGTACCATCCAAATTTGGACACCTACTCATTCAAGGATTTTTCTTTATTTTACTATTTTCTACATTGTAGAATAACAGTGAAGACAAACTATGAAATAACACATGTGTAATCAAGTAGTAATTAAACACATCTAAATATATTTGAGATTCTTCAATGTAGTGCCTTAGACCGCTGCGCCACTCGGGAGGCCCCAGGACCTCCAATTTTTGAGTGAACCTGAAAAACTAAATGAAACCAGGTAAAAAAAAATAATTGAAACAGATTTTATAGGGCCCTACATTATATGGCTCATGATCTATTCCTTGGTTCGTTTGACATCTTTTGCCAACACTAAAATTATCTACAGTAACGTTTGGCATTTAATTTTCCACTGTACCGAACCGTGACCCAAAAAACGCAATATGTACTGAACCGTGGGTTTGGTGAACCGTTACACCCCTAATGAACGCTTTATGATAAATAACACTTCACAAGCAAAGATCACAGTTCTTTCTAATAACCTGCCTATCCAAATGTGCAATGAAGAACTGACAACTGCTGTCTCGTTCCCTTTCCCTCCCCTGTAGGAATTAAACAGACTGAACCTGGAGTCTTCCAACTCAAAGTACTCGTCTCTGAACACAGACTCTCTGAACGTCATCTCCCCGGACACCGTAGGGCCTCTGGGTACAGGCGGCTCCCTGCTATCCAAACAAGTGCAGAACAAACCCAAGAGTGGGCGCAGTCTACTGGGGGGACCGGCAGCACTCAGCCCCCTAACGCCCAGGTACTGGTGGTCTCAACCCGTACACACAAATAAGATGTTTTTTCTCAGTAGTGGCTCTATTACATGTGTTGGGCTGTTTTATCATAAGTGGATTGACACAGGCACGCGTTATCTATCTGCTCATAAGTGTCGTCTGGCACTGTATTTTGAGTGTGGCGTGTATTCTCTGTGTGTTGAGGCACTCCCACATGTTTCCCACTGACTACTTTTACAGTGTCATTATGTAGGGTGTCCATCCACTCTGCCCAGAGTGGGTAAAAATGCACTTTGGTGATTCAATTTCACTTCCTTATGTTTATAAAATACATTTTACCAAGACAAATATGATTATTCATGTTCTAACAAATTTCGTAACCTAATACATCCGTTAATAAGCACTAAGCTTTGTTGACAGAGCGGTGCAGGTTTCTCATAACTTTTAAGGATTTAGCATTTTGTGGTTGTTGTCTTCAAAGTTGTTTCCGCGGGTCGCAAAAAGCTAAATTAGCATGACACGAGCTGAATTGAAATGTAAAAGGCTTTGAAGATAAAAGCTTGGTACACACTCAATGCTCCGTTGACATTTCACAGAGATACGTTTGTTTTTGTGAGAAATCTTTGAAGTAGAGCAGGAATTTCACATTAATACGAAAAGTTCCTACTAAAATATGGAAGCATTACATATGTCTCAAAATCGCTATCTATCTTACCTCTATATTGTTTAATGTCCTGCGCATTTTATAAGAAAGATGATGAGTTAAACGGTGAGCCTGTATTTACCTTATTAATTCTCGCACAGCATCCAGCCTAGCAGACGCAATGCTATTTTCCTGTATTTTGACCACTTCTTCTCTGGCCTCCATTGATTTAGTCATCCTACAAGGGTGAAAACTCTAACATTTGAATGGATTATGATAGAGACATGAGATTTGGAGCATTGGTTTTCTTCGAGGAGTATCTGCCCAATTGAATGTTATTTTGCCCAATTTAATGTTATTTTACCCATTGGTCAAAATATGCATTTTTAATTTGACACCCTACATTATAGAGGCATATGCATTGGCAATCTCCTCAGAACATTATTATATTGTCAGCGATCACTCCGCTTGTAATTTGTCCATGGCTTTGAAAATTGTAGTCAAGTAACATTATCTAGGTTATAATTTGATATTGTGCACCTGGCTGCAGTACATGCTGGTCTATCATTCATTCATTCATCCTCCAACTCCATTGTCCACTAGCCTGTAATTAGGGAGACTGTAATGATAACTGGCTTCAGAGGACGTCTTGATTACTGCTTTTCCTCTGTCCTCTACGACGGTTTTGTTCTGTGAGGGCTTTTCTACCTCCGTTAAAGGCTTCTCTGGTACTGCAACTGGATGTAAATGGCCTCCATGGGGACTTCTGCATGATAGGCTAAATTATACAGAGCTGAATAAGTCAACAATGTAGATGAGATATACTGAGAATCCATTTGAATGATCTTATTCCCAGTTTTGGAATATTGCCCCTGGAGCCCAGCCCAGGGGACCCCTTGTATCTGCAGAACTACTCTCACAGTGGCTCGGGGATGGAGCCACCCCCTTCCGGAGTCCCACCAAAGAAGGTACGCACGCGTCATCGCTATAATGAAGACAACACGCCAACCGCTATGTGGCTCTCCTATTTGGAGTGTTAATCGAAGAGCAACATACTGTGTGTAAAAATCGTTCTATGCACGCTGAATAGAAAACATTTCAACTTCAGAGGAGATTCCTTTAATTTCAGTAACGGATTGAACAATGGAGGTCAAAGATGTTTTGTTGGCCATTTTTTAAAAATGTATTTTAAATAGCTTTGTTCCCACTTTTCCCTCTTCAGTCTGTAGCAAGAATCAGCCAGCCGGGGACGAAGTCGGTGTTTGCACAGAGTGGCAACAGCAGGGAGATCATCCCTATCTCCTTCAACCAGACTCAGACCACTGCCCCCCCACAGACCAGGTATGTGCTCATTACAAGGCCCATATGGACCCATGTTTACAGTATGGAAATGCAGAGATATTGCCAAAAAAGACAGCTGTCCTCACAATACTTGTTTATTTTCAGTGAGAATTCATGCAGGGTGAAATTGTGTAAATGTTATGAAATTGTGATCCATACTTGTTTTGAGTCAAGTGTTGTGCTTTAAACTTGAAACACTGCAGCATTTTTGCTTGGTCAAAATGTCACTCATGGCGTTGGTGTGCTCTGTGCTAGTGGTTGTCTAAGTATGAAGACCTGATGACAATTGTTGTGCTCTGTTTGTCTGTGCCTACTGTAGTACTACGCCTCAAGTGCTGAGCCCCACAATCGCTGCTCCCCCCAACGTGCAGCCCAGACGGAGCTCCAGACTCTTCACCAGTGCCAGCTCTACTGCCAAGGTAACATAGCAGAGACTCAGAGTTTGAGTGGATTTTTCCTTTAAACATATACCCAAATATTGGAATTGAGATGGACAGTAAGATTTGTGGTGCATCTTTTGAACCAGGAAAACAAAAACATCAGTTTGCTCTCAAGTCTAGCATTTTAAGTAGTGTTATGATATTTATGAGCAGAGATTGCATTTTATATGTATTATTTTGTTCTATATAGAATAGAGGTTGGCTCAAAACAGACTGCCCGTCTGGGTTGTGCTGCTGAGATTCTTGGCAAAGATGTTATTTTTCCTCTTTTTCCTATTACCAAATATCAAAAGGGGGGGGGGGGGGGGCAGACATGGTTCTGATGTTAGCAGAGGTCTTTGAGATGCTAAACACAAACAAACATTACTCAACAGGAGAATAGCAAGAAGCTGAAAATGAAGTTCCCCACCAAAATCCCCAACCGGAAGACCAAGTCAAAAATGGGCAAGGGAGGCATCACCCCATCCAACCTGAACGAGAGCATTGAGATCCTCAAGCTGGACTCGTCCATGACAGACGGGAAAGTCAGTATGGGCTCTCCTCAGTTCCAGGCCTTCAGTCTGCAGAAGGCTGCTGCAGGTGAGCTGGGACACTGTTAGAATTAACTCTCACACTTTGACTTTCAGTCTTCTTTGCCTGACCATGTCAAGATGTTGAGGTGTAGGGATACACTGCCATTAAAAACAATGTCAAAGTAATGTAGTAGTTTTCTGACTTTTTTTATTAAGTTGCTGTTATAATTGTACTACATTTCTATAGTCTTATTAGCCGCCTTGTCATACAATGTCCTTACAAAGATGCCATCACAAGTCCTTATCTCCAAACCCCTCTTTTCCCTCTGTGTTCCAGATGGCCTGATGTCGCTGATGCGAGACATCGGCCGGGGGTACCTGGCCCTCTGCTCTTACAATTGTAAGGAGGCTATCAGCATCCTGAGCCAGCTGCCTTCCCATCACTACAACACAGGGTGGGTCCTGGGACAGATCGGCAGGGCCCACTTTGAGCTGGCCGAATACATGCAGGTAAGGGAGAGCCTTCTTTTGCTAGGTTCATCTTTCATACCTAAAACAGGGATTGTGGGCATCTGAAGCTAGATGTGCTCCTGTCCTTACTATATTTTCACAGGGTTAAGACTGTCAAATGGATGCAAAGAGTGGTCGATGGCTGTGTTATGGTGGCTTCTGCTACTTCTCAATGGCTCGATTTATAAACTTTTCTCACTATTTGCCTCCTGTCCCCTCCCTGCAGGCGGAGAGGATCTTCTCAGAGGTGCGGCGCATCGAGAGCTACCGGGTGGAGGGCATGGAGATTTACTCCACCACCCTTTGGCACTTGCAGAAGGACGTGGCCCTGTCGGCCCTGTCCAAAGACCTCACCGACATGGACAAGAATTCACCAGAGGTACATAGTTAACTAACACACTGGGACAAACAGTTGCATGTACCGTATCCACATGTCTAGTCCTGGGCTAAAAAGTATGTTCAATTGAGACTTTTCCATTGGGAAATGCTTACAAGTGATTCTGTCTTGGAGTATGGTTGCCTTAATTTAAAAGATCCATATTTTTGCTCCTTCCGCTCCTCTTCTATTCCTTCCCTCCTCCCCAACTCTCTCTCTCTTTGTCCCCTTAGGCATGGTGCGTGGCTGGTAACTGTTTCAGTCTGCAGAGGGAGCATGACATAGCCATTAAGTTCTTCCAGCGTGCCATCCAGGTGAACCCGGGCTTTGCCTACGCCTACACGCTGCTAGGCCATGAGTTTGTCCTCACAGAGGAGCTGGAGAAGGCTCTGGCCTGCTTCCGTAACGCCATCAGAGTCAACACACGCCACTACAATGCCTGGTGAGTTAGTGCACAACCTTGGAGTGATAGTGGATGTGACAAAATCTGAATTACAATCGTAATAGATGTGAAAATGCTCTATTATGGTTGAGAATGAAACGACTGAACAAATGAACAACGACACAGCACAGCAAGTAATTGAAAGAAATAGGTTTTGATTAGGTTTTACTGGTAATTGGGACATGCGTAAATACCAACAAAATAACTTTTTGGTCTGTGTGTTTCAACTAACTTAAAATGCTTAAAAGGCCGCTAAAATTGTAAATGTCGGTGTCGTTTTTTTTGGCACGGAAAATATCGGATATCTGTATTGGCCAAAAATGTCATATCGGTGCATCCCTATAATTCACCAATACATTTCTTGGTAATCCAAAAAATATCAGGTTTTAAAATCACAGCTGGCCTTTTCCATTGTTTGCTGCCTCCATTCGGGATGCATTGTTTCAGTTTCAATGACTCAATATAAAAACGGATGAATGTAACTAAGGTTGGGAATGTCAATACAATCAAACTAGCAAGGGAATGATCACAAGTCCGTCATAACGTGGCTAATAGGCTAGGATATCTATTTATGTAGCAAGCTAAAAACATGGAGCCTAATGTTTGCTAGCTAGCTAGCTTGCAGGATGTCATGCCATTGGAGGAGTGAGTGACTCCCCCCCCCCTCATATCGTTTTTTGGTGGCTATACAAAGCTAGAGATGCAGGTGTCATTTGGTTAGCTAGCAAGAACTTGAACGACTGTTATACAGTTAGCATATCTCTTGCATTCGCAAATTCACTCTGGCTATCTACTCTGATTTCAGAGCACTCTCGTCTGAGTGTGCCAGAGCGCAGAATAACTGATGAATTTACGAACGCACAACACCTACTGAATATGACCGGTGTCAGTAAACATAGGCAAAAAAAAATTATAGTTAGTCAAGAATGCTCTAGATTACATGTAACCAGCTTTTCTACATCAAGTAAAATGGTCAGAGTGAGGTGTTCTCACATTTGTGTCTGGAAGTAGCTAGTTAGCAAACTAGCCAACTTTAGCCAGTTAGCTTAGGTGCTTGGTTGGGACAAGCATGCATTGGCAGGCAAGCTGCAGAAGGATGAGGCTATAATTCCCCATTGTTTAGCTGAAAACGTTTGAGAGTGTTTATCTAATGTTCCTTCGTTAGATTTTATCTCCTCTTGCTCTGGCTAGCATTAGTTGTTGGTCTTGTTGATGTGCATAACTGAGTGAGAGAGCCTACCTTTTCATGGTTGTTTGATCAATAGAAATGTAAAGTTCCCAAATGTAAGAGGACTCCCGTGTCGTTAACATATTTGCAGAAATCCATTTGCGTGTATTTTGTGGCTTTTGGCGAATGAGTTGCGCTGTTACAACTTCCTGTAAACACAGTCCAGTTCAAAGTGAATGATTGCCGGCCCATGTAGCAAATGGCATGTTTACATAAAGGTCTACTGTAGCTCTGATTGGCTATAGCGCACCAGTCTGTGTAGACTCCGGGTCCTGGACAAACATGTTTTTATTAATTTTTATTAACTGCAGGAACTATTAATTGTCCAAATGCACGGCCGCTTTCCCACTTTATATTGCTATAGAATTTACACAAATGCCTTAGTATACGTAATTCCCAAACATTCTAAGAATTTATGAAACGTGAAAATGACCAGTGGTTGCTTGTCAGAATTTAAGTGTCATTCTTCCTAGTGTGTATATGAACAGATTTGTATACGATTTTATGTTGCTAAAATGCTGTCAGTTTCACTTTAAATGCAACACTGTTTCTCACAAGTTATTTTCAAAGAGTTGGCTAACAGCAAGCGTGCTACAATAAAACTTATTGTTGAAAGTTATTCTTGAAAAAGGAGAATCTAACAAATTAGCAACAACATCCTCCTTGATAACACCTGCTGCAGCCGCTGCAAACTAGCCGACAACAAAAGCTAGCTAGCTAGACCGTGGGAAACCTACTGCTCGCTATTGCGCAGTGACCTGTCGGCCTTCAAAAGTGCAGAAATGTCCATGTTTTTGTAAAAAACGGTCCCACTCATTAAGTCAATGTGATTGGTTGATTTCATTGTCACTCCAAAATTTTGCCCTATTACAGTTGAAAAGCAGAAGCCTTTTTCTAGCTTCTGATGGCCTAGCCAATGGCTGACTTAGCTAGGTATATTTATCTCCCCAGAGACCAGCAAAGAAATCCTGATTGGATAATTTTTTTCTCTGCAGCGTTAACCCTTTTCAGTTTTTGTTGAAAAGAAGAGATTAAATCAAACTACATTGAAAATAATAGAATTAGCATTATTATAATCATAATTTTATAAAACCTTAGCCTATAGAAGGCCTATTGTTCCCCACTGTGTTTGGGTTAGGAATAATTCGTAGATTGGCTCTCTTTTCCCCCAGTATGCATTTTTTCACTATTCTGAATATCTAAAGAATCCATATGTTCTGAAATATGAACATAGAAATACTGGACATTTTGAACACTTATGGTGGGGATTTGACAAAATTACCGTCATGGTCTTGAATTGGACTCACATTTTTCTGGTCTTGACTATGTCTCGGTCCCTTTGTCCCCCTCCCGGTCTCGACTCGGTCTCGCCCCCCCACCTTTCGGTCTTGGTCTTGAATCGGTCTCGCTTGAGGTGTTCTCGAACACAGCACTGTATTACCTTAATGCAGATTAATAATCTGAAGTCTTAGTAAAGAATTAAAGCTAAAACGTCTTATTTTGATGTTAGTGAATAATTCAGGATTATGGGAGACACTTGTTATCTCACCTCTCTCTCTCCTCTCTCCGTCTCTCTTTCTATCCCTCCATCTCCAGGTATGGCTTGGGGATGATTTACTATAAGCAGGAGAAGTTCAACCTGGCAGAGATTCACTTCAAGAAGGCACTTAGCATCAACCCTCAGAGCTCTGTGCTCCTCTGCCACATCGGAGTGGTGAGTGGCCCGCTACACTCAGTCTCTTTCAGCTCACTTAGTCTGTCAGGGCACTTCAAGACATTGCATGCTGATTAATTTTTTTTTTTTTTTAACCATCTTTATGTTTTAGAAAAACACTTTATAAATCATATGTATTATTATTACTATTTTCAAAGCCTGTAGTATTTTACATTTGGTACTTGAGTCCTTTCTCCAATGTTCTTTATGGCACACTAACTAACGTGCTCCATGTTTCCTGTTGTTTCCACACAGGTTCAGCATGCACTGAAGAAGTCTGACCATGCTTTAGAAACCCTGAATAGAGCGATCAACATAGACCCCAAGAACCCTCTATGCAAATTTCACAGGGCCTCCATCCTCTTCGCTAATGAAAAGTACAAGGTAGGTCCATATTGCATTTCACAAGTGAACACTGGCTAACCTACTTTTCAGCACAATTCCTCTTCCGTATTAATATTATCATTGTTCACTGTATTTTCTATTGGTTAAGTCTAAGCAAACAGTTTTTTGTGTTCCCTTTTCAGGCGGCTCTTCAAGAGCTTGAAGAGCTGAAACAAATAGTGCCCAAAGAGTCCCTTGTTTACTTTTTAATAGGAAAGGTAAGCAAATGTAAACTTTTATTTTCTTTGTGGGGATTATGAGGAAAGGAGCTGACCATAAGTGAAGAATTTACTGTCACTTTGATATTAATAGACCACTTTACACTTGCCTCTCAAATCTCATATAGTCTGACTTTGTACAATGGACTAAATAGCTATGAGATGTTTGACATCAAATTTTATTCGTCACATGCGCCGAATATAACAGGTGTAGTGTAGACCTTACTGTGAAATGCTTACTTACGAGCCCTTAACCAACAATGCAGAGTTTTTAAAAAGTAAGAAACATTTGCTAAATAAACTAAAGGAGAAATAGTAACCCAATAAAATAACAATAATGAGGCTATATACAAAGGGTACTGGTACCGAGTCAATGTGCAGGGGTATGGGTAAGTTGAGGTAATTGTGGCAATATGTAAATGTAGGTAGGGGTTTAGTGACATATTTCCTAGTTTACGAATGTATTCGTATGGATGGTGTGTCCTGCTCTAATATGCTTTCTTCCCTATTGCTCCCCTCAGGTGTATAAGAAGCTGGGCCAGACCCACTTGGCATTGATGAATTTCTCCTGGGCCATGGACCTGGATCCCAAAGGAGCCAACAATCAGATCAAAGAGGCCATAGACAAGAGGTACCTCCCTGACGACGAGGAGCCTGTCACTGAGGACTACCCCTATGACTCAGGTACAACCATTGTGACTGCCATGACCGACTGACACATGGCTATGACCATTTAGTTCCCTGTTAATGATGGCAATGGCCTGTACATTTGTTATGAGTTGCATCATTTATGCAAATGCAAAATATTTGACAGCCTTAAAATTAAACATTGAGTACTAGTAGTAAATAATTGAGTCAATATACGTCCGTATTTGAATAGTATATGTGAAACATTCCAGAAAGGTGTAGCCAAGTGGCCTACCACCAAAGTACATATCTTAGGGCGAAAATGCCAATATGGTCAGGTTTCTCTGTCTGTCTATGTTACTTTAAGAAGGAAGCTGAAAAATGTCAGTGTCAGGAGCCATGCTTTGACCTCTAACCTCCACCTTGTCCCCAGCAGCTGAGGTGGAGGAGTCGCAGGAGAGCAGTATGACCGACGCAGACGACACACAGCTCCACACCGCCGAGAGCGACGAGGTCCTGTAACTCCCCTGACCCTATCCCTCCACCCCGACCCCTCTTTTGGACTTAAAAACCATGCCAACCTGGAGCCAACCTCTAGACTCCAGTATTAAAGAGGAAGAGGAAAAAAAGGAAAAGAAGGAAAACAAACTGCTGCTAATACAGTACCTCCGATTTATTTTCATCATCTGCTATTTCTTGGTTTTGTTTTCTTCTACCCCTACACACACCACTACCACCACCATCCTCGTCCTTCTCCTGTCATGCCTTAGTCCTCACTGGCTTATCGTTCTCGTCGGCTCCCATGCAGCCATGTGTGGACGTATTTTTTTATTTTCGTTTCTGGTTTCTTTTTCCTAGAATACCTCATCAGCACCACATCGCCCCATCAGTGCTGATTTTGAATGTCCTGCCCCTCATCATTGAAAGACATCACTTTCGCTTCTTTTAGGTTTGGAGCGCTGCGCTCATGCCCACGGAAGAAAAATAAACAACAAACATTCATGGAAGTTCCTGTCTTAATGTTTAGGTTTTTTTATGTTATTTTTATCAGCTTTACTCTGAATAAACACTTGTGTTATAGCCTGTAACTCTTTGGTTCCTCTCTCCTGATTGGTCTGTGATTAAATGTATGGGAGAGAAATGAGGACAAGCACATTTCTCGCCTTTTCTCCGGGGCGTTGGGATGTCCAAGGTGTTCCAACCATGGTTATGGCCCGGCAAGTTTCAGCTAAAGCAGACAGATAATATCTCCTACTTGAGATCTAGCAATGACAGATGTCTCGATCACAGATGAATAAATAAAAGTGACATTTAACCATGTTTGTTTTAGAAGTGCCTCTTATTGACAACGATATGAGAAGCCAGTGGTTCATCAACCTGTCAACAAGATTTGATGTGCAGATCTTTTGAGGTGATTCATCATGAAATACTTCTAGAAACAAATGTGATAAAATATGATAATCATCCACAGGTTTAACCTGAGTGTCGGTCTGTTTGAGCTATCATGCCAACTACTTGTCATTCGTCGTACCAAACATTCGGCTTGACAATTACATTAATGGAGTTGGAAAGAGCACAAACTGATCTGGCACAAGCCTACCACAGGTTGGTCCTCACTGACCACATTAATACAAGGTATGATGACGGGGATTAAATGCCCAGTTTCAATATTTGGATGCATCTGGTCTAGAATGAATCACCCAAACATCCAAGTGTGCGTTTGGGGAGTTCCGCATTGATTCTGTGTGAATGTATACAATGTTTCTTGATGTGCTTCTTAACGTACAGTTGGGAAAGGCAAAAATCTCAATGCCACATTCAGAAATATTGCCCCATATCAAGGAGTTGAAATGCCTTTCCTAAAGTTTTGGTCTTTTTTTTTTCCTAAGGCAAACAACTTAATTTGTCCTCTGCACAGCCAGGTCAAAATATTATGTTCTCATTTTGCAAGTGCGTCGGGGTCTTACTTTAAAATGTGTTCTGTCTTTGGGGATAATGTCTGTTCATGTATATATGTGCTATTCATTTTAAGGATATTTGAGATGATAGAATAAACTACTTTACACATGTCCTCTAATTGACTGCCTTGTACTCCCCCAAAATGTGATGTCAATAAATGTACGACTTGTTGGCTGCATCTGCCTACAAACTCCTGATAAGACAGTAAATGTAAGACTTGTTGGCTGCGTATGCCTTTACAAACACCTGATAAGACAATGTATCTTAGTAGATGCTGATCAGAGTAAATTGGACAATGATTGGGGGACTGAACAACAGTTTATAGCCTAGTTTAAATTCAGTATGGATTTATATCACAAGTCTCAATTAATTGCATTGAGAACACTGATTAGTTCATGATTTCTAAGTGGGGGGGAACCAGTATTGTTTCAGGACAGGAGATGAAGATAACTCAGCGGTTCTGACAGTAGTGGGAGGATATTTTCACAATTGAGGACCTGGATCAGAGAAGAACTGGGATGAGCATCTGCTGTATCCTTGCCCTCACTGGCATACCAGGACATTGCATCTGATGTATCTTTGCCTTCACTTCCATAGCAGGACATTGCATCTGATGCAAGCAGGAACTTGGAGCCGGTATATGGAGGTTAGTAAGGTTATTTTAAGGTTAGTCTTATCTTGTAGAAGGACAGAAAGACCTATGCAAGTGGGGCATGGCATTAACTGACAATACACCTAGTCCTCAACAACTGGGCCACTCCACATACAACCACATAGGCTCGCACCTTTATCTCTGTATAATGCAATTTTAGTCCAGCAATGTCATATTACACACTACAGCAGCCTTAAGAAAAGCCCCTTCAAATGACAGTGATTCAATTGTTGTGACCCAGCATCAGCTTGTCAACACATCTAACACCGTATTAGGTTGCTGAAAAAGCAAATAAACAGCTTCGAATGTTCTCAGTGGCTATTACTAGGTACAAATTATGCTCCGTTTAGCCAATTAAGGGTTGAAATTTGGAGACTAAATACAAAGTAATTTGTGGCAAATGATTTGGTGGAGACCGGAATAATTTGGTGAAATTGACGTTGAAGAGTAATTGGCTAACTATTTAGTCTAACCAAATTATTTTACTTTAAAGTATTGCACTGTTATTGAGCTTGTATATTAATGACAACAAATGGTAAACTTCCATATTATTTACTTTCAACAAGACGCCCATCCGTGCAGACTAGAGGATAATAAGCCAATCGCCATCGCTGCATAACCAAATTGACGAATCACAGTGCTAGGCAGGCGGGTAATTCCGGTTCAAGACTGGTTGACTTGTGCAGGTAAGTGAACATGAATTCTTCACTCTGTCATGTTAAAACTGAGTTTATCTCACGTAATTTTACAAAACGGATTATGTTAGAAGATAAAATGAATAGAGATGGGATTTAAGTGTGTTATTTTATATGTTATTGATTTATTTGATGATCAAGTTTGAAATGCTAAGGTAAAACTGCTAACGTTACTGTGGGGTTGCAGTCAACAGGCCAAATAGTGTATCTAGCTAGCTATCGTTCTTCGGGTGTCGTACAGTAGGCACACACACTTGCAAAATTATATACACTATATAGTAAATAATAATTGTGATAACACTGTGATATTTACAGTAGAAATTTGCACAGTAAGTCACAGTGCGTGATATTGTGTACGGTTAGCTACGTTTATAAGGTAGTAATAGATTTTAGCGCAGGGATTGCTAGCAAGCTACGCTAGACGCGCCAGCTAGCTAACTTACTTAGACAAGGGCCGTGGAGTTCGCTAGCTATTAGCTAGCCAACATATTTGATTATGGGCTACAGCCCGTTTCCACAAAATCAGTTACGCTAACAGAGTATTGAGTCTCAAATGAATACACTTTTTATTCTTCATTTAGAAGACTGTGGAAGATTGTGTCCTAGTCTAGTGTTACTGTAGCTGCACGTAAATCTTCACCAAAATTCAACAAGATAACTTGCAGAATAATTTTTGAATATGGCACAATGCCAGGTCATAATATCAATATATTTGGATTGTCATACATACTCAGAACAACAAAAATCAATCACATAATGTTCTGTACCATTAGTGTTTTTCGACATTCTTTGTAGTGGCCATGCCAAGTAGGTCTATGTCAGTCATGATTTATAGGTATATTATTGATTTATAATGCAATTTCTTTGTATGTACAGGTACCTTGGACAAAGAAGTGGAGGAATTACCTTGTGGAAGTTACAGTGCATTTGAGAAATATTCAGACCCCTTCACTTGTTCCACCTTTTGTTACGTTACAGCCTTATTATAAAATGTATTAAATCATTTCCCCCCCTCATCAATCTACACACAATATCCCATAATGATGAAGTGAAAACAGGTTTTTAGAAATGTTTGTAAATGTATATATTTTTTGTAAAGAATAGGGTTTCTAAAAGCCTGTTTTTGCTTAGTCATTATGGATTATTGTGTGTAGATTGATGAGGATGAAAAAACAATTTCATCCATTTTAGAATAAGGCTGTAACGCAACAACATGTGGAAAAAGTGAAGGGATCTGAATACTTTCTGAATGCACTGTACCTGGAAGACACAGTGGATATTTTTAACCTAAGGATGGATTTGGTTGGAGGTGAGCTTTGCTATTGCAAGGTATGTATACACAACACATGTGTTACATGATACAGTATTGATCATGTGTCATCATCATGCATAGAGTTATTACATGCACAGTGCTTGGTTTTAATAACTTTGGACAGATTGCCAAAGTGCATTGTTCCATAAATGACTATGGTTGACATTTAACTATAATCTGAAATGATGTATCACTACAATATTGTGTCACTGTCTGGCATAGCAACCTAAAGACTGTTACAGAAATAAGTTGCGGGAGTCATATGCTGACACAGGTGGAGGAGTGGTTTATCCAATATAGGGGGCGTTAACTCTACTAAATACCACTAGATGGCGGAATAGTGTTTATTGTCATCTGAAACTGTAAGCATTTTTATGTTTGCCTAATGAAAGGAACTGGATTTCTAAGTAATATAGTGAAGGATTGCAATTAGATTACCCTAGAGGTTACAGGACCATCCTTTGCCTATATAGAGCTCGCCAGCTTCAAGTCCTAAAAACCGTAAATGAGTAACCTCTGGTTCATTCAGCCATTCCTATTTGGAAAGAATAAAGTTTTGGGATAAACGCTGAAAATAAGGTCTGAGGTTAACACAGGCTTAGGAGATCTTATAAGTTTTGTTCTATGATATAATACCAGTCAGTTAACATGACCTTTATGAATTAGGAAGCCTTTGTGTTTTTTTTTAAATTATAATAAATGCTTCAAAATTCACAAAAAGTGACGTTAGCTGATAAAGATTTTCATAGAACAAAACGTACAAGATCTCCTAAGCCTGTGTTTACCACATACCCCATTTCTGCATTTATCCTAAAACCCTACAAAACTCATAGGCTTTGTCCAACGAACCATGGCAGAGTTAGTGCCTACAAAAAGACGCCATTACTATTGCTCTCTATTGGTTACAGTTACACACATTGCCTATCTGTTACCTTTAGATCTGCACACAAAAATGGTACAGGGCCAGGGGAAGTGTTTTTTGTCTTCTTCATATTGGGCTTTGTTGAGAAGGCAGGGACACAGTTCAGGGGTGTATTCATTGTGTCTTGCAACAGAAGCCGTTTACTGTTTTAGAACCAAACAGAACGATACGGACCTAACTGATTTTTTTTCCATTTGGAGTTAACAATTTCTGTTGCAAAAGGTTTTTTGCAACAGACAAAACTTTTGCAACAGAATCAGCTGTGTTGCCCATCACTGCCCTCTGTTGCATTGAAGAAATGGAAAGAATGTGGTGTTCTTTGGTTCCCCCTGGCCTTACATTAGAATTCTATGCAACACCCATATATTTCCTCTATGGGGTGAATGGGACACACTCTTTTCACGACACTTAGATACAAGGTGATTTTCATAGAGAAAATTGTGTCCTAACCTCCTAACTCTTTTCCTAACCTTAACCTCAGTCTCCTGACCTGCTACATTAATTATCCTAACCTGCTATGAAAAAGTCACATTCGGTATCGAATTGGTGTGAAAAGAGTGTTTCCCATTGGGGAATGCTATCATAACATTGCAGGGTAGTATCATAGATATTTATAACTAACCGTGTGTCCTGGTTATGAACCCATAACTATTCACTTTCTCCAATCCTTTAGAACCACGTTTTGATTTAGGGTTATAATGAAACTGGATCCATTCCGGCTCTTGCGTGACATGTAATAACTGCAAGTCACGATTTAATTGAGCCATGATGGAAGACACAGCAACCCAGTTTCAGTCATGTAGAAAATGGAACGCTTGACTTTGGCTCCCTCTAGCGGAGACAGGCTGAAGTTCCACTAGTGGCGAGTATGAGGAATGTCTCCCGCCGCGGTTTTGCTCTCGGGTTCTGTTTGTCAGACTTGAAATCCGAGGGAGAGGAGCGAGCCGCCATTTTCTGTGTGACGCTCTCCCTAAAACGGCAACAATAAAAACGGATTGCCGGAGAAAATACATAACAAATCGTCGATAAATGGCGTTGGGAAATATGACAAGACCAATTCGAATTCAACCGCCTTTGAAATAAACTAGATTGAGCATTAATAATTGCAGCGAGAGAGAGAGAGAAGAGAGCAAGCTGACTCGGTTCCTCAAGTACTCGTTGTTTCGCCCATTTCGTGATTTCGGGAGTAACACGGGGTTACCCAATTTGGATCGCACGAGACGGATTTTGTGAAGAGGCATTCTCGAATTATTTGTTTTTCAACATATTTTGTTTCCTTGATGAAATTACTATCAAAGTGCGGGATTTGTTTCTAAAAAAATTACCGGATCGGCTCCTCATCACGTGGTAGGTTCCTCATTTTTCTTTGTTACTTTTAACTCCGTAGTAAAAAATAACTTTGAAATGTTGCAACATCATTTAGCATTTAACTTGTTTGGTAACCTGCACACCGGCCACCTCGCATTTATAATAATGCTCAACCATTTTTTTTGTGATTTTTATGTTGTATAGCTGGGTCTACCTTCCTTTCAAATCCAAGTTCTAGCTATAGACAGTGTAGGTAACGTTAGGTTTGTTACTCTTACTGCATTCGCTGTAGCCGAACGTTCTGCTGCCAAGGGTACACCATTATAGTAATCTACAGCTAGCCAGTGAACATGAGCCATGACATTCTTAAATTCTGGGAGAGTGCGAGGGAAAATACAGTTGGCCAGACATAATCGTAAAACATTGATATTAGCATTTAACTAACGTTACCAGCTACAATTGTGTCAATGTCAAGCCTTGTTCACCGAAGCGCTTGATTGTGTATCCAAATTACCCCTAGTCAGTCTACTAACATACTTATATAAATGTATTTAGGCCGTTTAAAAACGTAGTTTGCAAGCTTACTGTATTGCCCACGATATAATGCATCTCTGCGCCACCGCATTCTAAACTTAATCGTGCATAATATACACACCCAAGCAATTCTATCGAATGATCGCAATCGTGCGAGAGAGGAACCATTTTCGCAATCTTTAAACGTTAACCTAGAAAATGCATTGCCGCATAGATTACATTATAATTTTGGATACATTTCCAATTGAGTAATTTATGGCGAGGTTTACATAATGGCGCAGCCACTGGCAGTTGCAGGCGCCACGTTTTCCACTAATTGTTTCATAAAAATAATTTCCTTTAGCAGAAACCAACCAAGCTAGTTTGCTAAATAATTGTAACATTTCAATTTTGCCTAAATTGTGACTTCGCCATATACACAAGGCCGCTAGAAAAAAAACAAGGAACAATATAATCATTGTATTCAATATCAAAACATCAAGGTTTTGCCATGCCATGATCTCAACCGTCTCCTATGTGCTTGTATACTGTCTAACGTCAGTGCAGATATTGTAATTTTGTCCCATCCCTTTATCAACCAGGAACTGTGTTCATGTGAATCCCTTTAATTGCACACTAACCTGCTCAACCCCTGGTTAGTGTGTTACACATCTGTAGTTTTCTGTTATATAATGTGTTAAGTTGCATATCCTTGCATCATATGTGATCTCAGCACTACAATGCTGTCATTTTCTGATGTGTGAACTTCCTCCAAGATCGAATAATCTCACTAATGTTCATCTTGTGGGGAGGGGAGAGTTTATCTTCCTGATTGTTTGCTGTCATTATGGGTGGGTACACTACAGTACATTCTTGGTGTACATTCTTGGTGTAGCCTTGACTGTTGTGCTCTGCTGCTATACTGGGCCTTTGCAGTTTGCAAATCCACTGACTGAATTTCAAGAGAGATCAGGGTCTGGCTTACATGTGCTTTTTGGGAAATGGTTTCAGGAGGTTAAATACACATAAACAGGACTAGCCCTGAGTGTGGAGCGTAGAGAGAGAAAAAGCCTACTGATTGCACATATTGGCCAGACAGGGTGACCTCCCCCACGACCCTGTCCCCATTGCAGCCCATGTGTTGGAGTCAAAGAGACGTTTTATGAATAGAGGGTGATGAGCACCTCGCCTGCTGCTGCATTGGACCGATGGCACCGCTAGCTCAGGCCTGGCTCCATGTTATACCCAATTTAATGGAGAGCTGTTCACTCAGATTACATGGCCCCTCCCTAGCCTGTTTGATATGGTGTAGGAATATGCTGCTGAAAGTGTGAGTCCTTTCACTGCCTGTTTTCACTCCTCTTATTTGTTTTGATAAGCCACACAATTGACAAAGACCCCCCCCCCCCCTCCATTGACCCTTTAGATCTGGGTGGAATCCTATCAGCCATTTTCGAGACTTGTGTGGTATTGAAGCAACCGTAGGAGGAGGCTAACACAACAAGTATCTAGTTTATGAATTTGGAAGCCGTTGGTTGACTCAGGGGAGTGTACTCAATAACCTGGATGGAAAACAGCATGGATTCAAGCCACTTAGCTTTTGTCCTTCCCAGCAATGATAACGGTTCCCCACTTTAATCAGTTTTCCAGGGCTTTCCACTCCAAGAAAATTGGCTCATTGTTGCAAATGTTAGATACTGCCAGTGCCAACCAAAAGTATGAAAATATTGTGGTTTGCTGGTTGCATTTTAAGTAGGAAATGTTACGTAATACCGTATTGTGGACAGAAATAGTCCACTTGTAAGTTATTAAAAAGGTATGTGTATACATTTTTGGCCTTGATTTAGGCTATCCTAGCACCTAGCCACTTAGTGCATATAACAATTTCCTCAGCCTATATTCTAGATCCTTCTGTCCTAATTTTGTATCTAACCAATCAATATAGAAGCAGAGTTACCAGGAAACAACCAATAGGGGTATGGCTGGTTACTGCTGTAGGCTACAGACCATAATGTGCATTAAGCAACATCTGTTTCTCTGGTTAGGCCAAAATGTAGGCTTATTTCTGATGATTATGCAAATCTATATGTACAGATCTGCAGTGTGTTTTCATAGGCGCACTGGGTTTGGGATTTTATCCTGTCAGACAATTGACTTGGAGAGATGAAAGCAGAGCCTGTTGGTATTACTGATGTTATTACTTGGTATTGTTCAGAACCCCTCAGACGGTTAATGTCTGGCTTCTCTGAAGACTTCAGCTCGTGATGAATAATCTGTTCCAGTCAGACACACTTGAAATCAGTCTGAGCAATCACAGCTTTATTCATACATCTAAATTATTTGCTCTTTTGGGTTTCTGTAGAAGTAGTTGTTTTCGCTTGTGTTTTTGGGTTGCAGGTATTGTACACCTTGCTTTGGCATATACTTGAGCTGTTGCTTATATGGAAACACACACTAGTCTCTTTCCTGGAATACTGACTGGAGAAAGAGCTGAAGGGTGACATTTGGCTCACTAAAACAACGTCTTTGCTGGTTGTTTTGATAGTTCAAGCCTAGTCTGCCAAGTACACTCAGATGCACACACCCTCCAGTTTCATGACCTCAAGCCAACATCTCCCTCCTTCCACCTCAATCCATCTCTTCCCCCATCTCAAACCAAGGGGCAGTGCCTCCCTCTGAACTTAACCTTGCTCGGAACACACCTGAAACAATCCCTTTGTTCAAACTCTCCTCCCAGAATGCTCCATTCCTGAAAATCTTTTACCTATTATTGTTTTCCCTCCCTCCACCTCACATAAGAGAAACATGGACCAGCCAGCCAGGTGGGAGAAGCAGGAAAAAATATATCAACCCCACTCAACAAGGGAGGAAAAAGGCAAACCATGTACATGGCCTGAAGAGAAACCAGAGGTGCAAATTACTTGAAAATTCCCAAATAAACTTTGATTTAAAAAGGGAGGGGGGAAAAAGATGGGCTAAGAACAAGGGCAATGGGCTAATTTACCAGACTCCTGCCTGGACTTGTCATGGCTTAGTAGGATGTTAAAAGTTAAAGGCCAAAGTGTTTCACCCCTCCAGGCCTAACTTCAGACAAGTAAGTTGCCCAGACCCTAGAGGTCAGGACAGGGTTGAGAGGAAGCCTGACCATTGGTAGGCTCTGCAGGGAGTGGCTTGACTGACACACTGGCCCCCATTCACTCCTGTGCTGAAGCCACCAAACCAGTCTGGAAGTGGAACCATATGCATCACATATCATTGGGTGAATTGGGGAGCACAGAAACACACCATAGGTTTGCTGGTTCCTCAGAGTTTTACTTCTCTCTATGCCAGTTAGCCTATTCAGACACTGGCTTTTGTTTTTGTGTGTTTTTTAAACCCTACAGTCAACTAATTGCCCCAGCTGGGAGTACCTGAGACAGCTGGCTGAAATCTAGACCCAACTGTTTCCCCCTGTTTACTATGGTGTATTTCATCTTTTTTTCCTTCTCATGGAGAAACCTGAACGATTAAGAGACTTCAAAGGCAGAAACCACTGGCATAGTGTTTACACAACCAGGTGCGCTGTACCGTGTATGAGGAGAGGAGTGAGTATACCCACGGGTTGAACCCGACCTATAGTCTAAAGTTCAGTGTGCTGTGGCCTGTGCTCCCTGATGGCCTAATGGCCCAATTAAAAGTGCAGAGGCGCACATGCCTCTCTTCCTCTCTGGGTCATTCCGTATGATTTCAATCACTTTTTGACTACACCCCTTTTGATTTGAACAAAAATGTATGTAGGCCAGGGTATTTGCCCATGGTAGATATGGCCAAAAGATCATACCATGGTATGAAAAAATGTGGATGGAATTTGACAGTATTTAATATTTTTTGAATAATACAAGTTCTAAATTTGCTTTCTGAGTATTGTGTGGCCCAAGGATAGCAACACATACATTCTAAGTGATATTATTGTTTTATACTGTTCAATTAGGCCCAAAATAATTTTATGCAATTCCTGCACTCATTTGAGATCGTTTCCACACTGCCACGTAGTGCTGCACAATATGTGCAAACAATTTAGGCCTTATTTTTAACCCAATGTTACAATTGCGATTTGACTTGTGACTTAGAGCAAAACACTTGGGTGAACTGTTGGAATTGTGGAAATTCTAATTCTGTAGTTAGAATATAGTAGTGGGCACTTGGAATACAGTGTATTGACATGACAACTAATGAAAATACCAGGGAGTAGTTATTGTGACCGGGTAGGAACCTATGTGTTTAAGGGACCCTATAATCTTTGCCTACATTGAATGTTTTCTCTTAACATATTCTTGCTTTGCATATTCTTCTTTGATTTGGCTGATACTGTTGCACAAACAACATGCTGATTTAGGTCTACACCATCACTGGTATTATCAGGCTGTATAGTTAGTTACGTTTGCTCTGACTCAGTACATTTATTAGCTAGTTAGCGATTAGCATTAGCAGCTAACCAGATTTAGGCCCAACTTGCTAAGAAAAGCCAAACTAGCTGTTTGCAGATGTAAGAAACACAGACTAATAGTGTAATTATAGAACACTAGGGGATTTATATTAAGGACCGAAGTGAAAACCGTATCGTTGTCATCAACACTGCAACACTGTTGCACGCGCTGCATTGACCATGCAGACTGAACGCAAGTGTCTCGACGTTGAGGAACAACAAATGTGCTCCTTGAGTGACAGAGGGCGGGGCTAGTCCTGTGTGGAAAGCAGCATTGAGAGCGAGCTGAGAGAGATTACTGAAGTAGCGACGTAAACGTAAACAATAAAAATGAACGTTACACAAGGCGTATCGGATTTAACAAACCAAACATTCAAATACCATTTATAGAAGGTAAAGTAAAAACCCAAACCAGTCTGTGCATCAATAACGATATATCGTAAAATACAGTATACTGCCCAGCACTAGGTAGAAGTGGTCAGAAAGTATGTTTTTGGACCCGAATGGCAAAACACTCAGGAGATAGAGGTGCTCAAAGTTGACCCATTTTGCATACCCCACCCTACCGTAAGACACCCAATGGTTGAGCTTAATTTATTGTGGAAGAAAGTGTTTTCATTAAATTTGCTTCTTTATTTTTTAAACATTTAACATCAATTATCTATAAACGTGTAAACTCAGATTTTATTTCATTTTAGCATATTTTGTAGTTTAGACCCACCCTGTATTCAAGAGTATGCTGTGTCTCAACTGATGACAGGCACGACATCAACATCTCAGATGATGAATTGTTAGATACTACTGCACTGTTGGGGCTAGGAACACAAGCCTTTTGCAACACCCAAAATAATATGTGTATGTGACCAATAACATTTTATTTTATTTAAAAATAAGTTTGAGGCAACAGCGTAAGAAAAAATGGTGGGGGGGAAATCGCAGTTATGCTAATCGTCGTTCAATGTAAAACAAAAAAAACAATTAACCGTTTCTACCATTTGACCGTTTCTACCTTCTCGCCCGCTCCAATTTCGCTCCAGTAGCGCCCCACCCCAGCTTGCATTTGTAGTCTACTTGTGTGCTGCTCTAGCCCCTTGCTTTATCTACTGTCATGGAGTTTGCTAAATATTTCCATAAAGAAACTAATAAAACACGGGGGCTAAATCAAGGTGACTTATAAAGATGAGGACCAAGGCCAAAAGAGGGAGTGTCCACAACTAAATAGTCATTGTGGAATCTGAAAATGCACTTATCCCAAAAGTATGATGGTGTACTTACTATGTGCACATGCTAAAAGAAAGGAATGTGGTGGGTAGATAACGGAGTGTGTCATTGTAGCGAAGTATTTCTAAACAAAAAATCTGATGGTTAAACGTTTCATTAATTTTCGTTATCTTTACAATAGGCCATAATAGATTTTGGCCCAATAGGCCTGGCATATTCCCACGTTCAATTAGCTTTCTGTTTTGATTGGGTTATTGTGCCTAAAAACCTTTAGGCCTCCTAATAGAAAAATAAAAACATCAACTGCATCTCTGCCCAACCTGGTAAGTGGCCAAAAGGGTGTTTAGCATCCCCAGTGCCTCTGTAAGTGTAGAGGGTGTTCTCCACTGCTGGCCAGTTCTCCAGGCACCATCACATTTACATTTACATTTAAGTCATTTAGCAGACGCTCTTATCCAGAGCGACTTACAAATTGGTGCATTCACCTTATGATATCCAGTGGAACAACCACTTTACAATAGTGCATCTAACTCTTTTAAGGGGGGGGGGGTTAGAAGGATTACTTTATCCTATCCTAGGTATTCCTTAAAGAGGTGGGGTTTCAGGTGTCTCCGGAAGGTGGTGATTGACTCCGCTGACCTGGCGTCGTGAGGGAGTTTGTTCCACCATTGGGGTGCCAGAGCAGCGAACAGTTTTGACTGGGCTGAGCGGGAACTGTACTTCCTCAGAGGTAGGGAGGCGAGCAGGCCAGAGGTGGATGAACGCAGTGCCCTTGTTTGGGTGTAGGGCCTGATCAGAGCCTGAAGGTACGGAGGTGCCGTTCCCCTCACAGCTCCGTAGGCAAGCACCATGGTCTTGTAGCGGATGCGAGCTTCAACTGGAAGCCAGTGGAGAGAGCGGAGGAGCGGGGTGACGTGAGAGAACTTGGGAAAGTTGAACACCAGACGGGCTGCGGCGTTCTGGATGAGTTGTAGGGGTTTAATGGCACAGGCAGGGAGCCCAGCCAACAGCGAGTTGCAGTAATCCAGACGGGAGATGACAAGTGCCTGGATTAGGACCTGCGCCGCTTCCTGCGTGAGGCAGGGTCGTACTCTGCGAATGTTGTAGAGCATGAACCTACAGGAACGGGTCACCGCCTTGATGTTAGTTGAGAACGACAGGGTGTTGTCCAGGATCACGCCAAGGTTCTTAGCACTCTGGGAGGGGGACACAATGGAGTTGTCAACCGTGATGGCGAGATCATGGAACGGGCAGTCCTTCCCCGGGAGGAAGAGCAGCTCCGTCTTGCCGAGGTTCAGCTTGAGGTGGTGATCCGTCATCCACACTGATATGTCTGCCAGACATGCAGAGATGCGATTCACCACCTGGTTATCAGAGGGGGGAAAGGAGAAGATTAATTGTGTGTCGTCTGCATAGCAATGATAGGAGAGACCATGTGAGGATATGACAGAGCCAAGTGACTTGGTGTATAGCGAGAATAGGAGAGGGCCTAGAACAGAGCCCTGGGGGACACCAGTGGTGAGAGCACGTGGTGCGGAGACAGATTCTCGCCACGCCACCTGGTAGGAGCGACCTGTCAGGTAGGACGCAATCCAAGCGTGGGCCGCGCCGGAGATGCCCAGCTCGGAGAGGGTGGAGAGGAGGATCTGATGGTTCACAGTATCAAAGGCAGCCGATAGGTCTAGAAGGATGAGAGCAGAGGAGAGAGAGTTAGCTTTAGCAGTGCGGAGCGCCTCTGTGACACAGAGAAGAGCAGTCTCAGTTGAATGACTAGTCTTGAAACCTGACTGATTTGGATCAAGAAGGTCATTCTGAGAGAGATAGCAGGAGAGCTGGCCAAGGACGGCACGTTCAAGAGTTTTGGAGAGAAAAGAAAGATGAGCCTGACGCCACAGACTGGCCAAACTTGTGTTTCAAAAAAGGAATTTAAAGGTACTGAGAATTTTTCCTTTAATTTGTATTTAATTCTAAGTAAGTCCCAGCCTATATGTGCAATTTATAGACTATAATGATTTAATACAACGCAATGTTTAAATGCTGAGAGCTTTATGTCCCTACCAGCCTGTTGTGTCACTCTCGCAAATGCTTCACTCTATATGTCTTTGTAGGCTATAGCCTTGAAATAATTGAAATAATATAGCCTAAATAATTCATTTTCATTCCTTAGCTTTCCTGTCTGGGTCCTGACCTATTTAGTGTTTTATATGCTGTTTTAATACAACATGTAGCCTATTTTAAATGATGTTCGCTTCTTACATTCACCTTTTCATGTTTATTCAAATACTTTTCATTCAAATCCATATGGTTTGGTTTCAATACTTAAAAAACAATTGGTAGATCCAGAAGGGAAAAAAATAGATGGGTGTTGGTTAAATTGTGATTTTAATGAATGGAGCAGAGTTTTATTTTAATTTTATTTTTTCGTTAGCGCGGAGTGTTTTTTAGCAGAGCTGTAGGAAAGCACATGAAGCCTTGCGCACCACTCCATGAGCATCCAACAGCTGAACTACTCTCACATGCTCTGACACACACACATCACACACAGGCCTATGCATGGACACACACACAGTCATTATGGGAACTTTGATCCGGACACATTAACTGCAGCATGTCGGAGAAATCCTTATCGCATTCAAGGACTGGGTTTAACGTGAGTTAGTGGATGGTTCCCACGGATGGCAGCGATAAAGGTTATGACCTTCAGCTGCAATACGAGTAGCTGGAGAGTCTGATGGATTTACCTGGTACTGGACCAGGTGAGGGAGAACCATTTGATGCTTCTGTCAATAGGTAGAATATTGTTTTGTTGTAAAAATAGATATATAAATAAATAATTCTTACCATTAGGCCCTATTTAGCATTTTGATTATGATTGGTAATGTTTGCAACCAACATTAGACCTTTATGCTTAACCATCATCTATGGTAAATATAGTATATTGTGTTATGACAAAATTACTAGCCTGTTTTCCTAATTTAAACCTTTTTAGCACAGCCTACATTCTTTCCTCTGTACTGGAGGTTGATCCATTTCAGGGTTTACTGGTGCTGCCTCTGCGATGGCTGCCTCCACCGAAGAATAGAAGAATAGCCACATTTTAATTACCTCTTTGCATTGTTCAGAATAGGGAGACGGGTGTAGAATAAGCATCATGACTTGGTGGGAGCGGCCTCATCAGAATAAGGTGATCGTGTGAAATACTCATCATTGCGTGCCATGTCCTAAACAAAGCCTGCGTTTGGTTGGACAGGGTATCGCTGGGTGGGTGGTGCTTCTTATACGCCTGCAACTGGTTAGACTGGGAGGGTTGGTCTTAAAGGGCTCTGTAACAGGAGTCCTGTTTCCAACGCTCGGCTCCGCACACCGCCATGCCTGGCGAGCAATATGGCTCAGGGTTGTCCATGAGAATATTGATTTCTTCGTAACAACGTGTGTGTTATAGAGCCACTCTTGCTTGCCTGGTTGTGTAGGTGGAATAAATGTGCCAAATTCAATGGTTCTTTTTTTCAGCCCGTTAATGGGATGTGATAACCACAACAAAAATAAATGAGATGACGCAACCCCATGATCTAGTTTTGAAGGCTGGCCTTTGCAGTGTTTACTTTAAAAACGTAATGTTTTTTAGGCGTTCGATTGCCGTCATCAAAACACCCAGCGTTGTTTTTCTTCAGGATCATTATTTAGGGACTAGACAGCTCTCTCGTTTAACTCCTGTAGGCTTCTGTTAATTATCTGCCCGAACAAGGCCCTATTGGAGCGAGGTCATCATATGACAGGAGACAGTTTCCATCTTTCCTCTTGTTAGTTTTTGCCCTCAGAATAACTGGAGGAGAGTGGAGGACATATGTTTGACAGCCTAACATGTGTTTTTGAGTCGAAATGACGGAGATGAGATGTGCGCTGTCCTCTTTCCCACCTTCTCTTCAGTCTGTGATTGACAGTCTGATTGGTCCCCTGCAGGAGGTCTCTCAAAGGTCACGGCTGTGACAGCCCTTTGTCTTTGTAGCCCCAGCAGTTAATGGCTCAATCACTAAACTACAGTACCAAAAACGACTCAGCTTTTCAACATGACTATTTCAAGACTTCCTGATAGTAGTAGGGCGTTAAGACAACAGATACATTTTCCTAAGTACTTTCATAACATCATATTTTATAAGTCAATAACACTAATACAAAAATCTTATTGTGTGTGTGTGTGACCAGCTTTGATAGATCTTTAAGCTAGCCTCTATTGGCTTTTCCTGGATATGTGCCAGTACCTTTGACCACGTTACATCAGCCACATATCTGCACTTTCTTCCATGTTTATTTGCCTTATCCCCCCCCCCCCCCCCCCCCCCCGTTCTTGCATAGTTCTCTTCTGACGCTTGTTATGAAATCTTCAAGTGGAAAAAATAAACAGATTGCAGTTAGTATTAACCACTAGACCTGTCTTTTTCAATAGACAATGCTGTCCATTGTTTTGAAATATTTGATATTTTTATCTGAAGCAGGCCATGGAGGCCAAAACAATGGTGCCCTATATAGTGCACTACTTTTGACCAGATCTCTACGGGGAACTGGTCGAAGTAAGTACACTATATAATGAATAGGGTGCCATTTGATACACCGCCAATATTTAATTCCGTTCATATCAGTTTAGGTCACCGGGACAAGCAACTTGACTTAAAGGACGTTTAGGGGGGAAAAAAGAAGAGAAAAAAAAAGTAATTACATTGTTGTTACAACAAACATTTATTGCCAGGGCCTGAATATGAACTTTCTGAATGTTTTTTTTTTTTATCTGAACACAGCCACTTAGATTTTATACCAGCCATGTTTTTCGCCATAATTACACACACTAAAATATATATTATAATAAATTGATTACTAGTAAGACATGGTGTGTTATATTGCGTGTTTTTATTTACATTTAAGTCATTTAGCAGACGCTCTTATCCAGAGCGACTTACAAATTTATTGTATGTTTTGTGACCTGAGTCTTTTAACCAGAATATCAGCTGCCCCTTCAAGGGTGGGAGGTTACTGTGGCAACGAGGGCACTCGGCAGAATCTGACTAGTAGCCATTTGGTCTTTCCTGAGGCAAACCCGAACACTGAAAAACAACCTAGTCAAGAAACACAAAAGATAAAGCCTCACTTTTAGTAGACTTAAATAAATTACTGCAGCTTTTATGCCTGTACGCAGCTTTACCATTTTTATTTTTATCTTCAGCACTTCAATCACACTGCGTACAGCTCCCCAGCCAGGTAGTTGCTGCTTGTCACACAAGGTGGGATATATATTAAAGCAATAAGGCCCGAGGGGTGTGGTATATCGCCAATATACCACGGCTAAGGGCTTTTCTTACGCACGATACAACGCAGAGTGCCTGGGTACAGCCCGTAGCCATGGTATATTGGCCATATATCACAAACCCCCGATGTGCCTTATTGCTATTATGAACTGCTTACCAAAGGAATTAGAGCAGTAAAAAAAAAAGTGTTTTGTCATACCTGTGGTATACGGTCTGACACACCACGGCTGTCAGCCAATCAGCATTCAGGGCTTAAACCACCCAGTTTATAATATAGGATACAATTGAAGTCGGAAGTTTACATACACCTTAGCCAAGTACATTTAAACTTTTTTCATAATTCCTTGAAATTCCACAAAATGATGTCATGGCTTTAGAAGCTTCTGATAGGCAAATTGACATCATTTGAGGTGTACCTGTGGATGTATTTCAAGGCCTACCTTCAAACTCAGTGCCTCTGTTTGACATCATGGGGAAAAAATCTAAAGAAATCAGCTAAGACCTCAGAAAAATCTGGTTCATCCTTGGAAATTGCTCCCAAACGCCTGAAGGTACCACGTTCATATGTACAAACAATAGTACGCAAGTATAAACACCATGGGACCACACAGCCGTCATACCGCTCAGGAAGTTAAAACTTGGTCGCAAATGGGTCTTCCAAATGGGCAATGACCTCAAGCATACTTCCAAAGTTGTTGCAAAATGGCTTAAGGACCACGAAGTCAAGCTATTGGAGTGGCCATCACAAAGCCCTGACCTCAATCCTATAGAACATTTGTGGGCAGAACTGAAAAAGCGTGTTCGAGCAAGGAGGCCCACAAACCAGACTCAATTACACCAGCACTGACAGGAGGAATGGGCCAAAATTCACCCAACTTATTTGGCAATGCTACCAAATACTAATTGAGTGTATGTAAACTTCTGACCCACTGGGAATGTGATGAAATAAAAGCTGAAATGAATCACTCTACTATTATTCTGACATTTCACATTTGTAAAATAAAGTGGTGATCCTAACTGACCTAAGACAGAATTTTTACTAGGATTAAATGTCAGGAATTGTGAAACTGAGTTTAAATGTATTTGGCTAAGGTGTATGTTAACTTCTGACTTCAACTGTATATGTATCTTTACATTTACATTTAAGTCATTTAGCAGACGCTCTTATCCAGAGCGACTTACAACTTTTACAACTGACTTTACTGTACGCTGCTCTTCACACTTGTAAACATAAACGTCTATGGTTGGTTCAAATTTGGTCGGCACATCCAATCATGGTTCTCTATGAATGGGCCAAATCAAGGCCGGACCGCAACAAAAATAAATATCTGCGGACCTTGAAATTAAACCTATCCAGACCGTTCCAAGAACGTCTTCTGTGGACGTTGAAAGCAAGGCAGCAATTTCAACTACTTTTCAACTTCCATTGACATCCGGTGTTGGTCGGTGCTCAGATGCGGATTACAGTAAATGGAAAGTGTGGCGTGTGTGTGTGTGAGAGACACCAAGGAAGGCCTACAGCAGCACCTAGATCTTCTGTCACACCTGGGTCCTGACAGTAAGACAACTTCCAAAAAAGGTCCAGTTGCCAGGACCACAAATACACATTCCATCAAGAGGACCACAGATCATTTCCACAAAGCTGCGAACGATCTTAGAGAGAATGGGCGGAATGGCCTTCTATGCCATCAGAAAGAACGACATCCCAATTAGGACCTGTCTAAAAATACTTTAAGTTATAGAACCCATTGCCCTTCATGGTTGTGAGGTCTGGGGTCTGCTCACCAACCAAGAATTCACAAAATGGGACAAACACCAAATTGAGACTGCATGCAGAAACATCCTCGGTGTACAACGTAAAACGCCAAATAATGCATGCAGAGCGGAAGTAGGCCAATACCAACTAATTATGATAATCCAGGAAAGAGTCAGGAACTTCAACAACCTAAAAGGAAGCGATTCCCAAGCCTTCCATAACAAAGCCATCACTTTCGGAGAGATGAACCCAGAGTAGAGTCCCTTAAGCAAGCTGGTCCTGGGGCTCTGTTCACAAACAGACCCCACAGAGCTCCATTACAGCCACAGCAACACAATTAGACCCAACCAAATCATGAGAAAACAAAAAGGTAATTACTTGACACATTGGAAAGAATTTACCAAAAAACAGGGTAAACTGTTATGCTATTTGGCACTAAAAAGAGTACACAATGGCAGAATACCTGACCACCCTGACTGACCCAAAATTATGGAAAGAGGCACAAATTTCCCTCGGATTACACAGACTCATAAAGAATTTGAAAACCAATCCAATTTTGATTAACGCCCATATATTTTGGGTGAAATACCGCAGTGTGCCATCACAGCAGCAAGATTTATCACCCGTTGCTACAAGAAAAGGGCAACCGGTGAAGAACAAACGCCATTGTAAATACAACCTATATTTATTTATTTATTTTCCCTTTTGTACATGAACTACTTGCACATTGTTATAACACTGTACATAGCCATATGACGTTTGAAATGTCTCTGTTTGACACATGAGTTTACATTTTTAATTGTTTAGTTCACTTTATGTGTTTGAGAGACAGAGAGAGCTTTGACCACCAGCCAACAATGAAATTGGTTAAGAGTTGAATGTAATAATATGCCAATGGAAGGGAAGACTGGTTTGACTACTATGATTTCCCATTGTAGCCAATTCAATTGCAGTAATTTCTTTACTGATTTTAAGGAAATTCTGTTGTCAATTTGGTTAATTTCAAGTTTTAATCACTTAATAATTAAGAAACCAAGGCTACGTCCGTGACTTAGGACGTAGCCTAAGTCACGAGTAAATGTGTGCTGTGAATGTTTCATTGTTTCTCTCTCCTTGTCTCTGCCATCACCTTGTGAATAAACATGCTAGAGGTGTCTGGAATGAGTGGTGTGTGACTGTGCTCTGTTCCTCCTCCCTATCCCTGATCTACGTCTGAACTGGAACCCTAAGTCCCTATAGGCCGTAGTGCATTACTTTTGACCCTGGTTTCATCGCACATCCTCCAGAATGTTCTCTGTAGTCTAGTTGGTGCCTGGTGTAGAGAGGTATTGCTGAGTCATTGCCATAGTCTGATCTCACTTTCTGACACAACAGCCCAAGGGAGGTCACCTTACATTCCAAACCCTCACTGGATCTTTACTCTGCTGGGTTATTATGAGTCTGACGCTGAGCGACAGCCCAAGTTGTTTCAGCCTACTCGTTTGTGTGTGTGTGCGTGCATATGTGTCTGTGCGTGCATATATGTCTGTGAGCACATGCGTTTGTCAAGTTTGGTCAACATACAATTATTTCCCCCCTTGAATGGGAAAACCGTGTTCTCTTTCTTGATTCCATTCAAACTGTAACATTGTTTGGAGAGTGTAGGACGGGACTTCCCCAGACAGCCTAACTCCCTCATATCTGTCCCTCCCTGCTGCCTCTCAAAGGCTTAAGTTGATTAAATGTTTTTCTATGTAGAGTCACTTGGGAAAGCACCCATTAAGAAACCCTACACAAGAGGTAACTGGCAGCTCTGGTAGACTACGCACCAAGCTGTTCTTGTCACACAGAGTTTTGGGCTATTAGATGAATCTTGTTTGTCCTTCTATGTAACTCGGGCCATATTTGCATAATCATTTTACTATGTACATTCAATTTATGTTACCCTACTTGAATCAAACTGTCATTCACACCCCTGTCCGTTCACCAGGGAATTGTGAACACATACATTTGAGCAGGGAGGGGTTGTACCGTAGCCTACTTGTTTTATACTGTAGTGCTGAGAATGGCGAAATGATTATTTGATTGAGGTTTGGTGAACTGAGATTGAACCTGGCTGCTGTATTAGTAATGTGCTACTAGAAGGGGGCTGGGTTAGCTCTTCCCTCCACATAGCTTCTGCTTTAGGCAGGCAGGCTAATGTGCGTCCCAAACGTTACCCTACTCCCTATACAGTGCACTGCTTTTGACCAGGGCCCATTAGGGAATAGGGTGCCAGTCGGTGCGTATCATGAGAGTTTCACTGTGAATTTTTCTGCTTGAGTTTGTGTATCTGGACATATTCTGAAGGAACCAAAGTCCAGTTTGACAAGAGAGGCTACACTCTACAGAGCAAGGATCTGACTAGCGATGTGGCAAATTGAACTGTCTTTTTTTATTGGTTTTCCATTAAAATTGTAATAAAAATAATAATATTCCACATCAATTCGCAATGCAGAATAATGGTCCTATTACGTATGTACAGTGCTTGACTTGGGCATGAGCTCACCGGAGCGGAGTACCGGCAGCTCACATTTTCTACTGCTTGAGCTCCTACACATCTTATAGAATATTAGCTCAAAAGTATTGTGGAGCTCCGGCACCTATTCCAGTCCAAGTCAAGCAGTGCATATGTGTGACCGCTAGTCGGGCAATGAGGTTATATATCTACCACAGTTTTTATACATGCATATATACATACCCTTGACAGGGCATCGGATACATCATGTTTGTTTGTAAGGGTGCACTACAGCATTTTACTTGTCTGTGAAGTAATGCTTTTTCTGAAGCAGGATTAATGTCTATCTCTAGACAACCAGAACTGTCAATCAAATCTTGAGCTGCCTGCGCGCAGCCTGCTTGCCCGTGCACAGACCACTCTGTCCTGAAAACAAACTACCTCAGTTAAATACAGTGATTTACCAAGACATTTAGTAGAATCGACTTGTAAGATTTTGTATTTTTGGAATGGAGGAGACTAGTTAGTTGTACTTCCGAGAACACAAACACTCCCATAAACATTCCGTGAACTAGCGAGGGACTGAGAGGGGAGGGGAACAGTATAGATGGGCGTAGTGCAGGGTTCTGTCTATCTATCGGCAATCAAAAGCTGTATCTCGCAATGGTATGCTGTATTTCGGAATTTCTTGCCTTGCAATGTCTCGTAACTTCAGTAAAACAGGGCTTATCATCAATGAATAGGCTAGGATGTTCTACATGCAACAGGCAGACTGAACACACGCATTATTAGTGAAGAGAAAGAGCAGGCTGCACTGATTTCAATTTTGTGGGGGGTGACTTGGTCAGGAGCTTTTTTTCACTGTTCAATACTATCGATATTTATTTTCCGGATATTTGCAATAAATAAAAAAATTGACCAATTATACAAAATGCAAACAGCTGGGGTGTAATCATTAGCCAAAACAAGTTGATATTGGACAAAATCAGGTAGGTTCCTCCCTGCTTAGTTACATTTGCTTCCGTTTTGCAACATAATCGGTGTAATAAATAGGTCCCAAACAGTGCGCAGTGGTTTCCAGGGTTCTATAGCAGTACTTTTTGGCTAACAGCAGCCTAGGCTAACAGCAACAGTGAAAGAGAAATCTGATGTTTTGCCATCATATAGCTAATTATGTTTCCCCCAAAAGGTTTTCTGGTGATAATTTTTGTTGTATTGATTTGTGCCAGCGGGCCTTGAGGACTCGCCATTGGTGTGCGTGCCCATAGGCCAATCACTATTTGACGTTTGGAAAATAGCATACCGTTGTCAGGGCTGACCGTAGGCCTTAATGCACTATAATAGTAAAATACCTTTTCATGTGAAACGCAACCCATAGCCCATCAGAGTGAAAATGAGCTTGAAAATAAAACCATTATTTTGTAAGTCTTGTAGGCTACATTTACAGTGTACAACTGTAAACAATGACTGTCAACACCACATTGCGTCTGAAGCAGCAGTAGGTCAATGCGCCGTAAGTAAACACTACATTCTAAAGTTTTTGTTTTATTCAATTAAGCATTTCAAATGTCATAGTACGTCCTTGTGTGTACCAGTGTAAGATGAACAATATAATTTACATGAAGCTTTTTTCATAGTTAAAATAGGCCTAAAAAAGAATCTCCAAAAATTAATACTCAAGTGTTTGAATACTAACCATCCGTTCGGATATCCGGATATTTGATTAACCGTGCCCATCCCTAGAGTAGTGTGTGTGTGTGTGGGGTAATCATGCGTGTATTATATTAGGATCCCCATTAGCTGTTCCAAAAGCAACAGCTACTCTTCCTGGGCTCCACACAAAACATGAAACATAATACAGAATGACATACAGAACATCATTAGACAAGAACAGCTCAAGGACAGAACTACATACATTTAATTAAGCATCTATCATTTCCTTCACCTTTTAAATAGGCTTATGTCTGCCCTGGCCTTGCTAGGTGCTGCTATGTCATTGGCTCTGACTATTGTCTCAGTTGATAGTTGACACAGCTGCACGGTTCTAGTGTCTAGTTTGACATGACTCAATACCAAGCTACAGTAACACTCCTCAGAGACTCTGTGTGTGTGATGCGTGGGTTAACTCATAACCCGCAGTCTCCACGGTTATATCCGCGGGTCGGTCGGGTTTAGGGTCATGAAATGTTGTGTGGAGGAAGGGCAGGTGGATGGCGGGCGGGTTGAATAAAGAGATCAATACCGTAAGTCCATAAATGTATAATTATTCTGCTATTTATAGGCTACATTGAAGTTGCGAAATGGAGAATTGAAAGTAGAGGGGAGGGGGGGCAGAAAAGTAAGTCTGTGAACGATTTGGTTATGTGTGGTGATTGTGAGGCGCTATACAAATTCGACAGTCACAAGACGGGGACTTCAAATAGGCCTATGGCACGTCAAGGGAACTGTAGCCTACTGTTCCGATGGGTTAAATAGAAACTGAAATCTGGACACTGATTAGGTCTATAACCACACATAGCTTTAATATTAATTCCTGCAGAGTAAGGCTACATTTTTGACTGGGTAACAGGAGTGGAGAAATATGATTTATTTCCTTCAGCATCTTGAGAGAATGCAAATGCGCAGTTAGCACCTCTACAGACGGTATCTTCATCAGCATCATAAAAGCTGATAGTATTTCAGCCACATCAAATATGCATCCAGAAGGAAGTGAAATCTTGTCAGAAACATGTTGGGTTGTTTTTAGCAGCTTTCTGTTTCCTTACAATCGGTCAAACTGATGTCATTTGGAAATGTTGCATTTTCTTCCCGGTCCCTAAAAGGTTTTGCTCTGCGAAAGAATCCGAGATGACAGAACTTTACCGACGTCAACTAGATTGAAGCATTCACACTTATCTATTTTATGATATTCTGGTGAGCAAGGGTTTATTTAGTACACTAGGGCAGCATACTGTGTAATGACAGAAGAGAAGCTGCGTGTATCTAATTATAGACAAGCTGACTAACAGCCTACCACAATGTTGGAAATTATGAGCAGAAACGTGTCTAAATAATGCAACACAAATCCTGCACCTTATGTCAAAAGAACAATCTGCCGTCTCGGGCTGTAGGCCACAGCGCATTTGATATGTTAGCGGGTGCAGGCCTCTCACTTTATCACAAATAGTCGGGCGGTTGCAGATGGGTGAGGAATTGTCGGCTGTGTCCATACAAAAATTAACACCTGGGACCCTGTCCACAACTGGAGTGACTCCATCCCTCCTTTTTAAAGTGGGGCCTTTCACCCCCACCTGACCACTCATCATATGGTAGCAGCAGTACAGATGATGGGTTCAGATTAGCACAGTGGAAGTTGACCCTCATGCATGTCAAATAAACATACCCCTCCAGAATGTTCTAGAATCTATTCACTAAGTAAGCCATCTCCCATCTCCCCACTCAACCAGCAACATGGGGGAGCAGCCTTAGGAAAACAACTCACAAAAGAGCATTTCTGAAAAGTGCTTCCAGAAATGGCTTGAGAGAAAATCAAATGATTTAGGCCTTCCCATCCCCTTCTTACTCTTTCTCTCCCTTACATTTTCCCTCAATTTTGTGAGGAGATATGCCCTAATCTGCATTGCTGTTCAACATTCCGCACCTACCAATCATGCAGAGCCATCCAATTGGTTGCCCTGACTGTCATTCAGCTTCGATTGGTTTTCAGTGTTTTCCTGTCCACTAAGATGTGGTTGGCCAGATGGGGGACAACTTGTTTCCTCACACCTCTCCCCTCCCCCCTACTGCAGCAGCTCCACGTCCCAGCTTGTCCCAGCCCATCCATGGCCGCCACACGCAAGGCATTTTGAGTAAAACATTATCACAAGATTAGGACGAATATAACATATGCCTCTCCTCCCCTCGTCAGTTCGTAGCAGCTGCCCTTATTTTTAAGGTGTTTCTATTTGCATTTTCAGTTTCTTTTTAGGAGCTTCTTGCCTTTCTGCTTGCTAGCGCTGTTGCTTAAAATAGTGCAGCTGTTAAGTAATATTGAATGTAGTGTCATTCAGTGACACGGGTCAATATTTCCTCATTTACTTGGTACTGTTAATAAAACACCCTCCCTGTTGAGAAACATTCAGTATAGCAAAAAATATTTATTTATTGAGTCAAGTTGAAAAATTAATTTTACATCTAGGAAGTGGGAATAGTTTGAATGCCTGATTTTACTGGGTCAAATAGCCCAGTAAATGCTTTGCATTTATCTTGAAGGTGAAACATGGACATTGTTTTTGCGTTCTAATAAAGTCATAGGCTACACGTTTGCGTAAGACAAGCCTACATGATTCTCTACATTATTGCACCGCTTTACATTATTGCATTCTTTGTAGACAAATGTTATAAAGCTGAACACAACACTGCCTTTCTTTTGGTGATTTTTAAGCCTAGGCCTAATCTAATAGGAAATGATGGAGCATGTAGCCTATCCTTTTACGCAGCTGCACAGTGTAACCTAACACCTGTGCCATCCATCACCACACCCTTTGGATCTGCAGTGTTACAGCACGGCACCCTTTCAGAACGTAACACACCAGTCTTCTCGCTCTCTGTTCTCAGAAAAGGAGTAATGATTTCATGTCGTGTCAGCCTGACCTGTTTGTATTCATGACCTAGACATTTCTTAGAAATATTACTCACAGATTTTTCTATTGAGCAGCTATGTTAGAATCGTGCTAGCATAATTTGCACTTGCAAAGCCAGCCAGCCACCTGCATATTTTTCCTTCCACCATTATGATTTACCTGTCTTCTCCTCAGTCTGTACCCTCCCTTGTTCTTGAATTACATTAGCCAGGCAGCCTGCCAACATCTAACCAAATTACACATTGAAATGTTGAGCTTAGTTTCGCTATGGGGTCTTAAAAGCCCATCTGAGCTTCAGGAAAGTACTTTGAAAATACAGAAATTACTCCTGGTAAGGTACTTTTCCCATCACTCTGCTCCTTCCTTTCTTTTACCCTGTTAACCTACCGATGATCGGCTGCTGAAATCCCCCATGTCTGGATGCGTGTTGGTAGGCCTTTGCTCCAGCTAGGGCTCTGACCTACATTTGGTGAGATCAGCTGTTCCCTCCTGTGTCCCACGCAGACATAAATTAAGCTGCATAGCTCCTCAATGTAGTACTGCTGGTAAATGAACCCCCCCCCCCCCCGCCCTGCTTCACTCTCTATCCTCCAGCTATGGTTTCATCTACGCACCTGCTCCTCTGTGCTCTAGAAACATGTAATTGATGTCTGAGTTCATATGTATAAAAGCTTCACTGTCTGTCAGCAACCATATTGCTGTAATGTGGCAGTAGGGCCAGATCATTATGACTACTATAGGCAAATTTGAAGCGTTACATAGAATGCTCTTGGTTTGGATGACAGTGAATGATGATTTATCAAGTATGAACGTTGGAAATGGCTCATGGATGTGGTGCTGTGTTTTTAATGTATATCTCTGACTCCCCCTCTCTCCTAGGCTGTCCTCTGGCGAGGCGGTAGGTGGGTGGTGTGGAGCTGGCCTCAGCACCGGGAGAGGCCCCCTCGCCCGCCCCCTCCCTGTGCTGCATGGCTGCGATGGCGCCCGCTCTAACCGACGCGCCGGCCGAAGCTCACCGCATCCGCTTCAAACTGGCTCCGCCCTCCAACCTCTCCCCGAGCGGCGTGGAGAGCAGCGGCGGCACCAGTCACATCCTCGTCTCCAGCAACGGCACCGTCAAGCGCAAGGCATCTGAAGAGCGCGGTCCCCACGGGGGGTCCATCACAGGTAAGGGGAGGGAGGAGTCGCCGCGAGGCAACGAGGCTCCTTCCACACCTCTTGGGAAACTACAGCCACTGGTGGCGTCGTACCTGTGCTCGGACGTGACATCCGTTCCCTCTACCAAGGAGTCACTGAAGCTGCAAGGCGTCCTGCTGCAGAAACACGGCCTTCTGCCCAGCTTCCTGCCCAGGAAACACAAGACACTGGAGCTCTCAGAGGAGCAGCTGAAGAGCATCATGAGTAACAGCAGAGGAGGTGGTCCCCCGGCCCTGTCAAGCTCGCCGCCACCGGTCAACGGCGTGGCCAAGAAGTTGGCCAAAAACGGGGCGGACCGGGACAGTATGACAGCAATCAATGGAGGTAATAACAGGCCTCCTGCTGGACATGGACTGGACTCCCCGGTGCACCAGCCCCAACCCCACACAGCTGCCTCTAGAGGAAACTCTCCTCTCAACGGGGGAGGGCAGCACCAGCAGCCCACAGGACTGTCCTACAACCCTGCTGGAAACCCTGAACAGCCAGCACCCCCCGCAGCCTCCACCAACACCCCCATGGACTGGCCCGACAGCAAACCCTCAGAACGGCCACCATCGCTGGCCACGGACACATCATCCCTTTCCCCAACGGACCGACAGACCTCTCTGGGCCTGGGCAGCCTTGGAGTGGACGTTAAGGAGCGGACTCAGCAGAGCCAGAGCCGGCAGGGCGAGATCGAGGGGCGTCTGCGGCGCCTGAGGAAGCGCCTCCAGGTGGTTCAGGCCAAGCAGGTGGAGCACCATGTCCAGCAGCAGCTGGGGGGGCTCCTGGAGAGCACCCTGGGGCCACTGGATGCCCTCCGACCTGGCGGGAGACGCGGAGGCCAGGACGCCCCCCTCACCCCGCAGGAGAGGGAGGGGCTTGAGCGATTCCTGAAGGACGGCTCTGTCCCGGCGGAGCTGGAGCGCCTGTCTCTCAGCGGAACCACCAACCTGAGGTCCACGGAGAGTGCCTTCGACTCGGACGCCACGGAGAGCAGCTCCGGAGGAGAGACGGACGTGGAAGAGGACGAGCTCACCAGGGTGGACATCGAGCAGCGACACATCTCTCTGTAAGTACCTGGACAAAAGGAAAATGTGTTTTTTCCCGCTTAACAGACAATTTAATTGGATAAAGAAAGAGTGGAATGGGCCTTTTGGAATTAAGTAATGTTGACTAAATTGGCATTTAGGATGGGGAGAAAGCAGAGAGGGAGTCGGAGGCTACAGTAGAGGAAAATACAAAGATGCTAGAGTGAGTGAGTGAAAGAGGGGGGACTCCATCCTGGCTTGGCTTGTTGGGTTGTTAGCCACTGGGATCTGTAGTCTCGTTTTAACAGAGAAACTCTGCCAGTTTCAGGGTTCATCTCCGGTTACCACTCTCTGCTGCTGAAAGGAAGCCTAATCCAGGCCCACTTATGTTACATACAAGCGTGTGTCCGCGCGCTACGTCTTCCTGGTCCTGTGTTCATGAGGATGTGGCTTGCACCCTCCTTTGTGTGGAAGGTGACCCTGATGAAGTGATGGCTGATGGGTAATGAAAGTGAATTAAAAAACCCTGTTTTAATAAAAGGCTGTTCTGTTCTGATGGTGCAGTGCAGTCCTCTGCTTCAAACACACGTTCATGTCTTCAGGGATAAGCCTGGGTCTAAGCAACCACCGTTTTCAAAGACGTGAAGGCGGAGATATCCGAAAGAAGCTATCTTGGCCCCAGGTTAGGTTAATTCCAGTGCGGTTGTTATCCTATGTCCGATATTGCGGTTCTTTTGCTAGTTGACTACATTGGAGGAGGCACTAAATGTGATCATCGCAGGAGTCAATTTTAACCCATAGATGGTGTTTTCATCTCTATTTTTACAGGCAGATGAAGTAATGTGGGAGTAGATGGACAATCCACCCTGAAGTATTCAGTATTGGTCCTATGTTGTTGAATGTTGCCTTAACTTTTGAATAGCGTTGGCTAGCTGTTGCTGGTTACGTTAGATGTTCCTATTCAGTTGGATTGGCCTTTTCTTTATGATCCTCAGTTGAGTAACATGTGAACACTATGTTTGGCTCTTTTTATAGTCAGCCCTGCGGCTTTCCTCTGATTCCAGCTCCACCAGGCCCACTGGTTATTGTGTGTAGTGCGTGGCCCATGGGCACTAACCAATCTATATAGTGCACCACTTTGGACCAGGGCCCATAGGGCTGGGATCAAAAGTAGTGCACTATGTAGCGGATAAGGAGCTATTTGGGACGCAACGTGAGCCTGACTGTGGGTCATAGTCACAGAGGCCTTGTTTGAATGTTGTGAACTAAAGCTAAAGACGGACCGACGCGACGGTATGAGGGATAACCTACATTCGGGCATGATGAAAGCAGTTGGTCGGTCACATAGCGAATTGCGTAAGACCAAATAGGCTTACACCCAGCCAGATTATAGTGAGAGAGCATGATGACACAGCTGCTGTTTTTTACAGTCTGTCTGACTGTCCGTGTGGGAGAAGAAAATAGGGGCACCTGCACCTTTAAGAAGTGACAGGGCGCTCCTCTTGCGGAGAGAGGGGGGAGGGGCACTGTTTTTCTTTTTTCTTGTACATGACTCATCCACTTCCATAACATTCTATATGATGAACAGAGAACATATTTGCAAAGACCTATTCCTGCTTTTCATAGTTTAGGTTGGCAGCTTGTTGATGGTACCACCTTGTCGTTTGTGTGTGTCTGGATGTCTGTTGCGTCTTGTGTAAGGAAAGCTTGTTATTTCCAGACCAGTTGAAGTCGCTATTGTGGCGTTGATGCAGCCACTATAAGGTCATTTTAACATTTGGCTCTGAGCAACCCCTTGAGGTTTGATTTGTGTGATCTGTCTGTCTGCACACCGTGTTTGTCCTGACTTTGTGTTTAAGGTACAGCAGGAAAATGAAATGCCAACTGTTAATTTTTGTTAATTTAGCCAAATACGAAAAAGCACCCTATTTGTTGCCCAAGTCCAGTTTCTGTGACATCATTTACAATGTTCCTGGTATTGTCTGTTGTGACAGCGGTTATGTTGGGCCTCTCAAGTAGAGGTCTAAAAAGTTAGACCTGTTCTGAAATGGACCTGGGGCTTTCCCACCCGGGCAAAAATGCAGAAATTCGTTTTTCAATATAGAGACCCGAACCAACCCGAGGACCACCAGTTGCGTATAGACATGGTCGGATACGAGTTAGGGGAGCAGCAGAGAAGTCCATTTCGACTTTATTAACCAGAGCTTATACAGCGGGAGAGACGGTGGAGGACGGGCCTTGCGTGTGTGAGAAACTTAGGCAGCAACCAACCATAACAAGCCAACTTGCGCTAGAATACAAACTTCTAGCCTGTCATAGCTAGGATATATATCATCCAATATGATATAAAAGTGCGCTGTGTCTTTTAAGACCCATGATGTCATTCACACAGTCATTTTCTAGGCTCAAGCAAAGATGATATTGAGAGACTTGAGGCGGGGCCCATAGGAGGAAGAAGATGAATTGTTTTTGGTGACAATCCGCATTGAAATCAGCAATATTTGCTTTATGGTTTGTATATTATCAAAAACAAGGTACTAGGGCAGTGAATTGATGTTAGCTTCAGCTGTAAGCTACCAAGGAAAGCTAGCCTACAAAGCTGGAAGCTACCGGTATCAACTTGTGTTGTAATGGTTTATATATTTGTGAATAGTAATTAACGGTTTCAAAAAGTCTACAAACCGTGTTGCATTATTCAATTGTGTTAACTTCTTTGCAGCATAAGTGGTGGTGCAGCCCAGGCTCCCAATGAAGTGCAGTGGTTCCTTGAGCTAGCAATGAGTATGTGGAGCAGGCACGGTGCTCTCGCACTATAAGGGGACATCGGCTGCGCTGATAGACTTGGTTCTCAATCAGTAGATGACACGAGACACATTTGAAAAGGTTCTGCCGTTTCGGTATACCGTGCAACGCTACACACATGCACACACACGATATAAAGCGCTGTCTTGAAGCTAAGCAGTGATGGTTACCCTACAGGTTACCCTGTAGGCCAGAGTCTTAACTCCTTGTGAAAATCTAAAAGCAGAGCAGTTGTTTTGAGTTGGTCTCATTTTACAACCCAATAGTTCTCTTTGACACAGAATGACCGGTCTGCTTTTGATGTCTGTGTGTCACGTAATGAGTAGGGTCTCTGTGTACGAGTCTGCTTGTTTGTGTGTGGCCTTTTTGTACATGTCATAGTGACACAACAAAGCTTATGTAAAGATTAGCATCATTGAGGGTTCTACTGGAGGGCTTGATGGTTGGTTGAAAGAGCCTAAACATTTTATTTTATATACCAGCCACTGTGGAAAGTAGATAAAAAAATATATATTAAAAAATAATATTATAATAATCTACAAGCCACTCATTTTTCCCCCCCAGCCAAAATATTTGTTTTGCCATAGTTACACAAAGAAAAAAACAGATGAGCATGCTTAGTAATGTTTCTAAAACAAGTAATCTATTACTAGTAAGAAGTAATGTGGTATGTTGCTCAATTTAATGAAATATTCTGTGACCTGAGTATTTTGTCAAATGTTTTGCTCCCCCTTTAAGGTTACCTTGGTGACAGGGCTACTCGAGTCATCACTTGTGCCTGCTACAATGTCACTAGAAGAGGCCAACGATGTCTCTTTTTGTTAGCTGTCAGAGCAAACTCAAACATTGAAAAGCAACCGAGCTTGTGAACAAAACTATGTAAATGGGTAAGAAACACGAGGACAAAGTCTCACTTTAGAAGTCATTCAAGTAAATTAGAGCAACATTTATTTTTGCTACAACGCACAACTCGCACTTGTGCCCATACTTGACTCTTTTTATGAAGTGCTCACAAGTTTGAGTCCGAAGTGTTACCATGCGCCAACGTGGCTGGTAAAATTAGACGCTCTTTCCCGGCAAAGCCAAAATCTACCCGCATTTGGCAGTTAGCCGGTATTCATTTTAGGCCCTGTTGGTTGGCCTTATATCCTCCATTTGTAATCATTAACCTTTGGCTGCCTTCCAGGCAAGGTCTTGTAGCACCCTGTAGGCCAACCGTTTCACTCACTCCCATAACCCACTAGGCCTAAATATTATGCATTCATGAATAAAACTGTTCTATGAACTGTTGCTTTCGGTTCTACCTAACTGGGGTTGTTTTTAGATTCATATCTACTCATCCACAGGCTTAATATGTTTGTGAAACACTGTTGTGATGAGAATGATGTGCATTCTGGTGACCTTTCTCCTCCCCGTGAACCCCTTTCCCTTGTCAAAACACCCCCCCCCCCGGGTAACCCGTCTTGCTCCTGGAGTTTTTTTGGGGGGGAGCAACAGGAGCATGTTGGAAATGCAGGACAGGTCACCTGCGCAGGTAAGTGTCCGATTTTTAAACATGGCCTAGTAGGCTCTGGGCCCTTATCCACAAAGCGTCTGAGTAGCAGTGCTGATCTAGGATCTGTCCATATCATCTTATTCGTTATGATCCAAAACTGATATTTGATCAGCACTCTTACTCTAAGATGCTTTATTGATATGGGCTCTCTGGTGTTCTGCTCCTTCAGCCTTAGTGCTGCAGGGCACTGACTCAGGACGATGCAAGGCCTTTTTCTGGTGCATTCCACTGTCTGCTCCATTTTGGCCTCTTCCAGAGACTAGCTCCTCCCTGTCAGCCCAAGTGGCAGCTCTGTCTCAAAAGCCTGAGCCTAGCCACGCCCCCATTTATGCAAACCCACTGCCTTTTGATAACAGGATGTTTATTTTTTTGTGGCGTGTTTTTCTTCTTCTTCATCTGTACTCACATCTCACATGCTCCTCTTCATCTTATGGGGACTCTCCACAAAGCCTCATGTATTATAGTACTGTCGACGTGTCAGCAGCAACTCATTCTCACATGGTCTCGGTGCAATACTTTCCTTCCTTCAATCCCTTCAAATTCAATATGGAGAACTAGGTCCTTATCCTTCCTCCCACTGATGCTTAACTTGGTGTGAAATATATTTAGTGATGGTGGGCATGTGAATGCGACCTCATGCAAATTGCGTGTGAGATTTGTTTGTACCAATACTTTTGGCATCCCAATCTTCTTAAGTGCAAAATCTTATTTTATATTCTTCTGCACCAAAACAATGGCAAAGAAATTGGGAGAAAGATTACTTTGTGAGGTGTGTCAAGGTTTTAAATAAGTAAAGCTCTCAAGCAGTTACCAACCTCTTCCTGCAGTTATTGGTGCGTGAGAGCTTAGTCCTGATTGGTTCTCAATCTGTTTTATTGCCATAATTGCAACAGTTTGAGTTTCCTGTCATGTTAGCGCAGCTTCCTTTTTTGCATGGCCGTTTGGCACATAAACCTGTAGCCTTGGCCCACATTAGGTTAGTTAGCATGAGAGGAACTAAGCTCTTAGCCAAACTATGGAAAAACAGACTTTTTGTGCCCTGCCCTTCAATTAATTCTGTGTGCTTCACAGGGCCGTGCTAAGAGTCCTTGTCAATGTGATTTAAGGACCCAAGTTACTCATTTACAAATGGATCCACTACGTCCTTGTTCCTTCCTGCTTGCTGACCTTTTCGGTTGGCTTTCCAGTTTAGCCAGTTAGCTCGCAGGATCCTCGAAGCAAGCTGATTGGTTAGGATTTCTTTGCGTGGGTGGTTTTCTGCTTTATATCCGTTCGTCTTTTCTCTCCTTTCTGCCTTCCCTTTGTCTCTCTTTTCCCTGGCTTGTGTTGATACGTTCACCTGGTGTTGCCTGTTCATCAGTCTTTCAGCCTGACGCCAGGCTCTTTTGTTAGCCCGTTTTCTAGAAGTTTCCATGTAACGTGTCCTCTCCGCAGTCCGCACCACATGTCGCCATATCCTGGGTCCTGTTCAGCTGCACCCCTGGGCAGTGAATGGAGAGAAAAAACACCCGGACTGACTCTAGCTGCTCAGTGCTCAACAGTAATGTGGTGTCTCAAATGGCCCTCATCTGCCCCTCTCACACACTACAGGTCTAGCTGTAATATCTGTAATGACCACTTTATCTCGCACCAAAGCAAGAGTACAGAACAAAATTATATATATTTTTTCATTTTTCCCTTGTTATAAGTAATACTTTCGTCTGCATATTTTTTTAATTATAGATAATCATTCTTATTGTTCACCATTCTTATCTAACCAGAAGGTTTCCAATAACAATATTGATTTAAAAAGGCAGTGTTGGGCAGCACATGGTGCATTAGACGTCTGTTTAATCAGTCTGGAGATTACTAGCACGTTGGATTAGCAGACGGCTACCACCAGCACCACCACTAGATTAATGGGTTGGGATTGAAACGACAACACGCCTGCCTTCTCAGGATGGCTTTCTGGAGCTTATGGTAGAAGTAGGATATGGTTCACCCCCCCCCCTGTAATGAAGGCCCTGGGGGTTGGATGGTAGTTTTCTCCTCAGGGTTGGGTTGATTAGGGCACAACGTAACAACATGTTTTGCAACAGAAAACGAACATGAGTGTTTATTATTGGACAAGTCCAGGTAGTCCCTTCCACTTTTACTTCTCCCATTTAGTGCCGAAAGGACACAACCCAGCTGAAGGGTTCAACTGATGTTACTGCAGGGCTGTGCCAATGAATCTGATCAAGTTTATGCATATCCAGGGGACAGGATGCTGGTGCCCTCCGTTGCTACCAGATAGAGCAATATAACTGGTTTGGGAATTTTATATTGGGCTCTACGAAAACAATCGCAAGCACATTGACTGAATATTTCGCTAGGGCAACCACCACTAAAATGGTTTAGTTTAATTGGGCCGGAGGGCCTCGTCCCTTTTACAGGTACAAGCCAAGCCTGAGGTGGCATTGAAATGTCTTGTTCTTGGCTCGTTAATGTTTTCCTATGATCCATTGAAATGGAAGCTGCTATGTGACACACCTACAGCATGGCTGCACAACACAATGACAATGGGAAGCAATAGCTACAGAGTGAAATGGTGGTGGTCTTAGGACTCCTTCTTACTCAAATGCAATCACATTTATGCTTAAAGCCCTTTTTACATCTGCAGTTGTCACAAAGTTTGTTGGTATGGGGGTCAAGTCCTCCATTCGGTGTGTTTGCAGTTACTATGACACTCCGTGTCTGCAGTAGTCCTGTCCAGAGTCATTCACACTCTGCGATAGCAGGAAATACCATACAAATACTAGTTCACCACCGCCACCCCGAACCTCTCTGCCTGTGGTGGTGTGACTGTAATGATTTAATGCATTGCCATTCTCTCTCCCTCACCCGCTTTCACTCACTCACTCACTCACACCACCGTGTTTGCTCTTCGCTAATGGAGCCAAGAGAACCGCTCTGGCTCAGAGCTTCCCCTCTAAAGATCACTGAGGTTCTCTTAGGCTGGTTTTCTATCTTAAATCCTAGGACCAACACCATTGAAAGATAGATGGGGTACAGACAGTCATGTTCATTAGTGGTTTCAGGGGATGGTAGGCTACTAGGCTTAGACCGTATTCTCAGATGAATGGGAAGGGGAGAAGTCTCGTTTTCCATAATGTTCCACATTTCCATAATATCGTTATATAGGCTGATGATATAACATCAGTGTTATTTACATTCCAGGGGGATTGAAAAACATGCCAACGAGGTGCCTTTTTATGTGCTTTTTTTGTCTCATTGAATTGTTTGTACAGTAGACAGAGTAAGCCTACGTTTGGTGCTCTCTTTCGAAACCTGTGAGAAGGTGGCAGAGTTACAGCAGTGTTTCAGACCATGAGACATCCCGACTATTGACAGTGGTGTAAAAAATACTTAAGTAGTGGTTTGGTGTATCTGTACTTTATATTTGTCAACTTTTAATTCACTACGTTCCTAAAGAAAATAATTTACTTTTACTCCATTTTCCCTGACGCCCATAAGTACTTGTTACATTTTGAATGCTTAGCAGGACAGAAAATGGTCCTATTCTCACACGTATCAAGAGAACATCCCCGGTCATCCGTACTGCCTCTGATCTGGCGGACTCACTAAACACAAATGCTTTGTTTGTAAATGATTTCAGTGTTGGAGTGTTCCCATGGCTATCAGAAAATTGCCTATTATAAGGAATTTGAAATGATTAATACTTTTGATATGTAAGTATATTTTCGCAATTGCATTTACTTTTGATACTTGTGTAAATTTAAAGCCAAATACTTTTAGACTTTTACTCAAGTAATATTTTACTCATTTTCTATTAAGTTATCTTTACTTTTACTAAAGTATGACAATATACCAAATACTTTTTCCACCACCTGAAAATTGTTCTTCTCACGAAAGCGTGTGTAGCGCCCGAACGGTTTGCGCTACAAACAAATTACTATGGAAAGGGGGAGACTCACAAACACGATTTGTGTTCTCTGTTTTGCTCTACAACCCCCATAAGTGTCACAGGCCTCGTCTGAAGGTAACCCATACAAACGAATGGAAGTGTGAAGGCAGCTTTGTGCCAACAAAAATAAGGGGTTAAATACACTGAGTATGCCAAACATTAGGAACACCTTCCTAATAATGAGTACCCTCTTTTGCCCTCAGAACAGCCTCACTTTGTCGGGGCATGGACTCTACAAGGTGTTGAAAGCCTTCCACAGGGATGCTGACCCATGTTGACTCCAATGCTTCCCACAGTTGTGTCAAGTTGGCTGGATGTCCTTTGGGTGGTGGGCCATTCTTGATACACACGGGAAACTGTTGAGCGTGAAAAACCCAGCTGCGTTGCAGTTTTGACACAAGCTGGTGCGCCTGGCACCTACTACCATACCCCGTTCAAAGGCACTTAACTCTTTTGTCTAGCCCATTCACCCTCTGAATGGCACACATACGCAATCAATGTCTCAGTTGTCTCAAGGCTTAAAAATCCTTCTTTAACCTATCTACACTCATTGAAGTGGATTTAACAAGTGACATCAATAAGGGATCATAGTTTTCACCTGTATTCACCTGGTCAGTCTATATCATGGAAAGAGCATGTGTTCTTCATGTTTTGTATACTCACTGTGTCCAAAAAAAACAAAATATTTGCTAGTTTTCATATCTACTAGATGTGCAATTGGCATGCTGACTGCAGGATTGTCCACCAGAGCTGTTGCTAAAGAATTCAATGTTAATTTCTCTACCATAAGCAGTACGTCAGCCGGCCTCCCAACCACAGACCACGTGTAACCACGCCAGGCCAGGCCCTCCACATCCGACTTCTTCACCTGCGGGATTGTCAGAAACCAGCCACACAGACAGCTGATGAAACTAAGGAGAATTTCTCTGTATTAACGCCCTTTTGTGGGGGAGAAACTCATTCTGATTAGTTGGGCCTGGCGCCCCAGTGGGTGGGCCTATGCCCTCCCAGGTCCACCCATGGCTGCACCCCCGCTCAGTTGTGAAATCTATAGATATGGGCAAATCATTTCCTTGTATTAAGTCTAACTCAGTAAAATCGTTGAAATTATTGCATGTTGTGTTTATGTTCACTATAGTGGACGCCAAGTTCAATATTTTATTTTTAAAAAATGTGTATGTATGTATAATACTTTTATTTACATTTTTTTATATATACCTAAAGGGTCCCAAAATTCAAAATCAAATAGCTAAATGATCCATGGTATGGCCAGCATAAAAAAATAATCTATGTTTGCAATTGGGTACTTTTTCACCACTGAGACACACAGTTTTTATAATGAGAAAGTGACCAATAACCACTTATTTTGTAATGGAATGATTTGTATGGAAAGCCAAGTTGAAGCCAGCATTATATGTTGTCTGCCTCATAATAACCACATGGTTTTACCTGCAACAGTGTAGCGCAACACCTCTTCAATTGAAGCTGCGGTAAACAAATGAAAGTGGCCACCTCTCACAAAAACAAATCAAAAATGAAATCACGGTTAATTATAAGCGAAGCAGGAGAACGTGTACATTGGCTACAATAATTACAAGGACAGTTCAAGGACCAAATGTAGGAAATGTCAGATTTTTCAAGGTAGGCCTATTCCGGTAGACCGCTTGAATTTCTGAGCTCCAAATTGAACTTCCAAGAAGGCTATTTCAAGCCTCTTGTATTGTTTAAAATTGCAGGTGTGACATGGTTACCAAAATGTATTTGTCATGTTGTTTCATTACCCGATCATATTGTGAAGAGGCCCGCTAGGCTATGTAATATGTTGTCATTATATCCAGAATAATTCATAGGAATAGGGTTGGATGTTGGGTAAAAGTCTATCCTACACAATTGAGTCTAGTAGACCCTCGTGTCCAATCCGAGGCACAAAAACATATGAAACCATGAACTCGTTAACTTGATGCCTTCTCTGTTAAATCTAACGAGACCCTGCTGTAAATCGAGCAGAAAACAGATGATCAACATCAATTCGCTAGAGATATTAGATCCAGGCACACCGGTTTTCACCTGCATAATGAATGAGAGACACACATTCTAGACATTACTCGCGAACACTTTTTTTCATCACTTGGGCTGTTGCATCGCATGCGCTGTCTCAACAGCTCTTTGTCACTAGACTATCAGTCTGAAAAGGCACATCAACACAGCGTTATCCATAAATATTGAAGAAACTAGTTGATGACTGTATCTATTTAGGTTTCAAGTATCTCTTTTAAGGTGACTCTTTTGCTTAGGAGCATTCCCCCCCCCCCCCCTTCTCTCAATCACATAAATTGTTTTGGATTCGTGTGCCCAATAACTGTTTTCATATGGAGACATGAAACTGCACTGCAGTTCTGAGATCTCTCTATCAAAAACTGTCCGACAGCTATATCCAGGATTCGTACAGGTTTCAAGTTAAATGTCTAATTTAACAACTTAATATATATAACGACAACTTACACTGCCATAAATGGAAGGATAGAAGTAATGTTTAATGTCACGATTTTGGACAAATCCGTCAAGACACCAACCATGAGGATGGGTTTCACGGGTTTTAAATCAACGCGTGAATTTTATTGAATATAGCTATGTTCCTCTCGTATCTAAAAATTGGCTGATTCATTATCAATGACTTATCAACAGCTGTAACATGTTGTCCATCGTAGGAAATCCTCACTGCTGCCCTAGTTTCTAGAAAGACCCATATGCGCACAGGCAATGTCTAATGCTGCAGGCAGCATAGACAATGAAAAATTCATGTTTAGAGCTGATGGTTGGTTGCATGGTGCAAGAATTAATACAATTAATTAATTAATTATTGAATGTTATGATGGACACAGCTTCGTCGAAACTAAACATACACCACCTCTGCTCAACAAACTCGAGAATGAATTGTTTGAGGTGCTGCAGTTCGCGAACGACATTGTGTTTATCACCTTTCAGTCAAGCAATGCAATCCGCCAACAGTTCACAATCTAGTCCGGTTGCGGCCACAATTAGACCTTGTTTCCTATGTACCTACAAATAATCGTATTTGTGTGCCTAGCAATCAACAAATGTTAATTATTAAAGCGCACGCTTTTACAAGTCTGTTACAAATTACAGCTCCAATGATCCCCTTATTGTGAACAAGAGGTTTGTAGAAGCATGACTATTTTGAGTTTTCTGTTCCCCGGTAGGGGGTCCTGCGTGCTCTGGGTATTACTGACTCAAATGAACTAATCGAAAGATTAGTTATTTTGACTGAACAAGTTGAAAAAGATCAGCCCGTTAAGAGCAGAACTGTGTGTGTGTGTGTGTGTGTGTGTGTGTGTGCGCGGGCCAGTGTCTCATCCACACATGCATGTGTTGGAAATGTCATCCTAACCTGACCAGGTCCTTTCTCCTTCAGAGGTGATAACCTAGATTACGTTTCTAGTGGACAGTGCTTCCTTTAAAGATAAACGGGTGTGTGTTCCTTCATGGTTGAGCGCTTCATTCATTGCGGCCGCAAGTGAACACCATGGCTGAATCTGCGTTCTGCATTTAAATGACCTCTAAGCCATTTGATTGGCCAAATGTCCCTCTACTGGACAATTTAAAGGGAAGTGTGGACTGTGGATGGTTTCCCCACCCCCACCTACTTATATTAACCTTTGGTTACTACACTACCTCCCTTTTTATGAGAGGAACTCCTAGCTCTACAGTTAGGATTGCTGGGGGGCTGCAGTGGCAATGAAACCTGGTCATGTCGCTGTGAAATGAGTTCCTCTGCTGCTCGAGAAGGAATTGAAGAACCCTTTGCTGTGGTGTGTGTGTGCTTGCTGAAGAGGAGGGGTCGGGTAGAGGGGAGCAGGTCGCACATGTAGAACATCTGTCACAGTTTGAGTATCAAGAACAAGATAACAAACAGCGTAGCTGGTCTCAGCGCTATTGTAACACGAATACCACAGCTCATATTCTCTTTGTGTGTATGAAAAGTTAGGCGTTTTCGTGTCGGGTTTGAATGAACTGGTAACGTCTGAGGCTGTAGTACCATGTTATGGAGAGCGAAAAGAAGTGCTAACCTAGTGAGGTAGAGCCTCCCTCATTCACGCTACATAATATCGAAGAGCCTGTGTGTGAGAAGTAGCTGTGGTACTCAGTGTAAATAGAATAGATTGGCTGCTCAGGTATCCTGTTGCCTGCAGCAGAGAGAAGATATTGACTCGTTTTAAAGGGCAGCTCCCTCTGCACTGCTCCGTCTTTGTTTGTGCGCACATGTGGGTTGTGTGTTTTGAGTCGAAGGCGCAGAGACCGAGCGAGCAAACGTTGTTTGTTCAACAAACCAGATGTCACATCACCCTCTTTCAGTTTCTCCTCCCGCTCTTTAACAGATACAGGAAGTGGTTATGCATGCGTTTGTGTTGTGTGTGTGTGTGGCAGTGAGTTTCCTGTTGTGCATCACACTCCAGTCAAGCTAAGGTGGCTGACAGACCAGTTTGTGTGTCTGGAGAGCAGGAGAAGGAAGGAATGCCGCCATTGTGAACTGTGGAGTGTCATTACCCATATGGTTAGATATTCTACGCTCGCTTGGTTTCTTTCTGTGTTTGGATATTCTGTTTTATTAGGCCTTACTAGTCCAGTGGGAGCATTTTATAGTAACATGATCATCTATGATATTTTTTCACCACAGGCTAATACAGGCCTGTGTGACTCACAGCGTATACCTATTGGGACTACCCAATGCACCCTGGCAAAAAAAATAAAAAATCCTAGAAAAACGACCCAGGGACAGTGCTCCCAACTAATACAAAATGGAGCCTTTATTAGTCAACCAGCGTCTCTTATTTTTTTAAATGGATGTGGCTTTTCTATTTCAGGCCAAGCAGCATATCCCCTCTTGCTCTGCTTTTCAGATTCTTCAGGTCCTTCTTCCTCAGGATGGCCGAATTACTTTGGGACATCAGTCTGATGCCGCTTAATCGGCGAGAGCTCCTCTGACCTTTTTGCGAGACAAAGGGTTGATGGAATATGACATTTGGATGCTCTATCAAGGTTGCCGTTTGTCATTCATTCAGAACCTTTGTCTCCCTACCCTTTGCATGGCGTTCCTCAAAGTGAGCTTCTGCTCAACAAGCTATACGACAATTTTATTCCATACGTTGAAAAGCGAGGCCTATTCGAGACCGCCTACAGATGTTCAGTGGAGCACATGCTTGTTTGTCTGGATGTACTGGATAGTGTTGGATGCGGTCAACATTTCGGCGGCTACAGTTGTCTACCGTAGTGAAGTGCTTGGAGGCACAGCGGCGGTGTAAACTAGTATGCTCATCAGTTCCTGATTTGGAGAGTGCTGCTGCCCCACCACCTCCTCCTTCTCCTTCCTATCCCAATAGGCCTAGCCCGAGCTCCGTGTGTGTGAAGAGCTCTTCTCGCCCGTCTCTGCTGCCTCGGTACCTGCAGCAGAGTCCCTCCCACCTCCTATAGTACTGTCTAGCCCACCCTCCTCTCTCTCTCTATTGCTCTCACACCTCATCTGTACCTGGCAGCGCCCGCAGAGCCGGGCCCATAATGAAAAGGCTCCTGTGTGTGTGTGTGTGTGTGTGTGTGTGTGTGTGTGTGTGTGTGTGTGTGTGTGTGTGTGTGTGTGTGTGTGTGTGTGTGTGTGGCAGTGTGAATAAGGCTAAGGTGCCTAGTGTGTTTGTGCTCGCATGCCTGTACGGCACTTTTCTGATTGCTTGTGAATTGGTTTAGTTTGCAAGGTTTGTGTGTGCATTTTATTCTGCTGCGCATGGTGGTCCTGGCCTATGTCATTTTAATGTCTAATGTACTTGTTTCCTCCTTTTTGATTTGTTTTAGAGAACACTGACTTTCAATAACTTACTCAGTTTCATTTGGAAATGGTGGGGTTTGAGGACCCGACTGTTGTTACAAGGATCTAAAAATAAAGAGATGGTACTGCTATTCATTTGGTCTCCATATCGCTTAGTCTCCAGTATATTTATAGTAAAGGGGGGGAAGGGGGTGGCGTCCTCAGTCCCACAGGAGCATGCTTCATCCCTGGGCCAAACGAGTCCTGTGTCTGCTGCTCTGTGGGAGAAAGGTCTGCTGGATGGATAATGAGATTACAGGGCAGTGAGAGAGGAGAAGAGAGGCTGGTTGGGGCTCAGGCTGTCTGCTGCCTCAAGATCACTGGGGGCCGCACCGCAGTGGTTCACTATACTGTACCACCCCAGGCCTGAATCCTCTAGAAACACAACATCCTTATATTGCGTTGGATTTTCATTTGCTATAGACTACTACCCCCGTAATTGTCCCTCAAAGCTGGGAGTGGGTTTATGACAAAATGGAGGCAGGCGGGCACTGTGACTGAAGAATTACGATGCTATTGAGTCCTTTTTTTAAAGACCAGGCTGTAAACAAATTGATTTTTGCACACTAGACATCTGTTGGGACAGGACAACTTCTGGTGCCCTCCAAACTTGGAGGTTGGCAGATTTGACGCACTAAAATATACACACTAAACTAAAGGTCTAAACACTGCTACACAATACAACTATTAAAATGTAATTATAAGTGGTGTAATTCAAAGGGTACACACGAGAAAGGGGAACATGCAAAAGCAAAGGGTGTAATTGGAAAGGATTTTGGCATCAGATTTTAAGATCTCATGTTTTCCTCAAGTTGACACCCTCACATGGTTTCTCTTAGACCATTATATGTTTAACAACAAATTGTGACAAAATTTGAAATAGCATGTCATTTTATGGAGAAAACTGAGAAACAGAAACCAGGTTGCATATTAGCATGACATCCGCAGTCATGGGGCCGCAGATAACTCAATATTTTCACAGTGGTGGGGGGTATATCAATCTTTGTCTGTGATTCAGGCTTTACTTAAATTACTCATGTAATCCTAAACCTTTTGAACGCGCTTTTAAAGACTACACGCCCCGTCACTCCCTGCGTGAGCCTCCTTCCCCTGCCGTGTGCGTAGGCCTAGATGTACACACAGCGGCCAGTTTATTAGGTACACCATCTAGTACTGGGTCGGACCCCCCTTTGCCTCCAGAACAGCCTGAATTATTTGTGGCACGGACACGTTGCTCAATTGGTATCAAGGGAGCTAATGTGTTCCAGGAAAACATTCCCCACACCTCTGCCATCAGCCTGTACCATTGACACCAGGCAGAGTGGGGCCATGGACTCATGCTGCTTACACCAAATTCTGACTCTGCCATCAGCATGACGCAAAAAGAACCGGGATTCGTCGGACCAGGCAATGTTTTTCCATTCCTCAATTATCCAGTGTTGATTGCATGCCCACTGGAGCTACTTGTTTTTAGCTGATAGAAGTGGAACCCGGGGGGGGGGTCGTCTGCTGCAACAGCCCACCCGTGACAAGTTGTGCGTTTCTGAGACGCCGTTCTACCCACCACTGTTGTACTGCGCCGTTATTTGTGGCCTGCCTGTTAGCTAGCACGATTCTTGCCATTCGCCTTCGATTCATCTCTTCACAAGCTGTTTTCATCCACAGGACTCCCGATAACTGGATGATCTTTGTTTGTCGCACCGTTCTTGGTAAACCCTAGACACTGTCGTGCGTGAAAAGCCCAGGATGCCGGCCCTTTCTGAGATACTGGAACCGGCGATAATACCACGCTAAAAGCTATTTAGCTCACTCGTTTTGCCCTTTCTAAAATTCAATCGAACAGTAGCTGAATGCCTCGACGCCTGTCTGCCTGCTTTATATAGCAAGCCACGGCCACGTGACTCACTATAGGAGCAAACTATTTTCGTGAACGGGGTGGTGCACCTAAAACTTTCCACTGGGTATGTGTTAATTCAGAGGAGGCACCAATGCGTTGGAGATCATCTCTGTTTCTTTTCTGACAACAATACAAATTCCTGGACCGGTGGACTGGGCCATGGTGGAAGCCACTGGGTTCTTGGTGAGTTTTTATTTTCTAGCAGGCAGGGCAGATGCTGGGAATGGGTGCAGAGAGAGCACTCTACTGTGCTCTGCTCAGGGTTTGTTTGCAAAGAGGATTCCTGCCCTGACGCTGTTGTGGTAAAGATTTGACCCTGCCAGAAGCTCGGACACTCAGGCTCCTCAGCATTCCTTCTCAGCCCCCTTGGCCCTTCTCCTTCAACAGCCTAGAAAGTGGACTAGATCCTCATTGGGGGAATAAGATGACATGCTCATTTTAGTATTGGCTAGGCCTACTCATGCAAATCAACGAACTGCTGACAACTTATTATGAGTATATTAGTCAGCGTGGGCACTGGACATGGTGCATGGATAGGCCAAAATGAAAATGCATGGACACACACCAGTCTTGCCCACACACATAAGATCTGAGAACATCGACACCCATACACTTTCTCTAATTGTTAGACTCATTTGTTCATTCACAACGCCCACTCCTAGTCTTCTACCAAGGCCTGTGACTCATTCATCAGGCACGCACACACACAGACAGATCTGTTTCCTCTTCCTGTTTCAGCACCAACAGCCAACCATATTGGCCCAGTAGAATACTGGCAGGTCACATGGTCCATTAGGCTAACTGACCCCATCAGCTAATTGAGACTCTCCGGCAGTCAGACTGATGTTATATCCAGGCAACAGCCCAAGGCTTCTCACCAAATGGCACCCTATTCCCTATATAGTGCACTACTTTTTACCACAGTTTGTGGTAGAGAATAGGATGTCATAAGGGACACTAAGACTCCCTTCCTGGTTGGACCGATGGCAAAAGGCCACAGCTAAAGTAGCGCACTATATAGGAACTAGGGTGCCATTTGAAACGCTGCCCATGTAGCTTCAAACAGGCTCAGTTTCATTTACATTTAATCCCCAATCCTTATTTCAACCACAGTCCTTTCAGCAGATGATTTGCCGTTAAAATATATATATATCTGGATCATTCTATTCCATCGGTACACAACTCTTTCCCTTTATGTGATTGTCATGTGCTAGTCTTTGTCCACACTTTCACATTGGCAACTGATACAAGCCCAGGCAACAAACAATTAGACGTCTCCTCCCGTACCAAAATCGGACACAAAACCAGACGACACAGAGGAAGCCAGGCTAGGATACTACATTGAGACGGTCTCCTCCAGGGCTGGTGCTAAGCCTAGAGTGAGGGAGTGCCCAGCCCATGCCTTGCAGTGAGCTAGCTGCAGCCTGCCTGCCTGGCCTGCTCAATAATACACAGAGGAGAGCTGCTGCCGGTCAGATGGTGCGGTAGTCTGGAGGAGGAGAGGAGTGGAACTTGGCGCCCGGCTGTGACACAGCAGCCCAGCCCTCCCACCTCCCGCTTTTATTTAAGGCATTTATGTCATGTGTAGGCCTTCCACGAACTGGAAAGGGTGCTTGGTTTCCATGGCAAAAGATGTTCAAAGGGTTGGCTAGCCGAGTCATAGCTCACGACCTATGGAGGCAATTTGTATGACTGTTTTCTGATATTAACTCCGCCGCGAGGTTGTTTTGTCCCTTTGAAAATCTATAATGGATTATTGTGTGAGCCGCCATTTCAATGTCCATAACAGATTCAGTTCTGTAAGCGCTGTCATCCTTATCATACAACAAATAAAGGATGGCTGATAGGATTTATTCGTACACCTCCTCTTTTTGACCAATCTAGGCCTGTGTATTTCTTGGTGTTAACATCTATATTTCAAGGTTGTATGTTTTTAGGGACGTCGCTGCTTCTGCCTGCTTGTATGGCCAGTGTAGACTGTTGTGTACTGCGTTTGTTGTCAAAGCGTAGACTAGGAGCTTGGCTTACTTTGCTGTGGCTAGCTTTGATCGCTGTTCCCATCTGTTGTTGTAATATGCACAGCCTCCTCCCGTTCAACAGAGTCACCGTTCTGCTCTGCTGGGTGACGTCACCATCCCTGTCTCCCTGTTGCTGGCCATGTCTTGTCACTGGGCTGATTGAGCTAGTAGCACACAAATACCACTCACCGGACGCCGGGACCGTTGTGGCCGGTCTGTCTGTCATGTTTTTTGTTATATTCTCTGACATGCATACAGGCAGGAGGTGAACAGTGAAGAGTATTATACACTGTAGGTAGCCCTAGGCTAGTTTTCAAGGTAATGTCTGGGTTGTATTCTATGCAGGTAGATAGGCTATACTAAGCCTTACCCGTCTGTAAACACCCCCAATTACACCTAATAATGTTTTCATGAAGCAGCATGTAACCTAGTTTGAATACGACCCTGATGTCAGTTGTCCAGTGCCTTGCTATGAACAGTGTCTGGGAGGAGTTTTTTTTTTTTTTTTTGTCAAGCAAGTTATTGCGATCAAGTATTAATAATACGTCCGGTTGCCAAGTAACCGAGAGCATTTGGCCTTCGGTGGTAGTTGTATTGAGTTCATGAATCTAGCTTTTCAATTTGAATATTCAAATTATCCTTTTTGCATTTTGCTTTCGTTGATCTAAATGGGCCCGAGGTGAATGGGAGAGCATGCAACACTAGCTTGGAGCCTCCCCTGTGCGGCAATCTAGAGGGTCACCTTTCCACCCATCACAATTTAGGACGACAAGGGCTGTCAATGTATCATAGTAAAAGCCTACATGATTTACCACCCATCAACGGTAGTACACATCGGTATATCAATTGTCTCTCTTAATTTGATTTGTAAATGTTACAGCATTCAACAAAACTGAAGTGTCACAATACGTAAAGCATTGTTTGATTAATGACATAAGTCTGACAGGAGATGACAGACAAACAACGACGGTAGCTACAACATGTGATAGGTTGAAGATGAACTAAATGTAAAACAGCCTGATTATAGGTGCCAGGCTGTCAGCCCTATCGAAGCCCATGCAGAGAGCGAGCAGTGTGCTGTCAGGACAAGTAGTTTGAAGCCATTGGCACTGAAACACTGAAATACATTTACATGGAGGCAAAACTGAGACTCCCTTCCTCCCCCTCCTATCACCAGCCAAAGGCAACATGTCTTCCTCTGTTGCTGGCTGGCACCACTTTACGAAGGTGTGGCATTGCTAGGCAAGATTCACCATAACATGCAGCAGCCCAGCCTCCCTGTGGGAACCTATGAAGGTATATGCTGTGGGTTAAGACAACAAAATAGCGGTGCCCAGCAAAGTTGGGGGCAATTCCGTTTAAAATCTAGTCAATTCAGGAAGTACACTAAAACTCCAATGCCAATTTTTTATATATACAGTGGGGAGAACAAGTATTTGATACACTGCCGATTTGCAGGTTTTCTTACTTACAAAGCATGTAGAGGTCTGTCATTTTTATCCAGAAAATCCAGAAAATCACATTGTATGATTTTTTTAAGTAATTAATTTGCATTTTATTGCATGACATAAGTATTTGATCACCAACCAACCATATATATATATTTAATGGTATTATTAAATGGAATTTGGTTTACTTTCTGAATTAACTGGAATTGGCATCAACCCTGGTGCATCTGCGGCTAACATCCCTAGCCTAATCTTTTATTTAGGCTACTGAAGTTATTGTATGACGACTGTAACGCCCAGTGTAAAAAATAAAAAGGATATATCCTGATTATTCTGGTCTTTTTTGTAAACAGAATATATTATTTAGCGCAATATTTTCATCCAGTCTGAATTTAAATGCCCCTGATCGCTCTTATCCGGCTATCTCTGGACAGCATGGTGATGTCTCTGGACAAGCCTGGGCCAATAGGGACGTGTGGATTTGGAACGTGGAGTGGAGCCTCAAACCGTTATCGGAGTTTCTGCCCTAACCCCTGTGGGTTGTGCAATCACACGCAATATTTTTAACATGTAATTTTCCCATTCTCACATCTGGGCTGGGTTAACCAACACTACGTCTCCTTTCCAATACCACCCCACAACAATTTCATAAGACACTCTTTATTCACTCTCTCCTCCCTCTCTCCTCTCTTCAACTCTCACCCTAATTCATATCTCTACTCACTCTCCACTACTCCCTCGCTCTTCTACTTTCCCTACTCTCTAGCTCATTATTTGTTCTTTATGTAAGGACTCCAACATTCCATCCCCACTTAACCCTTTTAATTCATAGCAGTGAGGCTTTAGCCACCACACCCCCGGCCCAGGCCACGGTCTGGTGTCCCAGCAGCACACATTCTGTCTCTCCGTTCACCAAGAAACACAACGCCGGCCGGGGAAGTCAGAGCACAGAGAAGGTCCCGGGAATATCAGAGCACAGAGAATTGTTGCCTGGGTATTGCATCGAGTTATCTGTATTTAGTGCCCCACCCCCTTTTTTTCCCTGGAAAGCAGCTGTGCTTCTCCTTGTATGGATCGAAGCTTCCATGTGTGTTTTATTAGCAAAGAAAATGGTAAATCCTTTCCAGGAAGCCAGGCGCTAAAAAACAAACAAACATGACGCCGAATCTTAGTTTCCTGTTCCTTTCTCTCGCTGGGAACACACGAACTCAGCAAATAAAGAAACGTCCCTTTTTCAGGACCCTGTCTTTTAAAGATAATTCGTAAAAATCCAAATAACTTCACAGATCTTCATTGTAAAGGGTTTAAACACTGTTTCCCATGCTTGTTCAATGAACCATAAACAATTAATGAACATGCACCTGTGGACCGGTCATTAGAACACTAACAACTTACAGACGGTAGGTAATTAAGGTCACAGTTATGAAAACTTAGGACACTAAAGAGGCCTTTCTACTGACTCTGAAAAACACCAAAAGAAATATGCCCACGGTCCCTGCTCATCTGCGTGAAGGTGCCGTAGGCATTCAATGTCCGTACTGTGAGACGCCCAAGACAGCGCTACAGGGAGACAGGATGGACAGCTGATCGTCATCCCAGTGGCAGACCACGTGTAATAACACCGGCACAGGATCGGTACATCTGAACATCACACCTGCGGGACAGGTCCAGGATGGCAACAACAACTGCCCGAGTTACACTAGGAATGCACAATCCCTCCATCAGTGCTCAAACTGTCCGCAATAGGCTGAGAGAGGCTGGACTGAGGGCTTTAAAAATATATATATATATATATTAAAAAATCACCTTTATTTAACCAGGTTGGCCAGTTGAGAACAAGTTCTCATTTACAACTGCGACCTGGCCAAGATAAAGCAAAGCAGTGCAACACAAACAACAACAACACAGAGTTACACATGGAATAAACAAAAGTACAGGCAAGAACACAATAGGGGGAAAAGTCTATATACAGTGTGTGCAATTTAGCAAATTAACACTGGAGTGATAGATGTGCAGATGATGATGTGCAAGTAGAGATACTGGTGTGCAAAACAGTAAATAAAAACAATATGGGGATGAGGTAGGAAGATTGAATGGGCTATTTACAGATGAGGTGTGTAGAGCTGCAGCGATCAGTTACCTGCTCAGATAGCTGATGTTTAAAGTTAGTGAGGAAGATATGACTTCAACGATTTTTGCAATTCGTTCCAGTCATTGGCAGCAGAGAACTGGAAGGAAAGGTGGCCAAAGCAGGTGTTGGCTTTGGGGATGACCAGTGAGACATACCTGCTGGAGCGCGTGCTACTGTTCTACTGGTGGGTGTTATCGTAACCAGTGAGCTGAGATAAGGCAGAGATTTACCTAGCAAAGACTTATAGATGACCTGGAGCCAGTGGGTCTGGCGACGAATATGTAGCGAGGGCCAGCTGACGAGAGCATACAGGTCGCAGTGGTGGGTGGTATATGGGGCTTTGGTGACAAAACGAATGGCACTGTGATAGTCGGCATCCAGTTTGTTGAGTAGCGTGTTGAAGGCTATTTTGTAAATTACATCGCCAAAGTCGAGGATCGGTAGGATGGTCAGTTTTACGAGGGTATGTTTGGCGGCGTGAGTGAAGGAGGCTTTGTTGCAAAATAGGAAGCCGATTCTAGATTTAATTGTGGATTGGAGATGCTTAATGTGAGTCTGGAAGGAGAGTTTACAGTCTAGCCAGACACCTAGGTATTTGTAGTTGTCCACATTATAAGTCAGAACCGTCCAGAGTAGAGATGCTAGTCCTCACCATACATCACGGTGTGTCGCATCATCGGACTGAGCTTGTTGTCATTGCAGGCAATCTCAATGCTGTGCGTTACAGGGAAGACATCCTCCTCCCTCATGTGGTACCCTTCCTGCAGGCTCATCCTGACATGACCCTCCAGCATGACAATGCCACCACGCACAGAACAAGCAGTATGGCAGATTTCCTGCAAGACAGGAATGTCAGTGTTCTGCCATGGCCAGCAAAGAGCCCGGATCTCAATCTCATTGAGCACGTCTGGAACCTGTTGGATCGGAGGGTGAGGCCTAGGGCCATTGCTCCCCAGAAATGTCCGGGAACTTGCAGGTGCCTTGGTGGAAGAGTGGGGTAACATCTCACAGCAAGATCTGGCAAATCTGGTGCAGTCCATGAGGAGATGCACTGCAGTACTTAATGCAGCTGGTGGCCACACCAGATACTGACACTTACTTTTGATTTTGACTCCCCCTTTGTTCAGGGACACATTATTCCATTTCGGTTAGTCACATGTCTGTGGAACTTGTTCAGTTTATGCCTGTTGAGTCTTGTTATGTTCATACAAATATTTACACGTGTTAAGTTTGCTGAAAATAAATGCAGTTGACAGTGAGAGGACGTGTTTGTTTTTGCTGAGTTTATTCCAGAATCCTGACAACATATTCCAGAACCATGACAGTTTTAAATCTGTGTTCCAGCATTCCTCAGCTGCCTGGTTACATCAGATGAGACAGGGAGCCATGTGACCTTCAGGGGTTAGATCTGTCTCCTTCCCCAGATAGGAAGGAATCCTCAACCTTGTTCTATAACAAATATTTTATTTTCCGGTGGAGTTCAGCCCTCAAAACAGTGTGCAGAAAAAGGAATTCATATGCAAAAACCATTGTCTGAATAATCAAGTAATTATATGTTATGAACTTAGAAAATATGTAAACCAGATGTGTCCTACCTTTTGGTAGGGTTGTAAAAACAAGCCTTGTTGTTTTGTCTGGGTCTGTGCCCCAGTTAAATCATCCACAATTGTTTACAGGACTTCCAAATGCAGTATTCTGCTATTCTTCCCGACTTATCTCCTCTCTGCAAGACAATGATCCCCCCATTGCAGTGAGGTCAAGAAGGATAGCACTCTCTCCTCCTCTCCCATCCGGCCCAGTTTAGAACCTGTGGAATATGCTGGTCCGGGGTGGTGTCCCAAATGCCACCCTATTCCCATATAGTGCACTACTGTTAACGTCAAAAGTAATGCACTATGTAGAGAAAAGGATGTCATTTGGGACGTAGGTCAGGTTTTTGGTTGGCTGGTGGTTTTGTCTCACGGTGTCTATAGAGTCAGGTCTGTTATCGGGGAACCCAGAGAGGAGCCTATCAGCCTGGCCGGCATGGTCCATACGCAATCGTCGTACAACCGGAGTTATTTACTGGTTCTACTGCCTTATCTCCCACACCAGTGGGCTAATAGTGGGGGGAAGAGAGAATGGAGGCTGGGGTAGGGGAGAGAAGATTTGTGGGAGGGGATAGAGAGTATGGGGCGGGTTTTGCGTATGGGGGAGGGGGTGAAGTGGTCACTTGTTCGGGCGGGCATCCAACCATGTGTTCCCCAATGAAAAGGAGCAACACTGTGGAAATGTGCCTACAGGCAGAAATGTGGAGAGGGATGGTGGGGGCTGGGGTGTGCGAGTGCAGAGGTGTATGGATAGGGTACTTTAGTGTGTGTATAGGGCCCCCTTCAGAAATCGAGCATGCTGTCAGATTGGCAAGCCAGGCGAACTTGAAGCCAGCCTACTTTTAAAGTTGCTTCTGTCTGGCTGTGTAACAGAGTTAATATACTATACATGGTGGATCAACATCCAGTCAAAATAATTTAGTACTATGATCACTGTTCACTTTGAAATGTAGACAATTTTCTGTTGAAATGTAGACAATGCCACTGTTGGATTGCATTTCGATTGTGGACATTGTTGTCCTTGTAGAGGAGACAAAGCTGAAATGGCAAGAAGCTGCGGTATGCAGTACATGAGAGCTTACCATTCTCACATAAACCCCTTCTGATTCACAGATGGTCTTAATCGCACAATATACAGTGCCTTCAGAAAATATTCACTCACCTTGACTTTTTCCACGTTTTGTTGTTACAAAGTGGGATTAATAACCCCTTAAGGTCGATGTCCGCGCCCTGCGGAAGTCTAATTGGCATATTAAATGTTAAAAAGCCCATAAAATTCTGTCAGTTTAAGCTAGAGAGACGTTTGTTTGCATGGGATGCGTCTCGATCCACCGTGTCTGCAGTGAAAGGTGACCGAGCTAGATAGAGCATTGTATACGCACAAAGGTAATTTTTCTCAAATTTTGGGCACAAATTTGTTTACATCCCTGTTAGTGAGGATTTCTCCTTTGCCAAAATAATCCATCCACCTGACAGGTGTGACATATCAAGAAGCTGATTTAAACAGCGTGATCATTACACAGGTGTACTTTGTGCTGGGGACAGTAAAAGGCCACTCTAAAATGTGCAATTTTGTCACACAGCACAATGCCACAAATGTCTCAAGTTTTTAGGGAGTGTGCAATTGGCATGCTGGCTGCAGGAAGGTCCACCAGAGCTGTTGCCAGAGAATTTAATGTTAATTTCTCAACCATAAGCCGCCTCCCCCGTCATTTTAGAGAATTTGGTAGTACGTCCAGACCACGTGTATGGCGTCATGTGGGCGAGCGGTGTGCTGATGTCAACGTTGTGAACAGTGCCCCATGGTGCCGGTGAAGTTATGGAATGGGCAGGCATAAACTACGGACAACAAACACAATTGCATTTAATTGATGGAAATTTGAATGCACAGAGATACCTTGACGAGATCCTGGGGCCCATTGCCGTGCCGTCCACCGCCATCACATCAGGTTTCAGCATGATAATGCACGGCCCCGTGTCGCAAGGTTCTGTACACAATTTCTAAAAGCTGATAATGTCCCAGTTCTTCCATGGCCTGCATATTCACCAGACATGTCACCCATTGAGTATGTTTGGGATGCTCTGGATTGACGTGTACAACAGCGTGTTCTAGTTCCTTCCTAGTGAATTTATTTAAATTGACTGAGTTTCCTTATGAACTACAAAATCTTTGAAATTGTTGCATGTTGCTTTTATATATTTGTTCAGTATATTATGACCCCTCTATGGAAAGATAAGACTCTCACGAACATGGTGGTGTTCTGTTTTTTCTCTATGGCCCCCCACAAGCGTCTTGGGACTTGTCTGAAGTCTATGGACAACAAACACAATTGATGGTGTTCTCCGTTTTTGCTCTACGGCTCCCACAAGCGTCTTGAGACTTGGGACCAACTTCTGTCTACAGCGTATGAACAGTTAGTGTGTAGCCCAATCAAACAAATGACCACTATGTGCAAAGGTGACACACTCACGAACGCGTACATGTCGGTGGTTTTGCTCTAGGACGTCCACAGGCCTCACAAGACATCTGAAGGTCCCCCACTACCAGTTGAAAAAATGTAGTGTTTAGTCCCCAAAATAATATATCTCTGAGAAATGTATTTGGTCTTTTTTTGTGGATGTTTTGTTGTTCCAAGCCATGAATCTGTTATTCAATGCATTTGAATGGGCTATTAGCACTAACACATTTATTTTCATCAAAACATTTTTTTTTATACAGTACCAGTCAAAAGTTTGGACACCTACTCATTCAATGGTTTTTCTTTATTTGTACCAAAAAACTGTTAAACAAATCAAAATATATTTTAGATTCTTCAAAGTAGCCACCCTTTGCCTTGGAAGCTTTGCACATTCTTGGCATTCTCTCAACCAGCTTCATGAAGAATGCTTTTCCAACGGTCTTAACTTCTCTGCGCACGGATCCCTTTTACAGGATCATTTTCCTAAACAACCGCTGAATTGCAGGGCGCATAATATTACTAAAAATATTTATAATCATGCAATCACAAGTGAAATATACCAAAACACAGCTTAGTTTGTTGTTAATCCACCTATCCTGTCAGATTTTTAAAATATGCTTTACAGAGAAAGAAATCCAAGCTTTTGTGAGTGTATCAATCAATGCTAGAACAGCTAGCCCCAAATTAGCATGGTCACGAAAGTCAGAAAAGCAATACAATTAATCGCTTACCTTTGATAATCTTCGGATGTTTGCACTCACGAGACTCCCAGTTACACAACAAATGTTCTTTTTGTTCAATAAATATTACTTTTATAACAAAAAAACGCCATTTGGGTTGCGCATTATGTTCAGAAAACCAAAGCCTCGTTCCGTTTGACGAACATTCCAAAAAGTATCCGTAATGGTCGTAGAAACATGTCAAATGTTTTTTTATAATCAATCCTCAGGTTGTTTTTAACAAACTTAATCGATAATATTTCAACCGGACCGTAACCTATTCAATAAGAGAGAAAAAGAAAATGGAGAGCTCCCCTCTCGCGCAGGAACTATTCAGAGGACACCTGACTACTTTTGAAAAATCTCGCTCATTTTTCAAAATAAAAGCCTGAAACTGTCTAAAGCCTGGTCACAGCCTGAGGAAGCCATTGGAAAAGGAATCTGGTTGATACCCCTTTAAATGGAAGAAAGACAGGCCAGGAAACACAGATATAAAAAAAAAAATATATATATATATATATATATATATCACTTCCGGGTTAGATTTTCTCTTTTTCGTCTGGAAACTTTTGGAAAGTTTTGGAAACTTTTGGAAACTTTGGAGTGTTTTCTATCCTAATCTGTAAATTATATGCATATTCTACGATCTGGACCTGAGAAATAGTCCGTTTACCTTGGAAACGTTATTTAAAAAAAAAAATAATAATAATAATAATCTGACCCCTAGCGTCAAGAGGTTAAAGGAGTTCCCACATATGCTGAGCACTTGTTGGCTGCTTTTCCTTCACTCTGCGGTCCAACTCATCCCAAACCATCTCAATTGGGTTGAGATCGGATGACTATGGAGGCCAGGTCATCTGATGCAGCACCATCACTCTCCTTGGTCAAATAGCCCTTACACAGCCTGGAGGTGTGTTTTGGGTCATTATTCAGTTGAAAAATAAATGATAGTCCCACTAAGCGCAAACCAGATGGCATGGCATATCGCTGCAGAATGCTGTGGTAGCCATTAAGTGTGCCTTGAATTCTAAATATATCACTGACAGTGTCACCAGCAAAGCACCATCACACCACCTCCATGCTTCACAGTGGGAACCACACATGCCGAGATCATCCATTCTCCTACTCTGCATGAACTGTAGAATGGCGCCGGAGAAGATGGCTGACGTTTTACGTGCTCCTAACCAACTGTGCTATTTTGTTAGTTTTTTTATCGTTGTTTGTAACTTATTTTTGAACTTATTTTGTACATAATGTTGCTGTTACTGTCTAGGACCGAAAATAACTTCTGGACATCAGAACAGCGATAACTCGAACTGGAAGAAACATTTTCCTTTAACGAGTCAGACGCAAATTATATACCGCTTTCTTAGGGAACAGGCCCAAATCCCCACCATTTGCGTTAAGAAAAGACGGAGAAAGGGGGGGCGGAGGTCAGGCCGCCTTCTGAGAATTCGAATTCGAGCGAGTAAACCCCCACTGCCATCCGTTCTATTGGCCAACATACAATCATTGGAAAATAAAATCGATGACCTACGATCAAGATTATCCTATCTACCAATATGTGCCCTTTGCGAGGCATTGGAAAACCTCCCTGGTCTTTGTGGTTGAATCTGTGTTTGAAATTCACTGCTCGGCTGAGGGACCTTACAATTATCTGTATGTGTGGGGTACTGAGATGAGGTAGTCATTCCAAAATCATGTTAAACACTTATTGCACACACAACTGCAACTTTATTATGTGACTTCTTTCACATTTTTACTCCTGAACTTATTTACGTATGCCATAACAAAAAGGTTGAATACTCACTGACATTTCAGCTTTTCAATTTTAATGCATTTGTAAAAATGTCCAAATACATAATTGCACTTTTGATACTATGGGGTATTATTAAATCTTTCATCTTTAATAATAGCTTTTATCAAAGGCTCTCACTATCCTTCATCACTTGGTCTAAACATACTTTTATATAGTAGAGGAATATGTAGGCCTGAGGCTTGTAAGTCATTGTAGAGGATTGGCCCACCCTTGATCTGACCTCATTATAAAACATGTTTTGAAGGGACAATCTGGGATTCAAACAGCAAAGCCACTGTTTCAATGGCTGTAGGCCTACATCATTAATTTAAAACACATATATTGCCCTTTTTTAAGCTATGTTTCCCTGTTAGTGCTTTTAGCATGTTAGTCAAATAATATTGTATATTTCACATGCTTCGTAAACAACCGGTGTAGACTAACAGTGAAATGCTTAGTTACGGGCCCTTCCCAACAATGCAGAAATAGTAATAAATACACAATGAGTAACGGTAACTTGGCTATATGCATGGGTTACCAGTACCGAGTCGTTATGCAGGGGTACGAGATAATTGAGGTAGTAATGTACATATAGGTAGGGATAAAGTGACTAGGCAACAGAATAGACCAACAGTAAAAGCAGCACATGTGATGAGTCAAAAGGGTCAATGTAGTTAGTCTGGGTAGCTATTGGTTAACTACTTAACTAACTATTTAGCAGTCTTATGGCTTGGGGGTAGAAGCTGTTCAGGGTCCTGTTGGTTCCAGACTTGGTGCATTGGTACCACTTTCCGTGCGGTAACAGAGAGAACAGTCTATGACTTGGGTTGCTGGAGCCTGACCAGTTTTAGGGTCTTCCTCTGACACTGCCTAGTATAGAGGTCCTGGGTGGCAGGAAGCTCGGCCCCAGTGATATACTGGGCCGTACACACTACCCTATGTAGCGCCTTGTAGCCGGATGCCAAGCAGTTGCCATACCAAGCGGTGATGCAGCCAGTCAAGATACTCTCAATATTGCAGTTGTATTACTTTTTGAGGTTCTGAAGGCCCATGCCAAATTTCCTCAGCCTCCTGAGGGGGAGAGGCGTTGTAATGCCCTTTTCACGACTGTATTGGGTTGTGTTTGGACCATGGTAATTAATTCCTTAGTGATGTGGACAGCGAGGAACTTGAAGCTCTGGACCTGCTCCACTACAGCCCTGTGGATGGGGGCGGGCTCTTACCCTTGATTTCCTGTAGTCCATGATCAGCTCCTTTTGTCTTGCTGATATTGAGGGAGAGGTTCTTGTCCTGGCACAACACTGCCAGGTCTCTGACCTCATCCTCATCAGGCCCACCGCCGTGTCATCTGCAAACTCAATGAGGGTGTTGGAGTCGGACCATTCAGAAGAGCCCTGGTTAGCTCCCGGTATTTTTCCAGCAGGAATGGAATGGGTTTGTAAATGCCCTTCCCAGACTTCTTCATTCCTTGCCCTCTTCTCTTTCACCAGCTTCTCTTCTCTCGGCTCCTCACTCCACTACTCCTCCTCTCCCTCAATTTTTTCCGCCTCCTCACTCCCTCCCTCCGCCTCTCGCCTTGCTCTTTCACTCCCGCCTTCATGCTGCGCCATGAAGGCTAGTCATGTGACAGGGGAGGTGGGCGGGATCTTTTTTCTCTCTCTCTCTTCCAGCACATCAAACCCTTTGTTCTCCACTAAACCCTGCCCGTAGACACACACACACACACACACACACACACACACACACACACACACACACAGGCTGACTGGAAGAAGTGCTTTCTCTTCCTCTCTCCTCCCTCCCTCTCGCTCTTTTGTCGCTGCTAAAAGCAGCATGTGGATCCTGGCTCATCCCACACTGCTAATGGCATTTAGATATGCTCATGTATTTTAAAGAAGGGTTGGGTGATTTTTCTCCCCATGCGCTCGCTCCGTTCCCTTTAATAGTCTGATGTTATTTCCTTTGACGGTTCGGTCCCTGTTACCTCAGCGACCATGACGATTACCACCCGCTTTTTATATCCTGTGTTTTTGTTTTGCCTCACTGCTCGCTGTGTTCATTTCCTGGTTGGGCGGGCTTCTCGTTTGTGTGCGTGTGTGTGTGTATACTACTGACTGACAGATGTAAGCTTCTGGCTGACTTCTGACGATATCTGAAGTATTCATCAAGTGTTTTTTCACATAAATCATAAGGCATTTGGTTTAATGTTGGAGTGGTGGGCTTGGTTTATGTTTGAGTGCTATATTGAGCATGAGATTCCATTTAATTTCTCTGTGGTTTACCAGCTAGCCATCATCTGGTGGTCTGGCATTCCTTTACTATGGACATTACTACTGTCTAGCCACACACACACACACTACGAAACAGTAGAGCTGTGGCGTTACCATTATCGCAGTATTTTGTCCATGCCAAAAATTCAAATGCGACGCAAATCAAACTCTTTGGTCCTTTAAAAACCTGCTGTATGGAAAAATAAAAACGAGTATCGTGATACTGGTATCGTCTCGGCCTTGCAAAACAGCTCCCATTCCTAGGTGAGAGCAGTGTAGAGACAGGTGTTAATGACTCACCCCAGGTGAGAGGACAGGACCCCACTCTTCAAGGTCACACACACTTTTCTACCACAAAGCCAGCCATACTCCATATTGACGTTACTCTGGATTTCTTCTCAATGCCAGGCAGTGTATCCTTATCTTTCCGCCAGGGCTTGTTTCACGCAGACACGGCCTCCCAGAGCTGTGTGACCCCTCTGTGTGTGTCTCTGAAGTCAGGCCTCTCAGACACAGGAAGTGTGTCAAATCAAATCCATATTTTTTTTTGGTCACATGCTCAGTAAACAACAGGTCTAGACTAACAGGAAAATGCTTACTTACTGGCCCTCTCCCAACAATGCAGAGAAATAAAATAGTGAAATAATAGAAAAGTAATAACACATAATAATAATAAATACACAATGAGTAACGATAACTTTGCTATATACCCAGGGTGCCAGTACCGAGTCGATGTGTAGGCGTACGATGTAGTTGAGGTAGATATGGACAAATAACTAAGAATAAAGTGACTAGGCAACATGATAGATGATGAACAGCAGCAGCAGCAGAGTGTGTGATGGATGGATCTATAAGAGGGAGCCTCACCAGAGAGGATGGCACATGGCCACTTAATCTCTCCTCTCTGGCCGAGGGGAGACGAGTCCCAGACCACGTGCGCGCAACTGAGAATGTCAGCTAAAAGTCGAAAGAGAAAAGCGAGTGACTCAGTGGTATATGTTTGGTAGCTACTAATCCACGGTGTGTGTTTAGTGAATGTCAGAGATGGAGATTGGCACTTGTTTTCCTGATGGCCATCACACAGAGAATTGTATTACAGTATTGTCAAAGTCCAAGGAAGAGGCCTGTTTTATGCCGGACGCCCTCGCCGGCTCTGAGCGCTTATTGAAACGAGCCGTGGATAAATGTAAAATGTATTTAAATGGCTTGTTATAGGTTTAAGAACCTCGGCGGGGTTTCTGGAAGTCTGCAGGGGCACTTCACATGCCCTCTGTGAGGGTGTTGTTATTACACACACATCGTGTTTTATGTGGGAGAGACTTCTTGTCGGAGCTCCTGTCCTGGCGTTTGTTTTTTAGATTGTACTTGGGTGTTTCTGTGAACGTCGGTGTTATTGGTTGTCCCTGTACTGGTGCTTTTCCACTGAGACTAACCCCTACACCAGTAGGTCGCCTGTTTTATGTTAATGTGAGCTCTAGTGTAATTGTTTCCATCAGGAATGCGACAATAAGACTTGGGGCGAGCAGAACCAGCAACCTCTGCATCATTCAAGACGGTCTCTCTCTCCCTCCCCCCCGCTCGCTCTTGCTCTCACTCTCTCTGTGTGTGTGTCTTGTGTGATGGAGAGAGAGAATGTGATTGTGGCTACTTCCTGTATTCCTGCTTCCTGTTCCTGTGTGGATCACAGACAGGAGCGGGGGACTCATTGTGTCGCTTTAGCAACAGGCAGGCAGCAGCCAAAACTCCTCCCTCTGTCCCTTCCTCTCTCTCACCCTCCCTCTCCACATCCCTACTACACCCAGTATTGTCCCTCTGTCCCTCTCTCTCTCTCCATAGCCCTACAACGCATGGTTCATTCTCTCGCCCCTTCACTGCCCCTGTTGGTTGACTGTAGTACTGCAGTACATTGCGTACTGCCCCTCCCCCACACTCACCACAGCCCCATGTGGAATTTTTTTAATTGAAAAGAAGAGACTTGGGGTACAAAAAAGCGCTCTAAATTTAAAATGAACAGGAAAACTGTGGACTCAGGGGTCCTGGTTCAGATTTGTGTTTGGTTTTACAGGGAGAGTTAATTGTTTCTCTCTTATAACTTGTCTTTGGTTCCCCGTCACCTCCCTCCCCGCAATGTCCTTTGTGTGCTTTATTGCTAATCAGAATATAAAATACAGCATCTCTGAGTAGCTGATTATTCAGTCTTCTGAAATCCTCCCTTATGTTTTTGCTCACTGGCTACCTTTATGGAACTGGCCACGTCACACTCCAGGCTTATTTTCCTGTATCACACTAACCTTGGACATGGGAGGCTGCCTTACTTTCCTTTTTCCTACAGGTGTGTGTGTGTGGTGTGCTAATTTAGTCTGCATGTGTGCTATTTAAGAGAGGGAGTATACATACATATTCTCACATCATTTTATCATGTCTTTTTTTCCTGGAGGAACTGTGAAGAGAATGGTGTATTTATATCCAGCCGTCATGAAAAGGTGTGTGTGCAAGTGTAGACAGGCGACGCTTTGGAGCGTTCATCTGAATGTATGACATGAAATCCGAGTCTTGGAAATACATTTTACATTGCCACATTCTGAAAACAGCATATTTTGCTGTACTAGGCCTACGTCTTCCTCCTAGGCTTAAGCCTCTTTGTGTCTGTATAAGAGATTCTGGGCGCCAGAACACAGCCCCTTCTAAACAAAAAGTGACCTTGTTCGGTTGGTCTGTATTGATTATTGATAGCTGTAAAGAGGGTGAGAATGAAAGCCGTAGGGGGGTGGGTGTTTGGGAGAGTATTGAACCAGCGGCCATGTCCCAAATTGCATCCTGTCCCCTATGTAGTTCACTGCTTTTCACCAGAGCCCTATGGGCCATGGTCAAAATGAGTGCACTAAATGGGGAATAGGGTGCCATTTGGGACGTACACCTAGTGTGTGGTGAGAGGTTGTCCTCTAAATTCCAGTCAGAGTAGATGAGGAGAGGGAGGAGGGAGAAAAATGGTGGTGGAGGAGGAGGGCCTGTAGCAACAGAGGCCTCACTGGTCTCCAGCCATCTCACCAGACTGATAGGAAAGTGGGTTATGTAACGTTGGCTCTATAGAAAGAACATAGCAGCCCTCTCTTTTTGTCTCTCGCTCTCCTCTCTCTCTACATGCCCCTGCACTTTTTCCATTTCTGTTCATCTCTTTGCCCTACCCTCTCTCTTACCCCCATTGCACTGATTTCTTGCCCTCATTGTCCCTGTCGCCCCCCTCCCACCCTCATTTCTCTGTCTCTCTCCCTCCCGGGACAGAGTGTGATCGAGGGTAATCTTGAGTCATTTCACAGAGTTCACAGAGACCTCTTCCTACCCGAAATGTCCTTCGCTCACAGCTTCATCATGTGGAACTCTTGGCTTGAACACAGCACATTCAGGGTAGGGGAGGCTACTACTAGGTGTGCAGGCCCAGGTGTAGAACACATGAGAAGGGGTTCAGTGGAAAGGTGCCAGCTACAGTTTTGTAACTAGGTACATGGTGCTGCTGCTGCTATTGAAACGTAAGAAACACAAACTAAGTCGAGCAGCTCGGGGAGCCAAGAGAAAGTGCCGATTTTAATTAGACTAAATGTCATCCGTCACTGGGGGACTGGAAGTGTGTGTGTTAGGCATGGGCATTTGATTTCACTGTTCAAATAATATCCCGAATGTTTTACTTCAATGGCGACTTGTTTGCGTGACTCAGGAAAGGTGGTACACTTTGCTTGTTGGAGGGAGAGGGATTTTCCATTGATTAGAAATCTCCCACTTCACTTGCTTCACATGGAGCCTCTGACTGTAAGCTGCTTTGATTGACCTACCAATCGCAAGCTAGACGTGTGAAGTGCCTATAGGCTACCTACCGGTGCCTCTTGTTTGTGGTGCGCATTCACAGACCTGTTGTTTTATTATAATTTCGAATGGCATGATCTGCCCTGGAATGTAGCAATGTCACATAGATAATTAAATACAATTTTAAACAAATGTCATTTTTTTAAATAAACTTGTAAGTAACCGAATACTAACGCCCGTTCTAACAAATAACCGTGCCCATCCCGTATGTGTGTGATGGCTTAGATGTAATAAGGAAAATCTGTGGCTAGCGTTGTGAATGTAGGTAGATGGATGTTTTTGAGGCTTTTTTCCCCCATTAGTGTTATTTGTGTGACGCCCCTATGCTTCATTCCAAAAGGCCTGGTCACTGACCTCGGAACCCTCACTGACCTTCCTCCATACAAGCAATCACACTTCCCACACACAATCTCTCTCACACTGACACGGACACCCCCTTCTCTCCTGCCTCTGCTCTGACCCTGTCCTCCTCCTCTCTCTGCCCTACAGATGGAGACGTGCGGAGGGGCGCTACGCGGTGGATAGGGCCTCCATAGTCAGCCACTGGAACTGGCTGCAGGCCCACGTGTCTGACCTGGAGTACCGCATCCGCCAGCAGACGGACATCTACCGTCAGCTCCGCTCCAACAAGGTCAGCACCACCACAAAAAAATACAACCCTGGGTCTTAACTCTGATTACGATTATTATTTTTAAAGTAATTCAATGTTTCTCTATGGTCAGCACCCTCAGTCTCAGCCACCTGGGTTGCCCTGGCAACAGGCCCAAGAGTGGAGGGGAGGGGGCGGACCTGGTGAAAGTCATGATGTCATTGGTAGATGGGGGGGGGTGTAGAAGCATGTCACGTGACCTAACATGTCTCTCGCACCCCACGCTCAAAGTAACTCTGCTCACACCTCAACGACGGATGAGAATAGTGGGAACGCTTTTCTATTCTGTTCGTATCAAGAGTGTGTTGCGCACCTCGATACCTCTGACATGTCTGTCTGCTTTTATCCCTCACTCTCTCCCCCACTCTTATCCTTTGCTTCTCCCTCTTTTTCTTTCTCTCACTTCATCCATCCATCCATCAGTGATTTCCCAGTGGAATATCTTAGTCTTCTTGGTTAAATTTCTAGCAAATTGCTTCAACAGCTTGTTCATGGTGCCCATTGTCTGTGGCTACACCAAAACCAGTTACTTTGGTGCAAAGCCACTGTTACCTCTGGTGTTATGAATCAGAAGGACTGAAGAGCTCACCCTGGCCTATCTGCGCTCTCGTAGGGTTCCATAATGCTGGCAGAGACCTCCCTCTTTGACGTGTCACCCGAGGACGGGGAGGTGAAGGCGGAGCCTGTTGGTTGCCCGGTAATGCAGGTAAATGAGTCTGACGATGTAACTGTCCAATCAGATCCTCAACAAGCCTGTGCCTTAATTTCTTAGACATCAACTCGCGTATCCTATTCATGCCCTCATTTTAGGTGAATATGTCCACAGTTCAGTTAGTACTACATCCTCTTAAGTAATGTAGTATGATGTACTGTATCAAAGAGAAAGGGAGCGCAAATGCGACTTTTCCACTTAGCGTGGTCCCTCCCTACCAGTTCAGAGGAGAAAGAAGGGAGAGGGAGAGAGAGGGGAGGGGACAGCGCTCAAGATGGCACCCTGGCACTGTGCCCAAAATAGAGAGATGGGAACAAGACTCGCCCACAGAACCCCAACCAGCCTCCGGGACTTGGTAGGGAGGGAGGAGGGACTACCATCTCAGGAAGAGGAGGGGGAGGTCCCAAAACAGTGGTGGTCTTTGTTTTGTCATGCCAAGTAGCGTTGACCTTTCTATCCATTCAGTTGTGACCCGAGGAATTCACTAGGAGGTCGTTCAACTGTTCTGGGCTAGGCTGTAGTGGAAGGGAGTTGAGGAGAGTGGGTTGGAAGAGTTTAGAAGGGGAGTTCCATGGTAGCCGTGCCAACCTTGTCTTTGGTTCCAGGAGTGCGGCTCAGACGGTGGGGCGGAGGGTCCCGGATCCGTGGAAACAAGCCTGAGGAAAGGGTGCGCGTCCGGGAGACAGGTCAACGGGATCATCAACAGGTACGACACAACCGAATGAACCGTCTTACCCACCCAGTTGGTGTGTGTCCTGCAGGAATCCCAACCATTCTATGCCAACCACTGTGTCTGAACAAAGGGGTGGGTGGGGACATGATCCATGTGGGAATTGCAGCTGCTCACTGTCTTTCCCAAATATACTACAGGGTTTGTACACACAGCACGTGTTCATGCTGCAGCCGTTGTTTTCCTCTAGTGGAATGCAGAACTGTGAATGGAAGTTATTTGTGTCATACTTAAATAATCATTCGGTCACCGAGTAATACGTATTCACACTCATTATAGTGATAAGTGGGATGGGCGTTTCCTCCCATACTGTTACATTGAGACCTACCAAATAAGCTACTCAGTGGACTATCAAAACATAAATCCATAATGAACATAATCAGTAGTAGTAATATACAGACTCGTGTATTGCAATGTTGATGAGTGACTGTCCCTCCCTTCCCTCCAGCTTATGTCATGGGTCTATAGACCTACATTGTCCATATGTATTAGTGCTGAGCGATTAACCAACATTTCTGTTATTTTTTGTTTTTTAAACAACTAGTCGATCGACAACGGTTCAATTATTTGAATTCCTTTTTTGTTCTGTTTTTCTGCGAGCTCAATGCAGCACATTGCACAGTTTCTCTATAAATAAATCAGATCCAGCCTGAACTATGTGATGCAGTAGGGAGTTGTAGTTTCCAACTGGCCAAGATTGTATTTAAACTACAAAGAGCATAATCCATTGTACATCTACTTGTTCGGTCTCTGTTTCTTTTATGCCTGCTGCAGAAGAGGCAGAAGAATGCGTGATTGTGAGGGGATATAGAGAGCAGCTGTCGCTTTGAGGCATCTCTACCTGAAAATACATGATCTAAGTGATTGATAGTTGGCATTCAGTCGTCATAAAAGTATGCCTTGTTTACCTTGAGGAACAACAAAATAGTGATTTTTGTCAGAAAGCATTGGCAGCAGCTCTGTGTAGATGAGATGATGACTTGGAATGAAAGAATATATTCATCAAATAAATAATATACACAACTGAAATATTTTATTGAAGTGATGTGAATAAATGATGCTTCATAAGTGAAAAGCAGTAATGATGGGCAGTCACTACCATCATGGGACTTTTATGAATTGTTTTATTTTCTGTGTCACAGCATTCAACTCAAATAATTGAAAGCGAACTGACCTCAAAAAGCACTAATCACTCAGCCCTAATATTTATCAGCAGCTCGTGGATGTAGATTCACAGGGTTTCTCTGTCTTTCGTGTAGCGTAGTATTGATGAGTGTCTGTCCCTCCCTCCCTCCAGCCTGCGGCCTGGCTCTCCCGAGGGTTCTGACCCGGAGGAGCAGCTGAGGAAGCAGCAGCAGAACCAGCCCCCGTCCCAGCCCCAGCTACTGTGCTCCCCTCAGGATGACACGTGTGTGTCGGCCCGAACACGGCCCCTCCTCAGCTGCAAGAGACGACGCCTCGTCAGGCCCAGCACCGTCACCAACCTCAACCGCAAGGTTGGTGTGTGTGCGCGCTTTACTGTGTGTGTGTGTAATATTGTTTTTCTGTTGGTGTGAGCGCCATCAGAATAGAATTATATTGCGTCGACAGGCGGGGTATGTCAATCACTTTTGAGATCAAAGCGCAGAACCACACTTAGCCACGTTTGTTCATATTCCTTGCTAGTTAGTGAGTTATTTGCCCGGGTATAGCATGTTTTTGGTCAGCAAACAGGGTTCGTATTGTCATGCAAATCCTTGAAAAGTCATGGCGTGGGCATCACCTGGTGTGTTCCTGTGTGATTGGGTCCGAGGAGAGAGAGGGAGACATTTACAGCAGGTAGGCCTATAAAATAACGATAGACAACGGATGAACTAAAGAGCCAATTCAAAACATATGGTGTTGCCTGGCTAGTTAACTGTTTAGCTTAAAGCATTATATTAATGTCATTGTGGTGTTCGATGTCCTTAAAAAAACGTTCCGGCAGCACTCGTCGTGAATAATGAACGGGTGTGTTAGTAAACCAGAGCTAAATATTGCTGTTGTAAAACTGCCTCTCAAGCGCTCAAAAGAGTTGAGAAATAAATCTGACACATTTGGAAAGTTCTATTAAGCATTGGTCATGTCATTCTGACAACGTTAGAATATGTGCATGATTGACCTAGCCCAAATGACAAATGATTCCCAATTCTGTCAGTTAGATCTCCACTGAAACCTGAATATTCTAGCCTTACAAGGCAGATTAACGTTTTTGTTAGTTACCTTGCTTGAGGTAGCCAACCTTAGTCATTTGATCCCTGGTTCATTAAATTAGGAAAGTATGTTATAAAGACGGTGTGTAATTGTAATGTTGCAATGTTTTTTTGTGGCCAACCATCCTCCAGGAGAGCCTTAAAGGGGCAGTGTTCTATTTTCAGACAGGCTTGCATATGCAAAGTAGCCTATTGGCAGAGGGTAGCCTACATTTTTGCGGTTCTCTGTATGGTAATAATAATGATACTTGTATTTTGTAAAGTGATTCCTTGCATCATACAACACAATTGTAAGTCTCCCCTTTGGCTCATGGTGTTACAGACCATAATTATTTGGGGGACAAGTGACTTGAGCTTTCGGACGAGTACAAAGTCAGTCCTACTTGTCCAAAGGGCAAGTGGCAAAAAAAAAAGTGAATGTATGCCGGTCTGTGTGTGTCTTGAGTTACAAGTGTGAAAGGACATGCGAGCGTCTGTGTTTGTACTAGCATTAAGTGTGATTACACGTGGGGAGTGTACGTGTTAGTCAATGTACTGACTACAGCATATGGGTTAGTGGTGAATGACCGCCAGCCCTCCACGCCAGTACATTTTAAGGATCTGCATTCGAGAGAACACACCCTCGTGTGTGTGTGTGTGTGTGTGTGTGTGTGTGTGTGTGTGTGTGTGTGTGTGTGTGTGTGTGTGTGTGTGTGTATAGGCTAGATGTCTTCTACCTCTGCATTCTCCGAAGACATCTATTCCTTCATGTGAAGTGGCCTTGGAACAGGTGGCTAGTCTCCAACGACACAGGTAGGGCTCAACGCCGCAGACTCGTGTTCTGTTTAAAGCAGCGGCGTTATATCTCGGACTAGGAGGAGCTGCCTGACAGACGCCTACAATTCAAAGAGGTTTGACTGGACAGGGGGAGCTTATCCCAGATCAACACTCGTACTCTGTTCAGTAAAAGGAAACGCTGCCATAACGGGAGCGGGCTGTGAACAAGCTCTTTTCTCAGCTCCTAGCGCTTCAGATCGTTGTTAAACTAAACAGGAACTCTGGCTTATCTTGTTAAACCAGCCCGCCGCAGTTTCAAAGGCTTACCCTATAGGTTATGGCAGGAAAAGCTACGCTTGTGGTGCTATGTATCTATGTTTTTATTTCTTAAACAATTGAATCTGGTTCGATTTTGATTGTCTTACAAGAAGGCAGGCGTTGTAGAAAGTACCCATGTTTCATTTTTTAGAGACTTTAGACGCAGTGTTGATGTGCAACAGTATGTTGTTGTTGGAACGGGAATATGATGACTAGTTCTATCCGAGCTACTTCAGAGATGGTTTCCCTCTGTTTACATGTTCCCCATGTGTCTGGATCTTACCCGTTTGCCCTTGTCGTTGCATTGAGAATTTGCACTCACTCGATTCCTTAGACCTACCTGGTTGAATAGGTTTAAAGAATCATCCCCCTCCCTCTCTTCTCCAGGGCCAGAGGCTGAGCCTATCGGGTCCTCGCTGCGGCTGCGAGGTCAACCCCCAGTGTATGACGTGTGGCGGCCGCACCCTCTCCTCCTCTGACGTCCAGTATGAGCGCCCTCTACTGGAGAGGCTGTCCCAGTTCGACCCCTGCGTGCACCCCATCCTCTCCCTCACAGACGGTAAGATTGATCGGTTGGTTGACGGATTGATTGAATTTGTTTGAGCATAAAAATACATCCAAACCCGCTCCAGCCGGAGACAACGTACGCCTTGTAGCTACGTGCACCACATCTTCTCTCTCACTGTTGTAAGTAGCTCTGCCCTCGTCATGCCCTGGGTCAAGGGCCAGGGGTTGGCTAACAAGGGACAGAGGTTGCTGTGCCATCTTGTGCTTGTTGGGTAGTGGAGCAGCATAGTTGGTTTATAAGTGATAACGTTCCAGTATTGACTACTTAGGCGGACAACATTATATAGACTATTTTCTAGGCAGAATTTGAGCTGGAGCTTGCAGCACCACCAGCTTCAATCCAATCAAGGGGCTTTGTTCGACACATGTCATGTAGTGTGTATTTCATTCTGATTCTGATTTCTACTAGTGAGCTCCCTCCCACACTTCTCTACTGCTGTAGTAAAGGCCTGTGGCCCGGGCCTGTAATGTGGGCCTGCCAGTGCTTAGATTAAAGGCAGGGGGAAGTAGGATGTAGAGTGCAGGATGAAAGCAGGCCAAATCCTCGGGGGGGGGTTGGCGGGGGTGGAGGGGCTTCTAGAGCTTCCAGTCTGAACCTGCTGAAGTCCTCCCCCTGGTGGATCGAGGGAGAAATCCACCAGGGCGCTCTGTCAAAGCACTGCTGCTCACTGCATCCACACTCGCCCGCTCTCTGTCCCAGATGTTCCTTTTCCACATGAGAGGAGCTAGCTAGCTAGGCCTGAGAGATGTGAAAGCGTCAAAAGTCTGCAGTGTAATGAGGTATAAAGGACTGGCTGGAGATGGATGGTGCAGTCAGAACTAGGTCAACTGGTGAGAGAGGGGATGGTTGGTGGTTGAAAAGGCAATGCAGTGTATGACCATGCAGTGCTACTGTCTGTCTGTAGGTGGTAGCGAGGGGTCCAATATGGCTGCTGTAGCTGGCACACACAATGGCGTTGGCCTTTTTTTAATAGTGCACGGTTGATGGGGTTTGTAGTTTTTACACGTTTGATCTGGTCTGTAGTTCCCCTAGAATCTACGCCTATACAGTTCTCGATACCTGATTGGTGGTCTGTTTCTATTTTGCCGGGCCAATGTGCCCTGTTTAGGTGTAGGTAGGTTCATTTGAACATCTTGGTACATATGCAGAAACAAACATACTATTTGATGTCATACAATGTAAAACACAAGTAAAAGGTAAGGATCAGCCGAACTATATGGACAGTGAATTATCGATACATCGGAAGTCATAAACAACCTAGTTTGAGAGCTCTTGCCAAGAGCTTATAAAGATTTGTATTTATTTTTTTTAACATTTATCTGCTGCTAACCACAAACCCCCGTCTCCCTCTGTGTGTTTGTGCAGACGTGACGATGAGTCTGCACCTGCAGCGCGTCCTCAAGTCCCACTGGAACAGCCGGCCGCTGGAGAAGATCAAACCCCTGAAGAAGCTCTCTCTGAAACACAAGCTCTCCGTGGGACGCCCCCACGACCCCTCCGCCTCCTTCACCCCCAAAGACAAACACAAGATGACCAACTCCCTCCTCTCCACAGTCCGTAAGTAAAGCCTCATCACCTCAACAACAAAAAAATAAAACGAGGCTGATACTTTAAGCCAAGCACCGGGGTATTGCCTCCCAATGTGGAAGGCTCGTAATAGCCATTTGTCCCTAAGCATGTTAATTTTCTACACCTTAAACGTTGTGTAACGCAACAGACCCAAATGTACACTGTATAGGAAGGATCTCTTTGTTTTGCAAAGCTCTTAATATGATCGGTATTGACTGTTCATATACCTGTGTAAAAACACGAAACGTATGAGGCCCCACCAGCCTAACAATTCAGTCCCACATAACAAGCGTTTATTTTGTTGGTTACTCTGTAGTATTCAGGTGTGAGTGTGTGTGACCCAGCATTTCCTGGTAAATACAGTGACTCAGCTGCCCAAATGACAACGCGCTTTCCTCTGTGTATGATTTGAAGACGCTTCGGTCGTTTTCTGCTTCAAATGCATGGACCCTATTCAGAGAGCACAGATGGATGGAGCATGATACACTGATAATCATTTCATTACAATGTTACATAATCCAGAGCTCTGTAGCACAAGGTTAAAATATGTTTCTAAGACAGTTTTGTTTGCATTTTTACGCTCACGCAGACCCACTCACAGACCGGGCTGAAAATATGACCGCTTTAGTGTTGTGGTGGAATCTACTTCATCAGGATGTTTTTACAGTCAATTAACACTGTTAGACAAAATCAGAAATATATATTGACTAGTCGTGGCTAAAGTAGAAAAATGTGTTCATATAATATACAATATATCCCTTTGTGTGTGTACAAAACATACACACTGCGTAACCTACCATGTTGCTCCATCCTCACCAGGCCTGTCCCACCACAAGGTGCGTTCAGAGAAGCTACACAGGCAGCAGCTAGACAGCCTGCTGGGGTCCACCAAGCTGGAGGGCCGCCCCCACTACCGAGGGGAGCGGGGCCACGGGCCCTACGACAAGAGCCACGCACGCAAGAGGCCCCGAGAACACTCAGTGTCACTGGACAGGATGGACAGTAAGTTGCCTACAGTCTGTTTATTTTCCTGTCTTTCCCTCTCCCTCCCTCTCCCTAAGCACCTGTCTCATAGCTTGAGCAGCTCAAATAAGTTCTGAAGGGTAGTTGTCGCACCGCACTTTTTATTCTTTATTCAGTATCCATTTTATCCCGTGTCAGTTACTGAATTTAAGGCTTGAGTACTTGAGATGGATTTATATCAATCGGGAGGATTCCAGTGTATTTCATGAGATTTTTCTCTACTCTCTTATTCTTCCCCCATACTCGCTCTCTCTTGACCTCTCCTCAGACACCCCTAAGCTGTACCTGGATGGGGGCAGTCTGTGCCAGTCTCTATCTGCTGGGCTCCACGCCCCCACCCACAGCTCCCTGCTCCGACAGCTGTCAGCGTCCTCAGAGACATGCTCCATGCCCTTCACCTCCTTCAACAGCAGCCTGAGGGACAACAGCACCCCGGTACGACACACACACACAGCTGGCCTGTACAGCTGTGTGCGCATGCATGTACTATGTGATTGAAACAATAATGGTGAAGTAATTTGTAGAAGTACTTTAGCAGTTGGCTTGACGGTGACTGGCCCTGCTCCCCTTCTACCCCGTACAGCATCAGCCCATCCGCAGGAGGAGGGGAGAGAGCTCCTTTGACATCAACAACATCGTCATCCCCATGTCTGTGGCTGCCACCACCCGCGTGGAGAAACTGCAGTACAAAGAGATCCTCACCCCCAGGTACGCAAGACACAAAATGGCCGCCATGTCTACCTCGGCATGGGGAACTTGCCTAGAGTCAGGAAACTAAGCACAGATCCAGAGTCAGTTTGGGAATTTCCCCCATCTAACCGATTAAAAACGGTTAGGATATGGGACTGTAATGCTGATCCCTAGATATGTCCAGAAGGGCAAATAGCAATTGTTAGGATATGATTTGGGAGACTGTAAGCTGATCCTAAATCTGTGCCTGAGAGAGACTGCCCAGAGCTACGCACATCAGCTGTACACTCACTCACTTGAACACGCATACACACACACACACACACACACACACACACACACACACGCACACGTGGGTGGTGAATTACTGATGTATTAATTATCTGGCTTACATTTTGCAGTTGGAAGGAGGTTGACATTTGTGCTAAGCCAATCGCTGAGGAGGCTGACATTGAGGAGGTAAAAAATAATTTTTCCTTGGAATGACCTTTCCAGAATCTCAGTTGGTGTAGTTTACTGATGCAGACCAGAAGTATAATTTAGTTGTCCAAAGATGTCAAACATCTAGATAGAGCTGCCACCAACCTCCAAATAACTGCTTTGTTTTCACTGTATCACTCTAATGCAGTGCTTCTCAATTATTTTCTGTTACGCGGAAGAAGTAAACATTTCGCTCCCCCCAACTCTCTGCCGCGACTGTAGATAGTATCATTTGTCTATAAAATTGTTATAAGTACACCTCTGCATAACATTGTATCCTTATTAACATTAAAGAAAAAGAAAAAAGAAAGAAATATAGATCAACTTACAACAAAGAATAACTTTATTAACATTGTTTTTTAGTCTGTAACAGAAAAGACTTAAAGTGCATCAATTTGCCTGAAATTTTAAAAAAATCCCTGCAAACACCAATGCAGTTCTCCCACTTTAGCCCATTCTCAGTCAGGAAGCAGTCCAGCATGTTGAATAGCTCTTCAGCTGTGGCTCTGTCTCTGACATATTTACAAAAAAGTAGGTCCTCACACAGGGAGTTTGTCATGTCAAAACGTACATAAGCGATAAACAAACAGTCGCTTCATCGAACTGTAAGGCAAAACGTTTGTCTTTGAGTTTATCTACCAGCTGTTCTTTAAGATCGTTAGCAATGTCATTTATACGTCTGGCGACAGTGTCATTGAACAAAGGGATAGTTTTTATTTTTGCAGCACTTGCGTCATCCAGCATGACAGAGACCATGTCTATTGCTGCAGGCAGTATCAGCTCCTCTGCTATGGAGTGGGGTTTTTTGCACTGAGCAATTTGGTATGCCACCTTATATGATGCTAACAGTGCTCGCTGGTTTACTGAAGTAGCATTCACAAAGCGGGACGATTGTTGGCAATATTCGGCATGTTTTCGCAAAAAAAAACTCAAGCGGCTTATCAGCGTGATTGGGGTGTAATGTCTTTAAGTGACGCCTTAATTTATTTGGCTTCATGCTGTCCGCTGCCAACATTTTTAGACACAGGAAACATACCGGTCTTTCCTCGTCTCCCACCGTAGTCACAGTGAAGCCAAGCGCTACATACGCGTCGTCATATTTCCTCGTCTTAGCTTTCGGGAGACTTACGTTTGTCTCATTATCTCCGTCTCTCTCCGCCTTTCTTTTCATCCCTGTTAAATATTTTTCCATGGTGTCTCTTAAGGGTTTGTTATCTGTACTTCATATCTCCTGCTCTGTGCTGTGTGCTCTTGTTCGGTGCAACAAAAAAAACTACTCCCTGCGGCAAAAAAAAGCATGTTCCCCGGGGTCACACACGCCCCCCCTGGCATCGCTCCGATTTGAGAAGGACTGCTCTAATGCAATACATTTAATGGTAATAACCAAACCAACGTTTGACAGCAAGCTGCGTTCATCAAGTGTTACAGCACTAACTTGGATGGCTGATATTTCTCGCCCTCCCTCCAGGTTGAGGACCTGACAGACACTGCGTTCTCCCAGCTGCACCAGTCCTGCGAGGACCAGGAGCGTTCCCGCTGGAGCTGGACGGCCAGCGCCATCGCCAAGAGGAGAGGCAGCCGGTCAGTAACACACACCGAAACACCCCCCTACCCACAATATGAGTTGCAAGAAGACACCCCTGCAACATGAGCTGCCCCAATTCAAGACACCCCCCCCACACACACACAACATGATCCACCCACTCCCCATAGTTTTTCCAATAAGCAGTGTATGTGGAGGTTTTTCTAATTTCTTTATTGATCCAGAAATCAGAGTCTTTTTTGGTGTGGTCTGTAGCAGAGATGAGGTTCTGAGCTGCATATTGATTGTGATTCTCTTATCTCAGAACCTTGACATTTTTTGCACTGATGTTTCTCCCTAAAATAGCCTGGTCCAGTATGTTGTACTGCAGTGCAGCACAGGGAACATCTTGGCAAATAGCCTAGCGGTTAAGAGTGTTGGGCCAGGTCGCTGGTTCTCAGATCCCACGAGCGGATTAGGTGAAACATCTGCCGACCGTGCCCTTGAGCAAGGCACTTAACCCTAATTGCTCCAGCGTCGCCGTGATCGCTGGCCTTGACCCCACTCTCCGAGGGTGTCTCGGGGGCTGTTGGGATATGCATTAAAAATATATATATAATAATTCACACACTCATACAGGTTACCCCACTTGTACATGCAGTGAAACAGGAAAAATATAAGCAGACCCTATTTGACCTTTGGTCTTCTAGAATCTAGATGATAGGTTTCTCTACTTAAGGCTATTCTCCTTTCTGTTCAATTGAAGTCTAGCTGAAGACTTCATTAAGTTAACTCCCCTCTTCCCCCCCCCCTTCCAGTTCATATGTCAGTGGCCGGTCGGACGGTCGCACCACTCCCCTGCTGGGCAGCAACAACCCCTCCTCCCCGGACACAGCCCACTTCCACGCCCTGCAGGACTACGTCAGTGCAGCCTCCCCCTGCTCCCCGGCCAGCCCCGACCTGCAGTCCTACCCTTACGCCCCAGGGTGTTACACAGCAGGAGGGTACTCCTACACCCCTATAGGCTCCAGGGACTCCTACCGCCTGCTCTCCAACGAAGACACGCGCTGCTCCACGCCTGACGGCACCTACGAAGAACTGGTAGGCTCCTCATAGCACATACGCTTTCGTACTATACACACGTTCACACACATCAGGTGTTTAATCGGTGTGCATGCCATCTTTGTGAATACTATGGCAGATTGTAGGGATATATGTATGAGAAGGCACCAGCCTTTTGGGTATAAATATACACAGACTGATAATCTTTGATAGCCCTGTGTCCAGTCTGACGTGAGTTTCCTCTCCAGGTTCCCATCCCAGTACACCCGTGGGACCGGAGGAGCTTCCCTCTGGAGAACGACCCACCGCCGGAGCCCGAGGAGCAGCCAGGGAATGCCGAGGAGCGCACCTACAGAACCATGCGCCACATCTCCGGCTGCAAGACGGGCTCGTCCAGATCGGAGTCTGACACCGGGGGTCCCCCCTCGCCGCTTCCCCCTGACGACAGCAGCAAGCAGAAAGCCCCCTCCGCCACCACCTCTCTCACCAGACCCTCCCACCGATGAGCGAAGGCTCTCCCCGCATAAAGGACTCAACACTTTTTTTTTTCTTTCACAAGACTCTAAACAAGAACTACATCAACAATGGAATAATGGACTCCTGTTGTTTGATATTCAAACATCAGTCAAATTCTTTCACAGTTTTTAGTGAACATAGACAGAGACCCCCATTAGAAATCAGTTTTGTTCTTTCTTTTCTTGGTCACCGAAATGAACAAATATATAAAAGTAAATGGGGGAAAAAGGAGAGAAATTAGACTGAAAGCTGAATTTGTGATGAGCAGGATGTAGAGTTGCTTCCTGTTTCTGGGCCAATGGGCTGAGCACTAAGCAGCCACTCAGGCAGTGTGTGTACCTTTGTAGCTTTCTATTCCCCACCCCATGTCAGTGTAAAATGGAGTGAGTAAAACAGCAATGCCTTGTTGTCATAGCTTGTTATGTTGTCCCCTTGAATCAACCTAATAATATTAGTCCCTCCCCAGAGAATCTGACATGTTCCTTTATGCACTTGTTTCACAGAGCTGTAGTAGTTATCAGTTTGCTATTTTCCATCTGCTTTTCTTTCCTCTCTGTTTGTCTGCATTGGTATAGTTGTCTTCTACATATAGGTTTAATAATATATTTCCTTTCAACCCCGTCACATAGACTGATAGCACAAGTGGTTGTTGGGACGGTGTATAAAATGAGCACAGCAAGTAACACCACCCTCAATGAGATTACACATACACTAGTTTGAATAGATCATTCAATCAGCCAAGCCAAAGTGAAGCAAATAAATAATAATGTGGATATGTTAACTAATATAAACGGCAGAAAAAAAACATCACCTCTCCTACATAGGAATGGAGTTGATTTCAGTGTCTTTGTTCAACTGTGTGCATATTGGATTTCTGTCTTCATTTTCGATGTGGTGTGTGTGCGTGCTGTTATTTCACGCTTTTCTGATTTTTGGTTTGGATAATGTGCAAGAAATCACTAAAAGCGTGCAGTCGGGCTCCAATTACAAAGAAAGCTCCTCTGTTTTTGAATGTAGTATTTTGGCTTCATCTTGGATCAAGGCCCTTCATTATTCGCTCCACTTTACATTTCTATACCCTAGCTATTGACACGGGTTGCAGTAGTTCACATCCGATGCAATGTTTCCAGCTTGTAATGCATAATTGCCATGCAATTTCATGTCACTCGGTATCGTAAAAGAAAATATGAGACAAAAATATGTAAATGTACCTAATTTGTCTCGGTCCTGTGTCCCTATCTGTTTTTGGAATTGCACATGGCAGATGTCAATGTACCTGTTGGATTGTCAATGCATTTCCACAATTGGATTAAAATCACTCAAGCTCTGAGTCTTATTGGGGGTTCAAATGTCATGTTGGTTAAGTCAAAAGATTTTCATTTAACAGTGCAAAACAAAACTAAGTATGGGTTGTGTTCATTAGAGCAAGCAAAATGTTCTGAAATGGTGGACAAGTCCAGGTAATCCCTGCCAGTTATATTCCTTTGGTACCTACTGAACACGGCCCAGATCTGCCATCAGCTGCCCTGGTTCCCAGCACCCCCTGCTTTGTCCCTCCCTGCAGATGAGGTGGAGTATTGTACAGAAAGCCTCATGTTTGAGTCACTACGTCAGAAGCCTGTGGCCATCATCCACACAGGAGGCTATGTAGGGCTTTCAGTTGGAGTCAATTTGAGCCTGGCCGTTTCTACTTGGTCACTTTGTGCGTCTGATTCATGCTCTGCCCCACCAGTCAAAACCACATGTTAGTTAGCTAAACGTAAGCCTGCCTCAACCAATGCCCTGCTCTTGTTCCAATTACCACTAGTATGGAATCATGACATGAGTTCATTCACATCACTGTTCAGTTGAGCCTTTTTGTTTCCACCTTCCTTGATTCTGCTGTCTCATTTCGAGGAGGTAATGTGAGGCCTTCCCTGGTGAATAATTCTCCCACGGGAGTCTGTCTGTCCAGACCGACCGGAAGACAAACCGGACTCTATTTCTAGGGACCATCGATGCCTATCCCTTTTTCCTCACAGAAGTCCCCGCCTATCCACTACGGTTTTCAGTCTGCGAGTGGGGATCGGAGGACTCACTAGGCAGAAACTGTTTCGATGTACAATAGGGTTTGACTAGCGTTGAAAAGCCGATATTGTATTGTCTGGGCTATTTTTCGTACTTAGAATTTCCAACGTGGTGAATGAGGGTGGGTGAGTCTGGTATATCCTTTAGCATGTAATAGTTTGTACAAAAAGAGTATATTTTGTAAATAATTTAACTGTGTTTGATGTTCAGGCTGTAGCTGTCCTGATTGTATAGGGAGAAGCCACGGCAAGTACACTATATTGAACACTTTATGCAGAGGCAAAAAAAAAAAAGTTTATGGATTGACGAATCCGACCGACAGGCAGCGTGTTCTTCTCAAAATAAAAGTGAATTATATTGTATCAACTGTGTCCTTGTGTTCCCTAAAAGCTTGTAAGTTCTACATGTGTAAAGCCCTTGCATATTTCACAAACAAGGTCAGTGTGACAGGAAATACCCCTGTCATTCTTTGAAACGCTTCACAAATGTAATGGAAAGAAACCTTTAACATTGCTGTTCCAATACTGACTTTATTTCCTAATCCACGTTAACAGCAACAAGTATCAGTGTAAACCAAATATTAATAAAATGCACATCACAAGGACAATCACGACTGTCAAAATAAAAACTCAGCAGAGAAGGAGAAACAAAACGGGACATGGGGAGGAGAGAAGCTAGTTAACTTGTATCATTGTTCCCTTTGAGGCAAAAGGGAAAAGTTATTTACTACACTGAAAAGCCCCAAATTACCCTTTTCCTTCCCTTAAATTAATGACATTAAGTCTTAAACATCCTTTGCACCAACTTTCTTCCCCTCTTGTCGCAACAGATTTAATTACAATACAATTACCAGTTTGCTTAAAATGTCAGTCATTAAAAGGTTTAATGAATAAAATGAGGTTATGCTGTCCTTTCAGAATAGTAAACCACTCCCTCAGATTAATTTACTGTATGTGGTTACCTGGGAAAAACTAGAAGAGTGACATTTCAATTTTCAGCTTCGAAATAAAATACTAACTTGGAAAAAACATCCTTACACTTTTGCGGAACATCATTCACCACACAAGGTGCATAGGGTTGTTTTATGGTACCTTTTCTAAAACGGTCTAAACGGATATGTGGACTAACGTGAATATCAGTCTTAGTATCCCTACCTATATGTACATATCTACCTCAATTTCATTGTACCCCTACACGTCGACTCTGTACTGGTACCCCATGTATATAGCGTTAATCATTGTGTATTTATTCCTTATTTTTTCTCTGCATTGTTGGGAAGGGCTCATAAGTAAACATTTCACTGTTAGTCTACACCTGTTTATGAAGCATGTGACATAACATTTGATTTGAGTATTTTGGGGGCTTTCGGTAGTTAATATGCTTACATGTCTTACCTTGAATAGATTTGTTCAATCGTAACAATTAATATCCGCTTAACCCCCTTTTTAAATATTTTCAGCACAGTACATAATGTTCATGTTGACCATGAGGAATGAGGAGGAAAGCCAGCCAGTTATCATTCACACCCATGTAGTGGTGGTCAACTTGAGAACTTCAGTGTGTAAAAACTACCTTCAAACACAAGAATGCATCGTGAGGGTCGGGAGTATAAAAAAATAATAGCAGGGTGTCAGCAGGTGCATCTACAAGCATTTGTAAATAGCAGTTTAATATGTCTTACATCCACAGAATAGGGCTACTAGTAGGAAAGAAAGTGCGCAACATAAGGTTTGATCTACAGCGTAAAAAAAAGAGTGCTCTGTCATTGCGAAGAAATATTTACTTTAGTTAAAATTCGCTACGTAAGTAGTGCGCTGTGGGTAGGTAGGGGGTGGTCATTTGGTCATCTTTGACAGAGGGAGTGTGCAAGTGCACACTTTTGGAGTAGGGTAGAGATTTGGAGCACATCCTATATCAGGCTTTGAATTTCATGCAGGTAAAATTGAGACTTGTCTAGGCATGTGTGTTGTGGGTATGCAGTGGCATTTCTATTGCCTGACCACTCAAACTGAATTCTTCCGCTGCTCAATCATTCCTACATACTGCAGTCTGAGACAGCCATCGTTCAAGTCGTTTGTTGACGTCAAAATAAGGGGTGTTGTACAAAACAAAGTAATCAGCAATTGGATCATCTCTAACCAATCAGAGTATCAAAGCCAATGACAAAATTTCATAACGCCCCTATACCCAGGTGTGTTCTGGCTCTGGACCAAACAGATGGTCTAGAATGGATTTCCGTTCTAGAAATCAACGGGGAGGTACTCAGATTCAGACACACTGCTGAGAAGAAACTTGGTGAGGATTGGTGATATACCACCAGAATATCGGCACGTAGACTATACCATACACACAAAAAACCCTCAACTTCAAATTAGCAATCTTATCCAATTGATTGACATATGCACAATGTAGCTCCATTACTCCATAATTAATTGATTACTTAATTGATTTCAATTGCTCAGCAATGGGATCCTCCTTGAAATGTTTTGAACGGGCCATGGGCTTTAACTCTTAAGTTAAATATTCTGGGTAATAGACTTGTAATTGTCCTTCTCATGAAAATTGTTTATTTTATAATTTTACAAACAATGTCTACTTTAATCATCTCAAAGGCAGAGTCACACGCTTTTCATTACATCACAGCAACTGTTTACTACAACGTTCGAATTTCATTATACCGTAAATAAATCTTCGCGGATTTCTCAACTGGGGAATATCGGAGTGTTTTAAGCACGAAAGGGCAACAGTCTATTTGGCACTTAGTATCATTTGAATGGTATAGTACAGTGTCACTTTAATTTAGCTGATCTTTTCTAGTTGAGAAAAGATTTGAGTCTTTGGCTACTTCACATTTTAAGGCTTAAATGAGCAAATGCAAACATCCACTGCATGGCAATAAGCAAAGTAATGTGCAATATTTTCATGCGAGCAGTTGCGTTCGAATTGAGCAGCCCAATTAATTGCACTGTAAATGGAAAGTAGGGTAAATGTCTTTATAAGAAGGCCTGGCTACGTTTTTATGGGTATAGAATAATGTTGCTTTTCTTTCACGTATATGTTTTCATTACCTGTGTCTATCTAACTATCAAGACCATAAGCTGTTCATTAACGTACCACTTTGCCCTGACTGATATCCCCGGTCGGCAAATCCCGCGAGCGACTTTGAATTTCAAGGAGGAATGGAGACTCAGTGAGGTACTTATTTTTCTCTTCGTTTCTCTTTTTTATCACGTGGTTGGTTCCCTTGGTAACCTACAATGCTTTTTCAGGGAGGGACGTGGTCGAATCACAGGCCTTGCTTGGCGAGGGAGGCGGAGACCTGGTCGGCTAGCATGGATAGCGGCGGCGCGTCTGTAATGTTCTGGCTGCCAGGGGACGACACGTTACTGAGAAGACGGGCGGGTGAGCCGCCTGCGATGATCTCCACGGGGACAATCTCCGCTCCGTGGTCGGTGCGGGCTTTCGCCGTCTCACGGAAACTCAGTTTGTGGCTTTCAATCTGCAGGAGTGGAGATTGATACATTTAGTGAATGGCGAGCAAGGGCACCTACAGTGATGAGCCAAATCTTTCATGTGTAATTATGCATCATTCATGGATTGTGTCTGTGTAAACCTTCGGGGCCAGGTTTCCCGTTAAACTTAGTCCTGGACTAAAATTAATTCTAAATGGAGAATTTCCATTAAACGTGTATTCTAGTCCAGGACTAGGCTTAATCTGGACATGGGATGAGTGGAAGTCAAATCAGCGCAAATCCAGTATTATACTTTCTATGTGATGACATCAGAATGTAGAATGGTGAACAGAGGTTGTGCATATCACAAAAGACCAGTGATGCTGCAGTTTGAAAGGCTCTTGACTTTGTGTTAAGGCCCTCTTGTGGTTAAATGTATACAATTTCCCTATTGATAGTGTGTGGAGTCCTATGGACATGCTGTGTGGGTGGGTGTGTGTTTGGCTGCACATGTGCATGCATGTGTGGGTGCGTGCATGTTTTTTAAGGGGGAATTATAGGCCTTCATTTCAAGGTTGAGTATCTCTGTTGTGGCTTGATCCGTCCACTTGACTGGACAATTTTGGCGACTTTGGGGTTTTGGTCTGAAGTAAGACATTGTGTACTTACTGGAGACTTCTAGCTTTACCAGGACGCCCCCTCGATTGGGCTGTGTTCAGAACGGGGCGACTGAGGGGGATCAGTGGAGGGGCCAGTAGGGCTTGGGATAGGAGCTTCCCTATTTAGGGAGGCGTCTCCTTCTCCAGAAACCCTCTCGGCTTCCTTCCCCTTCTCTCTCTGGATGGATACCACACCCAGTATGGACGGAAAACATGCGTTGGTGTTAAACAAAACGTAACAAACAAATCAAACAAAATAAATCAAATGAAAAAATTATATATAAAATAAATGAATGAAAGAGTCTGTACAAAAAAAAACGAAAAGAAAGAACAAAAATAAGCAAGAGATTGGTCTGCAGTGCCAGCTTGGAATCAAGAGTGAAAATGAAATGTAGTCTGAGTAACTTTACCAGTCTTGAGCTAACATTCCACTCCTTGTCATTGCCAAGGGGACTGGCCTTTCAGCAATCTCAACATTCAAATATACGGTGGAGTTGCTCATTGGTTGTTGGAAATAACATTATTTTCCATGAGAACATGTGGATCCTTGAAAATATAATGAATAACAAAGTTTAAAAAAAATATTTAGCTGTTAGCTAGGCAAGTTGTTGTATTTTGAGGCTTAAAATAATTTTGTGGTTGGAATTGCAATATTTAGTTGAGAATTTAGACATGAGCTAGCAAATTTTGACAGACTAGTTTCTTCTGGACAAACAAAAACGGTTGATCAGCAACCGGATACCAATGTGTTACAATAATGTAATCTGCAGACTGCGGTTACTACATGCCACGCCCACTGCCATTGCAACTGCTAGCGCTGTCTCTGGCACACACTCCAGCACAGTAGGTGGCGGTAATGCACCAGCGTTGGATGCCAACCGCCGAAAACCCCCACATAAGAAGGGGGCCGGTACACAGTGTCCTTCGACCCCGCCTGCCGAGTACTGTTTTCCTGCAGTTCTGATAACGATATGGCAAAGGGAAGTAGCTAGCTCACTAGAACACCGGTACAGTGTCATTCTCCCCCGCTTGCCGAGCACTGCTTTCCCGCAGTTCTGTTAACGTTACAGCATTACGGCTAGTGTAGCCAACCCAACTCTTGTGTGGCACTACCGAGTAGTGATTACCGTCGCCGTAAAGTTAAAATAACTGCCAGTGTTTTCTTTGATGAGGTTTAACGGGGGTTGGCATCCAATAAATGTTGGATTACCGCCACCTAATAGACTGACGTCCCTTATACTTAGTTTAATAATTTTTTACTTTCTAATTAAAAAAAATATATACAAATACCCGACCATCTGACACTACACTCACAAATAATAATAAATAACATACTCCACTATTTAAATCTATTTAGTCCTACTTCAGGCTGAAAGGATGGGACACCACCACTCAACACACCCTGTAACTCTTCTGATGTCAAGTCTCGCACACCCAAATACCTCTCTGCAGCTGCCACCACCTCTATTTTCTGCGATTTACATTCCATCCCATAATCTAATCTTACTGAAACATATATCACTTGCTGGTTTATCCTTCTGTACTGGTACTGATCTACTACTCACGCCACTCCTCTCAGGATCCCTCCCCCTTGACCCATCTTCCTCCATTTTCTTCACTGCCTCAGCATATGACAACTTCTGCACTACTCTAACCCTGGAAACCTCAACCTGCCTCTCTCGCACGGGACATTTCTGATCCCCAGCCCCATTGTCACCCCTACAATTAACACATACCACTACTTTCCCCAATACTACACATTCCTTTGTCTCATGCCTTTCTGCACACTTCTCACACTTAGGACCTTCCTCCTACACACTGCTGCCACATGCCCGTAAGCTTGACACCTGTAACAATGTAATGTAGTCGGCACAAAAGCTCGTACGGGACGACTTATATATCCTAACATCCCTTTGTCGGGTAAAGACTCAACATCAAAACTCAAAAGAACAGACAATGACTCTTCGGTTTCTCCACTCGCGCCACCCTGTCTTTGCGTCGCACCAAACGATGAGCATCAACCACCGAGAATCTTCCCCTCCAGTTGACGTCGGCGTTCACATTTATCGCTACCCCAGTATTCACTCCTCACTGGCACCCTTTTCTTGAGAACAAAACAATTCATATCTCTTGCCCCCATTCGTTTAACACAGAGCGCCTGCTCCCTCTGACCAGCAGAAACACATAGAATTATCACAAGACCACTTCTGGTTACCCGATTCCACAGCACCCAACTCTGTTTCCACCCACCCTGAAACCTCAAATGGATCAGCAAAAAAGAAAGGGTCCAATTTTTCCAAAAACTTCATTCACTCCTACTGTCACAGACTCATCTTTATCCTGACCCTCGGTGCTCTGAGAACTTGACCACACCTACCACCTCTAATACGTTGCCCTTCAGCTCACTCTGCCTACACTTTCTACCGTTCTTCTTTAACAAACCATCTCCTTTTTCCCAGCTATTTTTAACCAACTCAAGCTCCCCCTCTTCTTCTCCCCCTCTCTCTTAGACCTCCTCTGCCTCTCTTTTCCCCTCCAAATTCCAAGTATAACTCTCCTTATGATAATACTGCACTTCTCCTGACATACATCTTGTTCTTGCCTTGTCAAGGGACGCCATTTAACCGGCTGTCACAATCTCCATACAATCATCACAAACCCCTCGGGATGTAGCGCTCAACAGTGCATCCCACTTGTTAAGCAGCTGCTTCGTCTTGATGTTCTTCTTTATTAATAGCTACCACAACGCTTTTCCATTTCAAACAAGTGCGTTCCTCTCAACTGCCGGTGTCCTAGCCTTAATGGCAGTGAGCGTGGCATGTAGTAAGTGGGGCGTTGTGGGCGCAGCGTGTAGTGGGCGCGGCATGTAGTACGCGGTCTGCAGATAGACCCTACTCACGTGTTCTGTGGAGACTAAAAAGTGCCAATATTTGCATAATAGTTGTGATTGGAGGATAGCTCTAAGGGTGATCGAATCAGGATCAAATCCTCCGTTCTCCTCAAGCTCATTAATGATAGAATGATCATATTTGAAGATGGCAGAAAGGCCACTCTCTTTGGCACATGACATGGAGTGGATTAGCTAAAGAGACTGGTGCACAGGCTAAATGAGAGGAGGTGCTGCCACCCAGACATGCTGGGCAAAGAGAAGAGGAAGGAGAGCAGGAGTATGGGTCGCCAGAGTTGCCATTGCAAGGGAAAATATAATCTCTTGATATAGGCTTAACAATTAAAATATTGAGTATCTGATTTGGTGCCTCAGTTGCTTACTGTATTGAGTTTGAAATTGGCCTTCATGTACTATGTGTGGTAGAGCTTGTTTTAACGGCGATCAGTTACCTTGAGGGAAGTTTGTATTTGCAATAAATGTATTTATGATCTATTGTTAGGCTTTATATGAAATATTGATATAAAAAAGTGTTTGTAAAAAAAGTTTTTGTAAGTACATGACACACTCAGGCGTATGCCTATTGGCAATGCAGAGAGAGAGGCCTACTTAGTAATCAATGTGACTCTGTGTTAATCGCTCTTTTGCGTGACATTTTAGAAATGTTTACAAGCAAGTTTCACGGCATGCTCAGTTTGCTAGAGGAAGAGTTTGCCAAGCAAGAAGAGTGATCATTTAGTTTAGATTTCAGAGATTTGAAGCCAGAGAGAATATTAGCAATGAATTGTGTGCAGACTGTTGACTCCAGAATTCGGGCAGAATAATTCAGTGTTTCAGAATAGAAATGAGTAATTGATTGTAATAGATTTGTACAGTTGGTTTTTTTGAAAGATTGAAACATGAAAGTATTGTTTTTGAAAGACGTGCGAGTCAATTCGGACATTAGTGAGTCCGTTTACCTTCCGCCCGCCACCTCCAGCCACATGACCAACGTTGTCCATGGACCCAATCTTAGACTGAACCTTGAAGTCCATCTTCTCGGATTTGATCTCCACATTGCCTCCACCTAATGAAGACAAGCGGCATTCTTTAGCACGGCAAAGGTTATTCAACACATTTTCCTATTTCACATTCGTCAGGGAGCATAAAACTATTTGTTGATATGGCTGAGTATAGACCACCAATAGCCTCAACCGTAGTCCATGTTAGAGCAGGGTATCTCTGTTGCATGTTGTTTCATTTCAGTCACTGTAAGGTTTTATTCTGTACGTAAGTTACCTGGTTTGTGGTGAATGTTGGCCTTCGATCCACACTTTGACTGTACGTTGCTGAGGTCAATCTTTTTGTGAGTAATTTGAACCTGGATATGGCAAATGGGGAGAAACAAAGGAGATCATCAGACAATAGGTAGAATCAGACCAGAGGAGTGGTCATTGTTGGGCGATGCGAGGAGGCAGAATACAGAGAGCCAATCTAGAATGAGTCAGCATCAGTCACATGCAAGGACAAGGACACCACCATGAATGGCTTCCTGAATAGACTTGCTTCTAGCATTGTCCTTAATAGATATTGGTTGGAAAAAGGGAAAGGGGTTATTCTATTGCACCCACACATGAGAATTTCCTTAAAAATGAAAAGATAGCTAGAATATTTCAGGGAATTCAGTCATCGTTATCAAAAATCAGGCCATAATGGTGAAATTTGAATCTAAATGAGACAACTAGGTCTCAAATTTGGATGCAAAGGCCCTCTTGGGTACAATGCAAAGATGTTTCATTACATCTCTAGAAACTATGACGATACAATGCTGTCTTCTAACCCAGTTTAACCGGCGCCATGTATGTAAGGATACATATTTGATTAGATGATTGGATTACCAGCCTTTCACCTTTTCGTTTGAATTTTTACAGGAATATTCTCTACTACACATTCTCCCACGTCTGTTTTCCTGAGAAGCGAGACAAGATACCTGATGATCAGGAGGATGAAAGTAATCACAAAATGACTGACATTCATGAAAACAACACTTTTATAATCTATATATCTGATCAAATGTTTATCGAAGTAAATTGCTAAATCATAAAAAAATATATATATAAACTCAGCAAAAAAAGAAACGTCCCTTTTTCAGGACCCTGTCTTTTAAAGATAATTCGTAAAAATCCAAATAACTTCACAGATATTCATTGTAAAGGGTTTAAACACTGTTTCCCATGCTTGTTCAATAAACCATACACAATTAATGAACATGCACCTGTGGAACGGTTGTTAAGACACTAACAGCTTACAGACGGTAGGCAATTAAGGTCACAGTTATGAAAACTTAGGACATTAAAGAGGCCTTTCTACTGACTCTGAAAAACACCAAAAGAAAGATGCACAGGGTCCCTGCTCATCTGCATGAACGTGCCTCAGGCATGCTGCAAGGAGGTATGAGGACTGCAGATGTGGCCAGGGCAATAAATTGCAATGTCCGTACTGTGAGACGCCTAAGACAGGGCTACAGGGAGACAGGACGGACAACTGATCGTCCTCGCAGTGACAGACCAAGTGTAACAACACCTGCATAGGATTGGTACATCCGAACATCACACCTGCGGGACAGGTACAGGATGGCAACAACAACTGCCCGAGTTACACCAGGAACGCACAATCCCTCCATCAGTGCTCAGACTGTCCGCAATAGGCTGAGAGAGGCTGGACTGAAGGCTTGTAGGCCTGTTGTAAGGTAGGTCCTCACCAGACATCACCGGCAACAACGACGCCTATGGGCACAAACCCACCGTCGCTGGACCAGACAGGACTGGCAAAAAGTGCTCTTCACTGACGAGTCGCAGTTTTGTCTCACCTGGGGTGATGGTTGGATTCGCGTTTATCGTCGAAGGAATGAGCGTTACACCGAGGCCTGTACCCTGGAGCGGGATCGATTTGGAGGTGGAGGGTCCTCATGGTTTGTGGCGGTGTGTCACAGCATCATCGGACTGAGCTTGTTGTCATTGCAGGCAATCTCAATGCTATGCGTTACAGGGAAGACATCCTCCTCCCTCATGTGGTACCCTTCCTGCAGGCTCATCCTGACATGACTCTCCAGCATGACAATGCCACCAGCCATACTGCTCGTTCTGTGCATGATTTCCTGCAAGATAGGAATGTCAGTGTTCTGCCATGGTCAGCGAAGAGCCCAGATCTCAATCCCATTGAGCACGTCTGGGACCTGTTGGATCGGAGGGTCCGGGAACTTGCAAGTGCCTTGGTGGAAGAGTAGGGTAACATCTCACAGCAAGATCTGGCAAATCTGGTGCAGTCCATGAGGAGATGCACTGCAGTACTTAATGCAGCTGGTGGCCACACCAGAAACTGACTGTTACTTTTGATTTTGACCCCCCCTTTGATCAGGGACACATTATTCCATTACTGTTAGTCACATGTCTGTGGAACTTGTTCAGTTTACGTCTCAGTTGTTGAATCTTATGTTCATTCAAATATTTACACATGTTAAGTTTGCTGAAAATAAACGCAGTTGACAGTGAGGACGTTTCTTTTTTTTTGCCGAGTTTATGAATATGAAATTCAAATGACCAGAGGTCTCATAAAATCACTCCATCCATGATTTAAAACAAGTCTACACGACAATCTAGACAAAATCAGATCCCCAAAGCAACCTAAGCAAAATAGGTTTACTCTGATGAATAAAATGAAAAAAATAAAACAATAGGCCTATATGTTTAAATGAATATTGCTGGAGAAAAAAAAAAAAATCAGCCATACCCCACTTGTTTACATACACACAAACATATACACATCCAAACACGCAGCGATTTGCTGGTATGCAGTTTGAGCATGTATTTACGCAGTACAGACACATGGTGGTGTCAGTGCTGCATAGAGATACAGGCTTTCATCACATTATTCTCTACACACAGAACAGAAGCCCAGCCCTGTTCTCCAAGCAGATAGACACGACTATAGCAGGACTGCAACGCTGCAGCCACATCCAACTCAGTGCAGCCCAATCACTATCCATTTACCGGTACCACTATAAAATAAACTGGCCTCATAATTTCTGTTGTAAGAGTTGAATCTTACATCTCTACTGAGACAGCACCAGCAATGCATTAGAGGTCACTAGTTATGGCCTATATAAACAAATACTTCATAGTTATACAGTGGTTTCCCTAATGCCATGCTGTCTTGATTTGTAGACTATATAGTACAGACAGTATTGATTTACAGAGGTTGACGGGTGGTGGCGGAGGGGACAATGAGTTGGGAGGTTAATATCACAATTGACAGGATTCAGGTTGAGCCCAGCAGGCAAAACTGGTTGTAACGGTCATCGTCATTCTGTCTTTTGCGATGCCATAGGTTGTATTCTGATTATAATAAATGTTTGTCGATGTCTTGGTTAGCTAAAAGACGCCTTTAACTAATTATCGGATCGGAATATGACCTCTTTCCCAGACATCTTGATATTGTCATAAACGAGATGATGATTTTCAACTGGTTGTAATCGGACATTTTTAGAACCAGAAAATGACGTCATTATGGATTGACCACCCCCAAAGTTTGCCCGCCGGGACTGCATGCTCGCGGTCATACACCAACCAGGAGAACCATGCCACCATTATAAGTCAATGGCGTTCTACTTTGTCGCATCACTACTGCATTCACGTCATCCATGTCATGCAAGGTAGCAACCAGCACTGATGTCGAGGTTTTCAGCTCAAGACACTGAACCGTGTATTGGACTTGGAGAGTTTGAGACTACAAGAGCCATTGGGGTGCATCACACAGGTTATTGGAGACACATTTGAGGAGACAGATCTAGGGCAGACGGACCAAAAACACAAACTTGGCAACAGCATCTCCAGGCAAGGATGCCCTGCCCCCTGTAATGCCTTACCCATGCATCCGTTTTCAGGGACTCAAAGGGGCCAAGGTGCTACGCAACGGTCCCTGCCAAGCCCTAACCTTAAACCAGTGTCCCATTGCAGTTGAATGAAATCAAAGTTTCTAAAGAGATTGATTAGGCCTTTATCTCGGCTTTCTGGGTGGTTTTTGTGTTGCCCTCTGCAGAAAGTTGAAGCAAGTAAGATTTAGTCTCAGATGCTACTCTGGTCTACTCTTTTCTATTGGTCTAATCGGGCTTATTGTATCCCCGCTGTGCCAGGGCCCACTGTGTACATACAGTACACAACAAACTCAAATCATTTATCTAACAGATCATTCTCTTTTTAGGGAATGCCAAAGCACACAATAGTCCCGAGAGACAAACCTGGTGGATAAACCTGGTGAAAATACCCATCAGCCCATAGAAATCGAATAGATTCATTAATTATACTTCGCTGGTCCTTTCCTTATACTTTGTCATATCGTTTTGTGGAGAGTTCTATTGAGCGCACATTTAATCATAGTAAGTCCCTCATCGTTCTGGGTCATCTCATTTCAGGTCTGTATACTAAGGCTGTACTGTATCAATCCAAAGCCAGATTTAATGACGTCTGACGTGCACATTCCATTACTGTAAGGCATTTAGTCAGCTCAATGAGAAGACATTGGTTGACAGACCTGTGCTGCTGACAGTAAGTATGCTACGCTGCGCCATCCACTCTGGTCTGATTGGTCTGTAACCGTGACTCATTGAGAGAAACAATGGCTTTATTGGTGAGTGGGACTGGGTTGCTTGTGATGCGATAAGGTCAGCAATTCTCATATTCTAGGTTTTGAACAGATGTTGGAAACTTTAGTGTATTGTGTTGGAATTGATTTGTATTGGGTAGAAATGCAGATCAAATCACAATGCTTGCATTTAAGCTAGGCCAGTGTGGAATGAATCTGTAAAGGGCAACTGTATGAGGAATCTGCTTTGAAAGTTGCGTCTTTGAAAACTATGAAAACATTCAGCTTTAAGGGGACAAATGGCGGTGACCAGAAGTTAATGCAGTATCTCAAAGATATTTGGGCTTGATCCCAGCTTGAACCTCCACATGAACAGGTCTTATTGTTTTACATTTTATTTGGGAAAAAAATATGATTTAGGCTACATGTGATTTTGAATGTTTTCGCATTTGGAAAAATATTAAAAAGGACGTTTCATAACGTGCTGCAGCTGTAAGATGTTAAGACTTCAGAGAAGTGTTCCTACTTGAAACCATTATTTAGAGTGGGGTCTCATTTGTTAGGTTGAATATGGTCACATGCATCATACTTCAAGACTATAATTACCTCGGCACATTCATCTTATTTGTAATGTTTTTCCCATTTACTTTATTGATTTATTTAATGTTCCTGTATTAAATCAGGCGATAGCCTAACTGATTTTAAAGGAATTGAGTTGAAATATTGTTTACAAACTTAGATAGCTTGTGCTACCTACCATAATAAGAGAATATCAGAGATTAAATTGAACAAAAATGAAGAAAGTCTGTAAACTCCTCAAACTTAAGTAACTATCTAGCTATAAACTAGTGAAGTCCTCATTTAATTGAAGTCTAGAAGGAGCAGAGAGTGGAGAAGGAATAGCCTTTATGTTCTGGCCAAGGCCATGATCTGGTTCTAACTGCAGGAAGACTCAAGACCAAACCATGAGTTCGTCCTCACGTTACTCACGTTACCACCTCCGGGGACATGCTTGAGATTGTCTTTGGAGCCACACCTAGACTGAACACTAGACAAGTTGATCTTCTTATGTAAAATTTGCACCTGGAAGAGGTAGAGGAGAGGCGAAAATATCATCTTTCTGGCAGGTTGCTGCAGCAGCTGCAAGGCTGCGATGTGGATCTTGCTGCTGACCGCTATTTAGAAATGTACTTCAACCAGACTATCTACAAGACAGCCTCAAAGTTCAAGGTTAGATTTATCACCCTCAGAAGTTACAGGCATGAGGCAATGTCCTTATTTTACAGGTCAGGGATAACTGACATGCACTGATCTCAAAATAGTTACAGATCAACGATCAAATGACCAGTCTTTATGGAAGTGTGTGGGTTGTGTACTGTAGGAGTTAGAAAATGGGTAATGTCCTTGTCTGCAGTCTCTTGACCGCCATGCCGTCTGTGTTACTCACATTGCCACCTCCTGGGGTATACTTGAGATTGGCTTTGGAGCCACACTTTGACTGAATGTTACTTAAATCCATCTTCTTCTCAACTATTTGCACCTGAAAAAGTCAGGGGGGAGAAAGCGTTCTTACAACATCCAAGGAACTAATACAGAACAAACCATTTTTTATTGTTCTGGACATATTCAACAAATATTGTAAAGCCATTTGTGATCACAACTCAAACATAAGCTTTGATATGGCAAATACTGGAGTAGTACGTGGATTCCGGCCTGTGATAAACAACTCGAGCTTGGAAGAAAGATACCTAAGAAAAACAGCACCAGGCTTGTACATTTCAGGCCAGAGATCCTGGATTTTTCAGAAATCCCAGTTGGAGGATTTCCTGTTGGCAGATTCCCTCACCTCCTCTCCCTCTTACCATTGGTTTCTGAAAAACCTGCAAACTTTGGGAAGGTTTCTGGAATTCTTCAACCCTCCATATCATAAAAACGAAAGAAACCGGTTTCAAGCCCTTACCCGTCCTCCACCAGGCGAGTGCTTGATGTTCTCCGTGGAGCCAATCTTTGACCGGACGTTCTTCAGGTCGGGCATGGGGGCGGCCAGGGGCACCGGACTGCGCCCCCTCGTGGACCCAGGGGATTTAGGAGGGGTCCGCACCACCGCCACCTTCTTCACCTCCCGGCTGGCGGGGGACTTGGGTGCGCTGGGGCTGCTATAGCCACTACGGTCTTGGGGCGTCTTGGGGGAATCAACTACAAGGTTAGAAGAAACATAATCTAGGATTAGGTTATTCGAATCTATGTTGTGCTCCCTGAGAATAAGTATTCTGGAACAAGACCTGCAAAAGTTCAATTATTTGAACTAGGCGCAGTGATGTTTTGCTCAGCCTGTAGTTAAAGCCAAAATGCCCAGACACTTCTAGGTACATTTTTCTCTCCATCACGCCATTCCAAAGAGAGCACAGCAAACAGTGGTGACACCATCTAACATGCTGGGGATGTAAATGTAGTTGTCAAGCTGCCACGTGTTAGAGATGGCAAATGTAGGTATCAAGCTGTTGTTAGAGTTGAACCTTTTTCAATGGGGATATGGAGTCTGACCATATCCTTATCATGCTCTCTCATCTCTGCTCACACTCCATTTGTTAACCTCTCTCGAATTGGGGAACTCTCAATGGATTAATGGTGATTTCGTTTCATGTGTTCACGTTGTAGGTACTGCTGTACGAGTTTAAAGGAACACATTGAGAGTTGAGCATCTGTTGAACATGTCCTGAGTACTGACTGACCTCCAGCAGTGGTCTTGGTCTGCATCCTGGTCCCAGCACCCTGGGGTTTGGCACCTGGTGTCCTGGTGCTGGCTGTCTTCCCATCTCCAGTCTGGAAACCAAACAGCACGGTTACTTCTAGAATGGAAAAACTAGAAACTACACAACAAGCGATGAACCTGTGTTGAAACAAAAGACTCCGGACTAATTTGGGAAAGAACTGACTGAGTATTTGGGGTTTAGGAGAGGCATTGCATAAGATCATTCAACACCATGGAACTTTGAAGTATTCAAGTCATAATGCCATTGAGTATTATGAGCCTATGGATAGGCTGGCCTGAGCCTGGGATCGTGGTCAAAGTTGAGACCTGTCCTTGTGTGTTACTTACCCTTGGCCTGGGTTCTCTGGCTCTTGCACTGCCTGGACAGGGTTTAAATATTGAGCTGGGCCTGCTAGTGTTGCAGGCTGGGGCAGAGGAAGAGGACCAAGGCTTTTTGTTGGGGGTGGTTTGGACCGAGGAGGGTCGTTTGGGGGTGGATGCTTTGACAGGTGTGGTGGCGTTGGGTGTCTTGTGACCAAAGGTGGTAAAAAAGTGTTATGAAACACAAAGGAAAAGACAAAAGTGAACGCAAACAACATTTAAAGAAATGCATTACGATGGTGGAACTTAACAAAAACCTATAAGCGATATAGACAAACAATTAAAACCAATATAAGCAACTTTAAAAAATGTAAACAGTAAAAATCTTAAATTCAATATGTCAAAAACTGCGTGTGATTGGTGAATGGCTTTACATGCAGATGTGCTGTACTGCAATTGCAGAGCAAAACCGTTCGTTTTTTTAGGGCATTCAGTTGAAGGCAGATGGTTGATGCAAAAGTTTCTGTCAAATTTGAGCCAACGTGTTTGGAACCTCCTTTGCAGCTATAAAAAGTGAAGCACTAAGGTACAGCAGGCGTCAATATATCTCAAGGTCACTCCAGAGGTCAGACCTCTGGTCCACACATCAATTATCACCTACCTTTTTCTCAGCTGCTTCTTTCCCAGCCCCTGCACTGGCCTTGGCTGCAAGAGAGGGTCAAAGAAAGGGACCGAAAGTCAGTGCTAATATCATAGTCCTGTCTCATCGGCAACTTTGAGACCTCGCTGTACTAGGCTAGGCTAACTCTCTGAAGCTAAATTGCCTATTCATCCCAGACATGAAAATGCTAACGGACAATGCGTGTTAACTACTCTAGTTGCTGTATCCGGATGCTTTAAAGTAGCTTTTGGATTTCATAGTAATTGTCAGCACACTGAAATGAATTGCCAGAAAGTACATTTGTCAACTTTTATTGAACTTTCATTTGAAACTTGCCCCAGATTCGAAATGATCTGTGTGTTGACATTACACTGCATGGGGAGGTTTAGAACATTAAGTTGTTTTTATTCAAATCTAGAGTTTCAACAATGACTTCAAGCCTCTCGGCCTGATTTCGATCCCCCGAATCAGTCCACTCAGAGATCATAATACACTGTCGGGGACTAGGCTAATCATTTGAGGGGGGGAACTAAATTAGTTTTAGGGCCAATGAATGTGGTACAGACAACTGCTTAGAACCCGTCCTTTTTATTTAACGTCAGGCCTGCATGTTATTGGATAAGCAGGAAATTGAGTCTCCGTGGTGACTGTGATGCTTTCAAATGGTTAGTTAGGAGATTTCAACATTATTGCCTGCCTATCAATGAACGGTGGGAGTGGGTGGGTCCCATTAAACGGATTCATTATTTACACTCCAGTAATCATTTCGAAAAGCTTTTACAGAAAATGTACCTTTGAAACGGGAATCATTTCGTTATCATGTCATGTGCAAGTGCTTATCAGCCATCCTCTGATCATGACTGATAATTGGCCATTTAGGCAACCTTAAAGATGATTAGCATAAAGAGAACCAGTGATCCATCTAATGATAAGTAGTGTGAAAACAAACACACTCTGTGAGAGACCACCTGCACTGCAGGGGAAGATAGTATGCATGGATGCTTACATTAAACCTGAGAAACCATGCTGACTTACACTTTTCTGCACATATGATAGATAGGAAACAGTAGCCAGAGTGTGGTGTGTGTGTGTGTGTGTGTGCATACACGTGTGAACCATACGTGTGTGTGTGTGTGTGTTTCAGAAGACGGGAGGTGGAAGGAAGGGTGACCCATAAATACACAGTCACGATGATGTGATGTTGCACACCCAACAAAACATGCAAGTGACATGCAAAAGGGGCTGACCAGTGGACAACATTGCCAGCAAAAATTATTTGGGCACAGGAGGGTTAGTGACATAAACAGGGGCTGGAAACACAGACAGAACACAGACCAAACACAGAGAAAAGAGAAAGCTCGATAGAGAACGAATTGAACAAAGAAAAGACAAGAAAGAAACCGGTGGTGGTGGCTACAAGCAGTCCGTTTCATCAACCGAACACGTTCACATTTTGCGTTTTGTGCATGTTTTTCAGAAAGGGTGCTGCTTTATTGTGTCGCTCTAGTAAGAAGAAGAAAATATCTGAGAGAAAAGAAAGGAGGAGGAGGAGGAGGTGGAGAGGTGGGATTGATAAACTAGAACAGAAAACAGACCTTTCAGCTGGGCACCTGGAGCTTTTGCTTTTCCGCCCGGTGGGGCGGCATCTTTTGGGGGTGCTTTCTGAGTTTTAGCGGAGGTGGTCTTGGGGGGAGGGGCTACAGCGTTAGCGGTCACTTTCTTATCTTGCCTGACCGGGCCTTTGGCTGCTGTAGGAGCACCTCCTTTGGCATCACCTTTGGGGCCACTAGCAGGCTTGCCAGCCTTAGTCTTCGTTTCTGCAGGTTTGGCTTCTGCAGGTTTGGCTTTGGTCACCGACTGAGCTGCCGTCACCGCTGCGATGACGTCCTCGTTTGCCGACTCCAGGTATTGGCCTTGCGTGTCCTTTGAGGTCTTCACAGGCTCATCATCCTTCTGGACGGGCTCAACCTCCATCTGGGGCACAGCAATCATGGGCAGGGGACTAGCTACCTTCTCCTGCACCTCTTCTTCCTCCTGCACCTCCTCCTCAGTCTCCTGCTCCACCGCATCGCGGGCGTCTGGCTGGTGCTCGATGAGAGGAGACTGGTCCTTGATCCGGTCGGCTGCGGTGCTAGGGGAGAAGGGAGATCCATGGTCGGCCCTGTTGGAGTCAGGGCTCTTGCTCTCTGGGGGGATCTTGTCTGCTCCGTTCTGCCACCCTGCAGGGATGCCCTGACCAGGTGGGTGTCGCTCAGGCTCAGTGTAGTCAAAGGATAGGACGCGCTGCTTGGCTTCCTCCGGGGTCATGGCAACGGGAATGACAGGGGCGCAAACTTCATCTTTCTGCTGCTCTTCCTCTTCTGAGCTGACCTCACGCCGTGGCCTCCTGCGGATCGTTGACACCTCTGTTCTCTCCTCCTCTTCATCCTCTTCCTCGTCGCTATCCTCCTCTTTTTCTTCATCCACCTGCTCTTTCGTCCCCTCCTTTTCCATGAAGAGAGGGCTCTGAGGCTTCCCAGGACTGATCCTGTCTTCATAGGCCGAGGTAGGAGCCTCCTTGCTCTCACATACGTCCTTCTCATCCTCGTCCTCAGACCCAGAGTCGCTTAGGCTGTGGCCCACAGAGACATCAGAGACCTTGTCAGGCGAGCTCCTCTTCACCTCAGACCCCAGCGAGTCTGGGGAGAAGAGCCTTGGAGTGTCCCTCTCGATTGGGGCTTCAGGGGCTGAAGGAGATGCCCGGGGGCTTACCGACCCAGCCCGCTCCCCGTCTTCGCTCCCGTCGTCGGCAAAGCCGGACCTGCTACTGCGGCCGCTCTCTGTGGCAGGACTGACACCTCCTGGCGTGGGGCTGAGCGATGCAGTGAGCTCCTCTGGTGTGGTGGGAACCGGGAAGCAGAACGATAAGGGACAGAGGGATAGATCCACAGCAGGACTGTGGTGTTAGAGAATACCTCCTCCTCAGAGACACACATTCAACACCCAACAAAAGGAACAGAAATAAAGGGAAAGAAAGAATCGAAAAGGAAAGAAAACAGCCACTGAAGGAGCAGGAACACAAAACAAAAGGGCAAAGGAACCTTTTTTTTGCTGGCATCAACCGGAACAACAATGAAACATCAAATATATCAACTGCAATTATCTGGATCGTTTTGGTACCTAACTCTTGAGAGCTGTAGGTGTTTTTATGAAGAAGCTCCGTTTGCAAATCACATTCAATGCAGTTGCAAACGTTTTGCTTCCATGTTTCTGGCAGAAAAGATGGGTGGACTACACAATGAGAGCTATGAACTATGTATGTAGCTATGGGTTCATAAAAAGCACCTAACAGCTCGGACACTAAGCCCTCAAACTTCCTGCCTGAAAAATCAACCAAAATGCACAACAGAAGTCAAAGCAAAGCTGTATCATATCAATACAACAACAAAAAGTCTCTCATTCAACACAGTACTCACAATGACCCAACAGCTCTGAATTTCTCTCGCCCTTGGATTGTTGTGATATATGAAATTGCAATGGCGATGAATCAATGCTTGTCTGGCTGCCGGATTGTTTAATTTGCAAATGGGCCTTGCGGTGGAGGGGGGGGGGTTTCTGGCTGCTAGCCTCACATACAATACATCACGGTTTCTTCCTTTAAAAAGGGGGAAACTGCAGTTGCTACATCTTCTTCTGGACTTAGAAATTATATCTACCCATTGATTCTTGAATATAACTCTTGCCTCGATCTTAGTTCAAGCGTCATATCCCATCAGAACCCCAAAATAGGCTTGTTTAACTCCAATGTTTGTCGCGTTAAACAAATTCAAATGTAAACAAAGCATGGTTAAAACTATAGCTATGGTGTGGTATCACTCAGCGTAAGAACCATTGGGAAATCCTATAATGATCAACCTTGCTCTTGAAATCAAACTCCATGACCCACTTAAGATTAATACATTTCAAGGATCAATATAAAATTGGGAATCTATATAGTGAAACATACCAATAAGATGGTGTCCTCTGTTCTATAAAGCACACGCTGTGGTACTACTATAATGGTGATTGAGATGATTTGTGGTTCAAATCAATACTGGAGATTGTCCATTACTCTCAATGCTAAACCCGATCTTGGTTTCAATTGGTATAAGAGATATTGGGATGAATATTTGAAAATAAAAGATGATGATTTGATACGGATATGCATGGATGGTAGTCGGGCTCAAAAACTCTACTTCCTCATGGCTACATGTCGTCTGAGGAAGAGAGATGTCAGATGGGTATTGCTGCCATACCTTGACCTGTAGCGGTCATCCCTCTGGTAGCTGCGTGGTCCAGGGTTCGATGGGAGAGGAAGAGGATGGGGAAGAAGACAAAAGGGAAAAAAGGGGGTCTTCATTAGACTTTCTACAGGCTGATCTCTCCACACACACACACACACACACACACAACCAAGCCGCCTGCTGAAATAAATCCTCTAGTCTAAAGCTCGCTAAAACCACTAAGTTACTCTCGGACATGCGCAAGTGTAGTTTCAGGGACAGTCACGGCTGCCCTACACCGTCTATCTGTTGATCTACAGCGTCTTCAGAAAGTATTCACACCCCTTGACTTATTCCACATTTTGTTGTGTTAACAGCCTGAATTTAAAACGGATTCCTTTGAGATTGTTTTGTCACTAGCCTACACACAACACCCCCATAATCTCAAAGTGGAATTCCGTTTTTTCGAAATGCTTACAAATTCAATCAAAATAAAGCTGAACGGTCTTGAGTCAATAAGTCTTTAACCACTTTGTAATGGCAAGGCTAAATAAGTTCAGGAGTAAAAATGTGCTGAAGAAGTCGCAGAAGTCGCGTGGACTCACTCTTCGTGCAATAATAGTGTATAACATGATTTTTGAATGACTACCTTATCTCTCTGTACCCCAACACGTAAGGCAAGGTCAATGATACTTTGGATGATGTATCAGTACACCCAGCCACCGCAAAGATACAACCGCTCTTCCTAAATCAGGTTGCCGAAGAGGAAGAATGGTGACTTTAAAACGGTTACAGAGTTTAAAAAACTGAGGATGGATCAATAACATTGTAGTTACTCCACAATACTAATCTAATTGACAGAGTGAAAAGAAGGAAGCCTGGTACAGAATAAAACTATTCCAAAACATGCATCCTGTTTGCAACAAGGCACTAAAGTAGGCTTAATACTGCAACAACAACAACAAAAAGTTTCCTGAACACAAAGTATTGTGTTGTATTGGATTTGCCCTAAACATATTACCGAGTACCACTTTCAATATTTTCAAGCATAGTGGTGGCTGCATCATGTTATGGTTATGTTTGTAATCATTAAGGACTGGGGAGTTTTTCAGGATAAAAAAAGAAAATGTAATGGAGCTAAGCACAGGCAAAATCCTAAAGGACCTGGTTCAGTCTACTTTCCAACCAACATTGGGAGATGAATTCACCTTTCAACAGGACAATAACCAAAAACACAAGGCCAAATCTACACTGGAGTTGCTTACCAAGAAGACAGTGAATGTGCCCGAGTGGCCGAGTTACAGTTTGGACTTAAATCTTCATGAAAATCTATGGCAAGACCTGAAAATGGTTGTCTAGCAATGATCAACAACCAATTTGATAGAGCTTGAAGAATTTTGAAAAGAAAAAAACAAACAAATATTGCACAATCCAGGTGTGGAAAGCTCTTAGAGACTTACCCAGAAAGACACAGCTGTAATCGCTGCCAAAGGTGCTTCTACAAAGTATTGACTCAGGGGTGTGAACACTTATGTAAATAAGATATTTTGGGATTTTATTGTCAATCAATTTGCAAAAATGTCAACAACAAAAATATTCACTGTCATTATGAGCTATTGTGTGTAGATGGGTGAATTCAGGCTGTAACATAAAATGTGGAATAAGTCAAGGGGTATGAATACTTTCTGAAGGCATTGTACCTAACATTTTCTGGGGTGGGGGTGGGGGGGTTAGCATAGGCGTTAATAAGAAATGCCCATCGGCAAATTTCGATTTCAGGAAAGCTTGATGATTCCTCCATGTCAACCATTAACAGTTCTCAGTCTGCAAGCTCAGCATCATCACAGTGGCTATAAATGATTTTGCCTACAGCTAATAGGGCAGTCAGAGTCACTGAACCCCAGTTAAGGTCTAAAGCACCAGACACATGCACCATGGTCCTTGTATTACAGTTGGCTATCCTGTATTGACAAGTGTAACTTACAGACTATTGCTGGTAGCAGACACACAATAAGACTCAGTGAAAGGAACACGAGTCCCTACAATGTAGGCCTAAATCTAGATATCTAGCCCCTGTTCTCTTGTCCTGCGGTATATTGCTCATGCCAGTGGTTCAAGGAAGGTTTTGGAGGAAGTGAACTAATTACATTACGCATGTAGTTCTATTCATGGAAATTGCTCAATCTTTCATGTTTTCGTGGACAGGGGTTAGAGCCCACGGTCGTCTGTAGAGCACAGCGGAGCAGACACTGTGGTATCTATAGCTGTGGGCTGTCGTCGAGAACACAACCACCATAGTGCCTTTTGTCCTTCTGGCAGTACCATAAATCATTGTTGAATAAAGGCCCACTGACAGTTGAGAGACCTGGAGTCACTGAGTGAGTAAGTAGCTAAAGGGGTTATAACACCAAGGACGCAATTATACGAAGCATTGTGAACCTCATGACCATCACGTCCTACGGTAAATGAACCGAGTGTGAGGATGAAGGAAGTCCGTGACATCAATCCTACGAGCCATGTTTAAAATGCTCTGGGGGTGACTAGCTATGGCTCTATAGGGACGTGGGGTTCAGCCTTCTGCTACCATGGCTCCACCGTGCTGACCAAGGCCACAGCACCAGTTAAGTGGTGACCATATTGACCCATTAGCCAAGAACCCCCCCCCCCCCCCCCTTTCACTTATTCTGAGGTTGGCCTGTTGGCCGTGACTGTGAGAGAGCATGTTACTGCAGAGTGCCACTTAAACAACGCCCTTATCAGATCCAAAACCACAACGGTTCTTAACTTACTGACCGCCGGCGGGGCAATTGTCTAAATACAGGAAGCTTACGTCCACTGTCTTTGTCGTGACGACAGCCTAAAACTTCACGCCAACAGTAAGGATGCTGACAATCATGAATACAAGAGCCACAACTCTAGGCCTGATGCTACGATCTGGGGGGGTTGGCTGTGTGACCTGAATAAAAAGTGTTCTGAAAAGCCTCAACAACAAGAGAGCTCACCCACACATAACTCAGAACAGAACTCAGAAGCATGGCGTAATGATTAATAATATAAAAATGCAATTTATGAACAGAAGCAGGAAATATTATGGATTGTTGAGAGTCCAGCAGCAGGGGAGCAACAGAATCATCCTTAAATCCTGACAAGAGATTTCATTAAAAATGCATTAGGAAGGAAAGGCAGACGCCCTCAGAAGAACTGACCTTTGTCTGTAGAAATGAGAGAGCGAGAGAGAGAGAGAGAGAGAGAGAGACAGAGACAGAGACAGAGGCAAATATTTTTTTTAAAGCATTGGTCGATGTAGACGGTGATTACGTAAACTGAAAACTGGAGGAAGAGAAGAAAGGAAAACAGAGGAAAAGAGGTTAGCAGCACATGATTTTGGGGGATACAACGGCACTCAGGGGTATCTGTGAAAAGTGAAGCAGGCAGCTGTGAAGCAAGAAGCGAAAACAAATGCATGTTGAGGTAGTTGTGACAAGAAGCTGGATGATGATTCGCGAAGAGGCTGAGGCCAAAAGAACCAATGAGCAAATTGCTTTTGAAGCCACAACAAGAGGCACAATCACAACCAGAGGTGGACTCAATTCCATTTCATAATAATCTATTCACGATCAATTTATGATTCGTTTATGAAGTATTTCAAGATTCCTGAATCAATTCCTGAAACATTTCCTGAATGAACACTAATCAAAATGAAAATGAGCCCAACCCTGCAGCTCACACAGCCCCTATTAGATACAAAGGGGTCGGAGGTGAGGAACGGCATACCCGAGAGGGCGCTCTTCGACACAGAGACCTCTGACACTGGTGCTTGAGGCTCTGATTTCAGTTCCGGTGACAGCTCCAGCAATTCTTCTACGAGAGACAGAGGCAAGATTATTCGTTTGTGAGAGAGATTTTTTTTTAAATAAAAAATAAATAAAAACAGGCATCACCTCAGGTTAGCGGGAACAAAAGAGCGGGCTAGCCTATATTTTGAGGTAGGTGGTTGGTGAACATATTGAGGACGCAGCGAGGCAGTTAAGAGGTATAGTGGAATATATTTTTGAAAAAAGAACAGCCCCCCAGTCCCAGTGTGGCCTACATTTCCAACTCAAAACACAAGATGCCTTGCTTTAGAAGTTGTTCATTTTCTTCTTCAGTAGTGTAGCTTAAGCTGTACAATAAGAGTGGAAGTATTGCTCTTCTGCTCCCTAAAGAGGAAGTATTCTACGCGAAGACAAATGCTAAGGATAGAAATACCAGATTTGAGAACTTAAAGCCACATCCTTGATGGAATATCTCTTCCATCCTTTTCGAGATATACTCTGGCTATATCATGTCATATTTAGGCCTCATATGGTCACTGGCATACTGTCGCCTACAGTACAGTAATCACAACCTAAAATGCTGGGACATCTGGGGCATGTCATCCGATAGAACTGGGCAAAGCTCTGTACGTTATAGGGACATTGGGAGATTCAGGTGTACTCTACTGTACCTGTAGGCTTCCAGTCATTGCGCTAACAATAGCTAGCATTGGCTACCTCTAACTTCCTTCATACTGCACGCAGAGACACACAAATGGTATCCACGAGTTCACCTGACTCTGGGGAAGTAGAACCATTGCCAGAATCCCGTAGTGTCCCTTGAAGATCCTCTGTAGATGACACTCAAAACCAAAGCGTGTTTATATTATTAGCGGATGCTTCCGTCTCCCTGCTAGTGTGGCCTGTCAGGATTATTAGTTTCAACATCGATCCTGTTCTCTGGAAGAGAGAGTTGGGTCTGTTTAACACACTATAGAGTGTCTGTCTGAGGAGACTGATGTCTGTAGGGTTATTTAACCATGCAATCTAAGGAAGGGTAATGCAGAGAACAATAACATCCTTTGCTTCCATCTGTCTGGACGCAACAGATCGCCACGGTCTGCTTTTTAACTATTAAGGCCTACAAGAAACAGCTTGACCAGATTCTAAGAAACCGTGACACTGTTTCCCCAAGAACGTGTATCTGATGCCCTCTTTCCCATAACCACCCTCTGCTGTCAGGATCTACAGTCCTGGTGACCTAGTCCATCACTGACCTTCCATGTCCCCAGATCCCATGTGTGCGGCTGGCATCCCGTTAGGCTTCTTGACCTCCTGCTGGTCCTGGGGTTCTTTCAGCGTCATGTTGGCCAGGGCAGCCGAGGCCATGGTCTCCCCGGAGTTGAATTGCACGGCGGCGTGGCCGTCCAGGCTCGAGTTGAAGTCCTGATGCTGATCCATGGTGAAACGAGTTCAGGCTGGGAGGAGAGGAGACAGACAGAAGAAGAACCATGGAGTTAATGCTCTACTTCGTTTTGATGCTATCCACATGAGACTACTGTGGCAGGTGGAAACAGATAATGACTGAATTTTGATAATGCCTTGAAAGAAATGAGATGGTGCCGTATCACACTTTTCAGACCGCATGGAACCCGGGCTGAACTGAGAGGATTCTAAGCATTGCTTTGTTGTTGGCTTACTTAAAGTGGGTCGGAGGAGCAGAGGCGTGCGAGAACCAACCACAGTTGGTGGGATCTCGGTAATGGGCTACAAAGGAAAAGGGTGAAGGTGACAGAGAAGTCATTGACAACGATTCCAAATCGACACCCAGCACACATGCTTGTTCCCCACAGACAGGGATATGGCTGCTGAGCTAAAGAAAGACAGATACCAGCACACTGTTGAAATCTCCCCCGGTTTTATTGTGGAGTGTTTTCGACCCAGACCCTAAGGTCTTAGTCACCAACCCAGACCCTTCGTACAAGAACAGCAACGGATTTGTCCACTCATCCCAGGCAGCCCGAGCCTGATCCCAGATCTGTTTGTGCTGCTGTCTTGCCAACTCCTATGGCCATTGTCACACCAACGGGCTGCAACGCTGCGATTTCCATGTCGCCCCCTCATAGGGACCGATAGGGACAATCAGGACTTTTTCTTTGTCTTATATAAGCTTTATGTAATCAAAGGACTTTGCTAACGCAGAGACAGACAGTGGTGCAACAACAGACTGACGGGCTAGGGGAAGATGAAATTCCAGAAACATTTGTCTAGACTCTGACTCCCTTTCTCAGTGATCGTGATTTGAAATGACAGGCTAGGTTGCTTTGTTTCTTGAGGCTTTTGCTAGGTAGGCCCTAAAGATCCATCATTTCTAATGTGGTACCAAAGGACATGTCAATGCAATGTCGGCCTAATGTCTCAATGTAGCTTGACCTAGCCTGTTCTTCCCCGATCCGAGGCCCCGAGCAAAGCTGCCACCTCAATAGTGAGTGTGGAGAGACAACACCTAGGCTATTCGAACCTTTTGAGTTACTCTACAGACTCAAGGCAATCCTCCTCTTCCTCAACTAAGCTTGGATAATCGTGATTCATCGTGATATTGAGCTACGAGTATGAGCTACTTCCCTGTAACGGATGTCATCATGTCAGGGACGGTGTACTGTAATGTGAGCATGCTCCTACTTGTTATGAAGCAAGATGAGGAAGTGGCCAACTTAAACACTGGCCAACCATGAGAGTTCCTCTCCTGCTCTTGCAGAAACAGCAGCTCAAAGACTACACAACACACACACACACACACACACACGCTCCTCCTCCTCCTGCAGAAACATGCTGTGCACTGCAGCTCATAGAGACCACAAGATCAGATGCACCAATCATAGGGTCATATTAATGCGGGGGGGGGGGGGATTTCCTCCTGTCTTCTCAAAGGGGAAGAGAGAGTTCCTCTCAAAATACACACGGCAGCAGCTCAGTGCGTGACAACCTGCCAGGCATATCCTGTTTCTGTTTCCTTGAGTCCAGCGGTTTGGCTGGTGTTATGTGGACGAGTTGCTGTGTTTCTTATTAAGCGGGCGATTGCTTTCTGTTATGCTTTTGGGGGTCATCTTGCGTGCGTATATTTCCTGAACCAACTTACAAGACTGTAGGACTGCGTCATTCAGCGATACCGCACGGAGGACTGTTTTTCAGTTTGCTGACAACACAAATCAGCACCTGCTTTGGACTGATGCCTAACACTTCTCTCTAAGGCGTGCCAACCAGTCAAGGGCACAGTTGTCTATATTTGGCCGTCTCTATAGACTCATTTACAGCAGTGAAACACCAGTGTTCTGACAAAGAAGATCTCCATTACAAGTAGCCTCTCTTTTTTTTCATAGGACCTCACTCTAAATAGACATAGGCCAATAGTAACAGGTTGAGATCTGGCCATTGTGAGATCGAAGCACTTGGCAACTGTTAGCTAGCCTATGTCCTGGATAAATAGTATACGATATAAGTATTGGCAAAGTTAGTCTCAATGCCTAGTAGGAAAAACATCAAATCAGGAGGGTCTAGTCCTCGGAACACACAGCATTTAACAAACAATGACCGGACTGCAGTGATCTTCAGACATCATTTCATTTCTCCCAGTGACAGAGGTCGGGGGATGGGCGTACTGGGCGAGGGAGAAGGGCTGAAACCATGTTCTGGCCAAGCCCACCCTGTCATTTGTAATGGCCTGCGACTGGTCTGGCAGCTGTTTTCTGATTCTCTTTGTGGGCTGATTGCTGGAGGGAGGGAGGGGGAGAGAGAGAGAGAAAGAGAGAGAGCGCGTGGGAGAGAGAGACAAAGAAGAGCTACAAAGAGCATCACAGCCCGACGTGTACCAGAACCACAGACCTCCTTATGCACTGTCAATCCACTGCAATTGGTCTACCTTAAGGCAACAGGGATCCTCAAATCAATCAAGAGGTGTCCGAGTTGGTTTAAAGATCTATAATCTCAGCTAAAATCAGACACAGGGCTTGAACAAAGAGGTACAGGGAAAGAAATGCTAAATGCGAATAGGCTCACTCAGTTACTAAAAAGAGGAGGGCCCAGGGCCCCATTTATCGGCTTGTTGGAGAGGTACTAAGAAAGGAGGCAATTATCCAAAAAGCAGAGGGGAGGGAGGAGAGGAGACCAAATTGGTGATGATTTTTGATCTGAAATGCCAGAGGGGCAGATGGATGCTCATGTTAATCCTCTGTTGAACGTCTCACAGGCGTTTACACCTAATCTTTGTCCCACACTCACCCTCTAACGGGGCGGCAGGTAGCCTAGTGGTCAGAGCGTTGGGCCAGTAACCGAAAGGTTGCTAGATCGAATCCCCGAGCCGACGAGGTAAAAATCTGTCGTTCTGCCTCTGAACAAGGCAGTTAACCCAATGTTCCTAGGCCGTCATTTTAAATGAGAATTTGTTCTTAACTAGTTAAATAAAGCAGGGCCAATCATCAATGAGTTGGCTAGGATTTTCTACGCGCAACAGAACGAACACACGCATCATTAGCTGCACTGTGATTTAAATTTGTGGGAGGAAAAAAACGATTCATCCCCATTTTCGTTTTAAAAGTTCACACCAATAGTCAAGGAACATGTCATCAAAGGCAAAGCACATAAACATGTACATTTTCTCCACGATTAGCCTAGCCTACACCCTGTTTATGTACTGTTGATTTGTTAGTCCTGATCATTTTTTCCCACCCGAGCATTGAGTTAGAGACAAGACAATAACGTGTTAACTCTTGTCTCTATTGTCTTGTCTCTAACTCAATGTCTCTATTTGACATAGCTTCAAAGTGGTCAAATCTCAGAGCATGTTACCGACTATCACCTAAAAACTCCCCAGTACCCCATCCCATGTCTTCTCCCTCCCTGTCATCTCCTCTGTGGATCGTCTTTGTGTAACACTTAAAAGGTGCAATATGCAGAAATCACGCCGCCATGTCCTGGTTGCTAAAATTGCCCAATTTCATTTTATGTGACAAAATTCAAAAGGCACTCGCACATCTGAGCTATCTTTTTTGCAGGTGCACGGTAACAGTTGAATAAAACGAGAAAAAATAAGAAACCCTCACACTGCTCTTGATAGTATCACTGCTTTTTATCTCAGTTTATGTGACCAAAAAAATTCAGATATATTGTACAATCTAAAATATTGTATTTTCAGCTGGTGTACAAAATCAAAAGTAAAAAACGCAAAAACGAAACTTAAGAACATAGAAATAGTGCATATCGAAAAGATCTATGCTTCTTAGACTTGCTTTCAATGAGAATTGCTGATCTTTAACTCACATTTCTTAGTGAATTTGGTCAGGTTGCCCAAAAAGTTACATATTGCAGTTTTAAAAGGCGGGAGTGGGAGGAATAAAATGGCAGAAGGGGCTGAGTTGATTTGGATCTCTGTCAGCCTGGAGAGCTACTCACTGAATAGGACTTCTCTCTAACAAAACACACACACACACACACACACACACACACACACACACACACACACACACACACACACACACACAGGGAGGTGGTGGGTGGGTGGAGCTAGAGCAGCGCTGCACTCAGAGAGAGCAAGGCAGAGAGGCGAGGCGTCCAGAGGAAGCCTCTCTCTCTTTCTCTCCTCTTTAATATTCATCAGCAGTCGCTGCAGCAAGCAGAGAGAATGAGAGAGAGGGGGGAAGTCTGAGGGAGAGGGAGAGGAAGAGAAGGGAGAGAGAGAGAGAAAGAGGGAGGCGGGCCACTCTAAACACGAACACATCAGAGACGACCCAGCCCTTACCCCACTGCCTTGCTGTAAGAAAGGAATGGGAAAGCTAGAGGGAGAAAGTATTAGAGCAGCAGATAGAACACAGAGAGGACAAAGTACGCAGCGTGGGATTTAGCATAGCTCAACGATGGAGAGAAGAGAACTGGGAGAGAAGGAAAGCAGACAGACAACACATAGGGAGGGGACAGCGTCTGAGGGAGGTGGAGGGGCGGTAAAGGGCGGGGGGGGAGAAAAAAAAGATGGCGAGGGGAATGGGAGTGAGAGAAAAGACGACACAGAGATTGACACTGACGGAGGAGAGAGAGAAAGACTGCTGGAGAGGGAAGGGACACGGGGAAGGAGACTGTTGTTGGGAGAAGGAAAGGAAAAGAGAGAGGAGAGGTTAAAGGAGAGATGGAAAGAGAGAGGAGATGAGAGCAAAAGAGAGGGGGGGCGAAAGGGAGGGAAGGATAAGGCAGGCGCGCCTGCAAAGCCTCTGGTCCTTGCGGAAAGAAAGCTGGCGCATGCTCATACAGGGGGACACACGCCCAGCCCAGTGCAGCGGCATGATACAGCAGAATCCAAAGGAGACTGAAGAAATGGAGGAACACTCAGCCTCATTCTGGCCTACATCCCCAATGTCAGATGGCATCTTAAAGATTAAATAGAGACATTTCTCCTCTGGTGTCGTTTCCAATATATATATATATTAAAAAATCTCAATAGCCTAGATGTTTTCCTCTCAGATTAGGCTTGACGCAGTCTTCAGTTTTCCACTTGAATCGGTGTCAGCATACCATGTGGAATTAGGCTAGAGGCAAGTACGTGGGTGATTTGAGCATAACACATGCCGTATATGAGAATATTCTGCTGTTTCTGGGGGGGGGTCCATATGAGATGATTTTAATGATCCGATTGGGGTTTCATTAAGCTAAGCCCTTTCAAAACAAACAGTTTTCTCCCTTTACGTAACCCCAACCCACTAAACTCTTGTAAGACTATTGTTGAACCCGATTAGCGAATACTGCACGAACTGTTGCCACAGACAGCTCTTGAAATAAGCGACTCCAGGCCGGACTGCGTTGAAAGTAGAGTCCTTTCCACTCCCTCAACATTCACTTTCTCCTCTGCGTGACAACAGAGTGAAGCAGAACGTGTCGACTAAGAGAAGTCCACCTGACTGTTGTGTAACTGTAGGGCGAGGTGTCATCCGATGTCTGCAGCCGGACCACAGGACACGGTCAGACAGAATTTTAAAGAGGAAACGGGAGAGAGGGAAAACGGTTGTAGTCTGCCGCCCGGAGTGTTCGTTACCCATCCATGCAGATCCACATAATGTCTCAAATGGGACCCATTTCCCGATAGAGTGCACTACTTTGGACCAGGGCCCAAAGTAGTGCCTACAGGGAATATGGTGCCATTTGGGACGCACCGAATGACAAGGAACGTTTGACAAAAACAGCTGGTTCAGTCTAATCCCTATGAGAAAGACTGGAGAGTCAGAGGAATGGGTGGAGCATCGTGTGGGACAGAGATGGAATTTCGGAAAGAAACAGGAAAACAAGCTAATACAATATGGAACAGTGGGATGTTTCTTTCTGGTGTGGTGAACTGAGGGTTTCCTGCTTTCACCGTCCCAGAAAAGACCAGAAACAAGATCCCAGAAAGGCTACAGCGATGCATCCACCTTGCCCTCCCCCGGGGTCCTCCTTCTGAGTGTCCGCTCTTAACATTGTCACTGTTGTGGCTCCGGCCAGGGCTATCTGTACTGTAGCTGTGATGTGACTCAGCACTGGAAAACTGCCCTCTTGGGATAGTCGAGAGGGTGAAGCTGCCAGGCTAAGGGAAAACGGACCGGTTACATGTAAAACAGGATTGTTCTGAAGTTACCCCACAGTATTACACAATTTAGTTCACAAAAGCTTTGCATTGATTTCTCCCCAAAGAGGAAACCATAGCCTAATCTTCTCTGTAATTACAAGAAAGAAGGTCAAGTTCGAACAAGGTTTCTGGTGATCCGACCAAAATCCCCCAACCGTGGCTCTATTTTCGGATGCCTATTTGAAAATGTTGATGCCATTTGTGCAACTCTGGCAGGCGTTATCCTGACTCCATGAGAAGCCGGTATTGTTTGGGGATAATGAGGATCGTGAACCCAGACCCAACGGGGAAATACTGGGCAAAACTGGTTGAAATGACATCATAGTGACATAATCTCAATCCGTGCCGGCCTGTAACGGTAAAAGCTTTGATCCCTTATTGGTGTCACTTGTTAAAATCCACTTCAAAATCAGTGTCGATGAAGGGGAAGAGACAGGTTAAAGAAGGATTTTTAAGCCTTGAGACAATTGAGACATGGATTTTGCACTCAGAACAGCCTAAATTCTTCGGGGCATGGACTCTACAAGGTGTTGAAAGCCTTCCACGGGGATGTTTTGTACACTCAGTGTATATGCCTAGAATGATGCTTTGTTAATAATGTCAGTATTGCCTTGTACCTTAAGCCTTATGCCTTGGATGTGAAGCCATTCATTTTACAAAGTTATTCAAAAATACTTGCTTTGATATTCGCTCCTCATGACCAGCCCTTGATCTTAGTCAGCTAAACACATAATACTCGACTGCACATGGTCTAACTATATTTTATGGGAGTCAGATAAACATTTGAATAGGCTATTTGCTTGTTCTTATTATGAGTCGCATGTGAGGTATATATAATATGCATATATCAAATATTACCCCACTACAACCCTGTACGCAGTCTATGGAACATACTGTCGATGCGCGAAAAATGCTAATATCGGTACCATGACTTGAATGGGATTTGTGCCACATATGCTAAAACGTTAGCATTTGGAAACAGTGCTCGGGAAAATAAACCAAAGCATGGATTTGCTGTTATACCTTGTCCATAGACTGCTTACAGGGTAAGGAAACCAATGTGACATTTTTGGTGGACTACCCCTTTAATTTAGGGCTAGGCAACAGACCTGCTGCGTAGGGTCAAGTAGCTCTGAGTTCATGCTGTATTTTTAGGCCTAAAAATACCCCATGAACTCAGAGCTACTGACCCTACACAGAGTGCCCACCATCCATCACAATACTAATTTAGTCACAGTATTATTTTTCAATGATTCAGGAGGGGACGATGACATGCAAACCCAAAAGTAGGCTAGGTCTTGCATCTTCAACAAGGCACAGTATCTTAATCTGTGAGCTCTTGTGTTCTTCACAGTGGTGACAGAAGCCAAAGAGAGTATTTATTTATGAGCAGTGCTGTGAGGAGAGGACATTCCAGTCATGCTGATCACGTCCCCCATCAGCTGACTGACTGACATGGTTTCTCAACATTCATCCCTGTTACTACGCCTGGCTCTATACACTCCCTCGGGTCCGGGGGTCAGAGAGAAGACATTGTCAGTCATCACCGATGTCCTCTAGGACACACCTTCACACGCCCCCCTTCACTTCAGATCTCCAGCGGTTCAGTCAGGGCATGCGGGCCTCAACGTTGACTTCACTACAAACACTCTCGGATGCCAGGAACAAGCTAAACGAAGTAGATCCTGGTAGTGTGAACAACGGAAGTGGGAAAGCTTCCAAAGATATCTTCCAAGGCACTCAAGTGTTGAAAGTACAAATGCCGTAGTTTATTCTGGCTTGGCTCGGCAATTTCATTGCAAGATTAAAAAGACGCACCGTCCTCTGATGCCACATTGAGGGTAAAGCAGTGCTCTTCTTCCCAGTGTTCAGGTCAGTGAAGTGCACCAGTCCCTCCTGCACCAAAGCACGCCCACAACATGATGCTGCCACCTCCGTGCTTCACGGTTGGGATGGTGTTCTTCGACTTGCAAGCCTCCCCCTTTTTCCTCCAAACATAACGATGGTCATTATGGCCAAACAGTTATATTTTTGTTTCATCAGACCAGAGGACATTTCTCCAAAAAGTATGATCTTTGTCCCAATGTGCAGTTGCAAACTGTAGTCTGGCTTTTTTTAATGGCGGTTTTGGAGCAGTGGCTTCTTCCTTGCTGAGCAGCCTTTCAGGTTATGTCAAAATAGGACTCGTTTTACTGTGGATATAGATACTTTTATACATGTTTCCTCCAGCATCTTCACAAGGTCCTTTGCTGACTATTTTTTTCTGAGGTCTTGGCTGATTTCTTTTGATTTTACCATGATGTCAAGCAAAGAGGCACTGAGTTTGAAGGTAGGCCTTGAAATACATCCAAAGGTACACCTCCAATTGACTCAAATGATATCAATTAGCCTATCAGAAGCTTCTAAAGCCATGACATCATTTTCAGGAATTTTCCAAGCTGTTTAAAAGGCACAGTCAACTCAATTCCCACTGCAATTGTGATACAGTGAATTACACTTAGTGACCCCAACCTAAGTGTATGTAAACTTCCGACTTCAACTGTAAATAAACGGATGGCTCCAGCGAGTCAATTGATATTCATAGACTCAAAGTGAACCGTCTATTTCAAGGTAGTCATCACCCCCGTCGCCAAAATATAGCAGCCAAGATGCCCTGGACACACTCTGCTGTCAGGTCTAGGACACCCTCACAATGCAAGAGTCTCTAACCACTCCCCAGCAGGCAAAGCTGGTTGTAACTGCGGCATTATAAAGTCACCGTAATGATACCATTGCAGCCAGTTTTGCCCGCTGGGTCTGAATCTTCTACTCAGCATGTTGGCCAATAAACACACAGTGACATGTCTGCACGTTTAAGCCCAGGCTAAATCGTAATTAGTTGGCCAGTCTGCGACAGGTATAGAGTCTGCTACAGATAGATCACTTATAGAACAGGCAGCCTCTCCGTTACGCAGTCAACATGTCTCTGGGTCTTGGGCTGGTAAGAAACACTGTTACCGTGCTGCAAACAGAGCAGGGCTGCATGATGTTGCCAATACATCCGACTTAAGGCTGAGAGTAACCATGAATCAGCTCAAAATAGCTCGTAAGAGTAAGATCATAGAGTTGTTTATGTTTATAGTTGAGGTTTTGGCTTGTGGGTTATGGGTTATGGGGATGTGTGCGCGCGTGTGTGTGTGTGATCTGTAGGTGTTCGTCTTTACTGGCAGAGGGTCACCCACTCCATGAGTCCTGCCCGCCCGCTCCACTCACAGTTGGCTGCCTGGGTCAGTGGATATGACCTAGTTTCCACAGTCGGTCCCTGCTATTAGGAATGGATGGACTTCACCACGCTCTCTCTCTCCCTTTTCTCCCCCTCTCTGTCTCTAACGGCATCCACGTGGACCATGAACATTGGTCTCGTACTACAGGCGTGTCAGTGGAAGCAGGGAAAGCACCGGTTGCCTCAGAGGCCCGGCCAGGGCAGAGCAGGCTATCTATAGGCAGCTCTCTACAGCGCAGTGCTCTGTGCAGCATGACGAGAGATGAGCGAGAAAGAGCGAGCGAGAGAGAGTGTGCGGAAGGGGGGGAAGTAAAAGAGATAGTGAGAGAGAACGAGAGAGAGAGAGAGAGAGAGAGAGCACTGGTGCTGCTGACTTCCTCTGGAAACCTCAGTATCTGCTGGAAACAGATGTCAAAGACGCTCTCCGAGCGACAGTGCAAATGGGCCTACAGACCGCTCATGCGTGCAGCATTAGGCTACCACTCCTCTTGAGCTTGAGAACCAGCCAGTCTCAAGGTTAAAAAATACATGAAAAACATTGACCGTGTTCCTGCCCAGGGTTGGCCCAGTGCTGAATCAAGACCCATGGGTGTGTTAGGTCCTACTGTTAAGATGTTTTAATCTCCTCAATACACAAACATGACGAGTGGTGGTGGAGAATGAATACCGTCGAGTAACATTGGGCCTCGTTCAGTATTTTTCACACAAAAACAACTAAGAGGAAATAGGCTAGGCAGCCTAACATCCCTACAGGCAGAGTCTAACCACCACTCAAAGAATCAGTATAACAACAAGCCCAAGATAATCCCAGATTAGTAGAGAGCCAGCCATGACATCATATTCAGGAATTTTCCAAGCTGTTTAAGAGGCACAGTCAACTCAATTCCCACTGGAATTGTGATACAGTAATTACACTTAGTGACCCCAACCTAAGTGTATGTAAACTTTCGACTTCAACTGTAAATAAACGGATGGCTCCAGCGAGTCAATTGATATTCATAGACTCAAAGTGAACCGTCTATTTCAAGGTAGTCATCACCCCTGTCACCAAAATATAGGAAGTTCATCTGGGCTCTGTCCATCTACGCAGTGCTGTGGCTCAGTGACCTTGCTACCTGCACCACCCGTACACCACAGCACACGGCAGTACAGTGGAGGCTGCTGAGGGGAGGACGGCTCATAATAATGGCTGGAATGGAGCGAATGGAATGTGGTTGACACCATTCCACTTATTCCGCAGCAGTCATTACAACGAGCCTGTCCTCCCAAATGAAGGTGCCAGCAACCACCTGTGCAACAGTAGAGTATGCGTGTCCTTGAGATCTGACAGATAGCCAGGATCAGACCTAGCATCTGTTCTGGAGATCTCCTACCTGCATGAGGTATAAGGGAATTCTGGATAGAGGAGTTCATTAATTAGGCTAAAGGTATCCTCAAGTATTTCAGTCAATATCACTGCTAGGTTTTTGCATTCCACATTAAATGCAGGCTAAAATGTACACAGCCTATTCTTTCTCAAACGTTAGGTGAATCCAATGACTGCATAAACAAGGGTGGACCTGCTTTTCCAGTTTGTTTATAGCTAGCACTTTAAAGTAATTCTGTATTTACATGCTAAGATGTCAGAGGCCATTGGCGCAGGGAATCAGTGAGAGTGGCCCTCAACGAATGTCTGGCATGTACCTGTATCCTGTACTGCAAATGTCCCTGAGGAAAAATAGCAGCGTGGGATACTAATCCCTATACATCTGTACATCTTATAACAGAGTGCAAGACAGAGAGAGCAAGGACGCAGACCGATTCATCATGCACTCAAATGCAACCAACAGAGATTAAGCTAGTGCGAGTTGTCAACCATGACATACTTGGTAACATTGGTCATCCAATGTCCTTTAAGAATAATGGACTGGCGTGTTCGAGATTTATTTCACGGGTGCAGAACGACCATGTTAAGTTAACAAGTCATGTCCTGTTCATCTGGCCAGCTGTTGAGTGTGAGAGACATCTGCTGGCATGGACTGCTGTTGACCGCACAGAGGCATGTGTACAGCTGCTTGCGGCAGGGCGGGCAGACAGACAGCGATCCCAAATGGCGCCCTATTCCCTACAGCTGGGTTCCAGCAGCAGCTCACGCTAGGCTACGCTAATGCACTCAGCGTGGGTCTCCAAGACAACTCTTTGATTCATAGTGAACCCCGAAGTGCAGAAAGTAAGGAGTGCTTTGGCTAAATATTGGACCAATGGCAATTAGTGTTGGCTAGGATCTCTTTTTCGCCATCCAATCACAATGAGGCACTCTAGTTTTGTGCATCTTGTTTATAAAGAGTTAGGTGACTGCCAATTTAGTTTAGTCTTTGACTTAGCTTGAAAATGAATCCTAAAAGCACTGTTACTGGGGCTATGTTGTAGAACTAGTCTTAACTGAATTATGGTCCCTGCCTCTGATCCCATTCAGTGAGGTCAAAACGGATGAGTGCAGATGTAAATTCCCTGCAGAGAACACAGAACAACAAATTACCACCATAACTTAGGGGCGTAATTGAATCATAGTATGTCGTATGAATATCATACTACACTGCAGTAGCATGTAGCCTTCAGACCAGCTCATCCAATTAGGCTTCAGACATGTTTTACAGAGCTCCCTAATTGGGCGGTCCAATCATATTATGCAGGGAAATGTAAAAACTAAACGTTTGTCAGACAGCAGAGGGACATTTGTCAGCATTTTTTGTTCCAACAAAAATTTTAAATTATGGCTAGGAATAAAACATTTTCCTAATTTTCTTAAGTTAGGCTATATCCCAATACGAATGAGCATATAATAATACAATGATAATGGAAATTAGGTCTAGTTCTCGAAAAGCTCCTCAAACAGGACAATAAGTCATTTCTACAGATCTCCAACCTATGAGAGATCAGGGAAGTACAATTCTTACAGCCTTCTCCGGGATACATTTAACAAGATGGGCGTGGAGGAGGAATTGGATAGGAGAGAGATGGAGATAAGCCTTTGTCCCTCGATATTCCTTTGCAATAGACTTTGTCTGTGATTTCGACCTCGATCAAAAATAGTCGAGGGTTAATGGGGAGTGTTGATTCATCTAACAAATGTACAGACCTACGGGCAAGTAGCGAAACCATGCATGCTCATCTCTCACAGCAACTCACAGCACAAGAGCTATGACAAATTGCGGAGGGCAGAGCGAGAAAGAGGTGTGTCCGCAACAGAAAAAGCACCGACAAAACGCCATCATCTTATGGCCCAATTTGGCATGAATAGACCTCAAAATGAAAATTACAAGGGTGCTGACTAATATCGAAATAGTATGAACAACAGCTAATCGATTCTACGGTGAATCGATTTGTTTTAGACAAAGCACCACATGGCAAGGGCTCGCGGAACGCATCTCCTCACAAATTAGATTGGACTTTCAGCCAAGATAAAGAGGTCTACATTTCCTAACAAAATGGCTTAAAAAGAATACCCGGCCTACTACTTGAGTACAAAGTTGTAATAGCAGTACTTGACATCGCATGCATCCCTGGAAAGGTGCGGCAGACCAAACCATTACAAAGCATTCTTGAAATATGAATAATTAACAGTTAGCTAATTAGGTAATAAGCAGGTGAAATAACATTCGTTTGACAGTCTACTTTTGGTTGTCTATAGTGGACAACAAGTAACTGCAGTCAGGCAAGCCACTGACAATAAGTGGCCTGATGATAAGGTGTAGTCACCAGCCAACATCAGCACCATTGTCCGCGGAAAGCACCGCTGCGAAAATCCAATTTCATAGGATCCAGATGCACAGAAAAACTAACTGACACACAAGTGTTGATGTAGCTTTAAAACGTTTGCTACTGTCTGTACATGGATCAAAGCAGAAATACTATATCAAGCAAAAACCTATCCTGTTAGGGACACTGTGATTTCTTCTTTCAGTTCTCAAGCAAGACACGCTACCCAAAGTAAAGACAGGCCTCAAGTAGGCAAAATAGAAGGGCACTACTATCTTAAAATCGTAGCTAAAATCTGTGTCCATAATGATTGGCTAGATAGATAGTTAACGCTAAGCTAATTAGTTTGATAGCTAGATAGCTAATTTGTAGCTTGCTAACTAAATTACACCCCTTGGCTACATTCATTAGCTAGCTTAGCCTCGGTTTACACATCATGACAGCTGTCATATCTCAATAATTAAGTTAAAAGTCAAAATATATAACAAACTACAAAGTGCATATTTATGGACAAATCAAGTTAGCTACTTTTGATCCAAATGTCCACGTGGCTTGTTTGGGGCTCGTGCCTGTTGTGATGAAGCAGCTAGCGAAAGTAAGACAGTACCCAGGCCCAACTTCTCCTCACACCCAGACCTTGGCAACGGAAAAAAAGATTCGCTCGGTGCCTCAACGCTAAATGACAAGCACGAATGGCGCTTTTGTTTTGCCCCGAAAAAAACGGAAACTGCTCGAATTCTTAATCAATCGAAGACACCTAGGAGAAATGTCTTGCAGAATGTACTAGGTTTGCTATAAATAGATAAGGCGTCTCTCTTACCTGTGTGGCAGACAGTTATTGTCTCTCCAGCTGCAGTCACTCAGTGGACACCCGACAGAGAAGAGTAGTTGTCGCTAGGCGGCCTGAAGGGGAGGAGGGCGCCAGAGTACAGACAGAGATTGTTCTGAAATTTCTTCCTGAGCGTTCTGCACTAGAATGCTTGAAATAAAAGAGCTTTGTGTGTAGGCCTACAAGGATCTCAGAGGAGGCTGGTAGGAGGACCTATAGGAGGACGGGCTCATTGTAATGGCTCGAATGGAATTCATGGAACGGAGTCAAACATGTGGTTTCCATATGTTTGATGTGTTTGACACCTTTCCATTTATTCAATTCCAGCCATTACAACGAGCCCGTCCTCCTACAGCTCCTCCCACCAGCCTCCTCTGTTGATAAAATGGTGTTAGATGATGATATTAAAACTAGTTTAGCTGATATGAACAAATTACAGGGCTTCTACAATGCTAACCCAAACGAATGACACAATGGGAGACCTACCTTGTTAAGTAGCCTTCTGCCCTATGTAATAGGTGACAGACGCAATTTTTACCAATTACCTTTTGTTATTTTCTCACATTAAAACAATGTCTCATCTAATCTAATATATTTGAATTTCCATTCCTCTAGGCCTGGCTTAGTGTCAATTTACCAATGATTATGTAAGAATGACTGGAAACCTGCTTAGAAGGATCTGGAGTGGCAATACCCTTCTTGCCCTAAAACCTGTGGGTGGGGTATTGCAAGGGAAGCACTGTGCTTGCCACTGTTAGTGACCTCTAAACATCTATAGGTCTGGCCTTCTGCTCTGGCAGACTGACTGATCTAACACTCCTCCATACTAAACCAACCATAGATGGCAGTAATTGGTTACAATTGTGTAATTACGTGTAACTAGACTAGTCATACACTTACAGTGAATGGAATATAATTTGTTTCCTTATGTAACCAATGGAATAGTCCACAAAGTGAAAATTCCAAGCTAAATTGAGCACACCTCAAGTGTATTATATAAAAGTACTTGGCAAATTTCACCCTAGGTCTGGTATATATATTAGGAGATTGAGCCACCTAGAAACACATACTGATATTTTGCAAAGCAGTGGTTTGCATGTGTAATACATGTTGCATACAGTGTTGCCAGAAAGCATTGCATTGTGTCATACATTTTATTAAGGAAGTCTTAACCACAAGGCAGGGTTGAGGTTAGCCCCTGGAGTTGCTTAGCAACCCAGACCCCTGGAGAATAAGCATGCTTTTTTTCTCCAGTTAGGGACAAAGGAGGGAGAGGGGGAGAAAGAGGCAGATGGTACATGTCTGAAATTACTATGGTGTGTTTGGTCTGCATTTTATTTCAGGTGATTTGACATTATTCCTCTCTTAAATTGTTAACAATATCTAACAATTGGTCTTAACATACCGTGAAATAAATATTCATATTTTATTACTGATTAAGGTCGTTCAAAGCCAAATAAAATAAGGTAAATCCCACCTGCAGTTCTGTAGTTTGAAATTGTTCTGTATATTCCATATTGACACTCACTACAGCTTTGCATAATAGTGTGTAGGCTATGGTATGGCACTGTTCATTTAATTGCAATATTTAATTGCCATATTAGTGTAAGTAAGTAAGTAGCCTTGCATGTGCCTTGGCTGTTTCTATAGCATGAGGCAGCTTAATGTACAAGTACACCCCTTGGACAGGACACTAGTCTATCACAGGGCCAAGTGTAAGAAGTGTAAGAAGACAGAATATGTCTTTCTGTTCTAGTCTAGTTATAGGCATGTGAGGCAGATTTATGTTAGATTTCAACTAAAGGCAATCAAGTAGGAACAGAGATGGGAACAGGAATCAAGATGGTGCCGACAAAGATGGTCGCCACGCTTCGAGTCCTTAGGAAACGATGAAGTATTTAGTTTTTTTATGTATTATTTCTTACATTGTTAGCCCAGAAAATGTTAAGTGTTATTACATACAGTCAGGAAGAACTATTGGAAATAAGAGCGACGTCAACTTAACAACATTACGACCAGGAATACGACTTTCCCGAAGCGGATCCTTTGTTCAGACCACCACCCAGGACAGTGGATCTAATCCCAGAAGCCGACCCAAAACAAGGTCGTCGCAGAAGAGGCAGACGGAGCGGCCTCCTGGTCAGGCTCTGTAGGCGTGCACACCGCCCACCGTTTTCGAGTATACCACTTGCCAATGTCCAGTCTCTTGACAACAAGGTAGACAAAATTAGAGCAAGGGTTGCCTTCCAGAGAGACATCAGAGATTGTAACGTTCTCTGTTTCACGGAAACATGGCTCTCTCGGAATACGTTGTCGTAGTCGATTCAGCCAACGGACTTCTTCATGCGTCGTTCCGACAGAGATAAACACCTCTCTGGGAAGAAGAAGGGCGGGGGTGTATTCTTCATGATTAACCACTCATGGTGTAATCATCACAACATACAGGAACTCAAGTCCTTCTGCTCACCCGACCGAGAATTCCTTACAATCAAATGCCAGCCATATTATCTCCCAAGATAATTCTCATCAGTTATCGTTATAGTTGTGTATATACCCCCTCAAGCAGACACCACGACGGTCCTCAAGGAACTTCACTGGACTCTATGTAAACTGGAAACCATATATCCTGAGGCTGCATTTATTGTAGCTGGGGATTTAACAAAGCAAATTTGAGAACAAGGCTACCAAAATTCTATCAGCATATTGATTGCAGCACTCGTGAAGGCAATACACTCGATCACTGCAACTCTAACTTCCGCGATGCATACAAGGCCCTCCCTTCGACAAATCCGACCATGACTCCATCTTGCTCCTACCGTCGTATAGGCAGAAACTCAAACAGGATGTACCCGTGACTAGAACCATTCAACGCTGGTCTGACCAATCGGAATCCACGCTTCAAGATTGTTTTGATCACACGGACTGGGAAATGTTCCCGGGAAGCCTCAGAGAATAACATCGATCTATACGCTGACTCGGTGAGTGAGTTTATAAGGAAGTGCATTGGAGATGTTGTACCCACTGAGACTATTAAGACCTACCCTAACCAGAAACCGTGGATGGATGGCGGCATTCGCCCAAAACTGAAAATGCGATCCACCGCGTTTAACCATGGAAAGAGGACTGGGAACATGGCTGAATATAAACAGTGTAGTTATTCCCTCCGCAAGGCAATCAAACAATCGAAACGTCGTTATAGGGACAAATTGGAGTCGCAATTCAACGGCTCAGACACGAGACGTACGTGGTAGGGTCTACAGGAAATCACGGACTACAAAAAGAAAACCAGCCACGTCATGAACACCGACGTCTCGCTTCCAGACAAACTAAACACCTTCTTTGAACTAAATGACTACTGCCCCGTAGCACTCACTTCTGTCATCATGAAGTGCTTTGAGAGACTAGTCAAGGATCATATCACCTCCATCTTACATGCCACCCTAGACCCACTTCAGTTTGCATACCGCCCCAACAGGTCCACAGACGATGCAATCACCATCACACTGCACACTGCCCTATCCCATCTGGTCAAGAGGAATACCTATGTAAGAATGCTGTTCATTGACTGCAGCTCAGCATTCTACACCATAGTACCCTCAAAGCTCATCATTAAGCTGGAGGCCCTGTGTCTCAACCCCGCCCTGTGCAATTGGGTCCTGGACTTTCTGACGGGCCGACCCCCAGGTGGTGAAGGTAGGAAACAACATCTCCACTTCGCTGTCCCTCAACACTGGGGCCCCACAAGGGTGCGTGCTCAGCCTCCTCCTGTACTCCCTGTTCACCCATGACTGCGTGGCCATGCACGCTTCCAAATCAATCATCAAGTTTGCAGACGACACAACAATAGTTGGCTTGATTACCAACAACGACAAGACTGTCTACAGGGAGGAGGTGAGGGCATTTGAAGTGTGGTGTCAGGAAAACAAACTCTCACTCAACGTCAACAAAACAAAGGAGATGATCGTGGACTTCAGGAAACAGCAGAGGGAGAACCCCCATATCCACATCAAAGGGACAGTAGTGGAGAAGGTGGAAAGTTTTAAGTTCTTCGGTGTACACATCCCAGACAAACTGAAATGGTCCAACCACACAAAGAGTATGGTCAGGAAGGCGCAACATCGTCTCTTCAACCTCAAGAGGCTGAATAAATGTTGCTTGTCACCTAAAACCCTGACAAACTATTACAGAGGCACAATCGAGAGCATCCTGTCGGGCTGTATCACTGCCTGGTACGGCAACTGCACCACCCTCAACCGCAAGGCTCTCCAGAGGGTGGTGCGGTCTGCACAACACATCACCGGGGGCAAACTACTTGCCCCCCAGGACACCTACAGCACCCAATGTCACAGGAAGGCCAAAAATATCATCAAGGACAACAACCACCCAAGCCACTCCCTGTTCACCCCGCTACCATCCAGAAAGAGAGGTCAGTACAGGTGCATCAAAGCTGGGACCGAGAGACTGAAAAACGGCTTCTATCTCAAGGGCATCAGACTGCTAAACACCAATCACTAACTCAGAGAGGCTGCTGCCTACATAGAGACTCATATCACTGGCCACTTTAATAAATGGATCACGAGTCACTTTAAACAATGCCACTTTAATAATGTTACATATCTTACTTTACTCATCTCATATGTACGTATATACTGTACCTTATACCATTTATTGCACCTTGCCTATGCCGCTCGGCATTCACTCATCCATATATTTATATGTGCATGGTCTTATTCCATCCCTTTAGAGTTGTGTGTATTAGGTAGTTGTTGGGGAATTGTAAGATTACTTGTTAGATATTACTGCACTGTCAGAACTAGAAGCACAAGCATTTCACTACACTCGCATTAACATCTGCTAACCATGTGTATGGCACCAATACAATTAGATTTGATTTGAGAAAAAGCTCCTTGATTTCTTAGCCACAAGGTGGCATCCTTTCTCTGGACAACGTCCCCCAGCACAGACTTACACTGAGTCTACCAAACATTATGCTTTTTCCATGACATCGACTGACCAGGTTAATCTAGGTGAAATCTATAATCCCTCATGGATGTCGCTTGTTAAATCCACTTCAATCAGTGTAGATGAAGGGGAGGAGACAGGTTAAAGAATGATTTTTAAGCCTTGAGACAATTGAGACATGGGTTGTGTATGTGTGCCATTCAGAGGGTGAATGGGCAAGACAACAGATTTAAGTGCCATTGAACAGGGTATGGTAGTAGGTGCCAGGCGCACCGGTTTACACATGCTCAACAGTTTCCTGTGTGTATCAAGAATGGTCCATCACCCAAAGGACATCCAGCCAACTTGACACAACTGTGGGAAGCATTACAGTCAACATGGGCCAGCATCTCTGTGGAACGCTTTCGGCACTTTCTAGAGTCCATGCCCCTACGAATTGAGGCTGTTCTGAGGGCAAAAGTGGGTGCAACTCAATATTAGGAAGGCGTTCCTAACGTTTGGCACACTCAGTGTACAATCATAGACTCTGCTCTAAGGAGTTGGTACAAGCATTCATGTCTCCCACGCTAAAACTTGTGTCTTTGTGAGGTCACAGCACTATGCACAACATGGCGTAATGTACTCTAGTCAGTCTTTTTTTGTCAGTCGTACACTAGTGTTGGCTACTTCCTTACCGGTCTACATTTTGCGATACACATGCATGTGTTCTGTATCATTTCTTTGTGAGTGTAACCAATGCTGTTTAATGTACTAACCAACATACAGTACTAGAGTATTTGTATAAGTATTCTGTGTGTTTTACCATGTGCATGCATTTACCACATGCATTGACGCATACTTACTAGTGACACTCAATACACTGCACTAACATTACTGCATTAAAGTCCTACTGGTCAGTGACTCAAACTCTTTACATCATTCCGTCGTCTTTTCTGCTATAAAACAAAACAAATCGGAGAGTGCTACACCAACTGACCAGCCATGTCTGGAAGGTGTCCCTCTTCTCCTTTCCGGCCCAAGCCCAGTCTTCAGGGAGAGGTCAAGGGTGTATTTCGGGGGGGGGGGGGCAGATTGTGCAGCTGTTGGACTGTTTACAGGCCAAGGCTGTTGTCCAGAGGATTATCTGGCATCTGATGTTAGACTTTTACAGGGAGGTTACCTTCCTACCCTCCCTCCAGACTTGTGTGTTGTCATAGACCCCTCCCCTCCCCTCCTCTCCTCTCCCCTCCCTCTCTAGATTCCTCTTCTATACACTGGGTAAAGACTAGAGCTGTTGGTACGCACATCTTCCTCACAAATACTCACACACTGTAACATATCATCCAACCCTACAAGTACAAAGAGAAAACAACAGCTGACGTGGATTAGCTGAAGTCATGTGTGAAAAAGGCAAAGAAGGGATGCCAACGTTTATGGTGTCTCGTCACGACCAACAGGTGACGGGTGGAGGGAGACAGACAGAGACAGGCCTATATGGGCTGTTTTATGAGGAAGTAGATCATGTAAACATATTTGTTGTTTAAGAAAAATGTGTGTGTGTATGTGTGTGTGTGTGTGTGTGTCCATATTGGGGTAGAGGATGGGTGGGTTAGCTTTTATGATTCCTCATCTGCAGGGCTGTTAAGCCGGTCGGTACAACAGTCCATAAGCTCCAGCTTACGTCAACAGCAGCTGCACCCAATGGCTCTGGCATCGCTCACCAAATAGGGAGAGTTCTTAACAGTTGTCTCATCCTCTGTGTATAGGGTCAGATCCTCTCAAGGCACCAAATCAGTCCATCTCACCAGCAAAGCTAGGGATTTTCCAATTATTGTTAATTTACTTTGATTTACAGTAGCTACAGCATACAACTGTTCTGGCGCCAGTTCGCATTTCCATTGAGGCAATAATAATTTCGGTTTTTGGTTTCAGTGTTATGAATTGTGCTTCGGTTAAATTAGATCCCTGAACATATTATGCTAATAAGTGGGCATTCTGATGTGACTGAATTGACATAGATACAAGGCCATGTTTCCATTTAGTGTTCTACCAGTAGAAAACAGTTACTTAGCAACATAATATGCTGTACATGCATGAATATACACATTTCACGATTTGCTCTCCCTCCCTCTAAATCCTCAACCCTCACAGGTATGTAGTTAACAAGCAGAAGCACAGTTGTCACTCACCTGTTTGGAATGTTAACACGCGTCATTGCTCCATTAGCGAGTCTAAATGTGCGTACGTGACAGACGCAGGCTTTTGACATGTGAATCCTCAGAATGCGCCGGAGACCCATTACGTCATGGGTTTCAATGGGACCACCAAAGAAGGAGAGGAGCTCCCCCACTTTAGGGAGTACACAGTGCTCCTCTTTCAAATGAAGTGCGCGCCATTTTGAAAATAGTTACCAATCTCTCAATATTGTCACTTTGAAACAGTCACGCAACCACACCGTGGATATAAAGATGAGCATTGCTTTGGACCCAGATGTTTGACATTGAACATTTATTTCCATTGTCGAAACGTTGTGACACACACACACTGACACACACACACACAGACAGGATCGGTCACACACATTGAGGACAAGGATTTGAACGAAAGAGGAGAGGAACAAAAGAGAGATTCAGGTCAGCGACATCTTGAATTCTGCAACAGAGAGAGACACCTGTCATTTCACTTTCATCACATCATCAGTTTGAACATACAGCATCAGTTTGATGCACGACTCAGGGTGCAGACAAAAAGGTCATGTACTTCACAGTTAAAATGCTGTACTCACTTGATCATTCACCCAGTCATGATGTGTTTCACAAAGGCTGAAATAGAGAGATAGAAACAGAGATTGTATTAACTATAGGTGGGAACCAGTAAGTTTCCTCAGCACACTGCATGAAGTAGTCACCTTGGTAGTTAATGCAGCCATTGCTGTCCTCTTGTCCTTCCATCACTACCTCTATCTCTTTCTCTGTCATCTTCTCTCCTGCCGGTGTAACGGAGGGAGACATTTTCAAATGATGTTAAAGACTCCTTCCTCATAGACACAAACCTTACAAAAAAAACATGAATTTCACATTTGATCATAATGTGTTTCACATGTGATCTCACGTAATTACATGATATCACGTGATCTTATGTGAAGCTAATGTGGTAATGTGATAACATAAAACTACATGTGAAAACATGATCTCATGTGAAGATAATGTGATAATGTGATAACATAAAACTACATGTGAAAACATGATCTCATGTGAAATAAATGTGACAACATGAGAATGTTGTCACATTTTCAACATGTGGTACCATGTTCAACATGTGGTTTCAACATGTGGTACCATTTTCAACATGTGGTACCATGAAACTACATCTGAAACTGAAAATTTGATTTTCAAATGTGAATGTTTTCAAATGTGAAAATCTCTAATGTGAAAATGTGGTGTTAACATGTAAACTCTTGTAACGCTTGTCGTTGGAAGAAAGAGAAGAGGACCAAAATGCAGCGTGGTAAGTGTTCATGATAATAATTTAATCAAAACTGAACACTACACAAAATAACAACGAGGAAAAAACGAAAACGAAACAGTTCTGCAAGGTGACATACACTAAACAGAAAACAACCACCCACAAACAAAATTGGGAAAACAGGCTACCTAATCAGAGACAACGATAGACAGCTGCCTCTGATTGAGAACCATACCAGGCCAAACACATAGAAATAGAAAACCTAGACCTACAACATAGAATACCCACCCACATCACACCCTGACCAAACTAAAAATAGAAACATACAAAACAATCTACGGTCAGGGCGTGACAACTCTACATTTAACACATGTGAACATATGGTTTCACATGTGAACAACTGACTTCAGACGTGTCTCATTTTCTTTCACTTGTGAACATTTCAGCTCAACATGTGAAAACAGCTATTTCACATGTGAAACTGCAGATTTCACATGTTTATTGTAAGGGAAGTAATTCAATGATGTAGGGGTCTTAAGGTAAGTGGTATGCTGTTCAGCTAAAGTAGTGTAAAAGTCTTTAACCAATGACAATCCTTGTACTGACTTTTCAGTATGACCTCACCTGGGATTGTCACGACTTCCGCCGAAGTTGGTGCCTCTCCTTGTTCGGGCGGCGTTCGGCGGTCGACGTCACCGGCTTTCTAGCCTCCACCGATCTACATTTCTTTTTCCATTTGTTTTGTCTTGATTGTACACACCTGGTTCCCATTACGTTTGAATTATTTCCCTATTTAACCCTCTGGAGCCATCATGGTTTTGTGCGTGTTTATTGTTGTCAGTTGTCTCGTTTATGTGATTCTGGATTTTCGTTCTCCTTGTTGGAAGATTATTTTTGAGTAAAGTTCCTGTTATTACTCATCTCTGTGTCCTGCGCCTGACTTCGCCTTACCCACATCACCGAGATTCTGACAGGGATTTGAACTCACAACTTCTGGATTTAGGTTAAACTGATCTTTCTCCTGTGCCACAGTCTGTAACATGCTCAGAAGTGCAGCAATTTGATATTTTTCTGTATAGTCTAATGTTGGTGCACCATATTATTCTGTTTTAATGTTACTCCTCAATCTCTATGATCAATATAATAGTTTTTCTTGAGTGTATTTAAAAAAAGCTGAGATTTACTTTGAAGTCCAAAGTGTAGGAATACAGGTGAAATCGGTCATTGACACAGAAATGGTGGCATAGCAAGAAGATCTGAATGCCGTGAACCAAGAGTTTGTGAGTCCAAATCCCAGGTGAGGACATGTTGAATAATAATTACTATATAAATAAACATACACATTATAATAATGTATGCAAAAGTGTGCCAAATATGTAAGTTGAAAACACTCCGACTGCGTGACTTTCCGGGGACACCCTAACGCCTAACGGCAGATTTTTGCTTGCAGGGCATCACCAGTGAAATCTCATGTGAAGAATATTCACATGTGAAATTTTTTATCCACATGTGAAAGGTTACGTGATCACGTGAAAATCACTTGAAATTTCACATGTGAAATAAAATGTCACATGTGAAATCGTGTGGTTTTTCCATAACGGAAGCCAAACCCCAAACCAATCCTCTATTCAGATACCCTTAGCGGTTTCACATTAACTTCATAGAGCATACATTACACATCTATAATCACATCATAAACATGAGATTATAGCTACATAGAACATGGGCACTAACCAAGAGTTGCGAGTGCAAGACGCAGCTCGGCGCCCATGACGGTGCCGTTGCCCTCCTTGTCAAAGACACGCAGTCCTTCCACAAAGTCCTCAAAGGTACCCCGGTTCTTGGACTTGGAGATGTGCTGGAACATTGGTAGGAAGGTCTCGAAACCGATCAGCTTAGTGTTCATTTCTATAGTGGCACGGTGAGCAAGGGAAGGAGTCACTTTCGATGAAACCAACTCAACCCATCAACATACAAGCCTCTACAGAGCTCAAGGTGAATAAAGAGACAACGTAAAGTAGGAGAAAGATGGCGACTTAAGCAATGGGTGTGACCATGCACATGTTCAAAGGCTGGAGTCATTGTCAAAAGGCAGATATGTCTACGAACTGTGATGCCGTCAGTTAAAATGTTGCTCCTGGTGGATACACTTGCAGAGCAAATTATTGATGTCTATGTCTGTGTGAACACGTAACCAGTGACCACTACTACTTTACAATGTCTATAGAATACTGGTGTGCCCACTGACCCTGTGGCTTGGGTGTCCCTAGGACTCTCATGACCTCTTCGTTGGAGGGGTTCTGGCCCAGCGCCCTCATCACATCACCACACTGGGCGTAAGAGATCTTCATCTCGCTTTTGGGGGTCCTGTCGAAAAGCATGAAGGCCTCTTTGAACTCTGGGGAAGAACACATTCAGTGGGGAGAACAAGTATTTGATACACTGCCGATTTTGCAGGTTTTCCTACTTACAAAGCATGTAGAGGTCTGTCATTTTTATCATAGGTACACTTCAACTGTGAGAGACGGAATCTAAAACAAAAATCCAGAAAATCACATTGTATGATTTTTAAGTAATTAATTTGCATTTTATTGCATGACATAAGTATTTGATCACCTACCAACCAGTAAGAATTCCGGCTCTCACAGACCTGTTAGTTTTTCTTTAAGAAGCCCTCCTGTTCTCCACTCATTACCTGTATTAACTGCACCTGTTTGAACTCGTTACCTGTATAAAAGACACCTGTCCACACACTCAATCAAACAGACTCCAACCTCTCCACAATGGCCAAGACCAGAGAGCTGTGTAAGGACATCAGGGATAAATTGTAGACCTGTACAAGGCTGGGATGGGCTACAGGACAATAGCCAAGCAGCTTGGTGAGAAGGCAACAACTGTTGGCACAATTATTAGAAAATGGAAGAAGTTCAAGATGACGGTCAATCACCCTCGGTCTGGGGCTCCATGCAAGATCTCACCTCGTGGGGCATCAATGATCATGAGGAATGTGAGGGATCAGCCCAGAACTACACGGCAGGACCTGGTCAATGACCTGAAGAGAGCTGGGACCACAGTCTCAAAGAAAACCATTAGTAACACACTACGCCGTCATGGATTAAAATCCTGCAGCGCACGCAAGGTCCCCCTGCTCAAGCCAGCGCATGTCCAGGCCCGTCTGAAGTTTGCCAATGACCATCTGGATGATCCAGAGGAGGAATGGGAGAAGGTCATGAGGTCTGATGAGACAAAAATAGAGCTTTTTGCTCTAAACTCCACTCGCCGTGTTTGGAGGAATAGAAGGATGAGTACAACCCCAAGAACACCATCCCAACCGTGAAGCATGGAGGTGGAAACATCATTCTTTGGGGATGCTTTTCTGCAAAGGGGACAGGACGACTGCACCGTATTGAGGGGAGGATGGATGGGGCCATGTATCGCGAGATCTTGACCAACAACCTCCTTCCCTCAGTAAGAGCATTGAAGATGGGTCGTGGCTGGGTCTTCCAGCATGACAACGACCCGAAACACACAGCCAGGGCAACTAAGGAGTGGCTCCGTAAGAAGCATCTCAAGGTCCTGGAGTGGCCTAGCCAGTCTCCAGACCTGAACCCAATAGAAAATCTTTGGAGGGAGCCGAAAGTCCGTATTGCCCAGCGACAGCCCCGTAAACCTGAAGGATCTGGAGAAGGTCTGTATGGAGGAGTGGGCCAAAATCCCTGCTGCAGTGTGTGCAAACCTGGTCAAGAACTACAGGAAACGTATGATCTCTGTAATTGCAAACAAAGGTTTCTGTACCAAATATTCAGTTCTGCTTTTCTGATGTATCAAATACTTATGTCATGAAATAAAATGCAAATTAATTACTTAAAAATCATACAATGTGATTTTCTGGATTTTTGTTTTAGATTCCTTCTCTCACAGTTGAAGTGTACCTATGATAAAAATTACAGACCTCTACATGCTTTGTAAGTAGGAAAACCTGCAAAATTGTCAGTGTATCAAATACTTGTTCTCCCCACTGTATGACCAGGGTTAGCTGGGGAAACTAGTAAGTCATCAACAGGTCAGATCATCCAATAAACGTTCCCCTCAACAAATAGTAAAATTGACATCAAAAGATGTTGGATTTTTTAAAGGAAGATCAGTTTACCGTCAATTTGGTCTGCAGTGAACTCCATCTGGAATAGAAAAAAAGAACACTTCAATAGTGGGATATTGCTACTGATTTTGCCCAGCTCATGATTGTAAGCACATTTAGCAATTGTATTGTGAAGGATGAGGTGCATCCGAGGCACATCCTATGTACATGACATGGGGGGAGTTCTTTGAAAACATCCAATGTCAGCTGTGGACACCCCATTTGTGTCTCTAAGAGTAACAGGGCCCCCTAGTTTCAAGATGGTGGGCTTTGTGTGAAACCTAATTCTCCTCCACTGTACCCGTGGCCAACACAGACTAATATAAGAACAATAGGAACCCAAAGTTCCGACTGGGGACCCGTTAGAAAAGCTGTTCTAGAACCCCAGAGAGACAGAAGAATGCAGATGAATCCGGGTGTAGATCATCTCTGGCACCAAATACCAGCCCAATTTGTTTTTTTTATCATCCCTGAGAAAAACAACCTGACGAGGAACAGTTATGGGCTGAAATGTTATTTTTCCATTGAAAGAGCATGTTGGGAACATAAAACAGTTCTATGAACTGTTTGCTTGATCCAGTTGCTGGAAAGTTTTGTCAGATGTGTGCCACTACACCAACAAGTCTTTGATCGTATGGTGAATGCCAGTTGCCAAGGCCAAAGGAACAGAAAATAAAAAATATGTAATTGATTAGGAACGCTTATAATATACTTTGATTTACCTCCAACATAATCTCATTCAAATGTTATCTTCAACAATTACTGTACCAAGCAGAGACGGTTTAATGATCAGAACATAACTAACCTGAAAGGTTACTACATCACTGAAAATGTCACATCCTTTGCAGAGGACAGCCACGCCAATACATTTTGCCAATAGAACTTTGCCAACTAATACAACAATGGGCTTTTTCACTAGGCAAATCCCTCAACTTTTGACAGACTTCCCTGTACAACTAACACATCTCTAACTCGTCAACTAAGGATAGCATCCTCTTCTCTCATATTTACTGTCAAACACAGGTGGATGAGAGGAGATGACAGCAAAGACTCGCAGAGAGGTTAGACCGTAGAATTACAACATACATTCTAGAGCTACGAGTTGGACACTCACCGCAATGCTTTTGGGGTCAAATGCGGGCTCCTTGAGCTTCTCTGGCTCCGGAGCCGGTGGGGTCGATTTTGCCACCTCCTTCTTCGGCTCGGGCTTCTTGGAGGCCATTGTCCTGGATGGGAAAGTATGTGAGTGAGACCGTGTGTGTCGAGGTGGAGGCTGAGAGAGGACCATCTCTGGAAGAGTTATATACCCAGCTTGGGGGTCCCCACTGAGACAGAGGGGTTGGCTTAGCCCACAGGAGCCAGGATCACATTCTATATAAGGGTAAAAAGACAGTCTTAAGGATAGAACTTCACAAGACTTCATCTATGCGGTCACCTACACGGGCTCCCGGGTGGCGCAGCGGTCTAAGGCATGGCATCTCAGTGCTAGAGGTGTCACTACAGACCCTGGTTTGATTCCGGGCTGTATGACAACCGGCTGTGATTGGGAGTCCCATAGGGTGATGCACAATTGGCCCAGTGTTGTTAGGGTTTGGCCGGGGTAGGCCGTCATTGTAAATAAGAATTTGTTCTTAACTGACTTGCCTAGTTATACGAAAGACAGCTACTAATACCTCATCAGGGTTCTCTCTCTCATAATGCCAAATCTAATCAGTATTCAGGTCCCAGTCGACGCTTAACTATTTAGCACATCAGTTGTGACATGTCGCCAGTAAAGGGTTAAGGTGGGTGATAAGTAGTATTTCCTCTTAGTGGGTATGGAGGGGCAGTGGCTTAACTACAATTAGAGAAGCAGGACATTACTCGAGGGAGTTTAAACTATCTTCATCTCTTAACTTAGTTGCCCACAACTCCCAAAGGAGAGAAAGAGAGAGCAAGAAAGTAAGAGAGAGAGAGAGAGAGAGACGGGGAGGGAGAGGCCTGATGGGACTATTTGGGGAAGACTTGTGGGAGGGCAGATGCAGGGTCTGAACAGCTGACTAAGGAAGGAGGAGGGAGACTGATGATGAGGGAAGGAATGGTCTGGCCGTTAGTGTCATGTTTTGTCTTTGATCATGTCTTGTCCCTGTGCTTCCCTCTGCTGGTCTTATTAGGTTCTTTCTCTTTCTCTCTCTCTATCGTTCCGTTCATGCTCCCAGCTGTTTCTCATTCTCCCTACGACCTCATTTACTCTTTCACACCTGTCCCCTATTTTGCCCTCTGATTAGAGTCCCTATTTCTCCCTCTGTTTTCCGCTCCTGTCCTTGTCGGATTCTTGTTTGATGTTTGCAGTTCCTGTGTCTTGTTCCGCCCTGTCGTGTTCTTTTGCCTTCTTCAGATGCTGCGTGTGAGCAGGTGTCTATGTCAGCTACGGCCTGTGTCTTCCTGAAGCGACCTGCAGTCTGTGGTCGCGTCTCCAGTCGTTCCTCTCTATTGACGAGAGGATTTCAGTTTCCTGTTTTGGATTACCATTGATTTATATCCAGGAGAATCATTATTTGTTTTATACTGGAATAAAGACTCAGTTACTATTACGTCGCTTTTGGGTCCTCATTCATCAGCATAACAGAAGAATCCGACCAAGAATGGACCCAGCGACTACGGATTCTCTCAACACTGCCGTCGAGTTCCAGGGAGCTATGCTCGGCAGACACGAGCAGGAATTGTTTGCTGCTCGTCATGCCGTTGAGACCCTGGCCGCTCAGGTCTCCGATCTCTCTGGACAGTTTCAGAGTCTTCGTCTCGTGCCACCAGCTACTTCCTGGTCTTCCGAGTCTCCGGAACCTAGGGTTAATAACCCACCATGTTACTCTGGGCAGCCCACTGAGTGTCGCTCCTTTCTCACCCAGTGTGATATTGTGTTCTCTCTCCAGCCCAACACGTACTCAAGAGAGAGAGCTCGGATCGCTTACGTCATATCACTCCTTACTGGTCGGGCTCGGGAGTGGGGCACAGCTATCTGGGAGGCAAGGGCTGAGTGTTCTAACGATTATCAGAACTTTAAAGAGGAGATGATACGGGTTTTTGATCGTTCAGTTTTTGGGAAGGAGGCTTCCAGGGCCCTGGCTTCCCTATGTCAAGGTGATCGATCCATAACGGATTACTCTATAGAGTTTCGCACTCTTGCTGCCTCCAGTGACTGGAACGAGCCGGCGTTGCTCGCTCGTTTTCTGGAGGGACTTCACGCTGAGGTTAAGGATGAGATTCTCTCCCGGGAGGTTCCTTCCAGCGTGGACTCTTTGATTGCACTCGCCATCCGCATAGAACGACGGATAGATCTTCGTCATCGAGCTCGTGGAAGAGAGCTCGCGTTAACGGTGCTTCCCCTCTCCGCATCTCAACCATCTCCTCCCACCGGCTCAGAGACTGAGCCCATGCAGCTGGGAGGTATTCGCATCTCGACTAAGGAGAGGGAACGGAGAATCACCAACCGCCTTTGCCTCTATTGCGGTTCTGCTGGACATTTTGTCATGTCATGTCCAGTAAAAGCCAGAGCTCATCAGTAAGCGGAGGGCTACTGGTGAGCGCTACTACTCAGGTCTCTCCATCAAGATCCTGTACTACCTTGTCGGTCCATCTACGCTGGACCGGTTCGGCTGCTTCCTGCAGTGCTTTGATAGACTCAGGGGCTGAGGGTTGTTTTATGGACGAAGCATGGGCTCGGAAACATGACATTCCTCTCAGACAGTTAGGGAAGCCCACGCCCATGTTCGCCTTAGATGGTAGTCTTCTCCCCAGTATCAGATGTGAGACACTACCTTTAACCCTCACAGTATCTGGTAACCACAGTGAGACCATTTCCTTTTTGATTTTTCGTTCACCTTTTACACCTGTTGTTTTGGGTCATCCCTGGCTAGTTTGTCATAATCCTTCTATTAATTGGTCTAGTAATTCTATTCTATCCTGGAACGTTTCTTGTCATGTGAAGTGTTTAATGTCTGCTATCCCTCCTGTGTCTTCTGTCCCCTCTACTCAGGAGGAACCTGGTGATTTGACAGGAGTGCCGGAGGAATATCATGATCTGCGCACGGTCTTCAGTCGGTCCAGAGCCAGCTCCCTTCCTCCTCACCGGTCGTATGATTGTTGTATTGATCTCCTTCCGGGGACCACTCCCCCTCGGGGTAGACTATACTCTCTGTCGGCTCCCGAACGTAAGGCTCTCGAGGATTATCTGTCTGTTTCTCTCGACGCCGGTACCGTGGTGCCTTCTTCCTCTCCCGCCGGAGCGGGATTTTTCTTTGTTAAGAAGAAGGACGGTACTCTGCGCCCCTGCGTGGATTATCGAGGGCTGAATGACATAACGGTTAAGAATCGTTATCCGCTTCCCCTTATGTCGTCAGCCTTCGAGATTTTGCAGGGAGCCAGGTGCTTTACTAAGTTGGACCTTCGTAACGCTTACCATCTCGTACGCATCAGAGAGGGGGACGAGTGGAAAACGGCGTTTAACACTCCGTTAGGGCATTTTGAATACCGGGTTCTGCCGTTCGGTCTCGCTAATGCTCCAGCTGTCTTTCAGGCATTAGTTAATGATGTACTGAGAGACATGCTGAACATTTTTGTTTTCGTTTACCTTGACGATATCCTGATTTTTTCACCGTCACTCGAGATTCATGTTCAGCACGTTCGACGTGTACTCCAGCGCCTTTTAGAGAATTGTCTCTACGTGAAGGCTGAGAAGTGCGCCTTTCATGTCTCCTCTGTCACTTTTCTCGGTTCTGTTATTTCCGCTGAAGGCATTCAGATGGATCCCGCTAAGGTCCAGGCTGTCAGCGATTGGCCCGTCCCTAAGTCACGTGTCGAGTTGCAGCGTTTTCTCGGTTTCGCTAATTTCTATCGGCGTTTCATTCGTAATTTCGGTCAAGTGGCTGCCCCTCTCACCGCTCTGACTTCTGTCAAGACTTGCTTTAAGTGGTCCGGTTCCGCCCAGGGAGCTTTTGATCTCCTCAAGAAGCGTTTTACATCCGCTCCTATCCTTGTTACTCCTGACGTCACTAAACAATTCATTGTCGAGGTTGACGCTTCAGAGGTGGGCGTGGGAGCCATTCTGTCTCAGCGCTTCCAGTCTGACGATAAGGTCCATCCTTGCGCTTACTTTTCTCATCGCCTGTCGCCATCGGAACGCAACTATGATGTGGGTAACCGCGAACTGCTCGCCATCCGCTTAGCCATAGGCGAATGGCGACAGTGGTTGGAGGGGGCGACCGTCCCTTTTGTCGTTTGGACTGACCATAAGAACCTTGAGTACATCCGTTCGGCCAAACGACTTAATGCACGTCAAGCTCGTTGGGCGTTGTTTTTCGCTCGTTTCGAGTTCGTGATTTCCTATCGTCCGGGAAATAAGAACACCAAGCCTGATGCCTTATCCCGTCTCTTTAGTTCTTCTGTGGCTTCTACCGACCCCGAGGGGATTCTCCCTGAAGGGCGTGTTGTCGGGTTGACTGTCTGGGGAATTGAGAGACAGGTAAAGCAAGCACTCACTCACACTGCGTCGCCGCGCGCTTGTCCTAGTAACCTTCTGTTCGTTCCTGTCTCTACTCGTCTGGCTGTTCTTCAGTGGGCTCACTCTGCCAAGTTAGCTGGCCACCCCGGCGTTCGGGGTACGCTTGCTTCTATTCGCCAGCGGTTTTGGTGGCCTACTCAGGAGCGGGACACGCGTCGTTTCGTGGCTGCTTGTTCGGACTGCGCGCAGACTAAGTCAGGTAACTCTCCTCCTGCCGGTCGTCTCAGACCGCTTCCCATTCCTTCTCGACCATGGTCTCACATCGCCTTAGACTTTATTACCGGTCTGCCTTCGTCTGCGGGGAAGACTGTGATTCTTACGGTTATCGATAGGTTCTCTAAGGCGGCACATTTCATTCCCCTCGCTAAGCTTCCTTCCGCTAAGGAGACGGCACAAATCATCATTGAGAATGTGTTCAGAATTCATGGCCTCCCGTTAGACGCCGTTTCAGACAGAGGTCCGCAATTCACGTCACAGTTTTGGAGGGAGTTCTGTCGTTTGATTGGTGCTTCCGTCAGTCTCTCTTCCGGGTTTCATCCCCAGTCTAACGGTCAAGCAGAAAGGGCCAATCAGTCGATTGGTCGCATTTTACGCAGCCTTTCGTTTCGAAACCCTGCGTCTTGGGCAGAACAGCTCCCCTGGGCTGAGTACGCTCACAACTCGCTTCCTTCGTCTGCTACCGGGCTGTCCCCGTTTCAGAGTAGTCTTGGCTACCAGCCTCCTCTGTTTTCGTCCCAGCTCGCCGAGTCCAGCGTTCCCTCCGCTCAGGCTTTTGTCCAACGTTGTGAGCGCACCTGGAGGAGGGTCAGGTCTGCACTTTGCCGTTACAGGGCGCAGACTGTGAGAGCCGCCAATAAGCGTAGGATTAAGAGTCCTAGGTATTGTCGCGGTCAGAGAGTGTGGCTTTCCACTCGTAACCTTCCCCTTACGACAGCTTCTCGCAAGTTGACTCCGCGGTTCATTGGTCCGTTCCGTGTCTCTCAGGTCGTCAATCCTGTCGCTGTGCGACTGCTTCTTCCGCAACATCTTCGTCGCGTCCACCCTGTCTTCCATGTCTCCTGTGTCAAGCCTTTTCTTCGCGCCCCCGTTCGTCTTCCCTCCCCCCCCCCCGTCCTTGTCGAGGGCGCTCCTATTTACAAGGTACGGAAGATCATGGACATGCGTTCTCGGGGACGTGGTCACCAGTACTTAGTGGATTGGGAGGGTTACGGTCCTGAGGAGAGGAGTTGGGTTCCATCTCGGGACGTGCTGGACCGTTCGTTGATCGATGATTTCCTTCGTTGCCGCCAGGGTTCCTCCTCGAGTGCGCCAGGAGGCGCTCGGTGAGTGGGGGGGTACTGTCATGTTTTGTCTTTGATCATGTCTTGTCCCTGTGCTTCCCTCTGCTGGTCTTATTAGGTTCTTTCTCTTTCTCTCTCTCTATCGTTCCGTTCATGCTCCCAGCTGTTTCTCATTCTCCCTACGACCTCATTTACTCTTTCACACCTGTCCCCTATTTTGCCCTCTGATTAGAGTCCCTATTTCTCCCTCTGTTTTCCGCTCCTGTCCTTGTCGGATTCTTGTTTGATGTTTGCAGTTCCTGTGTCTTGTTCCGCCCTGTCGTGTTCTTTTGCCTTCTTCAGATGCTGCGTGTGAGCAGGTGTCTATGTCAGCTACGGCCTGTGTCTTCCTGAAGCGACCTGCAGTCTGTGGTCGCGTCTCCAGTCGTTCCTCTCTATTGACGAGAGGATTTCAGTTTCCTGTTTTGGATTACCATTGATTTATATCCAGGAGAATCATTATTTGTTTTATACTGGAATAAAGACTCAGTTACTATTACGTCGCTTTTGGGTCCTCATTCATCAGCATAACAGTTAGTGTGCTCGGTGAACTAGAATGAACTGACTGAGCTCTTGGCCTGGTAGGCACTGAAGCATAAACATTTGAATGATCTAGACTCTAGTTACTGTACATACACAGTAAATATTTTGACTCCTGTAACGTACTGTATTACACAGTGGTATGTCATGTCTTTGAATAATAAAATGCGCTGTAGGCCTATATGGGGGGTCGGTGAAGATTACGAGAACACTATCAAAACATACCATGAAAACCAACCACTACCCTCAGATGCTCTGTTAACCTCTGCCTGGAGCCCTAAAACACCCAAGGGACCCTTCCCGCCCTCTAAATACAGTTTAACAAGAGGAGCCTGCAGCAGGCTGATCACCTGCTACAGTGGCCCCTAGCATAGCTTCCTTCCTCAGGCTGTGGAGGGTCTGGGTCATCCCCTTGAGAGGGCCACTAATCCCTTCCAGAAGCCTCCAATAAGAGGTGGCAGCACTCACTGCCTTGGAGTAGTCTGCAGCAATACACTACAAAGTTGAAGAACCCTTGCATTATGGGGTGGGTCAACTATGCATCCACGTTTGGGAAACTGTGTACTGCTACTTGCAGTTTATCCCTGTTATAGAGAATGCTTCCAATCTAATTCCCTCAACTAGAGCAGGGACACAGAGTCTTTGAGTAACTCCTCTGTCGGGGGGTAATATTTATCATGTATGATATTATATATACCTTACATGCGGACCCATAATAAGACTATGAAATTAGCCTATTAACCTGTTTATCTGACTCTATAAAGATCATTAAAATATGCAAGAGACTACAGTTGAGTTACAGTAATAGGCGTTCAAGAAATGTCTGAGAATGGAATTCTAAATATACGCATATTTAATTTCTTTGCAAAAATGAATGATTACACTTACAAGGCCAACCTAAAAAGCACTACATGGGCTTGCTCCTACCTATCGCTCTGATTTGGTCCTGCCGTGCATACCTGCATGTACGCTACGGTCACAAGACGCAGGCCTCCTTATTGTCCCTAGAATTTCTAAGCAAACAGCTGGAGTCAGGGCTTTCTCCTATAGAGCTCCATTTGTATGGAATGGTCTGCCTATCCATGTGAGAGACGCAGCCTCGGTCTCGACCTTTAAGTCTTTACTGAAGACTCATCTCTTCAGTAGGTTCTATGATTGAGTGTAGTCTGGCCCAGGGGTGTGATGGTGAATGGCAAGGCACTGGAGCGACGAACCACCCTTGCTGTGTCTGCCTGGCCGTCTCCCCTCTTTCCACTGGGATTCTCTGCCTCTGACCCTATTATGGGGGCTGAGTCACTGGCTTACTGGTGCTCTTCTATGCCATGCCTAGGAGGGGTGCGTCACTTGAGTGGGTTGAGTCAGTGACGTGATCTTCCTGTCCGGTTTTGCCCTCCCTCGGGCTTGTGCGGTGGCGAAGATCTTCGTGGGCTATACTCAGCCTTATCTCAGGGTAGTGAGTTGCTGATCTGTTGATATGCCTCTAGTGGTGTGGGGGCTGTGCTTTGGAAAAGAAGATGGGGTTATATCCTGCCTGTTTGGCCCTGTCCGGGGGTATCGTCGGACGGGGCCACAGAGTCCCCCAACCCCCCGTCTCAGCCTCCAGTATCAATGCTGCAATAGTCTATGTGCCGGGGGGCTATGGTCAGTCTGTTATATCTGGTGTAATTGTCCTGTCTTATCTGGTGTCCTATGTGAATTTAAGTATGCTCCCTCTAATTCTCTCTATCTCCCTCCCCTTCCGGAGGACCTGAGCCCTAGGACCATGCCAAAGGACTACCTGGCCTGATGACTGTCCCCAGTCCACCTGGTCATGCTGCTGGTCCAGTTTCAACTGTTCTGCCTGCGGCTATCGAACCCTGACCTGTTCACCGGACGTGCTACCTTGTCCCATACCTGCTGTTTTCAACTCTCCCTCTCTATCTCTTTACCACACCTGCTCTCAACCTCTGAATGCTCGGATATGAAAAGCCAACTGACATTTACTGCTGAGGTACTGACCTGTTGCACCCTCTACAACCACTGTGATTACTATTTGACACTGCTGGTCATCTATGAACGTTTGAACATCTTGAAGAACAATCTGGCCTTAATGGCCAGGTACTCTTATAAGCCACCCCTCAGATCCCGGTTCCTCTCTAGGTTTCTTCCTAGGTTCCTGCATTTCTAGGGAGTTTTTCCTAGCCACCATGCTTCTACATCTGCATTGCATGCTGTTGGGGTTTTAGGCTGGGTTTCTGTACGGCACTGTGTGACATCTGCTGATGTAAAAAGGGCTTTATAAATACATTGATTGATAAGCTTAAGTTCCAAAACAAGCATTGCAAGGCATTATTCTAGGCATGATCAGACAGGGAGAGAGAGAAATCATAGCCTGAATGGCCATGCCCTTAAAGTCCCTGGGGTGGAGAGAGAAAGAAAGAGAGAAAGTATCTCACCAGCACAGGCCAGGAACAAAAAAGAGAAAGAGACAATAAACTTAAGACCCTTTAATACATCTTGTTTGAACTCAAAATCTGAGTAGACCAAGAAATAGTACTACTGTAAAGTTAACCTCCAGTTTGACATCAGACCTACAGACCTGTAAAGACGACATAACCTCTGCTTCTCAGAGGTGTGACAATGGGGGTTGGCAAGAATCACACAGAGAATGCTTGCATACAGTGTAAAGTCACTTTGGGGGCTGGGCCATCTTATAATAAAAATATGGTGGGGGCCGTTTTGTTAGACTTCAGTGCGGCCTTTGACATTATCAATCATAGTCTGGGGCGGCAGGTAGCCTAGTGGTTAGAGCGTTGGACTAGTAACTGAAAGGTTGCAAGATCCAATCCCCGAGCTGACAAGGTACAAATCTGTCATTCTGCCCCTGAACAAGGCAGTTAACCCACTGTCATTGAAAATTAGAATTTGTTCTTAACTGACTTGCCTAGTTAAATAAATAAAAAATAAGAAAGTCTGCTGCTGGCAAAACTTATGTGTTATGGCTTTACACCCCCTGCTATATTGTGGATAAAGAGTTACCTGTCTAACAGAACACAGAGGGTGTTCTTTAATGGAAGCCTCTCTAACATAATCCAGGTAGAATCAGGAATTCCCCAAGGCAGCTATCTAGGCTTTTTACTTTCTTCAATCTTTACTGAATTGCCACTGGCTTTGAGCCAGAGTGTCTATGTATGCGGATAACTCAACACTATACGTCAGCTACTACATTGACTGAAATGACTGCAACACTTAACAAAGAGTTGCAGTTAGTTTCAGAGTGGGTGGCAAGGAATAAGCTTGTCCTAAATATTTGTTTTAACTAAAAGCATTCTATTTGGGACAAAACACTCACTAACCCTAAACCTCAACTAAATCGTGTAATAATAATGTTGAAATTGAGCAAGTTGAGGTGACTATACTGCTTGGAGTTACCCTGGATTGTAAACTGTCATGGTCAAGGCATATTGATACAACAGTAGCTAAAATGGGGAGAAGTTATGTCCGTGATAAGACGCTGCTCTACCTTCTTGACAGCACTGTCAACAAGGCAGGTCCTACAGGCCCTAGTTTTGTCGCACCTGGACAACTGTTCAGTCTTGTGGTCAGGTGCCACAAAAAAGAAGAACAGGGAAGCACGGCTGGCCCTTGGATGTACACAGAGAGCGATAAATTAATAATATGCATGTCAATCTCTCCTGGCTCAAAGTGGAGGAGAGATTGACTTCCTCACCGCTTGTATTTATGAGAGGTATTGACATTAAAAAAACACCTTACGGAACAGCGGGGACTTTGAAGCAACACAAACATAGGCACAGACATATGCATACACACACACACACACACGATAGCATACGCACCTTACACACACATACACATGGATTTTGTACTGTATATATGTGGTAGTGGTGGAGTATGGGCCTGAGGGCACATGGTCTGTGAATGTATTGTAATGTTTTTAAAATTGTATAAACTGCCTTCATTTTGCAGGACCCCAGGAAGAGTAGGTGCTGCTTTGGCTAATGGGGACCCATAATACATACAAATACACATACACCTCTCCCTCTCTTTTGCAAATTCATGTATGCAGCAGTAGCCTCCTCCACACAAACTGACTCTGTATTCCAACAGGCATGCTTTGCATGGCTTTTCACGACTATGTCCTTCATGTAGCCCTCTCTTCTGAGGGACCTAAGTTCATATCAATTTGGACCTAGTATCTAGGTGTGTGGCAGTACAATTAGACTACGTGGTCTGTAAATAGGCAGCCTATGGAATTGTGTGTGGACTGTGTGGGCCTAACCATAAATAAAATAGTGCAGTGCCTCAACGCTCCACCTAGTAGGAAATAACCCTGAAGAAAATGTGGTCTACATATAAGAAAAAATATATAACAACCAACTGTTCCTTTAACTGTAGAATAAGTACAAACACAAAGTAAAGTTAAATCAAATCAAATGTATTTATATAGCCCTTCGTACATCAGCTGATATCTCAAAGTGCTGTACAGAAACCCAGCCTAAAACCCCAAACAGCAAGCAATGCAGGTGTAGTAGCACGGTGGCTAGGAAAAACTCCCTAGAAAGGCCAGAACCTAGGAAGACACCTAGAGAGGAACCAGGCTATGAGGGGTGGCCAGTCCTTTTCTGGCTGTGCCGGGTAGAGATTATAACAGAACATGGCCAAGATGTTCAAATGTTCATAGATGACCAGCAGGGTCAAATGATAATAATCACAGTGGTTATAGAGGGTGCAACAGGTCAACACCTCAGGATTAAATGTGAGTTGGCTTTTTATAGCCGATCATTCAGAGTATCTCTACCGCTCCTTCTGTCTCTAGAGAGTTGAAAACAGCAGGTCTGGGACAGGTAGCATGTCCGGTGAACAGGTCAGGGTTCCATAGCCGCAGGCAGAACAGTTGAAACTGGAGCAGCAGCACAACCAGGTGGACTGGGGACAGCAAGGAGTCATCAGGCCAGGTAGTCCTGAGGCATGGTCTTAGGGCTCAGGTCCTCTGAGAGAGAGAGAGAGAGAGAGAGAGAGAGAGAGAGAGAGAGAGAGAGAGAGAGAGAGAGAGAGAGAGAGAGAGAGAGAGAGAGAGAGAGAGAGAGAGAGAGAGAGAGAGAGAGAGAGAGAGAGAGAGAGAGAGAGAGAGAGAGAGAGAGAGAGAGAGAGAGAGAGAGAGAGAGAGAGAGAGAGAGAGAGAGAGAGAGAGAGAGAGAGAGAGAGAGAGAGAGAGAGAGAGAGAGAGAGAGAGAGAGAGAGAGAGAGAGAGAGAGAGAGAGAGAGAGAGAGAGAGAGAGAGAATTAGAAGGGGCATACTTAAATTCACACAGGACACCAGATAAGACAAGAGAAATACTCCAGATATAACAGACTGACCCTAGCCCCCCAACACATAAACTATTGCAGCATAAATACTGGAGGCTGAGACAGGAGGGGTCGGGAGACACTGTGTCCGACAATACCCCCGGACAGACAGGCAGGATATAATCCCACCCACTTTGCCAAAGCACAGCCCCCACACCACTAGAGGGATATCTCTAACCACCAACTTACCATCCTGAAACAAAGCCGAGTATAGCTCACAAAGATCTCCCCCACGGCACAACCCAAGCGGTGGCGCCAACCCAGACAGGAAGATCACGTCAGTGACTCAACCCACTCAAGTGACATACCCCTCCTAGGGATGGCATGGAAGAGCACCAGTAAGCCAGTGACTCAGCTCCTGTAATAGGGTTTGAGGCAGAGAACCAGTGGAGAGAGGGGAACCTGCCAGGCAGAGACAGCAAGGGCGGTTCGTTGCTCCAGTGCCAGATTACACTCAATCATAGGACCTACTGAAGAGATGAGTTTTCAATAAAGACTTAAAGGTTGAGACCAAGTCTGCGTCGCGCAGATGGATAGGCAGACCATTCCAAAAAAATTGAGCTCTATAGGAGAAAGCCCTGCCTCCAGCTGTTTGCTTAGAAATTCTAGGGACAATAAGGAGGCCTGCATTTTGTGACCGTAGCGTACGTGTAGGTATGTACGGCAGGACCAAATCGGAACGATAGGTAGGAGCAAGCCCATGTAATGCTTTGTAGGTTAGCAGTAAAACCCTGAAGTCAGCCCTTGCCTTAACAGGAAGACAGTGTAGAGAGGCTAGCACTGGAGTAATATGATCCAATTTTTTGGTTCTTGTCAAGATTCTAGCAGCCGTGTTTAGCACTAACTGAAGTTTATTTATAGCTTTATCCGGGTAGCTGGAAAGTAGAGCATTGCAGTAGTCTAACCTAGAAGTGACAAAAGCATGGAATAAAGTAAAGTTATACATTATTATTCAGCTCAAGGCATGTCAATTCAGTTTAAATAAACAAAGCAAATTAAAAACATGTTATAAATCAACAATTATTATCAACACCTTCGATGTTGCAGGGACTGGAAGACTAGTCAGGATCGGGGGAAAGATGAACGGAGAAAAGTACAGAGAGATCCTTGATGAAAACCTGCTTCAGAGCACTCAGGACCTCAGACTGTGGCGAAGGTTGACCTTCCAACAGGTCAACGACACTAATCACATAGCCAAGACAACGCAGGAGTGGCTTCGGGACTAGTCTCTGAATGTCATTAAGTGGCTCAGCCAGAGCCCGGACTTGAACCTGATCAAACATCTCTGAAGAAGCCTGAAAATAGCTGTGCAGCGATGCTCCCCATCCCACCTGACAGAGCTTGAGAGAATCTGCAGAGAAGAATAGGAGAAACTCCCCAAATATAGGTGTGCCAAGCTTTTAGCTGTCAAAGGTGCTTCAACAAAGTACTGAGTAAATGTAATATTTCATGTAGTAAATTAGCAAAAAATATCGAAAAAAGTCATTGTTTTGTCACTATGGGGTATTGTGTGTAGATTGATGTGGGGAAAAAACGATTTAATCCATTTTAGAATAAGGCTGTAACGTAACAAAATGTTTAAAAAGTCAAGGGGTCTGAATACTTTCCGAATTCACTGTATATGATGATGTGTATGTATGAACAGTGTATGAATATAAAAGGTGTGTATAGCAGCAGTTACAGTTGAAGTTGGAAGTTTACATACACCTTAGCCAAATACATTTAAACTCAGTTTTTCAAAATACCTGACATTTAATCCTAGTAAAAATATCCCTGTTTAGGTCAGTTAGGATCACCACTTTATTTTAAGAATGTGAAATGTCAGAATAATAGTAGAGAGAATGATTTATTTCAGCTTTTATTTCTTTCATCACATTCCCAGTGGGTCAGAAGTTTACATACACTCAATTAGTATTTGGTAGCATTGCTTTTAAATTGTTAAACTTGGGTCAAACGTTTCGGGTAGCCTTCCACAAGCTTCCCACAACAAGTTGGGTGAATTTTGGCCCATTCCTCTTGACAGAGCTGGTGTAACTAAGTCAGGTTTGTAGGCCTCCTTGCACTTTTTCAGTTCTGCCCACAAATGTTCTATAGGATTGAGGTCAGGGCTTTGTGATGGCCACTCCAATACTTTGACTTTGTTGTCCTTAAGCTATTTTGCCACAACTTTGGAAGTATGCTTGGGGTCATTGTCCATTTGGAAGACGCATTTGCGACCAAACTTTAACTTCCTGACTGATGTCTTGAGATGTTGCTTCAATATATCCACATAATTTTCCTACCTCATGATGCCATCTATTTTGTGAAGTGCACCAGTCCCTCCTGCAGCAAAGCACCCCAACAACATGATGCTGCCATCCCTGTGCTTCACGGTTGGGATGGTGTTTTTTGGCTTGCAAGCCTCCCCCCTTTTCCTCCAAACATAACGATGGTCCTTATGGCCAAACAGTTCAATTTTTGTTTAATCAGACCAGAGGACATTTCTCAAAAAAGTACGATATTTGTCCCCATGTGCAGTTGCAAACCGTGGTCTGGCATTTTAATGCAGTTTTGGAGCAGTGGCATCTTCCTTGCTGAGCGGCCTTTGAAGTTATGTCGATATAGGACTCGTTTTACTGTGGATATAGATACTTTTGTACCTGTTTCCTCCAGCATCTTCACAAGGTCCTGTGCTGTTGTTCTGGGATTGATTTGCACTTTTCGCACCGAAGTACGTTCATCTCTAGGAGACAGAATGCGTCTCCATCCTGAGCAGTATGACGGCTGTGTGGTCCCATGGTGTTTATACTTGCGTACTATTGTTTGTACAGATGAACGTGGTACCTTCAGGCATTTGGAAATTGCTCCCAAGGATGAACCAGACTTGTCGAGGTCTACAATATTTTTTCTGAGGTCTTGGCTGATTTCTTTTGTTTTTCCAATGTTGTCAAGCAAAGAGGCACTGAGTTTGAAGGTAGGCCTTGAAATACATCCACAGGTACACCTCCAATTGACTCAAATTATGTCAATTATTCTATCAGAAGCTTCTAAAGCCATGACATAATTTTCTGGAATTTTCCAAGCTGTTTAAAGGTACAGTCAACTTAGTGTATGTAAACTTCTGACCCACTGGAATTGTGATACAGTGAATTATAAGTGAAATAATCTGTCTGTAAACAATTGTTGGAACAATTACTTGTGTCATGCATAAAGTAGATGTCCTAACCGACTTACCACAACTATAGTTTGCTAACAAGACATTTGTGGAGTGGTGGAAAAACGAGTTTTAATGACTCCAACCTAAGTGTATGGAAACTTCCGACTTCAGCTGTATATAGGATGAGCCTTGACTAGAATACAGTATATACATTTGAAGTTGGTAAAACAGTATGTAAACATTATTAAAGTGACCCGTTTTTCAATGACTATGTGCATAGGGCAGCACTCTCTAAGGTGCAGGGTTGAGTACCAGGTGGTAGCCGACTAGAAAACAGTGACTAAAGTTCAGGTCAGGGTACTGGGCGGAGGCCGGCTAGTGGTGACTATTTAATAGTCTGATAGCCTGGAGATAGAAGTGTTTTTTCAGTCTCTCTGTCCCAGCTTTGATGCACCTGTACAGTCTCTGCTTTCTAGATGGTAGTGGGGTGAACAGGCCGTGGCTTTGGTGGCTGAGGTTCTTGATGATCTTCTTGGTCTTCCTGTGACACCGGGTGCTGTAGATGTCCTGGAGGGCAGGCAGTGTGCCCCCGGTGACGCGTTGGGCTGACCACACCACCCTCTGGAGAGCCCTGCTGTTGTGGAAGGTGCATTTGCCGTACCAGGCAAATGCAGCAGGATGCTGGATACTGATGCATCTGTAGACGTTCGTGAGAGTCTTCGGGGCCAAGCCAAATTTCTTCAGCCTCCTGACTTTGAAGAGGAGCTGTTGCTCCTTCTTCACCACACTGTCTGTGTGGATGGAGAATTTCACGTTGTCAGTGATGTGCACACCGAGGAACTTGAAGCTTTTCACCCTCTCCACTCTCTAAACAATAACTGGTAAGGTTGGATAGTTACAGAAAGGTCTGGAAATCACCTTTCTGGTAATATAGTTATACATTGCTAAGGTGTAGTCACTTTTGAGGACACAAGCTCATGTACATAGTACAAATATTATGGAAATATGAAAAATCATATATAATTTTTTACATTTTCACAAAAGTGGGGCAACTGGACTTGATATGACTGAAATGCTTTCTAAATATAAAAACAATTACATTATAAAGAACTTACTATAAGATTTCACCTGTCTTATAATTGTAAATAAATATTCAATATTGGCACTATTTCATATAACTGATGACAGAGAATTTTATCCCTAACGTCCACTGAGAGGCGCAGAGACACCATTCAAATGTGTGCAGACTCATTACAACTTCAGCATTAGCTTTAAGTATGAAGTGATTTTGTCCATCAGTGACCAAGAGAATGTGTTCTTGTTTCAATTCTCTCAAATTATCTCGTATTTTTTATGTTGAGAGCTCTAAATCTGTCTGTGAAAACCGCAGCAAGATGAAACTGCTATTGTTGCATCTGCTGGACTCTCCCATTTCACAGACACAGGAAATCATTCCTTTGTCTGGTTAGGTCAGAAAATCTTAAACGTCACTCCCATTCAAATGTGGGGTCTGAAACCTGACACTTCAAGTCAGCTTCGCTGAGAGAGCGGAGAGCAGACAGATGAGAGTTCCTGCCACTAAAAGGCACCCTTTGACGTTCACAGAGCATTTTGTTTGCCAAAATGTCAGTCGGGAACCGGTCCAGAACCGCTCAAAGTACCCCATACAGAGAATATTGACACATTTTTTTTGTGACTTACTACTTATATATTTAAAAAATGTTGATAGAAATCTATCTCCATACTGGTGGGTAGCCTAGTGGTTAGCCCGTTGATGACAGTTGATCCTCTCAGTCCAAGAAAGTAACTTACAAGCAACAAATGCTGTCCTTACGGTGATCAGGGATCCTCAACTACATTTTCAGCATATTTATTTACACTGGTGAGCGAGTTACATATATGTAACTTTAATAGCAAACATTACTATCTTGTAGTGTTTGGGAGCAGTTTTGCAAATTATTTTTCAAGGAAAGTAGCTGTTGGTTGTTCCAGTTATCGCTAGAATCCGCTCGATGACGTCATGAAGTAATACATTTTTCTTTTACATTTCAGTCATTTAGCAGAGCGACTTACAGTAGTGAGCACATACATTTTCATAGTAGTCAAATCAAACTTTATTTGTCACGTGCCGAATACAACAGGTGTAGACCTTACCGTGAAATGCTTACTTACAAGCCGTTAACCAGCAATTCAGTAAACCAACAATGGGAATATTAATAGTGACGTGGGAATAGTAATAGTGACGTCATAAAATGTATTTGCGTATGTACATTAAAAACGTATTAATCACATTTATTTTTATTCTTATGCTGTCCCTCAATCTCTAAAGAAATGAGAAATGTTTGAAAGAGAACAAAAAGGAGAGCAGACAGATGAGGCTTTCTGGCACTATAAGGCACAGGACCCTACCAGGTTCCCAGAGCACTTTGTACACCAAAATGTCCATCGGAATCGGGACAGAACCACTCAAAGTTCCCCATATAGAGGACTTAACATCTATTAATGATGACATCTTTGCTTTTGGATCATGGCATATGTTTGTGAAACTATATGGGCATATTTACAGACTATGAGTTTTATTTAAAAGTTGCATTCTATATTCGCATAACGCATCTTTTATTTGTGACTCACTACTTATATATTTTAAACATTTTGATAGAAATTTAGCTTTCTCCATACCATTCGAACTATTTGCTCCTCTCTCTTTACCCCAACCAGTGGCTACTCATGACCGTTGTACGTTTGCTATAATGTTAGCGGTCGGGACTTGGCCGTAAGAGGCAGCCGGTTATGTCAGTTGATCCTCTCTCATGCTGACTACACCACCCGCGTCGCTTGCGTGAGCGTTGCAAAATGAATGTACACATACAGTGGGGAGAACAAGTATTTGATACACTGCCGATTTTGCAGGTTTTCCTACTTACAAAGCATGTAGAGGTCTGTAATTTCTATCATGGGTACACTTCAACTATGAGAGACGGAATCTAAAACAAAAATCCAGAAAATCACATTGTATGATTTTTAAGTAATTAATTTGCATTTTATTGCATGACATAAGTATTTGATACATCAGAAAAGCAGATCTTAATATTTGGTACAGAAACCTTTGTTTGCAATTACAGAGATCATACGTTTCCTGTAGTTCTTGACCAGGTTTGCACACACTGCAGCAGGGATTTTGGCCCACTCCTCCATACAGATCTTCTCCAGATCCTTCAGGTTTCGGGGCTGTCGCGGGGCTATACGGACTTTCAGCTCCCTCCAAAGATTTTCTATTGGGTTCAGGTCTGGAGACTGGCTAGGCCACTCCAGGACCTTGAGATGCTTCTTACGGCGCCACTCCTTAGTTGCCCTGGCTGTGTGTTTCGGGTCGTTGTCATGCTGGAAGACCCAGCCACGACCCATCTTCAATGCTCTTACTGAGGGAAGGAGGTTGTTGGCCAAGATCTCGCGATACATGGCCCCATCCATCCTCCCCTCAATACGGTGCAGTCATCCTGTACCCTTTGCAGAAAAGCATCCCCAAAGAATGATGTTTCCACCTCCATGCTTCACGGTTGGGATGGTGTTCTTGGGGTTGTACTCATCCTTCTTCTTCCTCCAAACACGGCGAGTGGAGTTTAGACCAAAAAGCTCTATTTTTGTCTCATCAGACCACATGACCTGCTCCCATTCCTCCTCTGGATCATCCAGATGGTCATTGGCAAACTTCAGACGGGCCTGGACATGCGCTGGCTTGAGCAGGTGGACCTTGCGTGCGCTGCAGGATTTTAATCCATGACGGTGTAGTGTGTTACTAATGGTTTTCTTTGAGACTGTGGTCCCAGCTCTCTTCAGGTCATTGACCAGGTCCTGCCGTGTAGTTCTGGGCTGATAACTCACCTTCCTCATGATCATTGATGCCCCACGAGGTGAGATCTTGCATGGAGCCCCAGACCGAGGGTGATTGACCGTCATCTTGAACTTCTTCCATTTTCTAATAATTGCGCCAACAGTTGTTGCCTTCTCACCAAGCTGCTTGCCTATTGTCCTGTAGCCCATCCCAGCCTGTTGCATGTCTACAATTTTATCCCTGATGTCCTTATACAGCTCTCTGGTCTTGGCCATTGTGGAGAGGTTGGAGTCTGTTTGATTGAGTGTGTGGACAGGTGTCTTTTATACAGGTAACAAGTTCAAACAGGTGCAGTTAATACAGGTAATGAGTGGAGAACAGGAGGGCTTCTTAAAGAAAAACTAACAGGTCTGTGAGAGCCGGAATTCTTACTGGTTGGTAGGTGATCAAATACTTATGTCATGCAATAAAATGCAAATTAATTACTTAAAAATCATACAATGTGATTTTCTGGATTTTTGTTTTAGATTCCGTCTCTCACAGTTGAAGTGTACCTATGATAAAAATTACAGACCTCTACATGCTTTGTAAGTAGGAAAACCTGCAAAATCGGCAGTGTATCAAATACTTGTTCTCCCCACTGTACATGTTATTCAATCATTGCACCCACACTACTTGCGCACCTCAACGAGCGTCTGCATAGCCAGGCGCTAAAATAGAATTTGGTTCTATTTGTGACGCTTGACGCACTGAAAGTCCCGCCTCTCCCATCTACACATTTGTTTTTAGGAGCATATACCCACGTGGGTGATTGAAAGATGAACTGAGGTCCACACTCCATTCCAGTTGGTGGAGGTAATGCACCTAAGTAATGCACCTAAGTCCAAAGAAGAAGAAGCCTGAAGGAGGAGAGATTATTAGAAACAAACTCGGTTTACCATTTTATCTGTGGATTAATTGTCAGAGTAGAGGACCGTGCATTTCAGGTAAAATAACATCCCAATGTTTATATCCCAGGACAAATTAGCTAGCTAGCAACAGCAAGCTAGCTAGCTAAATTGCCATAAATGTTGAATTTTTTTCGACCTGTCCCCAAATTAATATAGTTGGTTCAAGGTTTGTTTTGATATTTCAACCTGGGTGTCCTGATCGAGTCTGGTGTGGGGGGACAAAATGTGCGCGATGGCGCATGTGGTGTGGTCAGCATGTCAGCCCATACCATTACATAACTTCCCTTACAAAAGAATATGAGAAATTTGCAGATTCACATCTGAAAATCACATTTTCAGATATGAAATATAATTTAGATGTTAATAACATGCTTTCACCTCACGTGAATTGCAGACTCACGTGGAGTTTGCGGTGTCATGTGAATAATTTTCATGTGTATATTTAATTTACGTTTAACACACGCAAAAAAACATTCACATTTGAAAACCTAACTCTCACGTGGAATTGCATTTTCACATGTGAAAATCTAATTTGCACTTTCACATCTGAAATTGCAATGTTTTCACATTTTACATTACATTTAAGTCATTTAGCAGACGCTCTTATCCAGAGCGACTTACAAATTGGTGCATTCACCTTATGATATCCAGTGGAACAACCACTTTACAATAGTGCATCTAACTCTTTTAAGGGGGGAGGGGGGGGTTACAGGGATTACTTTATCCTATCCTAGGTATTCCTTAAAGAGGTGGGGTTTCAGGTGTCTCCGGAAGGTGGTGATTGACTCCGCTGACCTGGCGTCGTGAGGGAGTTTGTTCCACCATTGGGGTGCCAGAGCAGCGAACAGTTTTGACTGGGCTGAGCGGGAACTGTACTTCCTCAGAGGTAGGGAGGCGAGCAGGCCAGAGGTGGATGAACGCAGTGCCCTTGTTTGGGTGTAGGGCCTGATCAGAGCCTGAAGGTACGGAGGTGCCGTTCCCCTCACAGCTCCGTAGGCAAGCACCATGGTCTTGTAGCGGATGCGAGCTTCAACTGGAAGCCAGTGGAGAGAGCGGAGGAGCGGGGTGACGTGAGAGAACTTGGGAAGGTTGAACACCAGACGGGCTGCTCAACTCTGGATGAGTTGTAGGGGTTTAATGGCACAGGCAGGGAGCCCAGCCAACAGCGAGTTGCAGTAATCCAGACGGGAGATAACAAGTGCCTGGATTAGGACCTGCGCCGCTTCCTGTGTGAGGCAGGGTCGTACTCTGCGAATGTTGTAGAGCATGAACCTACAGGAACGGGTCACCGCCTTGATGTTAGTTGAGAACGACAGGGTGTTGTCCAGGATCACGCCAAGGTTCTTAGCACTCTGGGAGGAGGACACAATGGAGTTGTCAACCGTGATGGCGAGATCATGGAACGGGCAGTCCTTCCCCGGGAGGAAGAGCAGCTCTGTCTTGCCGAGGTTCAGCTTGAGGTGGTGATCCGTCATCCACACTGATATGTCTGCCAGACATGCAGAGATGCGATTCGCCACCTGGTTATCAGAAGGGGGAAAGGAGAAGATTAATTGTGTGTCGTCTGCATAGCAATGATAGGAGAGACCATGTGAGGATATGACAGAGCCAAGTGACTTGGTGTATAGCGAGAATAGGAGAGGGCCTAGAACAGAGCCCTGGGGGACACCAGTGGTGAGAGCACGTGGTGCGGAGACAGATTTTCGCCACGCCACCTGGTAGGAGCGACCTGTCAGGTAGGACGCAATCCAAGCGTGGGCCGCGCCGGAGATGCCCAGCTCGGAGAGGGTGGAGAGGAGGATCTGATGGTTCACAGTATCAAAGGCAGCCGATAGGTCTAGAAGGATGAGAGCAGAGGAGAGAGAGTTAGCTTTAGCAGTGCGGAGCGCCTCCGTGACACAGAGAAGAGCAGTCTCAGTTGAATGACTAGTCTTGAAACCTGACTGATTTGGATCAAGAAGGTCATTCTGAGAGAGATAGCAGGAGAGCTGGCCAAGGACGGCACGTTCAAGAGTTTTGGAGAGAAAAGAAAGAAGGGATACTGGTCTGTAGTTGTTGACATCGGAGGGATCGAGTGTAGGTTTTTTCAGAAGGGGTGCAACTCTCGCTCTCTTGAAGACGGAAGGGACGTAGCCAGCGGTCAAGGATGAGTTGATGAGCGAGGTGAGGTAAGGGAGAAGGTCTCCGGAAATGGTCTGGAGAAGAGAGGAGGGGATAGGGTCAAGCGGGCAGGTTGTTGGGCGGCCGGCCGTCACAAGACGCGAGATTTCATCTGGAGAGAGAGGGGAGAAAGAGGTCAAAGCACAGGGTAGGGCAGTGTGAGCAGAACCAGCGGTGTCGTTTGACTTAGCAAACGAGGATCGGATGTCGTCGACCTTCTTTTCAAAATGGTTGACGAAGTCATCCGCAGAGAGGGAGGAGGGGGGGGAAGGGGGAGGAGGATTCAGGAGGGAGGAGAAGGTGGCAAAGAGCTTCCTAGGGTTAGAGGCAGATGCTTGGAATTTAGAGTGGTAGAAAGTGGCTTTAGCAGCAGAGACAGAAGAGGAGAATGTAGAGAGGAGGGAGTGAAAGGATGCCAGGTCCGCAGGGAGGCGAGTTTTCCTCCATTTCCGCTCGGCTGCCCGGAGCCCGGTTCTGTGAGCTCGCAATGAGTCGTCGAGCCACGGAGCAGGAGGGGAGGACCAAGCCGGCCTGGAGGATAGGGGACATAGAGAGTCAAAGGATGCAGAAAGGGAGGAGAGGAGGGTTGAGGAGGCAGAATCAGGAGATAGGTTGGAGAAGGTTTGAGCAGAGGGAAGAGATGATAGGATGGAAGAGGAGAGAGTAGCGGGGGAGAGAGAGCGAAGGTTGGGACGGCGCGATACCATCCGAGTGGGGGCAGTGTGGGAAGTGTTGGATGAGAGCGAGAGGGAGAAGGATACAAGGTAGTGGTCGGAGACTTGGAGGGGAGTTGCAATGAGATTAGTGGAAGAACAGCATCTAGTAAAGATGAGGTCAAGCGTATTGCCTGCCTTGTGAGTAGGGGGGGAAGGTGAGAGGGTGAGGTCAAAAGAGGAGAGGAGTGGAAAGAAGGAGGCAGAGAGGAATGAGTCAAAGGTAGACCTGGGGAGGTTAAAGTCACCCAGAACTGTGAGAGGTGAGCCATCCTCAGGAAAGGAACTTATCAAGGCGTCAAGCTCATTGATGAACTCTCCAAGGGAACCTGGAGGGCGATAAATGATAAGGATGTTAAGCTTGAAAGGGCTGGTAACTGTGACAGCATGGAATTCAAAGGAGGCGATAGACAGATGGGTCAGGGGAGAAAGAGAGAATGTCCACTTGGGAGAGATGAGGATCCCAGTGCCACCACCCCGCTGACCAGAAGCTCTCGGGGTGTGAGAGAACACGTGGGCAGACGAGGAGAGAGCAGTAGGAGTAGCAGTGTTATCTGTGGTAATCCATGTTTCCGTCAGTGCCAAGAAGTCGAGGGACTGGAGGAAGCATAGGCTGAGATGAACTCTGCCTTGTTGGCCGCAGATCGGCAGTTCCAGAGGCTGCCGGAGACCTGGAACTCCACGTGGGTCGTGCGCGCTGGGACCACCAGGTTAGAGTGGCAGCGGCCACGCGGTGTGAAGCGTTTGTATGGTCTGTGCAGAGAGGAGAGAAGAGGGATAGACAGACACATAGTTGACAGGCTACAGAAGAGGCTACGCTAATGCAAAGGAGATTGGAATGACAAGTGGACTACACGTCTCGAATGTTCAGAAAGTTAAGCTTACGTTGCAAAGAATCTTATTGACTAAAATGATAGTTGGCTAGCTGGCTAGCTAGCAGTGTTGCTAGCAGTGTTGACTAGGTAGGAGAACGGTGGCGCTAGCTAACCTCGATAATTACTCGATAATTACTCTAAACTACACAATTATCTTAGATACAAAGACAGCAAAGACAACTATGTAGCTAGCTAACACTACACTAATCAAGTCGTTCCGTTGTAATGTAATAGTTCCTACAGTGCTGCTATTCGGTAGAAGTTAGCAAAAAATCTTATTGACTAAAATGATAGTTGGCTAGCTGGCTAGCTAGCAGTGTTGCTAGCAGTGTTGACTAGGTTGGAGAACGGCGGCGCTAGCTAACGGCGGCGCTAGCTAACCTCGATAATTACTCGATAATTACTCGAAACTACACAATTATCTTGGATACAAAGACAGCAAAGACAACTATGTAGCTAGCTAACACTACACTAATCAAGTCGTTCCGTTGTAATGTATTAGTTCCTACAGTGCTGCTATTCGGTAGAAGTTAGCAAAAAATCTTATTGACTAAAATGATAGTTGGCTAGCTGGCTAGCTAGCAGTGTTGCTAGCAGTGTTGACTAGGTAGGAGAACGGCGGCGCTAGCTAACGGCGGCGCTAGCTAACCTCGATAATTACTCGATAATTACTCTAAACTACACAATCATCTTAGATACAAAGACATCAAAGACAACTATGTAGCTAGCTAGCTAACACTACACTAATCAAGTCGTTCCGTTGTAATGTAATAGTTCCTACAGTGCTGCTATTCGGTAGAAGTTAGCTAGACATGCATTAACGAGTCAATGCATGTTAAACACCTTTGACAGCAATTACAGATGTGATTCTTTTGGGGTAGGTCTCTAAGAGCTTTGCACACCTGGATTGTGAAATGTTTGCCCATTCTTTAAAAAAATACTTCAAGCTCTGTCAATTTGGTTGTTGGTCAGTGCTAGACACAGACAGCCATTTTCATGTCTCGCCATCGATTTTCAAGCAGATTTTCACATGTGCTTTTACATGTTGTCACGTGATCACGTGAAATTCATGTGGTTTTTCTGTAAGGGATACTACACCTAATATGGAATTTGTTCCATTCATGGCTCCTAAATATCTCACACAATCGTTACAAACTATGACTACCATCCTGTCAATACTCTTAAATGGTTTCCCTCTCCATGTATGATGTCTGGGACACAAACTATCTCCGCTCTCTGCTCTCTTTAAAGGTTGTGTGCGTGTCTGCTTGACCCGCACGGATGGAAAGTGTGAGAGATCCAGCCGTCTGTTTATCCGGCTTGCAGGATCGGGGTGCACCAGTTGCCGCTCTCTGTGTGTGTCCCAAATGGCACCACATTCCTTATATAGTACACTACTTTTGGTACACTATGTAGGGAATAGGGTGCTATTTGAGACTCAGCCTCTGTTTGGCTAATGGGGTCCTGGAATGTGGGATCTTTGTCGGATCTAGACCTCCCGCTGGTTCTTGGATCGGCTCCAGGTAACAGTCCAGTAACGGGGTGGACGTGTTGGGCCATCCCAGAAGACACCAAGCAGTGTCATTCACGTTAAACTTCCAAAACCTCCCATTGGGCACAGCCCCATGCTTCAACCCATGTTTGTTCCATCAGAGTTAATGGATTAAAGTCGGTTTAAACTTTTTACTGCAGTGGTCTAAATCAGGGTCACACAGAGTGTTTCATGGTAGTCTTAAACAAATCTACTTTGAAACAAAAGTATACAACTCACACACATGGTTATGGGCTTAAAAAAAGAAGACACCAGTACCATGCCAGATATAGAGTTGACATAAATTCAATTTTGAGTTTGCATCCCAATATTACACTTTATATACATGACAAAAGACTGAAATATAACAAAACCATTCAACATAGTTTATTAATTATGAAATTATGAAAAATAGTAATAACATTCCACCCATGATACCACTAGAGGGCGATTGACTGCAGGAAAGGGATGTATGCGATGACTTACATATGACTTAAATTACTTTCTAAACAAGAAAGAAATACATGCTACAAACATAACGTAGGAAATCAGGTTTAAATGTAAAGGTTTAAATCTATTACCTGTAATAGGGAGTCATAAATAATCAGAAATAACTGTATGATTAAGCTATTGGATCTAGAAACAGGGAGAAAAAGCTTCTCTGCTTTGATTAGAATATTTTCTGAGGGCACTTTACAATGTTACCAGTGAGTTGTGCTATTTGAGTGTGCTCTGGCTGTGCACTGCAGTAAGCTACTCAAACGAGTTCCCTATTACAGTGATGCAACTTTGAATGAGATCCACACACATGTAGCATAACCAGATTGACTTGTTAGTCATGTTCCTAACTTCAAGCAATAGGCATAATTCATTTAGAATTGTTTTCTATAAATATCTGCAATCAGCACTCATCAAAGAGCAGTGTGAAAAGCTTCACAATTCCTGTGGACATGTCTGCCTGTATTTAAAAAACTCAGCAAAAAAATAAACATCCCTTTTTCGGGATCCTATCTTTCAAAGATAATTCGTAAAAATCCAAATAACTTCACAGATCTTCATTGTAAAGGGTTTAAACATTGTTTCCCATGCTTGTTCATTGAACCATAAACAATTAATGAACTTGCACCTGTGGAACGGTCGTTAAGACACTTCCACGATAGGCAATTAAGGTCACAGTTATGAAAACTTAGGACACTAAAGAGGCCTTTCTACTGACTGAAAAACACCAAAAGAAAGATGCCCAGTGTCCCTGCTCATCTGCGTGATCGTGCCTTAGGCATGCTGCAAGGAGGCATGAGGACTGCAGATGTGGCCAGGGCAATAAATTGCAATGTCGGCACTGTGAGACGCCTAAGCAAGTGCTACAGGGAGACAGGATGGAGAGCTGATCGTCCTCGCAGTGGCAGACCATGTGTAACAACACCTGCACAGGATCGGTACATCCGAACATCACACCTGCAGGACAGGTACAGGATGGCAACAACAACTACCCGAGTTACACCAGGAACACAATCCCTCCATCAGTGCTCAGACTTTAGGCCTGTTGTACGGCAGGTCCTCACCAGACATCACCAGCAACAAAGTCGCATATGGGAACAAACCCACCGTCACTGGACCAGACAGGACTGGAAAAAAGTGCTCTTCACTGACGAGTTGCGGTTTTGTCTCACCATGGTGATGGTCGGATTTGTGTTTATCGTCGAAGGAATGAGCGTTACACCGAGGCCTGTACTCTGGAGCGGGATTGATTTGGAGGTGGAGGGTCCATCATGGTCTGGAGCGGTGTGTTACAGCATCATCGGAGTGAGCTTGTTGTCATTGCAGGCAATCTCAACGCTGTGCGTTACAGAGAAGACATTCTCCTCCCTCATGTGGTACCCTTCCTGCAGGCTCATCCTGACATGACCCTGCAGCATGACAATGCTACCAGCCATACTGCTCATTCTGTGCGTTATTTCCTGCAAGACAGGAATGCCAGTGTTCTGCCATGGCCAGCGAAGAGCCCGGATCTCAATCCCATTGAGTACGTCTGGGACCTGTTGGATCGGAGGGCTAGGGCTAGGGCCATTCCTCCCAGAAATGTCGAGGAACCTGCAGGGGCCTTGGTGGAAGAGTGGGGTAACATCTCACAGCAAGAACGGGCAAATCTGGTGCAGTCCATTGGGAGGAGATGCACTGCAGTACTTAATGCAGCTGGTGGCCACACCAGATACTGACTGTTACTTTTGATTTTGACCCCCCCTTTGTTCAGGGACACATTATTCCATTTATGTTAATAACATGTCTGTGGAACGTGTTCAGTTTATGTCTCAGTTGTTGAATCTTATGTTCATACAAAAATCAAACATGTTCATTTTGCTGAAAATAAACGCAGTTGACAGTGAGAGGACGTTTCTTTTTTTTGCTGAGTTTACATGGGCCTGTATCCAACACGATGCCAGACGTTACTCTTCGGAACATGATGCCTGCAGCAGCTTAGTGCAACCAGAGAGAGGCAGAGAGGCAGAGAGTCAGCAGACCCACACACCCACACACCCACGCAGTCTGTCTTTTCAGGAGCAAGTGTCAATGCAGGAACGCTCCAGGCCTTCTGAGAATATGTGTGCTCACTATGTTACAGAGACAGAGACAGAGTGAGAAACAGAGAATTACATTACAAGACACTGAGATCCAGAGAACATTTGACCTTCTAAGACTTTCAGTTGGAAGAGAAAACAAGATGAGGCATCCTGTTTTGATTATATGCATGATACATGGGTCATAAATGGGTTATACATGTTATCCAAGTGAATGAATTAATTCAGTCCATTTACAATGCACTCTATTCTCTCATTTTACTTTTCTCATTCCTGTTTTTATCCACCACAAGAAAAATGATAATGGGATGAATACTGGCACAGTACTGACACAGTACAGATTAGGGTAAATATGAACGGTCATGACCCATTACTAAATGGAATAAAAATGTGTAATTGCCGTTTATATATTTGGGCTGCTTTCTTTCATAAGGTTCTTTGTTCTGTCTTGATCTTTTTGTGAGAGACTGGATATGTTCTCACTGGAATGTTGGTAGATTATATTACTGGAGTTGTACTGACCAAGGGAATCGTTGTTGATTATTGACAAACCAGAAGGATTTATGAAGGATCCATGGATTTACAGTTCCATGTTGACTACTTTCTAGAACCGCGTTTTTATTTAAGCCAAAGAACAGATCCACAAATAGACTCCTTATAAATTAACTCTCTCCAAATAGATATTGTGTTTAGATTTGTGGTTTAGGATGATTGTGTCCTATTTTTGGGATCGCTTGGTGAACATGGCTATGTTACAATGTGACTTTGTCTTGTTGTGAGATTAAATACTATGTTTGGATAGAAAAAGACTGCGTCTTCAAACTACTCATTTACCATGATACCTGTAGCTATTTTGAAAAACATGCCTGTGCAATTCTCAAAAAAAGGACCTGTTTAATTAATCAAGACTTTGATGACTGTCGCGTAGAGTAGGCCAGAAGTCTAAACTGAAAAGCCTAGCCTCTATTAAATAAACGATGGCAGAGACGCAAAAGTACTTCTGTGCAAGGGTGTTAATTTCCATTTTTTATTTATTTATATTTTTTATTTAACCTTAATTTAACTAGGCAAGTCAGTTAAGAACAAATTCTTATTTACAATGACAGCCTACCAAAAGGCAAAAGGCCTCCTGCGGGGACGGGGGCCTGGGATTAAAATAAATAAATAAATACAATATAAATACAGGACCAAACACACATCACAACAAGAGAGACAACACACCACTACATAAAGAGACACATAAGACAACAACATAGCAAGGCAGCAACACATGACAACACAGCATGGTAGCAACACAACAACATGGTAGCAGCACAAAACATGGAACAAACATTAATGGGCACGGACAACAGCACAAAGGTCAAGAAGGTAGGGACAACAATACATCACATAAAGCAGCCACAACTGTCAGTAGGAGTATCCATGATTGAGTCTTTGAATGAAGAGATTGGGGATAAAACTGTCCAGCTTGAGTGTTTGTTGCAGCTCGTTCCAGTCGCTAGCTGCAGAGAACTGAATAGAGGAGCAACCCAGGGATGTGTGTGCTTTGGGGATCTTTAACAGAATGTGACTGGCAGAACGGGTGTTGTATGTGGAGGATGAGGGCTGCAGTAGATGTCTCAGATAGGGGGGAGTGAGGCCTAACAGGGTTTTATAAATAAACATCGACCAGTGGGTCTTGCGACGGGTTTACTGAGATGACCAGTTAACAGAGGAGTATAGAGTGCAGTGATGTGTCCTTTATGGTGCATCGGTGGCAAATTTGATGGCTGAATGGTGAAGAACGTCTAGCCGCTCGAGAGCACCCTTACCTGCCGATCTATAAATGATGTCTCAGTAATCTAGCATGGGTAGGATGGTCATCTGAATCAGGGTTAGTTTGGCTGCTAGTTTGGCACCTCCCGTCAGAACGTCCCAAGCACTTTAATTAATTAAGCAATTACCAACGCCGCTTCCCATTCATTTCAATTGAAGGAAAGCGGTGAGAAGCGGAGAGGGCAGGGGACCTTTGGGCGGTGTGAAGGTGGCGTGGGAAACGATGAAAAATATAAACTTTTCCCAACTTTATGCAAATCACCAGCGGCGACCGCTGGGCGAAGACCAATCATACCGAGTGGTTCCCATGATGAATTTGACACTATGAGACCCAAGGCTGGAGACTTTCTTCAGCAAAGATGGCTGACAAAAATACTAGGATGGAAGCAAATGTAAGTGATTATAACGTCATAACGAATCATGCAAACAAAATGTACAGTTGACAGAAATATGTTAGTTAATGTAGAGACAAACGATTATGCATCTTTTTTTATCATAAAGTTGATTTACGAAAATTGCGATTTATCAAGCTAGCTGACAAGTTAACATTAACGTATACTCACGTAAACCCGTACATCGCATTGGACCGTACAATTGCCCTTATTTTAGCGCACCAAAAATGTAATACTTCCAGATCAACTGTAATGTCAATACCATTGTAAAGCACAAATTTCTCCCCTTTCCAACAAAATCAATTACATGACCTAAAAACTGCCCGTTTCTGCATAATTCAAGCAGGCAATGAGCCCCGTCGGGTCTTTTTAAAAATGGCGGGTGGGGAAGTGAAACTAATGCGTGATAGTGAGAAGGACAGATGTCGTGTGGGAAAATTGCTTTTTTTCACTCGATCTGTCCAACTTATCACCTTATCACCTCTAAAATGTAAATAAAACACTATAAAGAGTTTATATAATGTGTCATTACATACCTATTTGAAGGTTTGTGTTGAATTTGAATCGGGTTTTTAGGGCGGTGCTAAAGTGATCTTAGAAGTAAACAGCGGCTTTGAGAATGATGATCGCGTGCAATGATGACGAAAAAAATGACTAGGTATCCCCCCCTTCCCCCGTCACTGTCCATTTCTTGTTTTTAAACGATGAGAGAAGTGCTACACCTGGTGGAAAGAGATTGTAAGACAGAAATAGTTGCTTTATGCGTGCTGTATGTTACGACATGACACGTCAAGATGTAACAAAGGGTCAGTTTTTTCAACTTTTCTCCAATACTATAAAGCCATTACCATGTCGATCAACGCTTGAATAGAAACCTAGTTCACACCCCCGATTTTGAAGTCAACACAGTCGCTACAGTCCCATTAGTTTTCTTTGTAGCCTCGTTAGGCACATTTGTACGGTTAGGCACATTTGTACGGAATGGGGTGAGTTTACGTTAGCTAGCTGGTTAGCTTTATGGGTGTTGTGACATGAGTATGAAATTGTAATTCTGGTTGTTTAATGTTTTAGGGACTTCAACAACCAGAAAACCATGCTGCTGTCTTGTGAAACATTGTATGTAAAGAATCTAGCTAGCTAAACCATTTACTGTAAATTGAATGTACAATTTTGTAAGCTTGCCTTGCTGATATTTGCCATGCAATGCAGATAGATGAAATAATGTAGCTAGTTAGCTATGTTCTTGCTTATTGTACAGTGGAGGATAAAAATACCTATATGCCTATAGATGTGTAGCGAGCAATCTAGCCGATCTGTGTATGGACCCAAACGTTTGGTATACATATTAGTTCAGAACCTAGCTATGAACCTCAGCTATCATAGCCAGTTGTATCAACTTCAAAACAGTCTGAATGACATTAATGAAGCCTATGGATTGAGTAGAATATAATATAACTTTGTGCCAAGGATGCAAGTCGTATATAGATGTAGTTATTACCATGCATGAGATCCCCACATTGTAGCCTGTACATTTAATATATCCACTGATCATGTACTCTACCTTGGCAAATAAAGGTGCAGCTCAGGTATGAATGTCTTTGAGATTATTTTTCAGTCATATCCAATACCAGGAGTATCAAATTCCAGTCTTTGAATGATGCTGTGTCTGCATGTGCAGTATGTAATACAATTATACACTTCAACAGTGTTTACCAATCTTGGTCCGGGGACATCAATGGTTACACATTGTAACTAATAGAATAGAAACAGGATTTAAATAGGAGCAGGGAAGGCAGCATATGATTAATGAATCTCAGGGAAACCCAAATATTCTCTCAGTTCATCACACCGACACAGTGAAGACTTTTAGGCCTACACTATGTGGATCTGCTTTCAAAGTTATACATGCCTTCTCAAAATGAATAGCAGTTTACGAAATCTCGGTAATATTTGTGTAATTTAGGATGCAGTGACTGACTGCATGTACTATTTTATATAGGTTGGAGTGCAGGTAGCCTATATGCATGCATGTGTAGTGTATAAGAGTATATTACCTCAAGTGCCAGGCACTCAAATTTCCATTAAATATATATAACAACATGTTAAATGTTATAAAAATAGCTTTAGAAAGAATACCACTTGAAAATTGGCATTGACAATCTATCTAGGCCACTCTAGAGAAAAACAGGCCAGTGAGAGTGGTAGGCAGCAGCATATTCAACACCTGTATTGTTTTTTAAGGATGTTTAAATGACGACCTGTCGATAGCCATATAAATAGATAGTCTTGAATGTTCTCGTGCATCCCACAACGTTTTGGAACAGTGCGCGAAAATACTCCTCAAGTAATGACTGCGTTACTATGTTATTATTCCTGTATTAAATGTTGTTGTCATGTCCTCAATTGTCATGGATAGGCTAATGTTTATCACTAAAGCGTGAGAAACGAGCCGCTGTCAAAGTGTGAAAAGTTTGGACTACTGCAAGTGATGATCCTACCTGAGAGAACTCTCTCAGGTTTCATTCAAGACACCCATGCGTCAGCAACAGCTGCCCTGCAGCGTGGACGGTCTCTGAGAAGGAGGAAAGGTCATCAGCGAAGGCTTGAAAGAGGACTTGCCACGGGGTTACTTGGCTTTTGTGGAAATACCTTTTTTACAGGACAAGGTAAACCAGGTTGGGTAAACAGAAACACAGAGTTGTATGTAATCTTTTAGCGGTCCACTGAGCGGGTCGTTTGCTGGGAGGAAAAGTGTTGTTTAACTTTTTGAAGTCAGTCTGTCAGTTGAGGCTTTGAACTTCACATAATCTTCGTGCTGTGTTTACAGTGTGGTGCGATCATGACAACATGGCCAGTGGCTTTACAAGATTGAATTTATTCTTGCCAAGTAAATAATTGAATCACTGACATCTTGAAGTTATTTTTATAGCCTATCTATAGAAACAAGTGTCGTGCATCGGCTATTGCCGGATTCATACGTAGCCTAGCCTACACCTGTCTCACCCAAGTAGGCTACAGTCGATTCGTTTACTAGTCTTGTGATCCAGTTCTCTGATATCATGACTGAAATTATGTATATTAAATATGTATATTATTAAGCTTCCTAAAGACGTTCATAGGTCATTCATTTTGTTTTAACCTCAGACCGGAGGAGAAGGAGACGTGTCCGCCTCTATGTGTGTGCGTCTGTCTGTCCGTCCGTCCGTCCGTTCGTCTGTCTGTCTGTCTGTCTGTGTTCTCAGATTTAAAGGGAGAGGAGCGCACTAAAAGCACAGTACTGTACACTGTATCTCATCTCACTGGAGGATCTCACTGTGTGTGTTTGTGTGATTGGAAGGGAATTCCCTTTGGTGATGATATCCTGACAACCTGTATTGTATCTATCTCCATCTTACTAGTGCTATTTGCATCAGGGGAAATGCCTCTCAGCTGGCTTTGGCTGCCAGGCATTCTGTGGTATGGTTTTGTGTTGGGGCCCACCGTGCTGACGTGCTGGTGCATCATGTTGGTGTCAGATGGAGGCACATATTAGACTGTGTTTGTGTGTGAGTGCTGTGCAGTACTTCTGTTACAGGCAGAAGATGTGTGTGGTGGTTTGAGTGATTTTGACAGCAATGTCTTAGAGCAGTGGTTCCCAAACTTTTTATAGTCCCGTACCCCTTCAAACATTCAACCTCCACCTGCGTACCCCTTCTAGCAACAGGGTCAGCGCACTCTCAAATGTTATTTTTTTGCCATCATTGTAAGCCTGCCACACACACACACTATACGATACATTTATTAAACATAAGAATGAGTGTGTTTTTGTGACAAAGAGCTCTTATAGGACCAGGGCACAAATAATAATATAATAATAATAATCAATAATTATGTTCTTTATTTAACCATCTTACATATAAAACCTTATTTGTTCATCACAAATTGTGAATAACTCACCACAGGTTAATGAGAAGGGTGTCCTTGAAAGGATGCACATAACTCTGCAATGTTGGGTTGTATTGGAGAGAGTCTCAGTCTTAAATCATCTTTCACACACAGTCTGTGCCTGTATTTAGTTTTCATGCTAGTGAGGGCTGAGAATCCACTCTCACATAAGTACGTAGTTGCAAAGGGCATCAGTGTCTTAACAGTGCGATTTGCCAAGGCAGGATACTCTGAGCGTAGCCCAATCCAGAAATCTGGCAGTGGCTTTTGATTAAATAAAATGTTCACAGAACTGATTTTTGCAATTCCGATGAAGCTCTCGTGTTCAGATATCGGTAAGTGGACTGGAGGCAGGGCATGAAAGGGAAAACTAATCCAGTTGTTTGTGTCATCCGTTTCGGGAAAGTACCTGCTTAATTGCGCACCCAACTCACTCAGGTGCTTCGCTATATCACGTTTGACATTGTCCATAGCTTGAGTTCATTTGCACACAAAAAAAATATCATACAATGATGGAAAGACCTGTGTGTTGTCCTTGTTAATGCAGACAGAGAAGAGCTCCAACTTCTTAATCATAGCCTCAATTTTGTCCCGCAAATTGAATATAGTTGCGGAGAGTCCCTGTAATCCTATATTCAGATCATTCAGGCGAGAAAAAACATCACTCAATTTAAAAAAAATGTGTCAATACTTTGCCCTTTGATAACCAGCGTTACGTGGTCGCTGCCCATATCATTGCATAGTGCAGAAAATACACGAGAGTTCAGGGGCCTCGCTTTAACAAAGATAACCATTTTCACTGTTGTGTCCAAAACGTATTTCAATCTGTCAGGCATTCCCTTGGCAGCAAGAGCCTCTCGGTTGATGCTGCAGTGTACCCAAATGGCGTCGCGAGCAACTTCTTGCACGCGCGTTACCACTCCACTATGTCTCCCTGTCATGGCTTTTGCACCATCAGTGCAGATACCAACATGAGCAGCAGCTACGTTTGGCTATATATGGACCGTTAGTGGAATTCCCGCTAGAGAGTAACGGTTAATGTGATTGGATGTTAATTATTTGACTAGGCTACCTGTATTTGGCATTGTGTTGTTATTTTGCTGAACACTAGATGGTTTAATTTAATTTTTGGCAGTGAAAAGAGGCTACTCAGGCGAGAAAAAAAACTCACCCAAATGTATAGCCCCGTTGGAAAATATACATGGACTGTTTGAAAATGTGAATCATATTTTTATTTAGCGTACCCCCGATGGCATTGCGTACCCCAGTTTGGGAATTACCTGGCTTAGAGGGATAACAGCAAGTGAAATTGAGAGTGATTCTTCGCCAGTGAAACAGGTTTGAAGAGTTACAGGTGAAAGTTAAGTGTACGGGGCTAGTCTCCGTGTGTGTGTGTGTGTGTGTGTGTGTGTGTGTGTGTGTGTGTGTGTGTGTGTGTGTGTGTGTGTGTGTGTGTGTGTGTGTGTGTGTGTGTGTGTGTGTGTGTGTGTGTGTGTGTGTGTGTGTGTGTGTGTGTGTGTGTGTGTGTGTGTGTGTGTGTGTGTGCGTGTGCTCAGCGTGTGTGTGTGTGTGTGTGTCTGTCTGACAGTTATTCAAAGATGAAAATACACAAAATGTTTGCGTGCGGTATGAGTGAGTATGACAGTGTCAGAAGGTGGAATGGGTGAGTAAGATCTTCTCAGAAGTCTCTGGTGCTTGGCAGGATGCCCCCACAAACATGCGATGGAGAGGAGGAGCTGTTGCGGGGGGGGCCTAGATGGCACCTGCACCTGTCTCCCCCAGCTTGGCTCCTGTCTCACCTGCCCCTCTAGACCCAGTTGTCATTTCCAGCCGCAAGGGGGGGGTTAAGAGATGCTGCATGCATGTGTTTAAGCTTGGACCGCTGCTCCGCCAGCCCTCTATACCAAACCATGCAAATCGGAACCGCTGGCATCCAAGACAGACGAAGGCATGTCTCCGGGGGCCTTGCGCCGCTCCCCGAGTGCCCTCATTGGACATGTAGATCAGGTTGTAACTTTTTCTCTGTGTTATTAACTGTCAGCACTATCCCCTCCGTTGAAGTCACATTGCTGGTGGAGAGGCCTCGGTCCTTGTCCTACGGCCTTGACTCCCATGTTGTGCCGTCCGCCCGTTCGCCTTCCCTCGAGGGGACGATGTTGGCAAAAACACGTTGTTCAGTCATTTGGCCGCTCTTGTATGGCGGTCACTGGCGGAGACAAGAGGATCCTTTGTGAATTTATGTAGTTTTTGGTCAATTTGTAAGGGGAAACTATTTGGCACTTGTAGAGTCAAGGAGAGCCAACACACAAATAGAAATGGACAATGTTCTCAGTGTTAGAAGGGGTACATTTTGTTCTCTGGTGATGGTGGGCCGTGTGTGACATTTAAAGAAGGCCATCTGACTTGTGCTGGGAAGGGATATTTGGGTTTTGGGGATAGCCTGGTGTGTTTCTACGGTTCCTGTAGCTGTTGGTCTCTGTTGTGGGGTAAAGGAGAAAAGATACTTAAGCAATTCACGCTTTCATGCCCAATACAAACCAATACTGTGCTGGATTGATTCTATTTTCTTTCACATCGTCCTTTCCAGTATGGTTCAAGCAATGATGGTCGATCCGTGACCAGGCTGGTGCAGTACAGCTCGGTTTGGCTTGGTCTGGCTCAGCTCAGTAGTGGGTACAGGGTGTGTCCCCTGGGTGGAGGATGAGGGTCAGAGGGGGTCATGGGAGAGGCAGGCGGGCGCCATGCAGAGTGGCAGACACCTCATGTACACTTGGACCCAGAGGGTGTGAGAGTTTGTTAGGGAATCCGTTTTCTCTTCTGGTCAGCTCCACAAAGAAAAAGGGGAATCTGAGAATTGCTTTACCAACTGAAGACGAGGTCTAAACCTCACACCTACTGTACTGTGTACCTGGTTATGAATGGCTCTTCCTTCAATATTATCTGCACTACACACACACATCATGGAGCTACTTTGCATACTCAACCACGTGCTATTCTCATTATTCTTTTTGATATGTGTATGTTCTGTTTATGACTGCGGTACCTGTTTGAGGTTTATGTTATTACACATTTTTACGGGCTTTAGATTTGCTGGAACCAGGCTGGAAAGGCAAATGTGAAAATATAATATCTGAGCCAGCACAGAGCAGTTCAGGTCGTACAATACTGTACAGTACAACATCGTTGAAGAGGGCAGAGGGAACTTAAAATCCCTGGTGAGCAAGGGTTTGAGAACGGTACGCAGCTGCCTTCGTGTCCTCTGGGGCTGGTTGTTCAGCTACAGCTCGTCTAGATGATCACATTCTGTTAGGTGAGGAGGCTGAGTGGGCTTGACTCAGAGACGGGCAGCCCTATACGCTCACTACGCAAGTTGCGAAGGGCCACGCAAATTACACAATGGCCCTGCCTCATCCTCGTGTCAAAGCGGGTGTAAATTCTTTCAACTTCGATGAGAGGATGAAGCGGAACTGTCCTTCTGGTCACGAAAAGAGAAAGAAAAACACCATGAGTGAATTGCGGGAACAGCAATCAGAAACTTGTGTTCTCTCCTCTACAAGTTTGATGTCAGCAAATAACAGTAACGTTAAGTTGATGTGCTAGCTTGCAGTACATCTCTCTCTAGTCTGTCTTGCTAACCTAGCTGGGCAGTGCATCTCTTGGTCTGTCTGTGTCTTGCTTGCTTTTGCTTTCTTGCCAGCCACTTCCAGGGCTGTGTACTGTGACTTTGTGTCTGACAAAAGTGAGATTGAAATACAACTATTTATTACGTTTGATAAACTGCAGCTCGGAAAAGATAACCGCGTCTCGCGTGAACATACGTTCATATGCACTTGCACGAAATGAAACTCGCGCTGTCCAGCAGCAATCTCTGTGGGGACCAGTCCAGACAATATATGGGCGTTTTTGGCACTCCTCATTGGCGTACATAATTTTAAAACAAGACAATGATTATCTAGTCTCTCGGTCAAGGTTTAGTTACAACTCTGGACTAATGCAAGATGGAAAGCAATGGATTGACATTGACTCTTGATTTATATATTGAATTTAAAACGTTGATTAGCTGGGCATACTGGGCAATATGGATGCACGTCTCTCAGTAAATAATAACCATCAAGTATTCAGCCAGGCCATAGTATAAATAATATGTTATATTTGGAAATGTATAAAAGGAAATCTGGGGGAGCCAGTTTGAATGGGCCTGATGCAGCTGATAAAATTAATAATAGTATTATCTATAATTTACAGGTGCTATGCTTAAGTTTGTCAGTAGAGGAGATGCTGGATCATCAGCCAGTACTAACACAGACTCAGTTGATCCACATCCAGCCTCAGCCAGTACTAACACAGACTCAGTACAGCCGGTTTCAGCAAATATTAACACAGACCCAGTACAGCTGGCTTCAGCAAATACTAACACAGACCCAATACAGCCGTCTTCAGCAAGTACTAACACAGACCCAGGTGAAGTACAGGCAGCCTCAGCCAGTACTAACACAACCAGAGGTGTACAGCCAGCATCAGATACTAGCAGCTCAGACCTTAATAGAACAGTTGCTGCTCCACCAAATGACCCAGCAGATTGGCCCCCAGTCCTAACAGACTTCATGAGGACTGAGTTAGTGCGCAGAGGTCCATTCAAACCAGGACTGGATTTTTCTTACCCTAAAGACAAGTCTAGAAGAGGTTTCCATTCAGGCTTATTACAGAGACGGCTGTCAAATGGGGAAAAGATTACCAGGACCTGGCTTTCATACTCAATCAAAAACAACACTGTGTATTGTTTTTGCTGTAAGCTCTTTTCTACAAAAGACTACAAAATAATAAAGGAAGGCGTGAATGACTGGTCAAATATCAACGCCATTCTGAAACACCGCGAGGGTAGTCCTGAACACACAAACAATATGATTAAGTGGAGAGAACTAGATCTGCGCCTAAGTAGGGGACAGACTCTTCACCAGATGCAAAAGGCAATTTTGGAGGCTGAAAGAAAGGGATTGCGGGATGTCCTTTCACGTTTAATAAGTATCACCCAGTCTCTGGCTGAAAGAAACCTAGCATTCAGGGGTTCATCAGACAAACTCTTCCAACCAGATAATGGAAACTTCTTAAAAGAGGTTGAATTACTTGCAAAATTTGACCCCGTTATGGAAAAACATCTCAGCAAAATGAAAGACGGAAAGACACATACATGCTCATTACCTTGGGAAGTGCACACAGAATGAGCTGATACAGATTGTGAATGACAAGATTCTGGAAGCAATAGTGACTCAAGTAAGAGACTCAAAGTACTTCTCCATTATCTTGGACTGTACACCTGACATTAGTCACCAGGAGCAAATGTCCATTATTCTGAGAAGCGTGGCTTTAAAGGGAAAGCCAGAGATCAACGAGCACTTCCTCAGCTTTGTGAATGTTGACGTTACAACAGACTTGAATCTGTCCACTGTCATAAGCTGAACGAGCTGAAGATTCCATTTGAAGATTGCAGAGGGCAAGCTTATGATAATGGGGCCAACATGAAGGGCAAGTACCAAGGAGTACAAGCCAGACTGCTCAATAAAAGTCCCAGAGCTGTGTTCATCCCATGTGGAGCACATACTCTAAACCTTGTCATTGCAGATGCTGCCGAATCTTCAAAAGATGCAGTTGGGTTTTTTGGACATGTGCAAAAGCTCTTCACCTTCTTTTCAGCTGGCACACAAAGCTGGAGTGTTTTGAAGAAACACGTGAACACAACCGTGAAGTCATGGAGTGACACAAGATGAGAGAGTAGACTCCAAAGTGTTCAGGAATCAGGCTTCTGAGGTTCGGGAGGCATTACTGCAAGCCAGACAGACGATCAACGATCATTTGGCCAAAGTGGAGGCACAAGCATTGCAGAGGAAGTTGGGTCCTACCACTTCTTGACTTGCTGTGTCGTATGGTGTGAGATACTGACAACGACAAACAAGCTGAACAAGCTCCTCCAATCCGACTCCATGCAGTTGGATATAGCAGTGCATTTAATCTCAAACGCGAAGGCCTCCCTCACTACATACCGGGAAACTGGATTCTCTGAGGCCCAGACAACAGCCAAAAGCATTTGTGAAGAAATGAATGTGGAGGCTGTTCTGAAAGAGAAGAGACTGAGAAACAGCAAGAGGCATTTCAGCTATGAGGCTCCTGATGAACCAGTGACTAATGTACTGAAAAACCTTGAAGTCAACTACTTCAACATTGTGGTCGACTCTGCTGTGACATCCATGGATGAGAGATTTGAAACACTCAACCAGGTGAAAACCAAGGCTCACTGCATGGAAGTTGAAAACACTTTAACCTTCAGAGATGACTGTGACATCAGTGGAATGGATTTGGCACACGAGATTCAGAATTGACCTGATCTGCCATCAGATAAGATGACTGCCTTTGAGCTCGTTTCCTTTCTCTGTGAGAAAAACCTGGAGGAACTCTATCCTAACCTTTGGATAGCCCTAAGAATTGCAGTCACCCTACCAGTAACAGTAGCTCATCAAAAGCTACCTGAGGTCTCCCATGTCACAGGAATGTTTGAGTGGTCTGGCCATCATGGGCATAAATCATGACGTGGGGAAACACATGTTCTATGATGAAGTCGATGATGATTTTGCCTCAAGAAATATATACACCTGTTCTGAAAGGCCAGATCTGCAACACCACTCAGCAAGGGACACCACCAAGCAAGCGTCACCATGAAGACCAAGGAGCTCTCCAAACAGGTCAGGGACAAAGTTGTGGGAAAGTACAGATCAGGGTTGGGTTATAAAAAAATATCCGAAACATTGAACATCCCACGGAGCACCATTTAAATCCATTATTAAGAAATGGAAAGAATATGGCACCACAACAAACCTGCCAAGAGAGAGCCGCCCACCAAAACTCACAGACCAGGCAAGGAGGGCATCAATCAGAAAGGCAACAACGAGACCTAAGATAACCCTGAAGGAGCTGCAAAGCTCCACAGCAGAGATTGGAGTATCTGCCCATAGGACCACTTTAAGCCTTACACTCCACAGAGCTGAGCTTTACGGAAGAGTGGCCAGAAAAAAGCCATTGCTTAAAGACAAAAATAAGCAAACACGTTTGCTCAAAAGGCATGTGGGAGACTCCCCAAACATATGGAAGAAGGTACTCTGGTCAGATGAGACTAAAATTGAGCGTTTTGGCCATCAAGGAAAACGCTATGTCTGGCACAAACCCAACACCTCTCATCACCCCGAGAACCTCGTCCCCACAGTGAAGCATGGTGGTGGCAACATCATGCTGTGGGGATGTTTTTCATCGGCAGGGACTGGGAAACTGGTCAGAATTGAATGAATGATGGATGGCGCTAAATACAGGGAAATTCTTGAGGGAAACCTGTTTCAGTCTTCCAGAGATTTGAGACTGGGACGGAGGTTCACCTTCCAGCAGGACAATGACCCTAAGCATACTGCTAAAGCAACACTCGAGTGGTTTAAGGGGAAACATTTAAATGTCTTGGAATGGCCGAGTCAAAGCCCAGACCAATCCAATTGAGAATCTGTGGTATGACTTAAAGATTGCTTTACACAAGCAGGAACCCATCCAACTTGAAGGAGCTGGAGCAGTTTTGCTTTGAAGAATGGGCAAACATCCCAGTGACTAGATGTGCCAAGCTTATAGAGACATATCCCAAGAGACTTGCAGCTGTAATTGCTGCAAAAGGTGGCTCTACAAAGTATTGACTTCAGGGGGGGTGAATAGTTATGCACGCTGAAGTTTTCTGTTTTTGTCTTATTTCTTGTTTGTTTCACAAGAAAAAATATTTTGCATTTTCAAAGTGGTAGGCATGTTGTGCAAATCAATTGATACAAACCCCCCAAAAAATCTATTTTAATTCCAGGTTGTAAGGCAGAAAAATAGGAAAAATGCCAATGGGGGTGAATACTTTCGCAAGACACTGTATTTAGCAAATGTGCCCACTCTGGTCTTGACACTCTGGTCTTGACACACACGCTCTAGCCAACAGCTTGCAGATACAGTGCGGGTAGGCTACGTACATTATGAGATTATTATGGATAAGAGCAATATTATTTTTATTTGTCAAATGGCAGCCAAGCTCATCACTTTGCACATTCACAACACTGTGAAGTTCATCATAACTTATTTCATCTGTGAGTTGTAGTGGGAGGACCACACAACATATCATCGCCATTTCTCACATAATTAATTTTACCGAAACAAAAAGATCCCACCATGTCAAAGGAACAAATGGTCTGTCGACATTTATAAAATTGTACCGGCATTTCATATTTCCATCAGCCCGGTCATTACTTTTTTCACGTGTCAGGTAATTAATCCGCATGAAATGGTTGGAGGGAAACAAAGTTTCTGTTTAGAATAAATCTTTTGTGTATTTGGAGGAATATATGGAGAGCTTGCAAGCTCGCGCAGCCGTCGAGCATACATTTATTTTGTCCCCCCACACCAAACGCGATCACGACACGCAGGTTAAAATATCAAAACAAACTCTGAACCAATTACATTAATTTGGGGACAGGTCGGAAAGCATTAAGCATTAATGGCAATTTACCTAGCTAGCTTGCACTTGCTAGCTAATTTGTCTTATTTAGCTAGCTTACTTTTGCTAGCTAATTTGTCCTGGGATATAAACATTGAGTTGTTATTTTACTTGAAATGCCCAAGGTCCTCTACTCCGACAATTAATCCACACATAAAACGGTCAACCAAATCGTTTCTAGTCATCTCTCATCCAGGCTTTTTCTTCTCTTGACTTTATATTGCGATTGGCAACTTCCATAAATTAGGTGCATTACTGCCACTGACCTCGTTCGTTTTCAGTCACCCACGTGGGTATAACCAATGAGGAGATGTCACGTGGGTGCTTGCTTCTGCAAACCAATGAGGAGATGGGAGAGGCAGGACTTGCAGCGCGATCTCTGTCAGAAATATAACTATTTTAGCCCTTGGCAACGCAGACGCTTGTTGGTGCGCACGAGCAGTGTGGGTGCAATAATTGAATAACATAGATTTTTAAATATATTTTGCAACACTCGTGCACGCAACGTTAGTGGTGTCATCAGCCTATAAGGGTGTAAACATCTCCCTTCATACAAGCGCATACCTAGAGTGCTGGGCTGGCTCAAGCATAAATACCACCCTGTAGAACACAAAGTCTAGGCTTTCTGCAAGGTGCCTGTTCTTCCTGTTATAGCGTATGCTGATGGCCCCATATAACTGATGCTGACTGACAGAGACATTTTTGCACTGTTCGTCTTATTGCCTGTTGCTCGGCTGTTACATACAGTATCAAATGTTGTCGTATCCAATAGTGCCCGGTTTGGATTACTTCAGTTTCGTCTACAGGGTTGGAACCAGAATTATATATTTTTTTCGTTACGCTGTTTCGACCAGTAAAGTAAAGTTCTGAACTGGTTCGGGGGGAAAAATGGTTTATATCTTTCCTTTCTGTTCCTTTTTAAACCTTTTTTTACATTTAGCTTGATATTTAATTACTTCACCAATCAGTGCAGATAGAGCAGCTTGCTATGGAGCTTGCGAGCTATAGTTGTTTACATGCTTTGGAAAGACAAGTGTAGGGCAGAGATGCGACTGAACTTTTGTGGGTCGGAAGAAAGATAGAGAGGTTGGAAGTGGAGGCTTGGCTTGAAGTACTGGGCATCTTGTTATGACATGTATTATCTGAAATAGGCCCACAGATTTATACCTAAGTAGGAGCGGCTTCTATGAATGAACTTTGAGTGTCTTGGAACTTCCGAGATTTGGCTTAACGTCGGACCAGAGATAGCAAGCAGTGCGGCACTTAAAATATATATTTTTGTACTTTTTTGTACTTAATGAATCCAATTTGACACGTGATAACTATAGTGTCCTTAACTAGCATTGAAAAAGTGAATCCATAGTTCTCGAATAAAAAAAATCTCAATCACACTTGGAATGTCAGTAGACTGCAGTAGCCTATGCTTCGGAGGGCAGGGGCAGGTAGCCTACACAATCACACACACTGCCAAAGATGTTCAGCTTGTAGGCAGACACTGGAATACGTTTCTGAGTGATCAGCATGTTTCTGAGTGACCAGCAAGGCTACCACAGCATTCTGCAGCGATACGCCATCCCATCATGTTTGGGCTTAGTGGGACTATCATTTGTTTTTCAACAGGACAATGACCCAACACACCTCCAGGCTGTGTAAGGGCTATTTTACCAAGAAGGAGAGTGATGGAGTGCTGCATCAGATGACCTGGCCTCCACAATCCCCCGACTTAAAACTAAATTGAGATGGCTTGGGATGAGTTGGACCGCAGAGTGAAGGAAAAGCAACCAACAAGTGCTCAGCATATGTGGGAACTCTTTCAAGACTGTTGGAAAAGCATTCCAGGTGAAGCTGGTTGAGAGAATGCCAAGAGTGTGCAAAGCTGTCATCAAGGCAAAGGGTGGCTATTTGAAGAATCTCAAATATAAATATATTTAGATTTGTTTAACCTCTACGGGACGGTTGTTGCTAACATGCGCTAATGTGACTAGAATGGCAACATAGACATGTCTTATATGGGCAGAAAGCTTAAATTCTCGTTAATCCAACTGCAGTGTCCAATTAACAGTAGCTATTATAGAGAATAATTCCATGCTACTGTTTGAGGAGAGTGCACAACAACAAAAAACTTTTATCACGGCAACTGGTTTGATACATTCACCTCTGAAGGTAAATAATGTACTTACATTCAGTAATCTTGCTCTGATCTGTCATTCTGGAGGTCCCAGAGATAAAATGTAGCATAGTTTTGTTTGATAAAATCAATTTTTATGTTCAAATGTAGGAACTGGGGTCTACAGTTTTACCCCACTGCTGTCTATGGCTCCACACACGCCCGGCCATCTAGATGTGTGAAAGTTAGTGTATAAGCTAATGATCCATCATGTATTCCTGGGGGTGTGTAAACTTACATTTTTTATTACCATAGCATAGCATTACCATAGCATGTTCTCTATAGTTATGTACTTGAAAATGTATCATTTGACGAATTCGGCACATTTGGGCAAACTCCTGGCAGACTTGATACAAACTATTGTGCAGTAATGTAATAATTCTTCACTGGATCAGTCTGAAACTTTGCAGAAACACTGCTGCCATCTTGTGGCAAACATCTAAATTACAACTAGACTCCTATCTGAAAGTACTGAAAGTACTTCTCTTGCATTTCAAAGATGATGGGGGGGGGAAAACATACGCATGTTTTTTGTTTTTATTGTCTTTTACCAGATCTAATGTGTTATATTCTCCTACATTAATTTCACATTTCCACAAACTTCAACGTGTTTCCTTTCAAATGGTATCAATAATATGCATATCCTTGCTTCAGGTCCTGAGATACAGGCAGTTAGATTTGGGTATGTCATTTTAGGTGAAATTTGAAAAAAGGGTAGGATCCTTTTAACAACTTTTTTGGTTACTATATGATTCCATGTGTGTTATTTCATAGATTTGATGTCTTCAATTTTATTCCGCAATGTAGAAAATAGTAAAAGATAATGAAAAACCCTTGAATGAGTAGGTGTTCTAAAACTTTTGACCGTTAGTGTATATACAGTGGGGAGAACAAGTATTTTATACACTGCTGATTTTGCAGGTTTTCCTACTTACAAAGCATGTAGAGGTCTGTAATTCTTATCGTAGGTACACTTCAACTGTTAGAGACGGAATCTAAAACAAAAATCCAGAAAATCACATTGTATGATTTTTAAGTAATTAATTTGCATTTTATTGCATGAGATAAGTATTTGATACATCAGAAAAGCAGAACTTAATATTTGGTACAGCAACCTTTGTTTGCAATTACAGAGATCATACGTTTCCTGTAGTTCTTGACCAGGTTTGCACACACTGCAGCAGGGAAAAACTGTTCAACTATTGTCTTTATCTCTCTTTGAGTCAACTACTCACCACCATTTATGCACTGCAGTGCTAGCTAGCTGTATCTTATGCATTCAGTATTTGACAGGATGGTCCTACCCTTCCTCCTCTGGGGAGCCTCCACTGATCCCAAACCACACCCAAATACCCTCACACCTATCAGACTCCTCCCCTACTAGATGCGTGTGCAATCATAGAACTACAATTGCTAAAACATGGCAACTTGTATTTCATTTACATCTCATCATGTAAATGAGAACTTGTTCTCAACTTGCCTACCTGGTTAAATAAAGGTGAAAGAAAAAAGAAAAGAATAACCTTCATAATATTGAGTTGCACACCCTCCCCTCCGCTTTTGCCCTCAGAACAGCCTCAATTCGTCGGGGCATGGACTCCACAAGGTGTTGAAAGCGTTCCACAGGGATGCTGGCCCATGCTGACTCCAATGCTTCCCACAGTCAAGTTGGCTGGATGTCCTTTGGGTGGTGGACTATTCTTGATGCACACGGGACACTTAGCAGCATTGCAGTTCTTGACACAAACCGGTGCACCTGGCACCTACTACCATACCCCATTCAAAGGCACTTAAATATTTTGTCTTGCCCATTCACTCACTGAATGGCACATATACACAACCCATGTCTTGAGATTTAAAAACCTTCTTTAACCTGTCTCCTCCCCTTCATCTACACTGATTGAAATGGATTTGTGACATCAATAAGGGATCATAGCTTTCACCTGGATTCAGTATATGTCATGGAAAGAGCAGGTGTTCTTAAGGTTTTGTAAATTCATTGTATAATAACAGTTCAATTAGCACAAAGTCCGTGTGTAACTCAGACTTCTGCGTAAATCATGCAACGATGTCAAATAGACTTTCTCCAAAATTCGAGTTACCTTCACAGATCTTGTGTTACGATTTGGCCTTAAGAGATCTATCCTGCCCATATTTGTATTACACCCATCCTGTCCATGATGTGATGCTGGCCTCCTTTGAGTTTCACAACATTTGGTCAGTGAACATGTGTGAACCATTGTCTGATGCAGTGCCAACGTCTTCCATCCACACAGCCTCCAGCCCCCTCATCTCTGAAGATGACTCATCTCAGATGAATACCACCTGCAATATGCTGTCAGATCTATAGCGTCAGGACATTCAATGGCAAACATTTCATCTTAGAAGCTGTTTAATCAGATGTAGGCCATGTAATCTGTGTCTTGGAGATACTACTACTGTCGTGCCAGAATATCTCCAAGATACAGGTTCCATGGCCTACATCTGATTAAACAGCTTCTAAGATGAAATGTTCGCCATGATGAGTGGGGAAAAAAGGCACCAGAGAGAGAAAGAGAGAGAGAAAGCAAAAACATGAATTGGGCTGTAGATAGCAATAACAATTGTATTTTGTAATAATGGTTCTTATTGTACATTGACCAATGGATGGAATTATATTTTATTGAAATGTATTTAAACAGGGAAATCCCATTGAGATAAAAGCCTCTTTTACTGGGGAGCCCTGCACACAATCATACAAATTCGCAATATTTACAATTGCAATGCGATAAAAACATACAATATTTACAAGCAATTTAAGAAAAGTAACTAACAAAACTATGACGACACAGCGCGGGGTGGAGACAATCACAAAGACAGGTGAAACAGATCAGGGTGTGACAAAAACATGATCATGAAAAACAAAAGACATTTCCTCAGTAAAAAAGTTATCAACCAGCCATCTGAACTGACCTAAAGTGTAAGGGCACCGGGCGAGACCCAGATGCAGACATGGGAGGCTGATGGTTTGAGTCTCTGATATTTATTAGTATCCAAGGGGCAGGCAAGAGAATGGTCGTAGACAGGCAAAAAGATCAAGCGGTCAGAGTCCAGGAGGTACAGAGTGGCAGGCAGGCTCGAGGTCAGGGCAGGCGGTATGATCAGGCAGGTAGGTTCAGAGTCAGGGCAGGCAAGGGTCAAAACCGGGAGGACTGGCAAAAGAGAGAATAGAAAAAGCAGGAGCACGGGAAAAACACGCTGGTTGACTTGACAAGACGAACTGACAACAGACAAACAGGGAACACAGGGATAAATACACCAGGGATAATAAGCGGATGGGGTGGAGACAATCACAAGGACAGGTGAAACAGATCAGGGCGTGACACTAAAGGCACCAAAACATCAAACTTTAGAGACTTCTGGAGATCATTACACAAGTAAGATGCAACAAAAACTAAACACAGATCTACTGTACCTAACTCAGTGAAGACCGAAGGAATCTCCAGAGTTAACCATCCCTGTGATCGGGTCTGGTGACTCGTATGTCTGTAATTTAACAATGAAGTCAGGTATGGCAGAAGTTTGCACAAGAGGGCTTTATAAACAAAAATAGAACAGTCCATTTATCTACGAGACTTAAGAGAGGGCCAGACTTTCTGATACAGAATGAGGTGATGTGTACTGAACCCATAATAAAGCTTAGTGCGCCATGATAAACTGCGTCTAATGGTTTCATATAAACGATGTCACCACAGTCTGAAGCCGGAATGAATGTTGACTGAATTATTTGTTTTCTGCTATTTAAAGGCATGCCCTATTCCTGTAAAGGAAGCCCATTTTAATTCTTAACTTCTTAACTAACAATAACAATGTGTTCGATAACAAGTCTTGCCCTTTCCAGTAGCATGCTGAGGAGAATAAGGAATGTTCTGAATGGTTTACTGATTAGGCAATGTCCAGTCAATTCTGGGAAGTCTCAGGCCTCTCAATATTTCTGGATTTTTCCCCCTCTGTCCATGCATCCATAATGAGTCAGGAACTTGACCAGTGGCATTGGGGGATTAAGGAATGCTTGGATCTATCCCAGAAAGCCACAACAAAGAGGCCGCTAAAGAAAGGATACTATTGATGTTCTGTTGCAGAGGGACAGAATTTTTTTATTGAGGTTTTCTGCAAAGACTCGGGGCTTTGGATTTAACCTCACACAATTGCTATCTTCCTAACATGCTTACTGGTAAATATATTTGGGGAGATAATCAAATGATCAGTCTGTAGTCTAAAGATTATACATAAAAACAAATATTAGAAAAATGTTGTAGAACAAGTACATCTTCAGCCATTATAGCTATGCAAACTGCATAAAATAATTAGCTGTCTAGCTTAACTCTTCGGGGCAATCCCTCATGTCCAATAGTGTTGCAATTCCAATCTCTAATCCTCCTGTGATCCAAAGCTGAGCCTGGCGCAGGGCAGGCTTTTACACTGAGCACAGCCCTTGTGTGGATAAAATCACATCCTTGTGAAGTCGATAGGGAGTATTAGGGACAGTCCATCTAAGAACAAAATCACTGTCCTCGAGTTGTGGACAATATGGGACAGTCTGACAGCTCTGTAATTAGGTTTCATACGGTCATCTCGAAGTGCTGCGGTCGTGAACATGTAGTTATCCTTGAACTAGATAAGACTGAGATTTCATACACATTTTGTTGCCATGTCAAATAAGTCTTGCAGCTGCAATTAACAGTAATAATAATTGTAGTAATAAACATCAAAGACAACTTAACTAGCCATAACATAGGAAGCGTTCTGCAACAATTCACTATTTACATTCTAGACTGTGTCTGCTCAGTGACTTGAATGTATCCCAGTGATCCATTGGCCTTAATTTCTCTCAGAACAATCCATCATGAAGTGGCTCCATTCAGTAGAACATTGTCCTTGTGCCCCTGCTATGACCCATCCATGGGTAAAACGGGTAGAGAACTTGGACTATGGGGGGCGGACGTGCAACAAGAAAAATGGGAACTTTGTTCGACCCACATGAGGCTGGAGGTGGAACGTTCCTCTTAATCCAGCAGTTTAAAAGGGACTGCCAGCAAAGGGGTTCCTTCAGAACTGCTCTGTGTGTTAAAGAAAGACACAACCGTAGTGTGAAAGGATAGCGGAGGACTCCTCATGCCGACCCGAAAGATAACACTGCTGGAAGCCTGGGAGAGGCACAGGACCTTTCGGAGGAAGAAAGCTAAAGACCTGAAAATATGTCCTCGTCTACTGTAAGTGGATATACACATTTCAGGAGGGTGGTGATCGGGGTTCACAGTCTCACTGTTAAGTTGCGAGTTAGAAGTTCTCCGTTTGTCCTTAAAGATGTGATGGTAGTCAGCGCTCAATTATCAACATGGTTGGTACGCTCATCTTACTACACAACAGACACGTGGTATTACTTTCTTAGCTACAGTATACATATCTCCCTGGCATATTACATAATTTATGCAGCAGCATCTCTCTGGCATATTACAGTACATAATTTATGCAGCAGCATATAATACATTTTTGGACTCACCTTGTGCTGTGCTCACTTGAATCTAGAAAGATGCCGGATTCAAAACGCATTTTCCCAGTCGGAGCTTGTTTATTCCCGGCTTTCCATTTGTCTTGAACTCACTGAAGTCAAGTTTTCAGAGTTAACAGTTGTTCTGAGCGCACAAATCATGCTTCATTGACAGCACGACCAATGTTAAATGTTTATAATTTTAAACTTGGAAAAGAGCCCCTTAATACCAGATTTAGGACCACACAGCCACTCCACTGAATGGCAGGCTAGTGATTGTTTTGCAATACTTGCAGAGTTAGCTACTGTCACTGACCCCTTCCAAACCACTCACTGTTGAATTTGCGATTTCCAACTTGTTGTGTAATGTTTATGTCCAATGGCTGATGAGCACCGATACATTTTGTCTATAATTTCTCTTTATTACTTATCTTCATATGACAAGGATTAAAAAGGATTAGCCAGTAGATTGTCGACTTGATTCATGATGATGACTGCTAGCTAAGATTTTGAAAGTATGATGTTGACATGATCAGTCCAGTCAAAGCTACTGTTAGGGTTGCACATTTTGGGGAATATTCAGAGGTGGAAACTTTACGTGGGAATTAACGGGAATATATGCAAATTCATATTAATACCATTTAAATGTACATCTTTTTTTGCATTGGATATATTTACCATATCATATGGAGACAGAAGCATAAACGTTTTACCTTATCATAAGTAGACATAATGGCAAATTATTAAATCCTCCCAATAGAAATTTTAGAAATCAATTTAGTTACGAATTTAACTTTAATTAAATGAGTTGACTCTTCACATGTGATGATTTCACTGAACGACAAAAGAAAGGGAAAATGGAATGATCCCCAATGATCCATTACATCTCCCAAAAACATTTTCAACATACATCTGTAAAATGATGTCTTCATCTCAGGCTTCCATGTCTTCTCCCTGGACCTCCTCGATGTCCACCTCTTGAACATCAAACTCTGAGGCCTCATCTTCACTGTCACTTTCCAACCCTGTTGAGGATGGCTTGTTGTCAACCTCAAAAATCCTCAAATTTGCCTGGATGGCAACCAATTTTTCAACCCTTGTATTGGTCAGCCTGTTGGGTGCTTTGGGGTGTGTGTTCCCAAACAAGGACCAGTTGCGCTCTGAGGCGGCTGATGTTGGTGGGATTTGGAGGATGGTGGACGCAACAGGGGAAAGAGCCTCAGATCCACAAAGTCCCTTCCACCAGATGGCTGATGATATACGTTGGCACGACTGTCAAATTGCATCTCCATCCCAAAGCACTTGCTTGGAAGTGTACTTCGCCAGACTGTCAAGAACCTTGCCCAAAACAAAAATAGAACAGTCCATTTATCTACGAGACTTAAGAGAGGGCCAGACTTTCTCATACAGAATGAGGTGATGTGTACTGAACCCATAATAAAGCTTAGTGCGCCATGATAAACTGCGTCTAATGGTTTCATATAAACGATGACACCACAGTCTGAAGCCGGAATGAATGTTGACTGAATTATTTGTTTTCTGCTATTTAAAGGCATGCCCTATTCCTGTAAAGGAAGCCCATTTTAATTCTTAACTTCTTAACTAACAATAACAATGTGTTCGATAACAAGTCTTGCCCTTTCCAGTAGCATGCTGAGGAGAATAAGGAATGTTCTGAATGGTTTACTGATTAGGCAATGTCCAGTCAATTCTGGGAAGTCTCAGGCCTCTCAATATTTCTGGATTTTTTTCCCTCTGTCCATGCATCCATAATGAGTCAGGAACTTGACGAGTGGCATTGGGGGATTAAGGAATGCTTGGATCTATCCCAGAAAGCCACAACAAAGAGGCCGCTAAAGAAAGGACACTATTGATGTTCTGTTGCAGAGGGACAGAATTTTTTTATTGAGGTTTTTTGCAAAGACTCGGGGCTTTGGATTTAACCTCACAATTGCTATCTTCCTAACATGCTTACTGGTAAATAGATTTGGGGAGATAATCAAATGATCAGTCTGTAGTTTAAAGATTATACATAAAAACAAATATTAGAAAAATGTTGTAGAACAAGTACATCTTCCGCCATTATAGCTATGCAAACTGCATAAAATAATTAGCTGTCTGACTTAACTCATCGAGGCAATCCCTCATGTCCAATAGTGTTGCAATTCCGATCTCTAATCCTCCTTTACACTGAGCACAGCCCTTGTGTGGATAAAATCACATCCTTGTGAAGTCGATAGGGAGTATTAGGGACAGTCCATCTAAGAACAAAATCACTGTCCTCGAGTTGTGGACAATATGGGACAGTCTGACAGCTCTGTAATTAGGTTTCATACGGTCATCTCGAAGTGCTGCGGTCGTGAACATGTAGTTATCCTTGAACTAGATAAGACTGAGATTTCATACACATTTTGTTGCCATGTCAAATAAGTCTTGCAGCTGCAATTAACAGTAATAGTAATTGTAGTAATAAACATTAAAGACAACTTAACTAGCCATAACATAGGAAGCTTTCTGCAACAATTCACTATTTACATTCTAGATTGTGTCTGCTCAGTGACTTGAATGTATCCCAGTGATCCATTGGCCTTAATTTCTCTAAGAACAATCCATCATGAAGTGGCTCCATTCAGTAGAACATTGTCCTTGTGCCCCTGCTATGACCCATCCATGGGTAAAAACGGGTAGAGAACTTGGACTATGGGGGGCGGACGTGCAACAAGAAAAATGGGAACTTTGTTCGACCCACATGAGGCTGGAGGTGGAACGTTCCTCTTAATCCAGCAGTTTAAAAGGGACTGCCAGCAAAGGGGTTCCTTCAGAACTGCTCTGTGTGTTAAAGAAAGACACAACCGTAGTGTGAAAGGATAGCGGAGGACTCCTCATGCCGACCCGAAAGATAACACTGCTGGAAGCCTGGGAGAGGCACAGGACCTTTCGGAGGAAGAAAGCTAAAGACCTGAAAATATGTCCTCGTCTACTGTAAGTGGATATACACATTTCAGGAGGGTGGTGATCGGGGTTCACAGTCTCACTGTTAAGTTGCGAGTTAGAAGTTCTCCGTTTGTCCTTAAAGATGTGATGGTAGTCAGCGCTCAATTATCAACATGGTTGGTACGCTCAGAAAATAACTTTAATAAAATGGAACATAATTCAATTGCTCATAATATCCTAAATTGAATGGACCACATTGGTGGTTGTATGCAAGAGGGAATGGGTTTGATTGTTTCAGCCAGAGTCGCCAGGTTTTGTTGTGCTAAGTAACATTTTATCTACATAGATACTATTGTGATTATTTTATCCAGGATTTTGTCAATACTTATCTTTAACACGTTATTTTGCAACTATTGCAACTGGAAGTTTTGAGAAATTATATGATACAAATGTGTATTTCCTGGTATTATCAACTGGAACATAGCTTATTGTTTTTTAAATTTGTTGTTCAGTAACCCAGGGTTACTGTGTGTGTGTGCGTGCATCAGTGCCAATTTTAGCATGTACAATCTTGGTGGGGCAAAATAATTAATTGAACTGTGATGCATGCCAGCAAAGCCACTACACAACACAACACTAAACAACACATCACTATAACAGTGACAACTGTGCCCACAAACTGTTAGGGTCTACATAAAGCTGTCCTAACAGCATTCCCAGCATCTTACCACTGCTACACTTGGCGATCAGCGGAGCCTTGTCTGGCAGCAAAACAGTTCATTCAGCCTTATTTACTGCCATTTAAAAAAACAAAGCTGGTTTGGCTGACTTGTTTAATAACCAAATGTAGCTTCTAATGACAATTGAGATGTACAAACTATGGCATAAGGGGATGACAAGCGGATAAGAGGCAATCCGTCATTTCGATTAAGACATTAATGAGCGAGCTAGGACGGACATAGTCAATATAACTATTTGTTTAGCACTTTTGAAATGTACAGTGACAGAATTCAGAACATGGGCCGTTCTTACAGTGTTCTCCCTGTACACCAAGTCAGAACTGTAGGATAAATAAAGGGGGCATATAAGCAGACAATGAAAGCTCTTACAATATTTGATGATTACATTTTTCTAAAACAGGTTATAGGCTACATATGCACCACCAAGGCAGAACTGTAGGAGAAATGAAGAATGGTAAATAGACCAAACTATTAGGGTGAGGCACATGGGCTACTAACATCTTACTGCAAAACAGACACTTAGTATTACTTTCTTAACTACAGTATACATATCTCCCTGGCATATTACATAGTTTATGCAGCTGCATCTCTCTGGCATATTACAGTACATAATTTATGCAGCAGCATACAATACATTATTGGACTCACCTTCTTGTGCTGTGCTCACTTGAATCTATAAAGATGCCGGATTTGGATGACCGTTCAAAACGTATTTTCCCAGTCGGAGCTTGTTTATTCTCGACTTTTCATTTGTCTTGAACTCACTGAAGTCAAGTTTTCACAGTTAACAGTTGTTTTGAGCACACAAATCATGCTTCATTGACAGCACGATCAATGTTAAATGTTTATAATTTTAAACTTGGAAAAGAGCCCCTTAATACCAGATTTAGGACCACACAGCCACTCCAGTGAATGGCAGGCTAGTGATTGTTTTGCAATACTTGCAGAGTTAGCTACTGTCACTGACCCCTTCCAAACCACTCACTGTTGAATTTGCGACTTCCAACTTGTTGTGTAATGTTTATGTCCAATGGCCGATGAGCACCGATACATTTTATCTATAATTTCTCTTTATTATTTATCTTCATATGACAAGGATTAAAAAGGATTTGCCAGTAGATTGTCGACTTGATTCATGATGATGACTTCTAGCTAAGATTTTGAAAGTATGATGTTGACATGATCAGTCCAGTCAAAGCTACTGTTAGGGTTGCACATTTTGGGGAATATTCAGAGGTGGAAACTTTACGTTGGAATTAACGGGAATATATGGGAATTAACAAAAATATATGCAAATTAATATTAATACCATTTAAATGTACATCTTTTTTTGCATTGGATATATTTACCATATCATGTGGAGACAGAAGCATAAACTTTTTACCTTATCATAAGTAGACATAATGGCAAATTATTAAATCCTCCCAATAGAAATTTTAGAAATCAATTTAGTTACGAATTTAACTTCAATTAAATGAGTTGACTCTTCACATGGGATGGTTTCAGTGAACGACAAAAGAAAGGGAAAATGGAATGATCCCCAATGATCCATTGCATCTCCCAAAAACATTTTCAACATACATCTGTAAAATTATGTCTTCCTCTCAGGCTTCCATGTCTTCTCCCTGGACCTCCTCGATGTCCACCTCTTGAACATCAAACTCTGAGGCCTCATCTTCACTGTCACTTTCCAACCCTGTTGAGGATGGCTTGTTGTCAACCTCAAAAATACTAAAATTTGCCCGGATGGCCACCAATCTTTCAACCCTTGTATTGGTCATCCTGTTGGGTGCTTTGGGGTGTGTGTTCCCAAACAAGGACCAGTTGCGCTCTGAGGCGGCTGATGTTGGTGGGATTTGGAGGATGGTGGAGGCAACAGGGGAAAGAGCCTCAGATCCACAAAGTCCCTTCCACCAGATGGCTGATGATATATGTTGGCACGACTGTGAAATTGCATCTCCATCCCAAAGCACTTGCTTGGAAGTGTACTTCGCCAGACTGTCAAGAACCTTGCCCTCATCCAGGCCAAGGTGGCGAGACACGGTAGTGATGAGACCATAGGCCTTGTTGATCTCTGCATCAGACAGGATGCTCTTGCCAACATACTTAGGGACCAACATGTACGCTGCGGCGTGTATGGGCTTCAGGCAGAAGTCTTCACGCTTTTTGATGTATTTCAGAACTGCAGTTTCCTCTGCTTGGAGCCACAGTGAAGTGGGCAGGGCTGTATGGATTTCTTCTCTTACATCTGCAAGCAGAGTCTGAACATCAGAATGGATGGCATTGTCTCCCTCAATCAGTGCAATGGCTACTGCTGTAGGTTTCAGGAGTTGCAGGCTGCTTACCACTCTCTCCCAAAATACATCATCCAGGAGGATCCTTTAGATGGGGCTGTCCATATCGGCAGACTGTGATATGGCCATTTCTTGGAGAGACTCCTTCCCCACCAGGAGACTGTCAAACATGATGACAAGACCACCCCAATGGGTGTTGCTGGGCAGCTTCAATGTGTTGCTCTTATTCTTCTCACTTTGCTTGGTGAGGTAGATTGCTGCTATTACTTGACGATCCTTCACACACCTAACTATTTCCTTGGCTCTCTTGTAGAGTGTATCCATTTTTGTAGTGCCATGTCCTTGAGGAGCAGATTCAATGCATGAGCAGCACAGCCAATGGGTGTGATGTGAGGGTAGGACTCCTCCACTTTAGACCAAGCAGCCTTCATGTTCGCAGCATTGTCAGTCACCAGTGCAAATACCTTCTGTGGTCCAAGGTCATTGATGGCTGCCTTCAGCTCATCTGTAATGTAGAGACCAGTGTGTCTGTTGTCCCTGTGTCTGTGCTCTTGTAGAATACTGTTTGAGGGGTGGAGATGATGTAGTTAATTATTCCTTGCCCATGAACATTCGACCACCCATCAGAGATGATTGCAATACAGTCTGCTTTCACTATGCTTTGCTTGACCTTTACTTGAACTCTGTTGAACTCTGCATCCAGCAAATTAGTAGATAAAGCATGTCTGGTTGGAGGGGCATATGCTGGGCGAAGAACATTAAGAAATCTCTTCTAATACACATTGCCTGTGAGCATCAGAGGTGAACCAGTTGCATATACAGCTCGAGCAAGACATTCATCAGCATTTCTCTGACTACGTTCCTCCATTGAGTCAAAAAAACTTCTGATTCCAGGAGGACCATGAGCTGTTGCTATCGATAAGGTGTCTGATTCATCATTTTCACCTCTAAAATAAGTAGAGGGACTTTTGTCCGAGGTTGCTTGTTGTGAGCGCTGAGGAAACTTTACGCACTTGGCCAGAGGATTCTGCATCTTTGTTGCATTCTTCACATGTGATTTGGCACTGTATGTGAAAATTGTAACATCTGCTTCTAACTCACACCCTCAAACACCTAGATCCCCTGAACGCAGCTCACTCCCCAGATCCCAATCACCTGAATTCTAATCACCTGTTCACACACCTGTATGTCATGACCACACACTATTTAGTTCAGTTCTTTGCACCCCATCACTGTGAGGTATTTGTTTTGTGACACACGTCTTTCAGAGCTCTGTTTTTCCCGTGATTTACTCTCGCGTATGATAGTTTTTGCCTGCCTCAGTAACGACGCCTTTTGCCTATTCCCTGCCTGTACTGTAGCCGGATTTCCTGTTATCTACCTATTGCCTGATCTCCCGGACTACGTTACTAGCCTTCTCCCTGCCTGTACTGTTGCCCTTTTGGACCCCCTGTGCATGACCTTCTGCCTGTCACTGGACCCAGCTACCTGCCTCCTCCTGTGGTCCTTTGCAATAAACACCTGCTGTGCCCTGCGCTTGAAACCAGCACTCTGTCTCCCCTCGTGTTCATTACACAAATGTACACAGCTTTTCCTTTCTACAGTAGCTGCAGTGAAATGTCTCCACACATCAGATATGGCACTTTCCCATAAAGACTAGGAAAAAATTAGGAAAAAATAAATAAATACAATTCCATGTACAGATAAGTAGTTATGCAGCTAGATTAAACAACTCCTTTGTAAGATATGTTTTAAAATGAAACATGTATGGAAACAGTTTAATTAACACTCCTCAGTTAGCAGGCTCAAGCGAGATAAAACCCACATGGTAGCAAAAACTAACTAGATGAAATTGTTAACAAGTTGGAAATGATTTAAACACACTTTGTTGTAAGCTACTATTTACTACTTAACACAAAATCATGTATGTCATATAAAATATATTCACCCCACCCAGTATTGTAATCAAAACTTACCAGAAAGCATGTAGTCCTTGGCTCAGACAGTGTACTAGCGTGGGCTAAATAGCATCTCCTTAGTGTGCAAGATCTTGAGAATCAGCTGTACATGTGATGGAAGAGTGCACCGCACATGTGATGGATCAATGCACTGTGCATGCAGAGGGTTGCAGTTCCATTGAATTGGGGATAGCAACAATACCTAGAATTGCCTTATGTGTATCCAACAAAAAAGGTTCATTGTTATATGCAAACTTTTTTGATGAATTTAAGCAAAATTCCCCAAATTCCCGGGCTTAACATCCCATGGAAATTTACCGGAAAGTTTCCGACCCTTTGCAACTCTAGCTACTGTACATATAATGCTATTTGATGTAATTTTATCCGTGGCCAATGAGCTTGAGCATTCTTGGATGGGCACTTCTAATGTAACTATATGGCAGCACCCAAGGGGCTTGAACTTTTTAGGTCTACGCTTAGCTACGCTTAGACTTTGGCGGTGAAGTAGTATCCCCAGCCACAGTGCCTTGGTTTTTCTCAAAATAGTTTTATTTAGAAGTCGTATTGTCAATGGAAAGGAGTTTCCATTGACAAAAGGGGAAGAGGATTCTGTGAAGTGGTTTCATGGCTTGTTGTAAAAGTGCAGATGAATGCATGAAAAGGACCCACATGTCTGAGTTCACATTTCAGCTGAAGCTGCTGCACAGTGTCCTCACCCAATCATTTCTCTGTGTAATTGTCCCTCTCCATAAAATTCCCTTATGAAACAATATGCCAAAACATGTTGTTTTAAATAATGCATTTTAAAGATGTATTTTTTTAAACTTCCATTTTCGTGTCTAAATCTTTTCATCTTCCTGATCCATCCCTCCAACTCACAGCCCACTGCTGAGAGACCCCAGTGTGGTTGCATCTCTCACCCAGCAGAATGCCAAGATGGTCGCCCTGCTCCCTCCCACAGGCACCGAAGTGTTCCGCCACTTCACCCTTGAGTCGCTGGCGGAGATTGATAGGCGGATGGCCGAGGAAGCAAAGGAGCAGAAGAGACAAAAGACCCTGAACATTGAGGTACATTTAACATTTTAGTCATTTAGCAGACACTTATCCAGATTCCAGAGTGACTTTACAATCAGTGGATTCAAATAAGGTAGTTCAAATGATCACATATCACAGTCAAGCCATTGCAAGTAAAACGTTCTTTTAAAATAGCTGCTATCCGCAAAATCAGTGCTAGTAAGAAATGGTAACGTGTTAGTAATCATATTTTTTTTAACCTTCTTCGGAGGTGGCAGAGCAGGACCTGCCAAAGCCAGCCGTCTACCTGGAGGCCGGCAAGATCCTGCCGTTCATCTACGGAGACCCGCCACCTGAGCTGTTCAACACGCCCCTGGAGGAACTGGATCCTTTCTACAAATCACACAAAGTGAGCACTGCAGACCCTGTCCCTTAGTAGCCTGAGGACTGAGTGTCCACAGAACCAGACATTATCACAAAGTTATTTCCTGTACAATAAGCTCAAATTAGATGTGTATTTTGACAGACTTACACATTCCAAATAATATTATTATATTGTTATTATTCAGAGGGTAAATGCTCTCTGATTACAACAATAACTGATGTATTGAAATACATGACTCATGCAAACTCTTTTTTGCTAATATCCTTGAGACAAACATGAATACATTCAATTAAAGTAAAGATAATATTGGACTTCAAATACTTCTTCACTAATCTTTACTTCTTGTTTTTCAGACCTTTATTGTCATCACCAAAGGGAACACAATCTTCAGATTCAATGCTGAGCCTGCCTGCTACATTCTGACTCCCTTCAGTATTCTCAGGAGAGGATCCATCAAAATTCTCATGCATTCATATCTTTTCAATACAAGTACCTCACGGATCAACATGATAAATAAATATAACTTAGCATCCTGCTGCATGTTCAGAGTCAAAGAAGTGTGCTAGTATAGTGTGTGTGTGCGTGTGCATGTGTGCATGTGTGCTAAGGTGAGGAGAATCAGAGCAGGTGGTCAGTCCAGTTCAAGTGTTCAGCAGTCTGATGGCCTGTAGATAGAAACTGTATCTGAGCCTGTTGGTATCAGACCTCATGCTCTGATACCATGTGCCCGACAGTAAGGGAGTGAACAGCTCGTGGCTGGGGTGTGCGGGGTCCTTGATGACGCTGCTTGAGTTCCTCATTACCGTTTCAAGTAGGTGTCCTGGATGGGTGGGAGCACTAGGCCATCTTCACTATTCGATGTCAGGCCTTGCACTCATGGATGGAGAGAATCCTGTATCAGGCTGTGATGCAACCGGTCAGGATGCTCTCGATGGTGCAGCAGTAGTATTTGAAGAGGACATTGGCATTGCGAATTGGTGTTGTGCAAAGCCACACAGTCGTGTGTGAACAGGGAGTACTGTAGAGGGCTGAGGACACACCCCTGTGGGGCCCCTGTGTTAAGAGTCAATGTGGAGGAGGGGTTGTTTCCAATCCTCACAGCCTGTGGTCTGTGGGAAGTCCAGCATCCAGTTGCAGAGAGTGGTGTCCAGACCCAGAGCTCTGAGCTTGGTGTCATGTCAAGCTTGGAGGGAACAATAGGTGTTGAACAGCATCCTCACGTAGGTGTTCCTGTTGTTCAGATGTGTTACGGCCGTGTGAATAGCAATGGAAATGGCATCTTCTGTGGATCTGCTGGAGTGGTTGGCAAATTGGAGTGGGTCCAGTGTGCTGGCCTTGATGTGGGCCATGACCAGCCTTTCGAAGCACTTGAGTGTGATGGGGCGATAGTCATTTGAGCATGTCATCTTGTTTTTCTTGGGCACTGGGACGTATGGTAGTCTCCTTGAAGCAGGTGGGGACTACAGCCTGGGACAGAGACATGTCGAAGATGTCAGAGAAGACACCCGCCAGCTGGTCAGTACACACTCTGAGGATACGGCCAGTGATGCCATCTGGGCCAGAGTATTCACTCTTTTGAAAGTTTTCCTCACGTCAGCCTCGGAGAGCGAATGCACCTGGTTGTCCGGAGCAGCTAGACTCTTCCTGGATGGATCGGTATTGTCTGCCTCGAAGCGAGCATAGAATGTGTTAAGCTCAACTGGGATGGAGGCTTCGGTGGGCACCACACAGCTGGATTTGCCTTTGTAGTCCGTGATAGTCTAGTTCTTGACACCTGCTTGACGAGTCTGAGTTGCCGAACATCAATTACATTTTGTATTGTCTATTTGCTTCCCTAATGGATTCGCGGTGCTCATACCTTGCCTTGTACGTGTCGCAAGCCATCGAGTCATCTGGGTTTGTTCTGCTAACATTGAATGCTGCAGTACGGGCACTCAGCATGGTACGGATATCTCCGTTCATCCAGGGTTTTGGTTTGGGTATTTCCGGATTGTTATTGTGGGTACAACATCATCAACACATTTCCTAATGGAGCCTGTGACTGACGTTGTATATTCGTCAATGTCAATGGATGAGTCCTGAGTGGATGAATCTTTGAACATTTTCCAACCAGTATTCTCAAAACAGTCCTGCAGCATTCAATCTGCCTCCTCTGTCCAGCGCCTCACTACTCTCTGTGTTGGTGTCTCCCTTTTGAGTTGCTGCTTGTAGGTCAAGGAGTAGGAACAGAGAGACGTGATCTGATTGGCCGAAGTGGGGAAGTGGTATGGCTTTATACGCATCACAGATGTTTTTATATACATCCCAGCTAACAATTCTATGGAGAGACAATGTTCTTGTAATATTACCCGTAATGTTCCCCTGATGTTTGAGTGTCCAGTTTTCCGTTGGTCAAGGGAACATTTAATTTATGTTAGCAGAAACCTTCTGAGAACCCTTTTACCATGTTTTGGTGGTGAAGTTAGGAGAACATTCACTTAATGTCAAACAGAACTTATCAAAAACGTGGTTACAGAATATTTAACGTTAATGTTTTAGATGTGTTTCTATGGGATGTTGCAAGAACATTCCTGTCCAGTTTTCTGAGGGTTAGGAGAATTTTCCATCAATGTCCCACAAAACATACTCAGAACATGGTTGCCATGTTCTTAGAATATGTAAGGGATAATCAACGAGGGGCTATGCGTTCTATGGAAAATAAAGAACGGCGTGGAAATACCTTCCACGGAGTTGCATTATTTTCCAGAGAACGCATAGAGCCCCGAGTTGATTATCCATTTTATACCATGGCTATAATTGAACACATTTGCCACGAGACGTGTTCATTTGCTGGTAGAAATGTGTTCAACATTCACTGAGGTAGATAGCAAGTTTCCAGATAGCTACAGTTGTTGCTTGGTAACCAAACAAACAGACTTGCTAGTTTAGCTAACCAAACAATCAATCCTAGCTTGCTATTATGAAAATCGAATTCAACAATACCAATATTGTTTTCAATTCGACTTTTGCTTTCAAAAGCAGCTCAAATATAGAACATGTAAGAATGACATATAGCCATTGAATTCTACCGTGAAAATATACAGTGCTTTATAGGGAAATAATGTATGCTCTATAATGTCATTCAAGCCAATCAGAAAGGAGAATTGAACAATGCCATGGTATAAACAATATTAATGTTCTAGACACAGCATACCACCCTGCATACCACTGCTGGCTTGCTTCTGAAGCTAAGCAGGGTTGGTCCTGGTCAGTCCCTGGATGGGAGACCAGGTGCTGCTGGAAGTGGTGTTGGAGGGCCAGTAGGAGGCACTCTTTCCTCTGGTCTAAACAAAGATCCCAATGCCCCAGGGCAGTGATTGGGGACACTGCTCTGTGTAGGGTGCTGTCTTTCGGATGGGACGTTAAACGGGTGTCCTGACTCTCTGAGGTCATTAAAGATCCCATGGCACTTATCGTAAGAGTAGGGGTGTTAACCCCGGTGTCCTGGCTAAATTCCCAATCTGGCCCTCAACCATCACGGTCACCTAATAATCCCCAGTTTACAATTGGCTCATTCATCCCCCTCCTCTCCCCTGTAACTATTCCCCAGGTTGTTGCTGCAAATGAGAATGTGTTCTCAGTCAACTTACCTGGTAAAATAAATAAAAAACACGTTTCATGTGAATGCACCCCACCTTTTGCCCTCAGAATAGTCTCAATTCATTGGGGTCATGAACTCTACAAGGTGTCCAAAGCGTTCAACATGGATGCTGGCCCATGTTAACTCCAATGCTTCCCACAGTTTTCCCAGTGTCAAGTTGGCTAGATGTCCATTGGGTAGTGGACCATCCTTGATACACACAGGAAACTGTTGAGTGTGAAAAACCCAGCAGCGTTGCAGTTCTTAACACAAACTGGTGTGCCTGGCACCCTGTCAAAGTCACTTAAATATTTTGTCTTGCCAAATTCACTCTCTGAATGACACACATACACAATCCACAAGGCCTAAAAATCATTCTTTAACCTGTCTCCTCTCCTTAATCTACACTGATTGAAGTGGATATTACTAGTGACATCTATAAGTGATCATAGCTTTCACCTGGATAGTCTAGGTCATGGAAAGAGCAAGTGTCCTTAATGTTTTGTACACTCAGTGTATACAGTAATTATTATTCAACATGTCACCTGACCTGGGATTTGAACTCACAACCTCATGGTTCACAGCATCCAGATCTTCCTGCTACGCCACCATGTCTGTGTCAGTTATCAGTTCAGTTGACTATTCTCTCATCATTGATTTGATTTAAACTACCGGTCAAAAGTTTTAGAACGCCTACTCATTCAAGGGTTTTTCTTAATTTTAACTTTTTTTCTATATTTAGAATAATAGTGAAGACAAAAACTATGTAATAACACGTATGGAATCATGTAGTAACCAAAAAATGTGTTAAACAAATCAAAATATATCTTATATTTCAGATTCTTCAAAAAGCCACCCTTTGCCTTGGTGACAGCTTTGCACACGCCTGGCATTCTTTCAACCAGCTTCACCTGGAATGCTTTTCCAACAGTCTTGAAGGAGTTCCCACATATGCTGAGCACTTGTTGGCTGCTTTTCCTTCACTCCTTGACTTGGGGTGTCAGGTAGCCTAGTGGTTAGAGTGTTGGGCCAATAACTGAAAGGTTGCTGGATTGAATCCCTGAGCTGACAAGGTACAAATCTGTTGTTCTGCTCCTGAATAAGGCAGTTTAACCACTGTTCCCCAGTAGGCTGTCATTGTGAACAAGAATTTGTTCTTAACTGACTTGCCAAGTTAAAAAAAAAAAAGAATCCCAAACTATCTCAATTAGGTTGAGGTCGGGGGATTGTGGATGCCACGTCATCTGATGCAGCCCTCCACCACTCTCCTTCTTGGTAAAATAGCCCTTACACAGCCTGGAGGTGTGTTGGGTCATTGTCTTGTTGAAAAACAAAAGTCCACTAATTCCAAACCAGATGGGATGGTGTATCGCTGCAGGAGGCTGTGGTAGCCTTGAATTCTAAATAAATCACAGACAGTGTCACCAGCAAAGCACCCCCACACCATAACACCTCCAGGCTGATAGTCCCACTAATTCCAAACCTGATGGGATGACGTATCGCCGCAGGAGGCTGTGGTAGCCTTGAATTGCTTTACGGTGGGAAATACACATGCGGAGATCATCCGTTCACCCACACCGTGTCTCACAAAATTACGGCGGTTGGATCCAAAAATCTCAAATTTGGACAAAAAAAAACTCAAATTTGGACTCCATTGGTGTCCTTTAGTAGTGGTTTCTTTGCAGCAATAAGACCACGAAGGCCTGATTCACACAGTCTCCTCTGAACAGTTGATGTTGAGATGTGTCTGTTACTTGAACTCTGTGAAGCATTTATTTGGGCTGCAATTTCTGAGGCTGGTAACTCTAATGAACTTATCCTCTGCAGCAGTGGGAACTCTGGGTCTTCCTTTCCTGTGGCGGTCCTGATGAGAGCCAGTTTCATCATAGCACTTGATGGTTTTTGCGATTGCACTTTGCATGTTCCGGATTGACTGACCTTCATGTCTTAAAGTAAGGATGGACTGTCATTTCTCTTTGCTTATTTGAGCTGTTCTTGCCATAATAAGGACATGGTCTTTTACCAAATAGGGCTATCTTCTGGCGAGTCACCCTACTCACACATCCTTAGCCATATTTGGTAATGTCATTATTTGGCAACAGTTACAACATACTTAATTGATCTAATTAAAATGGGTTTTAGTATGAACAGGAGCTCGAGATGTTTTCAATTTCGGTACACCATGAATTGTTGATGAGGAAACATACCTCTCCCCCTACTCTTATCAGAAGCCGTCGTTCGATCCATATGGGAAATGGTAATGATTATTTTAATGTGATTTTATTATTATTAAAGATTTTTATTATCAAGTATGTCGCCCATTAGCCACTACTGATTACTATATGCATATGAATCAGAAGATATAAATAAAATAAAATGTTCTTTAAAAAATTGACTAATTAAATTGGTTCATATAATTAGATTTGAATACCATTGTAACTCCATGTTATTTCCTTAATGTGGGTACTTTGTTTAGCATGCTCATCATGTTGACAGTCATGTCCAACTGTGCGTTTATGACGATGAGTGACCCTCCGGCATGGAGTAAAACTGTTGAGTAAGTTTCAAACCTACATAGGAGATAATTAATGCTTTCTGAAAACTATAACATTATTGAGAGTGATTTTGACCACTACAAAATTTCACCTAAAGCTATTTTATAAAGCTTCTCTCTCTCTCCCTCTTTTTGTATTGCAGATATGTTTTCACTGGTATCTATACCGTTGAGGCAACAATTAAAGTGTTGTCCAGTGGCTTCTGTGTTGGAGATTTCACATACTTTCGAGATCCATGGAACTGGCTGGATTTCATTTTGATCAGCATGACGTGAGTACTGGGAGAGTGATTGCTGTCAGTTGTCAGCCCAGTAACATTAGACACAGGGACAGGTATTTAGAGTGTGTGTCTATTCGTGTGTTTCTTTGTGTGTCTGTGTGCATGAGTGAAGAAGTAAGGTCAAAGGTCAGGAAGGTCAAAGGACATCGCGTAATGAGTTTGACCCTGGCCATGTCTGCTCCTTACCTCTCCTTCCCCCAGGCCCCAGCACCCCATGTACTCTCGCTCTAAACCCTCTGTCTACTACATCAAATACGATGATTGCTTCCTCATCCACGTCCACGACCTGGTCAAATCCACCTAGAATACAACTTTACCCGGTGAAAAACACCTAGAAAGAACTTGTCCCCTCTGCCTCCGATCCTCACACCTGTACACTCACCTTAGGTTGAGTCCTATTTCAACTCAGGCAATTCAGGAAATGAGGTGAAATTCAGTATTCACCAATGTCGAAATATTGGGAAAAGTTTAATTCATGAATGGAATGTCAATCCATTTCCCGAATTGACTGGATTGAAATGGAACTCTCTGCAACCATGACACTTCCCTGTCATTATTGTGGGCATGTTCCCTGCCCTGTGTCTTGTCCAAGGTCAGAAGTTTGCTAAAAGTGTGAACTCTGTGACTCAGATTGACTAGTCTTTAGTAAACATAGCAAAGCTTGCATGTATTTCCTTTTCTTTTAAGCAGCTATGTTTTATTTTGTTTGGCTAAGGAGTACTAATGGTAAATCGCTCTGGGTAAGAGCATCTGCTAAATGACTAAAATATAACATACAGTGGGGAGAACAAGTATTTGATACACTGCCGATTTTGCAGGTTTTCCTACTTACAAAGCATGTAGAGGTCTGTCATTTTTATCATAGGTACACTTCAACTGTGAGAGACGGAATCTAAAACAAAAACCCAGAAATTCACATTGTATGATTTTTAAGTAATTAATTTGCATTTTATTGCATGACATAAGTATTTGATCACCTAACAACCAGTAAGAATTCCGGCTCTCACAGACCTGTTAGTTTTTCTTTAAGAAGCCCTCCTGTTCTCCACTCATTACCTGTATTAACTGCACCTGTTTGAACTCGTTACCTGTATAAAAGACACCTGTCCACACACTCAATCAAACAGACTCCATCCTCTCCACAATGGCCAAGACCAGAGAGCTGTGTAAGGACATCAGGGATAAAAGTGTAGACCTGCACAAGGCTGGGATGGGCTACAGGACAATAGGCAAGCAGCTTGGTGAGAAGGCAACAACTGTTGGCGCAAGTATTAGAAAATGGAAGAAGTTCAAGATGATGGTCAATCACCCTCGGTCTGGGGCTCCATGCAAGATCTCACCTCGTGGGGCATCATTGATCATGAGGAAGGTGAGGGATCAGCCCAGAACTACACGGCAGGACCTGGTCAATGACCCGAAGAGAGCTGGGACCACAGTCTCAAAGAAAACCATTAGTAACACACTACGCCGTCATGGATTAAAATCCTGCAGCGCACGCAAGGTCCCCCTGCTCAAGCCAGCGCATGTCCCGGCCCGTCTGAAGTTTGCCAATGATCATCTGGATGATCCAGAGGAGGAATGGGAGAAGGTCATGTGGTCTGATGAGACAAAAATATAGCTTTTTGGTCTAAACTCCACTCGCCGTGTTTGGAGGAAGAAGAAGGATGAGTACAACCCCAAGAACACCCTCCCAACTGGGAAGCATGGAGGTGGAAACATCATTCTTTGGGGATGCTTTTCTGCAAAGGGGACAGGACGACTGCATCGTATTGAGGGGAGGATGGGTGGGGCCATGTATCGCGAGATCTTGGCCAACAACCTCCTTCCCTCAGTAAGAGCATTGAAGATGGGTCGTGGCTGGGTCTTCCAGCATGACAACGACCCAAAACACACAGCCAGGGCAACTAAGGAGTGGCTCCGTAAGATGCATCTCAAGGTCCTGGAGTGGCCTAGCCAGTCTCCAGACCTGAACCCAATAGAAAATCTTTGGAGGGAGCTGAAAGTCCGTATTGCCCAGCGACAGCCCCGAAACCTGAAGGATCTGGAGAAGGTCTGTATGGAGGAGTGGGCCAAAATCCCTGCTGCAGTGTGTGCAAACCTGGTCAAGAACTACAGGAAACGTATGATCTCTGTAATTGCAAACAAAGGTTTCTGTACCAAATATTAAGTTCTGCTTTTTTGAAGTATCAAATACTTATGTCATGCAATAAAATGCAAATGAATTACTTAAAAATCATACAATGTGATTTTCTGGATTTTTGTTTTAGATTCCGTCTCTCACAGTTGAAGTGTACCTATGATAAAAATTACAGACCTCTACATGCTTTGTAAGTAGGAAAACCTGCAAAATCTGCAGTGTGTCAAATACTTGTTCTCCCCACTGTATATCTCTCCATCCCTCTCTCTCACTCTTCCTCTCTCCATAATTCCCTTCTACACTACCTGCCTCGCTTTATCATGGAGCCTCATTGAATTAAAATATTTGTTCACTTGCAAAGGAAGGTCACACACCACACTCCGGGTCTATTTATAGGTGTTCACCTCCTTCCCCGTCTTTCTTTGTCCCAGTACCAAGTGACTAAAGGTCTGTGGTGCTCCAAATTGCTGCACTCTGACTTATGAGTGGCAGACAGAGTACTGTATATGAGGGGCAGATACTGTACTGTATATGGCCTTGGAGCCCCGATGAAAAGTAACACCATAAAGTTCATCCGGCTAGTTTCAGCCATGTACGGCAGGTAGCCTAGCGGTTAGAGTGTTGGGCCAGTAACCGAAAGGCTGCTGGATCCAATCCCCATGCTGAAAAGGTAAAAATCAGGTTGTTCTGCCCCTGAACAAGGCAGTTAACCCACTGTTCCTGGTAGGCTGTCCATATAAGTGGGTTAAGGATCCTACTATCAAAATATGAAACAGATTGTTCCTTTCAAATGTATTTTTGTAAGTGTCATCCTTCTTCAAACAGTGAAACTTTTGCGTGTGAGTCACATCCACATCATGACGTATGCCACTTCATAACTAAATCTCCACATATGGTGTCTTACTGGTCCAGTCACACTCTTGCCTTCTGCCGTCGGCTTACAAATAACACTGCCATTTGGCTCTAGAAGTCGATAGTTGCCCTGAGCTAAATATATCCTCCGCTAAACCATATATTTTACCATAGCAACCCTCTGATCCTCCATGTTAGAATAACAACTGAGCCAATGGTATTGAATTAAGTGTAGATGATTAAAAGTCCATGAAACGGAACAGATTTTTGTTCAACTGACGCATCAACTGTCAACTCCTCCATTCTAATGTGCGGTTGTGTTGTTATGTTTTGTGCTCGGCAGGTACCTCACAGAGTTTGTTGACCTGGGCAACGTGTCTGTCTTCAGGATGTTCCGTGTACTCCGAGCCCTTAAATTAATCACTCTAATTCCCGGTACGTGTCACATAAGAAGGTCCAAATCCCACTGGGGTGTGTTTGTTTACTGCACCACTTGCTTTTGAACACCTGCTTTGGGTCCAGTGTAGCTCAGATGGTAAGTGTACGGTGCAAGCAACCAGAGGGTTGTTTTGGTTTGTATTACAGCCCTCTACTGTAAGTCACCTTGGATAAAAGCCTCTGGTAAATGGCATCTGTTATTATATTATAAGCACAATGCCCTGCAAGGTACACAATCAAAAAAAAGGTTGTTAATTACGACATACAAGGATATCAAGCACACTCAAATATTCTCAACGTCGTGTTATTCATTCTTCAACAAATAGTTTACAGGTCACAGATTATTTGAATGTTTATTTTGTATTTATTTTAAGGTCTGAAGACCATTGTGGGGACTCTGATCATGTCAGTGAAGAAGCTGGCTGATGTGATGATCCTAACAGTGTTCTGCCTGGCTGTGTTCGCTATGATCGGCCTGCAAATGTTCATGGGAACCCTGAAGCAGAAGTGTGTTCACTGGCCCCCTGGTGAATGGCATTTCAACTCCACCTACATGGGCAACATCACTATGGCTAATGGTTTTAATGACGTTATGGGCTACAATGGCGCAAGCACCGGCAACAGCACCTGGGACTTCAAGGCATACATCAACGATGAAGGTATTGACAGGCTTTTGATGGCACATTGATTTGTGGAAGGGGAGTTGATAATGGCCTAATGAACCATTCTATTATATTAATTGGGAATTTATCATGACACTTACAGTATGTATATAATTGGTGGATTGGGATAGAAAACTCTCTAAAGTTTCCAAAACTGTTAAAATAATGTCTGTGAGTATAACAGAACTGATATGGCAGGCGAAAACCTGAGGAAAATCCATCCAGGAAGTGGGATTTTTTTGATGTGGGTAGTTTTCAATTGAATGCCTAGAGTATCTAATGGGTTAGTCTTTAGACATTGTTTCAGGCTTGTTTTCTGAAAAATGAAGAAGAATGAGACCTTTCTCTCAGTGGACTGTAGAATCATGCAGTGCTGGTTTGTGCTTAGTGCGCGCCCTTCGTTGTTTTTCCTTTCTATTGAATACGCTATTGTCCGGTTGAAATATTATTGATTATTTAGACAATTGACAACCTGAGGATTAATTATAAACATTGTTTGACATGTTTTGACGAACTTTACCGGTACTAGTAGGATGTATTCGTCTGCATGTTTTGACCGCCTTTGAGCCAGTGGATTACTGAACAAAACGCGCCAACAAAACAGAGTTTTTGGGATATAAAGAGGGACTTTATCGAACAAAACAAACATGTATTGTGTAGCTGGGACTCTTGTGACTGCAACCAGATAAAGATCTTCAAAGGTAAGTGATTCATTTTATCGCTATTTCTGACTTTCGTGACTCCTCTACCTGGTTGGAAAATGTTTGTATGCTTTTGTAAGCATGGCGCTGTCCTCAGATAATCACATGGATAATCAGCCTTTTTGAAATCTGACAAAGTGGCTGGATTAACAAGAAGTTAATCTTTAAGCCGATGTATAACACTTGTATTTTTATGAATGTTTATTATGACTATTTCTGTATTTTGAATTTGTCGCTCTGCAATTTCACCGAATGTTGTCGAGGTGTCTGCCTACGCCAGAAAGGTTAAATTTATTAGTTGGGATTTTGTCACAGTACTATATGATATTACTGTATATAATAACTATATAAATATGTAAAAAACATACATTTATATAAGTACACTGCCTTCGGAAAGTATTCAGACCCCTTGACTTTTTCTACATTTTGTTACCTTACAGCCTTATTCTAAAATGTATTAAATAAATACACATTTTTCAGAAATCTACACACAATAACCCATAATGTAGTGTGTGCGTAACTGGCTGCAAGGAAGTCAGGCGCAGGTGAGCATAATTGGGTAGCAAACGGAGCCCTTTAACCTGTTGGGGATGAGGGCGCTGTTGTGGCTATTTATGCTAATCGTGTAATTTTTTGAAACGGCTTCCCACAAAGTTCTTGATCGTACAATATGCATATTATTATTATTATTGGATAGAAAACAGTCTATAGTTTCTATAGGAGTTGAAATTTTGTCTCTAAGTGGAACAGAGCCCATTCTACAGCAATTTCCCTGACATGGAGTCAGATTCCAGAAATTTTGGCCACTGTTCTGGAGTCAGTTAAAAGGCCACTGTTATTGCTATGACTATACGGACACTGCTTACGTCTTCCCCTGGATGTCTTTACGTGATGACGATTTGAATCGGGTCGATTGCACGTTCACAGGCACTATAAATTAAAAAACCCTGAGCCTAGTCACTCTTTTGGAGCTGCGTCATGCGCATAGAGGGCACCGACCCGCACCTGTTCCAAGCATTAGTGGAGGGAGTAATATTACTCGGGTCATGTTTCTACTCGTTATGGGAGTTAAAAACATCATAAGGTAGTTAATTTAAAGCGTTTTATAGCAATTTATATCCGTTTAGTGCGATTTTGGGACATTTATTTCTGAAAGGCTGTGAATTGCTGGGCACGCTTCCAGTTCATCCCGAACGCAGTTGGCATTTCCACATGGCAAGAGGACAGCTTTCCACCAAAAGACGATTGGACCCAAGAAAGGATCCTTTGCCCAAGATACCGATGGAAGAACAGCTCAAAGTAGGACATTTTTATTATGATAAATCGTGTTTCTGTCAAAGTGTTAGTGCCTTCGGACGCCATGTTTTTTGACGTAGCTTCGCTTGGCGCAAGCTGTATTGAAAAGTAAGGATAATTTAAAAAATGTAATTCCGCGATTGTATTAAGAATTAAATTGTCTATCAATCCCTGTCCACCCTATATTTTTTAGTCACGTTTATGAGTATTTATGTATAAGAGTAGATCACTGTCTAAGTGGCGCACAGACTTTTTCTGACCAGCTGAGCTACATTTCACATTGTCTAACCATGATTTTGGTGGCTAAATATAAACATTTTCGATCAAACTCTATATGGATTGTGTAATATGATGTTACAGGAGTGTCATCTGAAGAATTCTGAGAAGGTTAGTGAAAAAATTAATATATTTTGGCGATGTTTACTTTTATCGCTCACTTTGGCTAGAATCAATGCTGGGCTGCTATGTGCTATGTGCTATGCTAATATAACGATTTATTGTGTTTTCGCTGTAAGACACTTAGAAAATCTGAAATATTGTCTGTATTCACAGGATCTGTGTCTTTCGATTCGTGTATGCTGTGTATTTTTACGAAATGTTTGATGATTAGTAAGTAGGTAAACACGTTGCTCTAAGTAGTTTTTCTATTCCATTTGTGACGGTGGGTGCAATTGTAACCTATGCCATCTACCTGAAATATGCACTTTTTTCTAACAAAACCTATCCCATACCATAAATATGTTATCAGACTGTCATCTGATTAGTTTTTTTCTTGGTTAGGGGCTATAAATATCTTAGTTTAGCCGAATTGGTGATAGCTACTGGTGTTGGTGGACAAATAAAAGATGGTGGATTATGCTAATGTGTTTTTAGGTAATAGATGTACATCTTTACATATTGTGTCTTCCCTGTAAAACATTTTAAAAATCGGACATGTTGACTGGATTCACAAGATCTGTGTCTTTCATTAGCTGTATTGGACTTTAATGTGTGAAAGTTAAATATTTAAAAAATATTTTTTTTTTGAATTTCGCGGCACTGGTTTTTCAGTGGGGGTGGGGGGGGAGTGCCGCTAGCGCCACTCTCATCCTAGAGAGGTTAATAAGGTGAACAAACACACGGCACTAAGAAAACTAAACAAATACGGGTTGACATAACCCGGCGCAAACCAGTCTGACGTGCACATACACGTAACAACAAACAATTCCACACACAGACATGGGGGGAACAGAGGGTAATATACATTCAGTCTGATGAGGGAATGTGAACCAGGTGTGCGGAAAAACAAAACAAAAGGAAAATGAAAGGTGGAGCGGCGATGGCTAGAAGACCGGTGACGTCGACCGCCGAACGCCGCCCGAACAAGGAGAGGGACCGACCTCGGTGGAAGTCGTGACACATAATGACAAAGCGAAAACAGGTTTCTTGACATTTTTGGAAAAAACAGACATACCTTATTTACATAAGTATTCAGACCCTTTGCTATGAGACTTGAAATTGAGCTCAGGTGTATCCTGTTTCCATTGATCATCCTTGAGATGGTTTTACAACTTGATTGGAGTCCACCTGTGGTAAATTCAATTGATTGAACGTGATTTGGAAAGGCACTCATCTGTCTATGTAAGGTTCCACAATTGACAGTGCATGTCAGAGCAAAAACCAAGCAATGAGGTCGAAGGAGTTCTCCTTAGAGCTCCGAGACAGGATTGTATCGAGGCACAGATCTGGGGAAGGGTAGCAAAACATTTCTGCAGCATTGAAGGTCCCTAAGAACAGTGGCCTTCATCATTCTTAAATGGAAGAAGTTTGGAATCACCAAGACTCTTCCTAGAGCTGGCCGCCCGGCCAAACTGAGCAATCAGGTGAGAAGGGCCCTGGTCAGGGAGGTGATCAAGAATTTGATGATCACTCACACAGAGCTCCAGAGTTCCACTGTGGAGATGGGAGAACCTTCAAGAAAGACAACCATCTCTGCAGCACTCCACCAATCAGGCTATTATGGTAGAGTGGCCAGACAGAAACCACTCCTCAGTAGAAGGCACATGACAGCCCGCTTGTAGTTTGCCAAAGGGCACCTAAAGACTCTCAGACCATGAGAAACAAGATGTTCTGGTCTGATGAAACCAAGATTAAACTCTTTGGCCTGAATGCCAAGCGTCACACCTGGCACCGTCCCTAAGATGAAGCATGGTGGTGGCAGCATCATGTTGTGGGGGTGTTTATCAGTGGCAGGGACTGGGAGACTAGTCAGGATTGAGGCAAATATGAACGGAGCAAAGTACAGAGAGATCCTTAATGAAAACCTGCTCCAGAGCGCTCAGAACCCCAGACTGTGGCGAAGGTTCACCTTCCAACAGGACAATGACCATAAGCACACAGCTAAGACAATGCAGGAGTGGGTTTGGGACAAGTCTCTGAATGTCCTTGAGTGGCCCAGCCAGAGCCCGGACTTGAACATGATCGAACATCTCTGGAGAGATCTGAAAATAGATGTGCAGCTCCCCATCCAACCTGACAGAGCTTGAGAGGATCTTTCTTTTTTAATTTAATTTATTCATTTAACCTTTATTTAACTAGGCAAGCCAGTTTAAGAACAAATTCTTATTTACAATGACGGCCAAACCCGGACGATGCTGGGCCATTTGTGCGCCGCCCTATGGTACTCCCAATCACGGCCGGATGTGATGCAGATCTGTAGAGAAGAATGGGAGAAACTCCCCAAATACAGGTGTACCAAGCTTGTGGCGTCATAGACTCAAGGCTGTAATTGCTGCTAAAGGGGCTTCAATAAAGTAAAGTGTCTGAATACTTATGTAACTGTCATATTTATGTTTTTTTTTAATTATAATTAGCCAAAGAAAAATCTAAAAACCTGTTTTGCTTTGTCATTATGGGGCAGTGTGTGTAGATTGATGAGGGAAAAACACTATTTAATGCATTTTAGAATAAGGCGGTAAAGTAATAAAATGTGGAAAAAGTGAAAGAGGCTGAATATTTTCGAATGCACTGTATATCAAATTGATGCACTCTCTAATGGAGGTCCCTTCTCTGTTTTCCTCCAGCGAACCATTACTTCCTTCCTGGAATGTTAGACCCTCTTCTTTGTGGAAACGCTTCTGATGCTGGGTAGGTTTTTTGGGATATCAGAGTTGAGCATATGGGTAGCTTTATAATCGTACCTTTTCTCTGTTGATAATGCAATATATGGTGCAAAGAATTTCAACATAGTTCAAATACAACATGTCTTTGAATGCTGAAGACCATAAGTCCTATTCAATTTGTTGTGCCACTTCATTGGCATTTTGACAGAATATGTCCTGAAGGATACACGTGTATGAAGGCCGGAAGGAATCCCAACTATGGATACACAAACTACGACAGTTTTGGATGGGCCTACCTTGCCCTAATTCAGCTCATGACACAGGACTTCTGGGAAAATCTACTCCAGCTGGTGCGTTTACATCATGTGCTTCGATGACAACGACATAGAGATGTATTTGCTCCTGATATTTCCTGAAATCTACATCTGTAACATCAGCCGGTAGACCAGGTTTGAATTTGAGAGATTGCAATCTTATGTGTCATCAGGGATATTGATACATAATATCAGAATATCGGTTTACTGGTGAGTTAACTGGCCGTTTTTCCCCTCTTACCCATAGACTCTTCGCTCAGCCGGGAAAACCTACATGATTTTCTTTGTGGTGGTGATCTTCCTGTGCTCGTTCTACCTGATCAACCTGATCCTAGCTGTGGTGGCCATAGCGCATGCTGAGCAGAACGAGGCCACCATGGCCGAGGCCAAGGAGAAGGAGGAGGAGTACGCCATGATCATGGTGCAGCTGAAGGTACGCAGAGAAGCGGAGGTCAAAGAGGTGTGATCAACTTACTATGTATGTGAAGCGCTTTGAGCATCCAGGAAGAAAGGCCCTATATATAAATCCAATCAAACAATGAATTGCTCTCTTTGATCAGATGATGGCTGAAAGAGTAAGATTTAGTTAGTCGATTCAACTCTAGATTAAAATGTCTGACGAACTGGATGAATACAAAAAATACCTAGTAATCATTCTAAGTGTTCATTTGCAGATTACTTCTCATGTTGGCCGTTCTCGTCCTTAGTTTGCTTGATTCTGGTCAATGATTGACTGATTATTTGACTGACAGGCATCATGAACACCATGAGCACACTGAAATTGCTGGCAGTCAGACGTCACCGTCCAGTAGAACATCTAAGAAAGAGAAAGATGAAAAGGCAGATTAAGAGGTTGCTGATGATGAGGTGTGTACTTCCTCCAGCCTTGATAAGGACGGCGAGGCTTTAAAGGACTCCAATGGAGGCATCATGGTCAGAGCCAATGCAGATAAGGTCCTGGCAGACCAGGAGGTGAGCCGCATGGCTCAGATGGGTTGCTGTGCTCTTGTTGCTGTGCGTTTTGCTGCCAACTTTACTTTGCTAGCTGACAACTTTACGTTTTTTTGTTTTGTTTTTGTTTTTAATTACCGTTTATATTTTTAGTTTTTTTCCATCGCAACTTTTTTCCCTCATTCAACTTTTTCACTCCGGACGCTTTATCTGGACATGGTTCGTCAACACCTTCAACAGCCGAAGCTAAGTAGTAACATTAACATGATGTCTTCTAATTGCAGTCGCTGTACTCATAATATACAGGAGAACGATCGCCTTACGGCGAGAATAGCTGTGCTACAAGCCCAGCTTCAGACGCAATCGTTAGGCAAGGGTAATTTCAGTGTAGGAAAGGAAGAAACAGCGTCTGTGCCACCAGTAAGTACAGATAGTAACGTTAGTATAAATCCCACCGCACAGTCCCCACAGCCGGACAACTTTCTCATGGCTTCTGGAGGGAAATGCTGTTGGAATGCTCAACCGGTGTCGCTCATTCAGCCGACAGAAACTTTCAACCGGTTCTCCCCATTATGTAGCGAGTCGGAGTCTGAGTCTGAGTCTTCTCTTGTCTCTACTCCTCCCGTTACGGGGTCTGAGACGCCGAAGGCTCCCACCATTAGCTCTGACAAATTGAAAACCCTAGTCATTGGCGACTCCATTACCCGCAGTATTAGACTTAAAGCGAATCACCCAGCGATCATACACTGTTTACCAGGGGGCAGGGCTACCGACGTTAAGGCTAATCTAAAGATGGTGCTGGCTAAAGCTAAATCTGGCGAGTGTAGAGAGTATAGAGATATTGTTATCCACGTCGGCACCAACGATGTTAGGATGAAACAGTCAGAGGTCACCAAGTGCAACATAGCTTCAGCGTGTAAATCAGCTAGAAAGATGTGTCGGCATCGAGTAATTGTCTCTGGCCCCCTCCCAGTTAGGGGGAGTGACGAGCTCTACAGCAGAGTCTCAGCACTCAATCGCTGGTTGAAAACTGTTTTCTGCCCCTCCCAAAAGATAGAATTTGTAGATAATTGGCCCTCTTTCTGGGACTCACCCACAAACAGGACCAAGCCTGACCTGCTGAGGAGTGACGGACTCCATCCTAGCTGGAGGGGTGCTCTCATCTTATCTACCAACATAGACAGGGCTCTAACTCCTCTAGCCCCACAATGAAATAGGGTGCAGGCCAGGCAGCAGGCTGTTAGCCAACCTGCCAGCTTAGTGGAGTCTGCCAATAGCACAGTCAGTGTAGTCAGCTCAGCCATACCCATTGAGACTGTGTCTGTGCCTCGACCTAGGTTGGGCAAAACTAAACATGGCGGTGTTCGCCTTAGCAATCTTATTAGGATAAAGACCTCCTCCATTCCTGCCATCATTGAAAGAGATCGTGATACCTCACATCTCAAAATAGGGTTACTTAATGTTAGATCCCTCACTTCAAAGGCAGTCATAGTCAATGAACTAATCACTGATCATAATCTTGATGTGATTGGCCTGACTGAAACATGGCTTAAGCCTGATGAATTTACTGTGTTAAATGAGGCCTCACCTCCTGGTTACACTAGTGACCATATCCCCCGTGCATCCCGCAAAGGCGGAGGTGTTGCTAACATTTACGATAGCAAATTTCAATTTACAAAAAAAAAAATGGCGTTTTCGTCTTTTGAGCTTCTAGTCATGAAATCTATGCAGCCTACTCAATCACTTTTTATAGCTACTGTTTACAGGCCTCCTGGGCCATATACAGCGTTCCTCTCTGAGTTTCCTGAATTCCTATCAGACCTTGTAGTCATAGCAGATCATATTCTAATTTTTGGTGATTTTAATATTCACATGGAGAAGTCCACAGACCCACTCCAAAAGTCTTTCGGAGCCATTATCGACTCAGTGGGTTTTGTCCAACATGTCTCTGGACCTACTCACTGCCACAGTCATACTCTGGACCTAGTTTTGTCCCATGGAATAAATGTTGTAGATCTTAATGTTTTTCCACATAATCCTGGACTATCGGACCACCATTTTATTACGTTTGCAATCGCAACAAATAATCTGCTCAGACCCCAACCAAGGAGCATCAAAAGTCGTGCTATAAATTCTCAGACAACACAAAAATTCCTTGATGCCCTTCCAGACTCCTTCTGCCTACCCAAGGACGTCAGAGGACAAAAATCAGTTAACCACCTAACTGAGGAACTCAATTTAACCTTGCGCAATACCCTAGATGCAGTTGCACCCCTAAAAACGAAAAACATTTGTCATAAGAAACTAGCTCCCTGGTATACAGAAAATACCCGAGCTTTGAAGCAAGCTTCCAGGAAATTGGAACGGAAATGGCGCCACACCAAACTGGAAGTCTTCCGACTAGCTTGGAAAGACAGTACCGTGCAGTACCGAAGAGCCCTCACTGCTGCTCGCTCATCCTACTTTTCCAACTTAATCGAGGAAAATAAGAACAATCCAAAATTTATTTTTGATACTGTTGCGAAACTAACTAAAAAGCAGCATTCCCCAAGAGAGGATGGCTTTCACTTCAGCAGTAATAAATTCATGAACTTCTTTGAGGAAAAGATCATGACCATTAGAAAGCAAATTACGGACTCCTCTTTGAATCTGCGTATTCCTCCAGGGCTTAGCTGTCCTGGATCTGCACAGCTCTGCGAGGGCCTGGGATCGGGAGAGACACTTAAGTGTTTTAGTACTATATCTCTTGACACAATGATGAAAATAATCATGGCCTCTAAACCTTCAAGCTGCATACTGGATCCTATTCCTACTAAACTGCTGAAGGAGCTGCTTCCTGTGCTTGGCCCTCCTATGTTGAACATAATAAACAGCTCTCTATCCACCGGATGTGTACCAAACTCACTAAAAGTGGCAGTGATAAAGCCTCTCTTGAAAAAGCCAAACCTTGACCCGGAAAATATAAAAAACTATCGGCCTATATCGAATCTTCCATTCCTCTCAAAGATTTTAGAAAAAGCTGTTGCGCAGCAACTCACTGCCTTTCTGAAGACAAATAATGTATACGAAATGCTTCAGTCTGGTTTTAGACCCCATCATAGCACTGAGACTGCACTTGTGAAGGTGGTAAATGACCTTTTAATGGCGTCAGACCGAGGCTCTGCATCTGTCCTCGTGCTACTAGACCTTAGTGCTGCCTTTGACACCATCGATCACCACATTCTTTTGGAGAGACTGGAAACCCAAATTGGTCTACACGGACAAGTTCTGGCCTGGTTTAGATCTTACCTGTCGGAAAGATATCAGTTTGTCTCTGTGAATGGTCTGTCCTCTGACAAATCAACTGTACATTTCGGTGTTCCTCAAGGTTCCGTTTTAGGACCACTATTGTTTTCACTATATATTTTACCTCTTGGGGATGTTATTCGAAAACATAATGTTAACTTTCACTGCTATGCGGATGACACACAGCTGTACATTTCAATGAAACATGGTGAAGCCCCAAAATTGCCCTCGCTAGAAGCCTGTGTTTCAGACATAAGGAAGTGGATGGCTGAAAACTTTCTACTTTTAAACTCGGACAAAACAGAGATGCTTGTTCTAGGTCCCAAGAAACAAAGAGATCTTCTGTTAAATCTGACAATTCATCTTGATGGTTGTAAAGTCGTCTCAAATAAAACTGTGAAGGACCTCGGCGTTACTCTTGACCCTGATCTCTCTTTTGACGAACATATCAAGACTGTTTCAAGGACAGCTTTTTTCCATCTACGTAACATTGCAAAAATCAGAAATTTTCTGTCCAAAAATGATGCAGAAAAATTAATCCATGCATTTGTTACTTCTAGGTTAGACTACTGCAATGCTCTACTTTCCGGCTACCCGGATAAAGCACTAAATAAACTTCAGTTAGTGCTAAATACGGCTGCTAGAATCCTGACTAGAACCAAGAAATTTGATCATATTACTCCAGTGCTAGCTTCCCTACACTGGCTTCCTGTTAAGGCAAGGGCTGATTTCAAGGTTTTACTGTTAACCTATAAAGCGTTACATGGGCTTGCTCCTACCTATCTTTCCGAGTTGGTCCTGCCGTACATACCAATACGTACGCTACGGTCACAAGACGCAGGCCTCCTAATTGTCCCTAGAATTTCTAAGCAAACAGCGGGAGGCAGGGCTTTCTCCTATAGATCTCCATTTTTATGGAACAGTCTGCCTACCCATGTGAGAGACGCAGACTCGGTCTCAACCTTTAAGTCTTTACTGAAGACTTATCTCTTCAGTAGGTCATATGATTGAGTGTAGCCTGGCCCAGGAGTGTGAAGGTGAACGGAAAGGCTCTGGAGCAACGAACCGCCCTTGCTGTCTCTGCCAGGCCGGTTCCCCTCTCTCCACTGGGATTCTCTGCCTCTAACCCTGTTACAGGGGCTGAGTCACTGGCTTGCTGGTGCTCTTTCATGCCGTCCCTAGGAGGGGTGCGTCACTTGAGTGGGTTGAGTTACTGACGTGATCTTCCTGTCTGGGTTGGCGCCCCCCCTTGGTTTGTGCTGTGGTGGAGACCTTTGTGGGCTATACTCGGCCTTGTCTCAGGATTGTAAGTTGGTGGTTGAGGATTTCCCTCTAGTGGTGCGGGGGCTGTGCTTTGGCAAAGTGGGTGGGGTTATATCCTTCCTATTTGGCCCTGTCCGGGGGTTTCTTTCGGATGGGGCCACAGTGTCTCCTGACCGCTCCTGTCTCAGCCTCCAGTATTTATGCTGCAGTAGTTTGTGTCGGGGGGCTAGGGTCAGTTGGTTACCTGGAGTACTTCTCCTGTCTTATCCAGTGTCCTGTGTGAATTTAAGTATGCTCTCTCTAATTCTCTCGTTCTCTCTTTCTCTCTGAGAACCTGAGCCCTAGGACCATACGTCAGGACTACCGGGCATGATGACACCTTGCTGTCCCCAGTCCGCCTGGCCTTGCTGCTATTCCAGTTTCAACTGTTCTGCCTGCGGTTATGGAACCCCTACCTGTCCCAGACCTGCTGTTTTCAACTCTTAATGATCGGCTATGAAAAGCCAACAGATTTATTCCTGATTATTATTTGACCATGCTTGTCATTTATGAACATTTTGAAAATCTTGGCTCTCTCTAATTTTCTCCTTCTCTCTTTCTTTCTCTCGGAGGACCTGAGCCCTAGGACCATACGTCGGGACTACCGGCCGTGGTGACTCCTTGCTGTCCCCAGTCCGCCTGGCCTTGCTGCTATTCCAGTTTCAACTGTTCTGCCTGCGGTTATGGAACCCCTACCTGTCCCAGACCTGCTGTTTTCAACTCTTAATGATCGGCTATGAAAAGCCAACAGATTTATTCCTGATTATTATTTGACCATGCTTGTCATTTATGGAAATTTTGAAAATCTTGGCTCTCTCTAATTTTCTCCTTCTCTCTTTCTTTCTCTCGGAGGACCTGGGCCCTAGGACCATGCGTCGGGACTGCCGCCCGTGGTGACTCCTTGCTGTCCCCAGTCCGCCTGGCCTTGCTGCTATTCCAGTTTCAGCTGTTCTGCCTGCGGTTATGGAACCGCCACCTGTCCCAGACCTGTTGTTTTTCAACTCTTGATGATCGGCTATGAAAAGCCAACTGAAAATTATTCATGATTATTATTTGACCATGCTTGTCACTTATGAACATTTTTGAACATCTTGGCATAGTTCTGTTATAATCTCCACCCGGCACAGCCAGAAGAGGACTGGCCACCCCTCATAGCCTGGTTCCTCTCTAGGTTTCTTCCTAGGTTTTGGCCTTTCTAGGGAGTTTTTCCTAGCCACCGTGCTTCTACACCTGCATTACTAGCTGTTTGGGGTTTTAGGCTGGGTGTCTGTACAGCACTTCGAGATATTAGCTGATGTACGAAGGGCTATATAAAATAAAATTGATTGATTGATTGATTGATCTTATGACCTTTTTCACACTAATGTGCCGACCTGAAACAAACTGTGCTGGCTCGGATATTGTTTATTCATATTGTTTATTCCTTTTCAGGATAGTTTCAGCAACTATGATGAATGCATAACCAATGAATACATAACCTACTCAGTACAGCTTGGATTGGTTAGGCTCGGTTTGGCTCTGAAAAAGTGGGTTGCTGGCCTCCTGAGTGGCACAGCGGTCTAAGGCACTGCATTGCAGTGCTAGAAGCATCACTACAGACCCGTGTTCGATACCGGGCTGTATCACAACTGGCCGTGTCCTATAGGGCGGCCCAGTGTCGTCTGGGTTAGGGGAGGGTTTGGCCAGGAGGGCTTTACTTGGCTCATTGCGCTCTAGTGACTCCTTGTGGCAAGCTGGGCGACTGCAGGCTGATCTCAGTCATCAAGTAAACAGTCTTTCCTCTGACATATTGGTGTGGCTGGCTTCCAGGTTAAGCGGTCGAGTGTTAAGAAGCGCGGTTTGGCGGGTCATGTTTCAGAGGACGCATGACTTGACCTTTGCCTCCCGAGCCCGTTGGGGAGTTTGCAGCGATGAGACAAGATTGAAATTGTGGAGAAAATAAGGGGGTTAAACAAACAATTTTTTTTAAAGTGTGTTGCTATGCGCCTGGTGATGTTTGTCTTGTTTCTCTTTGTTCTACTGTCTGCTGTTGTGTTGAAGAGGGCCAGTGTACCCAAGGGGAGTAAGGACCAGCTGGAAGGAGCAGGCCTTCAGAAGAAGACACCCAGTGTCTACAGCCAAGATGCCATGGACGGTAACTGTCACAAATCGCAATGGATCTGTATACGAGAAATGAAATGTCCTAAGGAATCCATGTGTGGGACTGGAATGTGATGTTTAGGACTGTTATCGCGATATCCACCCATACCTGTGTTCTAATTGGCTACTGTGTTAGAGCAAGGGCTTCTTTTATATCCTTTTATGAGTTATGCAGTTTCATCATCAACGTTTCCCATCGAATGCACTGATGACCCATTGTTTCAGCTGCTTCAGCTATAAGACCTACAACCCACAGCCTTACACGTTTAAACTTTAGGTGCTGCAAACAATAAATAAAGGTTGAAAACAAATCATGAACCCATAAAAAATCCTTATCATGAACAAAATGTACAAAATAACAAAAACTCACAAAATGTACTCTGATGTTAACACCCTCCTCCTTTACCCTCATTCCAACAGATTTGGAGAAGGAACTGAGGCCTTGTCCGCCTTGCTGGTACAAGTGTTCAGACGTCTTCCTGAAATGGAACTGCTGTGTGCCCTGGGTGACTTTCAAGAAGTGGATGTACTTCATAGTGATGGACCCATTCATGGACTTGTTCATCACCATCTGCACTGTACTCAACATCATGTTCTTGGCCATGGAGCACTACCCCATGACACCACAGTTTGAAGAAGTGCTGAGTGTGGGGAACTTGGTGAGTTACCTTCCTTAATGATGCTCTTCCACTTTACCTCTTCTCTTGCCATGATAGGGGTACCTTAGAAATCTCTCTCTCAAAATGATCATGTTAAAAACACAGGTTTACAGTGCAAGCAGAAACCATGAGAATCGACATATCTACACATGGCACAGTTTTCAAAATAATTCACTAGGCCAACCCCCTCTCATCTCTTTTACAGGTCTTCACGGGAATCTTCACAGCAGAGATGGTGCTGAAGCTCATCGCCATGGATCCGTACTACTACTTCCAGGTCGGGGGGAACATCTTCGACAGCATCATTGTGACAATCAGCCTGATGGAGCTGTGTCTGGCCGACGTCGAGGGTCTTTACGTGCTTCGCTCCTTCCGTCTGGTGAGGGTCCCTCCACCCACAATTTAGATCTAACTCTCTCAGTGTAACTGTGCAGTGAGAATCAATCATGATCGGTCAATACATTTTCATAAACTAGTTACAAGAGTAGGGTTGAAAACTACTGGGTAATTTACCAAAGTTACCGGAATCTTCTGTAATTTGCGTAATTAGCAGGTCATCTATGGCAATCTGTGGTAACTTCGGTCATTTATACTTGAATAACTTGTATATTATGTATTCATATTATTGATGTTGTATATCTGTGTCCATATTGTCCTTGAGTTTTTAGTGGATAGACTATATGGTTTAATAGAAAATAGCCTAATGAAAGAAGCATCTAATCAACAATGGCATTATTTTTTATCAACTCTGCAACTCTTCCAACTATTGACTTTTTTTCACAACTGCCATCAGTTTAACTCTACAACATTTACGATAAAGACATTGTAAAACACTATGTATTGACATGGTCAAATAAATAGGTGTGAAAATATTTTTTAAACAAACAGTTGAAGTCGGAAATGTATTTACAATTAGGTTGGAGTCATTAAAACTTGTTTTTCAACCACTCCACAAATGTCTTGTTAGCAAACTATAGTTTTGGCAAGTCGGTTAGGACATCTACTTTGTGCATGACACAAGTAATTTGTCCAACAATTGTTTACAGACAGATTATTTCACTTAAAATTCACTGTATCACAATTCCAGTTGATCAGAAGTTTACATACACTATGTTGACTGTGCCTTTAAACAGCTTGAAAAATTCCAGAAAATGATGTCATGGCTTTAGAAGCTTCTGATAGGCTAATTTACATAATTTGAGTCAATTGGAGGTGTACCTTTGGATGTTTTATCAAGGCCTACCTTTAAACTCAGTGCCTCTTTGCTTGACATCATGGGAAAATCAAAAGAAATCAACCAAGACCTCCAAATGCCTGAAGGTACCACGTTCATCTGTACAAACAATAGTACTCAAGTATAAACACCATGGGACCACACAGCCATCATACCGCTCAGGAAGGAGACGCGTTCTGGCTCCTAGAGATGAACGTACTTCGGTGCGAAAAGTGCAAATCAATCCCAGAACAACAGCAAAGGACCCTGTGAAGATGCTCGAGGAAACAGGTACAAAAGTATCTATATCCACAGTAAAACGAGTCCTTTAATCGACATAACCTGAAAGGCCGCTCAGCAAGGAAGAAGCCCCTGCTCCAAAACCTCCATAAAAAAGCCAGACTATGGTTTGCAACTGCACATGGGGACAAAGATCGTACGTTTTGGAGAAATGTCCTCTGGTCTGATGAAACAAAAATAGAACTGTTTGGCCATAAGGACCATCATTATGTTTGGAGGGAAAAGGGGGAGGCTTGCAAGCCGAAGAACACCATCCCAACTGTGAAGCACGGGGGTGGCAGCATCATGTTGTGGTGGTGCTTTGCTGCAGGAGGGACTGGTGCACGTCACAAAATAGATGGCATCATGAGGCAGGAAAATTATGTGGATATATTGAAGCAACATCTCAAGACATCAGTCAGGAAGTTAAAGCTTGGTCGCAAATGGGTCTTCCAAATGGACAATGACCCCAAGCATACTTCCAAAGTTGTGGCAAAATGGCTTAAGGACAACAAAGTCAAAGTATTGGAGTGGCCATCACAAAGCCCTGACCTCAATCATATAGAAAATTTGTGGTCAGAACTGAAAAAGCGTGTGCGAGCAAGGAGGCCTACAAACCTGACTCAGTTACACCAGCTCTGTCAGGAGCAATGGGCCAAAATTCACCCAACTTATTGTGGGAAGCTTGTGGAAGGCTACCTGAAACGTTTGACCCAAGTTAAACAATTGAAAGGCAATGCTACCAAATAGTAATTGAGTGTATGTAAACGTCTGACCCACTGAGAATGTGATGAAAGAAATAAAAGCTTAAATAAATCATTCTCTCTACTATTATTCTGACATTTCACATTCTTAAAATACTGACCTAAGACAGGGAATTTTTACTCTGATTAAATGTCAGGAATTGTGAAAAACTGAGTTTAAATGTATTTGGCTAAGGTGTATGTAAATTTCCGACTTCAACTGTATGTCATGCTGTGAAACCCTCATATTAAACATCAGTTGTATTCACTAAGTTGATGGTTTATATTTAGGATAATGTTTTGCAGCTTTGTCATTCCATTTTTTATAATAAAATTATTTTATTTGATTATTTTATAAATACCAAAAATATATAAATGCAACATGCAACAATTTCAACGATTTTACTGAGTGACAGTTCATATAAGGAAATCAGTCCATTGAAATAAATAAATGAGGCCCAAAAGGGCTTTATTACAGACAGAAATTCCTCCTCAGTTTCATCAGCTCTTCGGGTGGCCTCAGACCATCTCGCAGGTGAAGAAGCAGCATGTGGAGGTCCTGGGCTTGCGTGGTTACACATGGTCTGTGGTTGTGAGGCTGGTTGGACATACTGCCAAATTCTCTAAAATGACATCGGAGGTGGTTTATGGTAGAGAAATGAACATTAAATTCTCTGGCAACAGCTCTGGTGGACATTCCTGCAGTCAATATGCCAATTGCATGCTCTGTGAAAACTTGAGACATCTGTGGCGTTGTGTGACAAAACTGCACATTTTAGAGTGGCCTTTTATTTTCCCCAGCACAAGGTGCACCTGTGTAATTATCATGCTGTTTAATCAGCTTCTTGATATGCCACACCTGCCAGGTGGATGGATTATCTTGGCAAAGGAGTAATGCTTTCTAAAAGGGATGTAAACCGGTTTGGGCACAAAATCTGAGCGAAATAAGCTTTTTGTGCGTATGGAACATTTCTGGAATCTTATTTAACCTCATGAAACATGGGACCAGCACTACATGATGCGTTTATATTTTTGTTCATTAAATAGTTTTTGACATGTGATAAAGCCACACAGAGGGCCATATACAATTCCGGACACCTGTGATAATCTCAAGTACCCCAAAAGATGATTAGATTTTAGATCAAATAGATCTCATTAGATATTTTAAAAATTCACTAGAAAGTTACATAAATATTGGTAGTTTACTTGTAAACTTTCAAAGTTACGAGTAATATACCCTCCCTTTGCAACCCTGTGCAAGATTAACATCACATTAGGCACAAGTAAAGTGATACTAACTCTGCAAACCTATTTATTGGGCCAGTGTCCAGGACACAGCTCAATGGAAAATCAAGTTTTGTTTACATTTTTTAAAGCTGGGAAACCAGCCCTATGTAACCTAATAATGTCTCTGGTTGTTTTGGGGGCAGATGCGTGTTTTCAAGCTGACCAAATCCTGGCCCACACTCAACATGACAATCAAGATCATCGGTAATTCAGTGGGCACCCTGGTTAACATCACTCTGGTCCTGGCCATCATCGTCTTCATGTTTGCCGTGGGGGGCATGCAGCTCTTCGGCAAGAGCTACAAAGAGTGTGTCTGCAAGATCTCCTTGGACTGCATGCTGCCCCGCTGGCACATGCATGACTTCTTCCACTCTTTTCTCATCATCTTCCGGGTGCTGTGCGGAGAGTGGATCGAGACCATGTGGGATTGCATGGAGGTGGCCGGACAGGGCGTTAGTCTCGTCTTCATCATGATGGCCATGGTCATCTGTAAACTAGTGGTGAGTGATGCATTGAACCATGGGATGTGGGCACTGGATGGTGGTCATTGAAGTATTTTGGTGTTTAGTTAGTTAATGGATTACTCCAAAGGTGTAATACACGTAACATGGAAGATCAGGGAGCGTGTTCGGTGGAGCGCTCCATGCATACAGTGCACATACCACCGATGCAGCTCTTATGTTGCTGTTAGATAATGAGTAGATTATGCCAGATCCACATTCTTTTGATGGATACCAGGCGGTCCTTCACTGTAAACAAAACTGGTTGTGTTTCCTCTTTGGTTATTCATGGGATGAAGAGAGGAAATAGCTATGCCAGTTTACCAAAAACCTGACAACAAACAATGTGCCAAAGACAAGTATGGCTTTCTGTCTGAACTCCCGGGAGAATCCCATTGACTAGTAGTGGCATCGAATAGGACACACACCATTCACTCAATGGAGAGGCTATTATTAGTTCCATGATATGGGCCAGCAGTTCTGACCTTGGGGTGTTTGGGGATCCACTGGGGCAGGTGGCATAGAGAAAATAGCAGAGGGCTTACAGGGATCATGGAGGGGGCAGCCTTAAGTCTACTGATGATGTAGCAGGCGTTTGAGGTCACACAAATCCAATACCACTGTTAGATACTATTGAGAGGTAAAGTTACACGCTTACTGTCTAACTGTTAGAAAACTTTTGACAATATTAACCAGAAGAAATTGACAAAATAATAATTTCACTTCCCTGGTTCAAGAACATCGGGGACAATAATAACAAATACTATGTGCTAAAAATCCAGTTGTTCTAACTATCCATCCAGGTGTTGAACCTCTTCTTGACCTTTCTGCTGAGCTCGTTCAGCCATTACAACCTGGCGGCTCCAGAGGAGGACGGGGAGATGAACAACCTGCAGATCGCCACCAGCAGGATCACCAGGGGCATCGACTGGGCCAAGGCATACGTCATAAAACAGTTCTGCATTATCATAGGCAACCAGCCTAAGGAGGATGGAGAACGGGCTGACGGTAATGGGGGTAGTGATGGGGATTTGGACGGCTTCCCAAAGGACAGGTTGGCTTTGAAAAATGTTTATTCCAGTGACAACCCAAAGGCTGATTTGGAGCTCAAAATGCTGGACGATGTTAATCCAAGTGGATTTCTTACAAATGCGAATTTGACCCTGGATGTACCTTTTGCCAAAATGGAGTCTGATGATGATGAGGATGACGGCTCTGAAGAGAAAGGAGAAGGCGCAAATGAGGATGCTAAAGAGGATACTGAGGTAAGACCTTTGCATTATTAATGAGTAGAACATGACACAGACATCTGTCCCCACTGGGCACACACTGGTTGAATCGTCATAGTTTCCATGTCAGTTCAATGAAATGACGTTGAACCAACGTGGAATAGATTCTGAATTGACGTCCATGCCCAGCGGGTTATATTTTGAGCATTCATTACAAACAATATAGAGTAATCAAGACTAAGGCTTCATACTGACAAGAGAAATAACCGATATACAAGCACATACACTTCATATATTGTTATCATTTGCAATATTATTAGTACTAGTATTATTCTATTCAGTATCAGTGTTATTGTAATACTGATAAGATAAAGAACATTTTCTTTTGGTACATTTTATGGGGTTTCTTATAGTCATGGCCAAATAACTTAAGCAAACTACAGTATTTTAATTCCGCTGTGGCAATCAAAATAATTCTGTCTGCTGCTGACATGCAGGGTAGACTACCCACATGAAAAAATCCTACAATTTACTACACAATACTACAGTACTTAGTATAGAATTCTGTAGTAATATGTATTATACTGTGGAATACTATACACACTGTATAGTATTCACACTGGAATACTATACACACTGTAGTATCCCTTGATCATGTGTAGTACTTACTATAGAATGTTTTACCATACTGTAGAATACTATAGTAAATACTACAATATTATCCACCAAAAAGCACTATAGTAAATACTACAGTAATGTCCACAAAAACACTATAGTTCGCAAAAAAAAAACATATTTTTTAAACTATTGTAAATACTACAGTGTTTCATTTACATATCCCAATTTGTGCCAAGTGAGAAACCTACATGCCAAGTATAGATCATATATTGTGTTCCCTCCTCTAGAAAAGAGGAGAAGCTCTGAACTATCCGTTCAGACCCCAGTCCTACCGACCTACCTACAGGTTATGGAAAATTTGCACTTTTAGTATTTCTCCAGTAGGTTTCCTCAAGGAGAAAGCCTTCAATTCTATGTCAAAGATAGTACAACTAAAACACTACAGTAAATACTACAGTATACTACAATCTGCAAAAACACTACATTAATTACTATGCACTACAGTTTTCTTTAACTATATTAATTATACTACAGATAACTGTATATACTACAGTAAATACTATAGTATTCACTGTATTGTTTTTGCAGACTTTAGTCGGGGCTCCCGAGTGGTGCAGCAGTCTAAGGCACTGCATCTCAGGGCAAGAGGTGTCACTAGAGTCCCTGGTTCAAATCCAGGCTGTATCACATCTGGCTGTGATTGGGAGTCCCATAGGGCAGTGCACAATTGTCCTCAGGCTTTGGTCGGTGTAGGTGTAACCGATGTGAAATGGCTAACTAGTTAGCAGGTTGCGTTTCAATCGGTGACGTCACTCGCTCTGAGACCTTGAAGTAGTTGCTCCCCTTGCTCTGCAAGGGCTGCGGCTTTTGTGGAGCGATGGGTAACGATGCTTCGAGGGTGGCTGTTGTCGATGTGTGTGAAGGGTCCCTGGTTCAGGGCGAGGAGAGGGATGGAAGCTATACTGTTACATTGATGCTGCAGTAGGTTAAAATACCCGCGCCTGTCTCCCGAATCATTCATACCAACGTGACACCTCATGAAGCTGGTTGAGAGAATGCCAAGAGTGTGCAAAGCTGTCAAGGGTGGCTACTTTGAAGAAACTTTTCACACTTTTTTGGTCACTACATGATTCCATGTGTGTTATTTCATAATTTTGATGTTTTCCCTATTATTCTGCAATGTAGAAAATAGTAAAAATAAAGAAAAACCCTTAAAAGTATAAGTAACCTTATAAGTAGGTGTGTTCAAACTTTTGACTGGTACTGTATATACAGTATATATATTTAGCTTTCAAAGATTTTGATGGGTACCCCGACACAGTAGGAGTACGAGTGGCCTGAAGTGTTTCCTTTAGGAGTGTGTGTGTGAGTATGCAGGTAGCTGTGTGTCGCAGGTATGCAGCATCAATGTAACAGTAGGGCATTGTAACAATAATCGACTGGACACTGGTAAACCAAGGGCACACTTAATCAATTACTAATCGCTTTAAAAACTTTAAACAAAGCACACCTGCTAATCGATATGCATTCCAGGTGACTACCTCATGTCACGGATCCCTCCGGGAACTTTCATTACGCACACCTGGCCCCTATTCCATTTAGCAATTATGTTAGCGCAGCTGAAAACTGTTGTGCTGATTAAAGAAGCAATAGAACTGGCCTTCTTTAGGCTAGGTGAGTTTCTGGAGCGTCAGCATTTGTGGGTTCGATTACAGACTCAAAATGGCTAGAAACAAAGCCCTTTCTTCTGAAACTCATCAATATATTCTTGTTCTGAGAAATGTAGGCTATTCCATGCAAGAAATGGCCAAGAAACTGAAGATCTCGTACAACTCTGTGTACTACTCCCTTCACAAAACAGAGCAAACTGGCTCTAACCAGAATAGAAAGAGGAGCGGGAGGCCCCGGTGCACGACTGAGCAAGAAGACAAGTACACTAGAGTGTCTAGTTTGAGAAATAGACGCCTCACAAGTCCTCAACTGGCAGCTTCATTAAATAGTACCTTGCAAAACACCAGTTTCAACGTCAACAGTGAAGAGGCGACTCTTATTTCAAAATATGAATAAGACAGAACATCTTGTCAAATTATCAGACAGTGCATATTGACAGTATAAATAAACAAAGCCAGTCTTTTTTTCCTAATAACTCGCAGTTAACATATAACATTATTGAATTACAATTTATATTTACGTTCTTCTGTGCAGGGGTTAAATAATTTTTTGGAGCTGACATGTTTACAAACTTTAAAGAGACTGTAGGGCGACAGTTGCTATGTCCTACTTCTTTCCCTTTTGTTTACTCATTAATATAATGTGACAAGCGGCACTGTATGTGAATGAGATACCATATGAATCTGTGACTGGGCAAAGAGTTATAGGCACATAGGTAACTTAAATCATTCCTCCTCTTATTAACCTATATAATTTTGTGCTGTGTCCCACGGAATATCTGCTCAAAACAGTGACTAAATAAAGGTCATAGTAAATTGATGTTATGACATTTCATGTCTCTCAATCCAACCCAGATTAAACTCTGAGTTCAAGATACAATTTAATTAAAGGGATAGTTCACTTTTTTTTTGTGTGTGTGTGTTTTTTAGCTATACAATTAGCTACAAATGGGATATCCCAGATGATCTAATACATATGTCTCTCTCACTACAGCTAAGGAAATCTATTGCACAGGACAATGCCTCTTTGATCTGCAGGACAGCGGACAATCCCCCTGAAGTGGAGAAAGAAGAGGCAAACCCCACTAGCCCTGAGAACTGCTGGACTGAGAGTAAGAGGATCCCCCTCTTACAGGCTTGATGCTACCATGGGAGTCGATATCCACTGAACAAAAAAATAAATGCAACATGTCAAGTGTTGGTCCCCATGTTCCATGAGCTGAAATAAAAGATCCCAGAAATATAACTCCGTAAAATCTTTGAAATTGTTATATGTTGCATTTCTATTTGTGTTCAGTATACTGTAGTAAACCTACATCAGCCTCCAATGCTTTACTTAGTTGTTCAGGAGGAGAGAGGGAGAGAGAGCAGGGCTCGCTTGCTTAGTGTAGTTTTGATTGAGTCATGTCGCATTTCCCTGGCTGATAAGACAATGACTATACTGCCTATTTAAGTGGAGGTTCCCTGTATGGTTCAAATGGTAGAATACACTTTAAGTGAACATGAATTCATTAGCACCCCTCTCGTCTCCATGAATGAGCCTTATTTTTTTCACCTGCCTTGATTGTACTTCTGAAATGCCTGGCTTGACAAATGTGGATAGTACTGGTAGATGGGGTGCGAGGGTTGTTTTGCCTAATCTTACTCGTATGTTCTCCTTCCTCAAATCTCGTGATAGAATGCATTGGACGATGCCCTTGCCTTGATTTTGACATCACCACGGGCAAAGGAAAAACTTGGTGGAACTTCAGGAAGACATGCTTCCTCATTGTGGAGCACAACTACTTTCAGTCCTTTATCATCTTCATGATCCTGATGAGTAGTGGAGCTTTGGTGAGATGGAGTGATGCCTTCTTTCAGTGCAATGCGAATACCAACATACGGTGTTTTGAAACAACTGTCCATGATATTTTGCTCAATTCTTCACAGGCTTTTGAAGACATACACATTGAACAGCGCAGGACCATAAAAGTCATCCTGGAATATGCTGATCAAATCTTCACCTACGTGTTCATTATTGAGATGCTCTTGAAGTGGGTGGCTTACGGATTCCAGGCCTACTTCACAAACGCATGGTGCTGGCTGGACTTCCTCATTGTGGATGTAAGTCAAAGTAATAACTCAAGCCCATCTGGGTAGTGCATCATCGTCATAATGAGCTATATTTTATATTTTTAACATTTATAAGTAATGTTTAATCAATATAAATGATCAATATTTCAGTTCCTTTGAGAAAGCTAATCTTCACATGTTGTCATCACATCCCAAATCTCCTAGGTGTCTATGATTAGTTTAACGGCTAACTTTCTGGGCTACGCTGAACTTGGGCCAATCAAATCTCTTCGAAAGTTACGGGCTTTGCGGCCCCTCCGCGCCCTGTCCAGATTTGAGGGAATGAGGGTGAGTGAGTAGTCTTTTACAAGTCGAGAAAACTGAAATAAGAGAGGTGGTGTATTTGATTAGTCTCAAACATGTAGATCTGTGGCCTTAGAAATTAAATGCATTTGTTGATACATTTTCGAGAATTGATCAACAACGCAAAGAGTATTTCACTCCAATGAGTCTCAGCAGTTCAACATGAATCCCTTTTAACATACTGTACAAACTCTGCTTTTACTAGGGATTTGATTGGCAGGTTCTCTCAAATTTGGGCACATGATTTCCTTTCCACAGGTGGTGGTGAACGCTCTGGTGGGGGCCATTCCTTCCATCGGCAACGTGCTTCTAGTGTGCGTCACCTTCTGGCTCATCTTCAGCATCATTGGAGTCAACCTGTTTGCTGGGAAGTACTACTACTGCTTCAACACCACGTCTGAGGAGCTGTTCTCTGCCGAAGTTGTGAACAACAAGACCGAATGCATCCAACTAATAGAGGATAATAGCGACGTGCGCTGGATGAACTCAAAGATCAACTTTGACAACGTGGCCATAGGCTACCTTTCCCTCCTGCAAGTAGTGAGTTTCAAAACAGGTTGCTTACTAATCATATGGCCTACTACTCAATCGAATGCATTTATAAAGCCCTTCTTACACCAGCTGATGTCACAAAGTGCTGTACAGAAACCTAGCCTAAAACCCCAAACAGCAAGCAATGCAGGTGTAGAAGCACTGTTGTATAGTTGAAGTTGTTTAAAGTGGTAATACAGGTGTTGGCCTGTGTTACATGTAGCCTACTGTTTCTTACAGAATATATTTGTTTCTCTTTTTTTTTCTCTCAGGCAACATTTAAAGGATGGCTGGATATAATGTATGGCGCTGTGGATTCACGTATGGTAAGACAATTCCTTCTTAATACTGTAATAATAATTATACACTTTGAAATGAGTATGAAAACAACCTAATTTCTTCCGATTTTATCCTCTCTGTCAACAAGGTGGGAGAGCAACCCATGTATGAGGATAATGTTTACATGTACATCTACTTTGTCATGTTCGTCATCTTTGGGTCCTTCTCCACCCTGAATCTCTTCATTGGTGTCATTATCGACAACTTCAACCAACAAAAAAAGAAGATAAGTAGCCTTCCTACAGCATAATATCACGAAATAGCAAACACAGCATGCAAGCCTTTCTAAAACATTATCACAACAATACTATACACATATAAATGACAAGTATTTCAGATGACATGCACATGAAAATAACTGTATGTCTCTATACTTTGGAGGGAGAAATATTTTCATGACAGAGGAACAGAATAAGTACTACAATGCCATGAAAAAGCTTGGTTCCGAGAAGCTACAGAAACCCATTCCGAGACCCAAGGTAAGCACCTGCTTGAGTTACTGGCAAAGTGCTTAAAGATGTAGGACAAAAGAGTGTGTATTCCATACCATCTACTGTAGATGCTATACCAGCCCTTACACATCAGTTAAGTGACAGTGTTCTTAGTTCAAATACAAGTGTATCATCACCAATGTTTAAGAAGAACATTTTAAGTTATATACGGTACCACTCAATGAGAAGGTATTGGCCAGGCTTTATCACGATCTGCTCTTGTCTGCTTCTGTTCCTCCCTTATGAAGATAACTTTCCCTCCAAAGTATAGAGACATACTGTTATTTTCATGTGCATGTCATTGGCCTAACATACCTCTAATTCACTCTGTTTCGTCCATCCTTCTCTTGGTCTCTATTGATTGGCGGCTGAAGAACAAATTCGCAGGCATTATTTATGACCTGATCACCCAACAATTCTTCGAGATCTTCATTTTTGTGCTGATCTGCCTCAGCATGGTAACGATGATGGTGGACACAGATGACCAGAGCGAGGAGAAGGATAAAATCCTCTTCTTCATCAACCTGGTGTTTATCTTCATCTTCATCGCAGAGTGTATCCTCAAGTTGATCGGACTGCGGCAATATTATTTTACCGTCGGATGGAATATTTTAGATTTTGTCGTCGTCATTCTCTCCATCCTTGGTGAATATGAAGAAATTACTGTATTCATTAGTCATGCAGCTACAGAATTCTTTATTTTTGTTGACATGAAACATGATTGAAGAGCATAGTATTAAGAATGAAAACTAAAAAAAAAAATGTTTTCCATTCCAGGTTTACTGCTGGCAGACCTCATAGAGAAGTATTTTGTCTCACCTAACCTTTTCCGTGTCGTAAGACTGGCCAGGATTGGTCGAGTTCTGAGACTTATCCGAGGAGCTAAAGGCATCCGGACACTGTTGTTTGCCCTGAGGATGTCACTTCCAGCTATCTTCAACATTGGGCTCCTGCTCTTCCTCGTCATGTTTATCTTCTCCATTTTTGGAATGTCCAACTTTGCGTATGTCAAGAAGGAGGCCGGAATAGACGATATGATCAATTTTGAAACATTTGGCAACAGTATCATTTGTCTGTTCGTGATCACAACCTCAGCCGGTTGGGATAGTATCCTCACACCCATGCTGAATAGTGCACCTCCGGACTGTGGTGACCCAGACATGGAAAATCCAGGCACAGATGTAAGAGGCAACTGCAGCAGCTTTGGTTGGGGAATTTGTTTTATCTGCAGCTACATCATCGTGTGTTTCTTTCTTGTGGTCAACATGTACATTGCCATTATCCTTGAGAACTTCAATGTTGCCATAGAGGAGAGCGGCAACCCGCTGTGTGAGGAAGACTTTGAGATGTTCTATGAGACCTGGGAGAAGTTCGACCCTGACGCGTCACAATTCATCGCCTACGACATTTTGTCGGAGTTCTGTGACACGCTTAAAGACCCGCTCAGGATCCCCAAACCCAACGCAATCAAGCTGATCACCATGGACCTTCCCATTGTCCCTGGGGATAAGATCCACTGTCTGGACATCCTGCTGGTGCTGACCACAGAGGTGCTGGGAGAATCAGGGGAGATGGATGCCATGAAGGAGAGCATGGAGGAGAAGTTCATGGCCAACAACCCCTTTAAAGTGTCATACAAGCCAATCACCACCACCCTGAGGCGAAAGCAGGAGGAGGTAGCAGCTGTTGTTATTCAGAGAGCCTGTCGTAAGCATCTCCGGAGAAGTTCGATGAAACTCGCTTCCTACAAGTACCACGAGAAGAAAGAGTTAACCAAGGAGGACGAAGCGCTGCCAGACCAGGAGGGAATGATTGCCATCAGGATGAGCAAACTGTACGGAAGCCAACAATCACTCGGAGTGGATGAAACCGTTGTAGATATGGATTCTTATGTAAATCGGGAGAGAAAAGAACTGACAGAGACACAACCGCCTGTGGAGACGACTGAAACGCCGCCGCCTGTGGAGCTTCAGAACGAGATCATCTCGCACTCTGCCCCCTTTGTCATCCCGGCCTCAACCCATAACTCACAGCTGAAAGAGTTCCATGTTTGAATAGCTAGTGCAGCCAATGGATAAACACCGCATCGTCATGGTCTTCTGCCTTTGACGATGAGACCGCTTCTTCATCTCCAAAGTCCAACTTTGGTATGTTTGCTTGGGTCAGAGTCTGAGTTTCTCGCTAACTAAGTCTTTGAGGGACACGTCGAGCCCACCCCACTGAATCCAAGAGATTGCATAGAGATGATGATATAACGAATATAGCAGTCAATGTAAATTGATGTTGATGATAACCTGGAATGTATTGACTGAGAAATCATAGCTATTGTTGGCAAGACAATCACCAAAGCCTGAGTTTGAAGTTTGGGCCCTTTTATGGATGCAAGCCCAATTGTGGTAGCATACCCCTTGTAATATATAGTTGAGATCAACTGAGAATTAAATAACCTAAGAGATAGGTAGCAATGTATAAGATAATAATAAGCAAATTAAACTCCATCTCACAAGTGAGTAGGAACCTGACTCCTATGGTTTTGCTCTTAACACAAAAACATACCTTTCAGTACCCTGAAAGTAATTTAATAAATATGTTCCTTTTCATATTTTTTATACCATTTTTATTCAGCTGTTCGTTGGGTTGGCAGGTAGCCTAGTGGTTAGAGCATTGAGCCAGTAACTGAAAGGTTGCTAGATTGAATCCCCGAGCTGACTAGCTGCTAGATTGAATCCCCGAAGTAACTAGCTAGCTACAGTTAATAGTTAAATTAGCTAGCTAATGATTGTAGCTAGCTAACGTTATATCTGTTACTGACTTAGTACTCACTAAAACTTTTATGAATACACTTTTATGACTTCCCTATAATTTTCCAAATACCAGTAAAATAACGTCAAATAAAAATGTAAAATATATTTTTTATTGAATACTTATTATTAGTATTTTGAAGTTATTATTTGTCTGGAGTTTGGTTTGACGTGTTTGGCCAACACTTTTGTGTGATCATTTTAAGGTATTAAAGCAAATACTAACACTGGGATTTAGAGTATATACAAAGTATTTTATAATTTTTTTACCCGAAATATATTTAATAATAAATATGACCTGTGCCTTTAACATCTGAAAATGAGAAAACACTTTAATAAAAAAACAGGTTTAGAAAACAGATTGAGAAGTGATTTGCATTTGCAATAAGGATCGAACCCCTTTTCTCAATTTTCGCCTAAAATGACATACCCAAATCTAACTGCCTGTAGCGCAGGACCTGAAGCAAGGATATGCATATTCTTGATACCATTTGAAAGGAAACACTTTGAAGTTTGTGGGAATGTGAATGTAGTGTAGGAGAATATGACACATTAGATCTGGTAAAAGATAATACAAAAAAAAGATTTTTTTTTTGTACCATCATCTTTGAAATGCAAGAGAAAGGCCATGATGTATTTTTCTAGCCCAGGCGCAATTTAGATTTTGGAAATGTCTTTGTTACTTACAACCTCATGCTAATCACATTAGCCTACATTAGCTCAATCAACACACACACACACACACACCTATCCCGTAGAAGTTGACTAATTCTGCTGAATAACAATTAATTTGGTCAGGTCAGTTCTCTTTTATTGTCAAATTTCTTAATTTTCTGTATATTTTCCTTTGAGTTTATTTTTAAGGAAAGGAACTTTCCTTTTTCTCATTGTAGTAACACAAGTAACCTACTGTAGTAACACAAGTACTACTAACAGTGTTCGGTTTTTAATCTGCAATTATTTGTGCTATTAAGCTGTATGATAAAATAGAAATTAATAACGACATATTTCCACAATAGGTGCACATGCTGAAAATGTACTGGTCCGTTTATTGGAACATGGGGCTTGTAACACCAGAGTTGTTGTTTTTGATTTTCACAAGGGGCACTCACTATATGTGTTAACTGAGTCACTTTGGTTAAAAGCTTCAGCTGAAATGACCATACAAGTCTTAACACAGAAATGTCTTAATCATGGGAATACAGTAGGAAAGCACGTTGAAACGTTGTTTGTACTGGAGAATGAAGCCTTGTCAGGAACGCAGTTTATTCATTAAAAAGAGTGTGATCTTAACTTCTTTTTAATTATACTTAAATATCAATCTCACCTAAAAGTGTGTACAGTATCTTACACAATCTCTGTCTGGAGAGGCACATTTTACAATTGATACTAATACACTCCGATAAGCACAATCAAGCACACTGCGATTACTTTGGAAACTTGTATGAGAAACGCGTGGATTAATTACACATGCATGGAACCACCTTGAAACAATGCGTGGAGGACAACTTAGATAACATAAGTACATGTTCTATTTATTTCAGGGATTCAATCATTCTAACCAGTTTTTACTTCATTTGAATTAAGGACAAATACTAAGCTAGCGACTGCATATTTTTGTACAAGAGCTTCCATGTTTGTTAAAACCAAGTGTGCCTATTTGTAAGTGCTATACCTACAACAGCAGTTCCATCCAAAGGGAGACTGGTTTGCCTGTAAATCATGTTCTTGGAATTGTGAAATGTAAATAACATAGATGTCATGCACCACTGTTTACAAAAACTAATCCTGTGTGAAAGTGATGGAGAAGGCCGGTTATATTGCATTTTTTACTGAGGCTGAATGCGTGATGTCAGCGTGGCCTGTAAACATTGTGTGTTCACTACTCAACTGTGGAGGATTTTGGCGATTGTATTACTTTGTATGATGGATATGAAGAGCGTTTCATTCATGTAATGATAGACTATACATGCAAATACACCGCAGTACATATTATGCTGTACAATTTTACTTTCTAACAATTCTAATACATTTCGAATAAAAAAAGAAAGATGTGTTTGGGTGCTCTGCCAGTTGTATTGTATCACAAAAAAATATTTGATCTTTATGATGTATTTGTTCACAAGCATGCTGTATATGCCATCTGCTGGACAACTATACAAGCCACAACTTTCCGGCCAAACATGAGTAGCTTTCAAAGTATCTCACTTTTACCAGTCACGACACCTTTGTTCCCAGTTATGATCAATAACAATTTCCAGATGTGACATTTTTCCCCTGGAGTACAAGAGTATATGCAATATCTTGAGCATTTCTGAATTCTGAGATTTAGATTTTGTTCATCTTTCTATTTCTTGTGGGCGGTGCTTAAACCAGCAGTCAGATATCTATTTAAACCTTCTATATTGGTTAGGACTTAATAATTCCCAGTCCATAAATACTCTCTCACCTTATTATCGTGCCTCAAAGATATCGATTAGATAGTTCTCACAGCCATACCGTAGCTTTATCTGTGATGTAAAATACTTACAGTATACAGGATATCATACACTAAATGTTGTAAAATTCCCTCATGCTACTGTCGGTAAGACCTGAATACAGTATGGTAAATAGCTAAACAACTTCTTTGTTCAATGATGAATGTATAATTACACTCAAGAGAAAACAGGATTTGTAATTAAACAGTGGTAAAACATGTTCTTTGTTTCCTGCCAACGCTATCAATGCAGCATTACGTTTCCAAGACAAAACAGAGTGCTGTGTTACAGGTGCTGAACTTTTTTTGTGTTCACTTCACACGAAAAACATTAAGCCGTGCCTTCAGGACATCTCACCCAGCAGGGATATGACTGCAGCAGCAGTACTGTAATCAGAACCCGTTGGGTTTGGAGCAGTTGCCCTCCAATAACCAAGCATAATCCCTCCCCTCTTCCCCAGACACACGCACGAGTGCACATACACACACACACAAACACACACTCTCTCTTTTGGTCTCTCTCTCTCTAACCAGACCCTTCCTTTAGGAGAGCGGGGGGGGGGGGGGGGGGGGGTGGAATAGGGCCTCTGGCTGGAAGTGTCTGCCGGACTATTCCTCTCCAAGTTCCAAGCATACGGCACAAGTCAGGGGTCATCGGTGTTGTAATGACCTTAAGACAGCGAGGATCTGTGTGTTCTACATGTCTCTCTTTAGTTTGCAGGACCAGGAGTGGGACCACGGCTATAATGTTACACCCATTCACTTCTCACACTGACTGACCGATCCCTGTTACACATGCCAAGCTTGGCCCTCTATGACCGACCAGGAAGTCAAGGAGATTAGCTACAGATGTTAGCTACATGCTTGTGATGAACAGAGGGAAGGGGCTTGGGTGTGGTGACCATAATAAGCTATATAGAGGCTCACTCAAATGGTATCACATGACAATTGGCAGCTAATATAACTTACTATCTGATAGTGTCATAAATGTGTTTCAAAATACAAAAATAAAAATAATTTAATGTAAGGCATCTCTATTACAATATATGTCATGTATAACTGCTCTATAAAGGGTTGGAGAAAGCTATTTCAGTGTAGCTGTTTTGTTTGTGTAGCCTATATGTTTTACCTTCATAGTCACTGAGCTGTGAGGCTTTTCCTTAAGCTCACTTAGGACAAGGTTTAGTTTCAAGATATATTAGTGGTATGTACAGAATAAAACGGGCAAGTGACATGAATAAGGAATGACAAAAGACAAGAATACGAACATAAAGTAAATAGCATGGCCTTGGAGTGGCATGGATTTTGCAGAATGTAGTGAGACGAGAAGCACCGGCAGGGCTTGTCCTGTCAACACGTGGAATCTCTTCCGAACAAGAGTCCGAGCGGCTTCCTGAGAGTCACAACATGAGAGGAGATGGGTGTTTTGACGGAAGACTGGGGGGGGGGGCAGACCAGGGGGAAGAAAACTAGGAGAGAGAGAGAGAGAAAGAGAGAGAGAGAGAGAGAGAGAGAGAGAGAGAGAGAGAGAGAGAGAGAGAGAGAGAGAGATATTAGTGAGGAGGGGTGAGAGGGTATGCCTAGATCTCCAATGGCAATCAGGGTCAGAAGTCAACCAGCTAGTGCTTTCCAGTTGAAAAAGGTTCCTAGAGATTTCTAAAGGGTCTTAAAAGAACCCATCTCTAAAGGTTCAAACCGGAGCCTTTTAGTGATGGGAGGGGTACAATTCTTTACCTTTTTAATAATTTATTGTAGAGGTGACAGCCTATCAGATTGGAGGCGTGGCTTATTTGAGGCATGGCTTTCAGATAGTTATTTTTCGTCACCCGTTAGTGTAAATGTCATTCCTGTTCATCATATTAACTTTGTACAGTGCACATTTAAATGTCCCTTGAATATTTATGCATATTACATATTCTAATATAATATTAATAATATTAACATTGATGATTATATACAGTAATAAAGTGGTAACTATTCCAACTTTGGAATTTGCATAGGCTATAGAGGAACTCATTGAAGCTACAAAACGGTCAGTGTTCAACCTTAACATGTGATGACAATACAACAGAACAGATGAACAGTAATGACATTTATTCTAAAGGGTGGCCCTACTAAGCCACTGTCCCACTCCAGGTTTCCTCCAGGAACCCGCTGCTACATTGAACCATTAAAAGGTTCCTCCCAAGAATCCCCAAACTTAACAAAGGCGCAAATATGAACCCATTACTCTCCAGGTTTTCTCGAGTCACCACTTATTCTAGTGTAGGGGACAGATGTTACAAATGTGACAAAAAAAATGTAAGCTACTTCAAAAGGTTCACGCAAAATGTTTTATCGTAAGATAACACAAGTAACAACTCACTCTTACGTTAATCTCATTAATCATCTCTGTATAGCCTAGGCCTATTTGTGGCAGCTTTGCGTGTGTATGGTCCACCGGGAGGAGATGAAACCCTTCCAGAAGTGACATTGGATGGCAAAAAAAAGTGTTGTTTGTTGATAGACAACTAACACCAGCCGCCATTTTCCTCATTCCAACATCAACCACAAATTGTCATGTTATATATATTTTTTGACACCAGGAGCAGCAGGAGCGGAAGTAACAGTCTCAAATGTTAATAAGAGAGATACTTGATAGTTGACTAAAATAGTTATTGGAGTCACATCTACAAAGGGACACGAAACAGCCCTCTTACATTCACTTTGCACTTTCAGGAGAAGGTGGGCAGATGGGTGGGTGAGGGTGCATGTTATAGAGACATGTAATAGAGTCTCTGCCGCCTCTTCACGCCCCCCTTTCCTATTCATAGAATGCATTAGAAAAAACGCGCCCCGTGGCGTGGTGAGGGAAACATAACCATTCATTAACGTGGAATGACACTGAACTCCGCCCGCTGCTTTGCTGTTCACCCGTTGTCCTTTCCCAATCCCCATTAGCTGCTAAGGAAATGCATGGGTGATTAGCTAGCTAGCTACCTACTCTACCGCGTGACTGACTTACTCCCAGCTCCACTAACAGGGGCGTCACCAGAGTTTCATAACATTCGGGGCTCAGCCCTTGCATGCATATCATTGTATTTGCGGGTTCGAGAAAAATTGCCTTTTCTAAAAAATAATTTCATGCAATTCTAAATAATTCTACATAATTCTACATGACTGGAGACATTACAAGATTGTTTTAAATACCACACAAATGATCAAACTGACAGGCCACTCTGACACTGTCATACTGAGATCAACAAAACAAACGACCATGTCTTAAATGCAACCAATAGCATATAGGCCAATGAAAAGAATAGAGACACAGATCTTACAATTATGGTCCACCAACTTTCCAGTGGCACTCACTCCTCCACACAGTTTTTTCCCCCGCAATTGTGTTTTGAAATATTGCGAAAGGCCTTTTAACTGCTGCCTTCTGTTCATTGACAGTCACATTGACAGCCACGACTCAACAATCAGCTGTTTGATATTTCCCGTGGGCTGCCCAGTTGCCGGCTTCCCGACAATAGGCTTACATGCGCTGATGATGTGACAAAACACAATCAACAGCAAAAAAATTTTTTAAAGAAGCTATTGATCATCTGTGGCTAAATTATGCTCTCTGGTGTGGTATTTTCAATGATTTCATTTATTTCTGTACAAACAGGAGTAATTATATAATTAGGCACATTTATTTAAATGTATCTGCAGCACTTCCAGCACCCACTTCCCACTGATATTTGGTTCTTCCATGCTCTGTGCTCTACCCAAGGCAAAATAATCAACACTTAGTATTAATCCAATGGATTGTGGTCAGTAGGCTGTGTGACTAAAATGCATCAGAAAAGTACTGGAAAGTTCAGGAAAACATTAGGGAAGCTCATCGGGTAGGCTATATAGGCCTAATTGTGTGTGTAGAGAAGATCTGCATTGCTTTCAGTTCGCTCGATGAATGATCATGAGCACTCAGCCAAACTTAGCTAACAAATGACCATCTAGTTGACCACACACGGCAATTGCTTTACATTTAATCATAACGGTTGGATGACTTTGGGAGTTTCACATAACCATGGTTCTATGAACTAAGCGACGCATTCAGTGTATATATTAGTTTTCAGCAGCAGCAGCGCAAAAGATTCAGGGTTGACCCAGAATCATTCAGGGCTAATGCCCCGCAAGCCCGGTCGTGATGACGTCCCTTTCCATCAACCAACCAACCATAAGCAACATGTTGATTGATCGGATAACAGAGTATGGGGACAGGAGACGTCGCTGGGTGTCACAGCACGTTTACAGGACCCTGCAGAACACTCTGGAAGACATTGGACACGTGCCAGCAAATACCGAAGCCTGGTAGTCTTCCCACACTTAAATACGCCCCTGAACGGTATCCTCTCGTAAGATGCCGAGGGTGATAGTGAGCACAGAGCAGCGTAAGCACATTCTCTGACCGGAGTGTCTATATAGATCTTGTCATTTGAAATGACCCACTGCTTGTCTTGCTGCTCCTCAGAGCTCTGTGTCTGGATGTCGATAGGGGATTCTATAGTATCACATCCTCATATTCTATTCTGCTGAAAGATCTTAATCAAAGTTCAAGACGGACAGTGGTGATGGAAGTCCTGGTGGTTTTGAAGAATCAAAATTAGGCCACACAAGTTCACAGAACGGGACCGCCGAGTGCTGAAGCGCATAGCGCATAAATATCATCTGTCCTCGGTTGTAACACTCACTACCCAGTTCCAAACTGCCTCTGAAAGCAACGTCAGCACAATAACTGTTCATCGGGAGCTTCATGAAATGGATTTCCATGCCCGAGCAGCCACACACAAGCCTGAAATCACCATGAGTGTTAGCTGCCAAGCGTTAGCTGGAATGGTGCAAAGCTAGCCGCCATTGGGACTCTGGAGCGGTGGAAACACGTTCTATGGAATGATGAATCATGCTTCACCATCTGGCAGTCCGCCGGACTAATCTGGGTTTGGAGAATACTACCTGCCCCAATGCATAGTGCCATCTGTAAAGTTTGGTGGAGGAGGAATAATGGTCTGGGGCTGTTTTTCATGGTTCAGGCTAGGCCCCTTAGTTTCAATGAAGGGAAATCTTAACGCTACAATGACATTCTAGATGATTCTGTGCTTCCAACTTTGTGACAACAGTTTGTGGAAGGCCCTTTCCTGTTTCAGCATGACAATGCCCCTGTGCACAAAGCAAGGTCTTTACAGAAAGGGTTTGTCGAGATAGGTGTGAAAGAACTTGACTGGCCTGTACAGACACCTGTCCTCAACACCATCGAAAAACTTTGGGATTAATTGGAATGCCGACGGCGAGCCAAGCCTAATCGCCCAACATCAGTTCCCAACCTCACTAATGCTCTTGTGGCTGAATGGAAGCAAGTCCCCGAAGCAATGTTCCAACATCAAAAATGGAAAGCCTTTCCAGAAGAGTGGAGGCTGTTGTAGGAGCAAAGTGGGGACCAACTCCATATTAATGCCCATCATTTTGGAATGAGATTTTTGACGTGTATCCAAATACTGCACAACTGTAACATGTCAAGAACAGAAACTGCGAATCAATATCAGGAGCTGACATTTGATTTACATAAGAGTATTCGCAAGGTAAAACCTTGCCCCTCTGACCATGCACTTATCATCTCTCTTTCTCTCTCCCTCTCATAAAGTTGAATCAATTGCCACCTGGGGGCCAATGATAGAACTGCAAGTCCTGTCAAACTGAAGACACCTCTGACAGGTTAACTTGGTGATAACGCTCTCAGAGACACTTCTCTCCTGACACACACTCAACACACCTTGTAGAAATAACAATATATTGAGCCACTGCAAGTTAAAACAGTATTCTGCGCAATGGATTTGACAAAATGTCCACATGAATGGTCAAGGGAGGAAGATACAATCTGTGAACGGCAAGATCTAAAGAAAGGGAAAATGTTGCACAATTTTCCATTAGGACAAATCTCAAATGTTGACCATTGCTTTTGCTATTCCTTCATGTAGCTCCTGCTATAGTCTCTGGCACAGGGGACTGAATAGCATAGAAGGCATGAAGACATCTTGGCCTGGGACCAAACACTGCGAGACTCCAGGGGCCAGGGACGGTCACTCTTTGCCAGGGGATGGGAGGGTGGGGAAGCATTGGTGTTTGCTATGGGGGCCATGGACTTTTCCGCTCCAAGTCATTGTCAGGGTTTCAGGTTCAAGTTTTGGATGTGCATATCATCTTTGATTGCGTCTGGGTCTCACAGGCTTGTTTGACACAGAGTGGTGGAGGGTCGTGTACCTCGCCTTGGGGAGATGCCATTTGCCATTTCATTGGAATTGAGCAGCTGAGGCTGAACTGAGTGATATAATCACCCACTGGCACCTAGCTGCAGTTTCATTCCTTAAAACAGTGTAGAGGTAGCTCACGTCTATCCCCTTGATGTAAATCCAAGCACTATATCTAGGTAAGTGTAACAAGACAACCCACTGGGCACAGACGCCAAAACAACGTCTTGTCCACGTTGGTTCAACGTAATTTCATTTCACCGGAGAGGTATTATAGTACGCCATTACACTTCCTACCTATAAGGTCAGTGTGATGTGGCACAGAGGCCCAGGCAGAGTTGGAGTGAGTTGCAACCCCATCACAACGGTTATATGTGGCAACCCCATAAGCACATGCAGCTGTACGTAGACATACTCCACTCTGTGTAGCTGTTCTTAGTAAACCCTGGGCTCGTTTATTTACATTCTGTCCTATACTCTTACATTTGATGGTCTCTGTCTTCCTCCAAGTTACCTCTCCCATAAATCGTGTGCGCTCTTAAAGGGGCACACACTCATTTAACATGAACCTCACACACTCAGTCATGACACACGTGTTCAAAGGATTTGGCAAGTTAAGCCAAGGGAGCCCCGATGCAGCTGTAGAGTGTAATACCTCCCTACATGTTGTGTTATAGACTTACATTATTCATGTGTGTATTGCTCAAAACAGTGTCGCCCAATACCTACGCAGGAAATGTTCTGTAATGTAGAGGATCTTTCGTCTGTAGCGTGATAATAATGTTCAAGGATAATTTTCAGTTCATTTGTAAATTGGCTAATCCAGATCGGTTGAAACATGCTAAAACATAAATGGGTGCGAGGCCATACAGTCGATTGAGTAAGATAGCATACGGAGAGAGTTGGTGAGACTCCCCACGCAGAAAGAACACTTGATTTCACATGTGGAAAATAAATAACGTGTTTTTGGAACACTTCACATGTGACAACATGTCCTCACATGTGCAGTTTCATGTTATCACCTGTTGCTTTACATGTTGTCACGTGGTATCCCATTAACTTCACATGAGGTCACGTGATCCCATGAAAACATGTGTTTTTGAAACACTTCACATGTGAAATTCATTTGGATTTTCCACAAGGGTCAATAAGGGTAACAAGGAAAGATAAGTTTAGGAACCACTGACGCAGTATATGACTAAACATAAACAACAACTGAACTGTTTGAGTGATTTCTGACATTTTGCTACAGACAATACGTATCCTACAATGGGCCCAGATGATGAGATGTTGGTCGATGGAACAAAATCTTTATCGACCACCTGCTGTACATACAGTATTTTTGATCTGCTGTACTCTCAAAACAAGTCATCCCTACATCCAATCAGAGAGTGTGGCCGAAACGAACCATTGTAATAGTGCCCTTTTGAAAGCCAGCTACCACATATTCAACAAGGTAACGAGGTCAGTAAATGCACTTGCTGCCGCCCTTCTAACGTGATGCGGGTTAGCAGATCGATTTCTGTTTTCGCCAGGAAAGGATTAGGACAGCGCTGGGCCTAGCCTGACATTCAGCACGTCTCCGTGTCCTGAACGCTGAATATGGACCTACAACTTAGGTTGAACATGTTCACACCGGAACAGTCTACTCCCCCCATACGCCACACTGACATGATCTCATTACTGTCATGACTATTGACCAGGTAACCTTTATAGGTGTCGTGACACCTTACACCTACATGTGTATCGTAAACAATACAGCAAGGTGGTGCGGCACAAACAGAGTGTAGGCTTTGGGCTGGTAACATTGTGTCGTCGAGCACACATGCTGCTAGGCTGAAAGCATTCATGTGTTATCCTCTGAGATGTGTACTTTTTTAACAGCATATAGATTTTTCCCCCCGAAATCAATCAATCAATCAACGAATGAAGTAGGGCCTAGACACTTGCTCCAATAGATACTTTTACTAGGCTTATTGACAGTGTTTCGATTCGTCAGGTATAACAAAGGCTCTCACACAAAAAGAAAAAGGATTGGGTGTTTCACAGACGGGTATTGATCAAGTGACTCTTTATGTCGTGTGTGTCAATGGTAACAAGACCCTGTCTGAATTGAAACAAAAAAACGATACATTCTAACATGTGCGTCTCGAGTCCTTCTCTGTGTGTCTACTTTGAGGACTTTGACTAAGTGTTAATGCCATAGGGCATTCAATTTGACATTAAACAATGAAATATTGGTGCTAATAAAGAAGCAATATAATACATTTCTTGTCATACTGCCTGTTATCTACAGAACCACAGCGGAATGGCAGAATAACCAGTGTTGTGTGTGTGTAACTTGTGTCCGTTCACTATGTCCTAGACAACAGAGGTTTGTGTTGTATGTGTTTTGACCCTAATTCGTTCAGTCATCAAGTAAGTTGTTTTTTAGGACACCTTCCCTCTTCCCAAACTCATGGGAAAATGTATGATTGATTTGACGCATTATAGTGATTGTTCCACAATCACATACAAAAACAGGTCCTATCAGTGAAAGGTGGTAAATGGATGAAAATCTCGTGTTTTCTCCCGTTGATACATTAAAACATGGATTCCTCATCTATAAAAACAGTGGTCCGAAACAAACGGCAACATACTCAACCGACCACGGCACTTTCAAGTTAAGTAACCATCCTTGGCAATTACGAGTGAAAATGGGACAAGGTAAGCCTGCTTTTTCTGTCTATTTATTTTTTTCCGTGGGAAGTCAGTGTACCATTTAGTACAATGTAACTTACACATTTAATCACTGAGGCAGGGGCCAACACGGCAGAGAAAAGTGAACAAGTATTCTACTGCTATGAGGTTATAATCTTCTGACACAGAACCACTTGCTTTAACAACCTAACTATGTGATCCATAACATTTACATTTGAGTCACTCTTATCCAGAGCGACTTACATGAGCAATTGGGGTTAAGTGCCTTGCTCAAGGGCACATCAGATTTTTCACCTAGTCAGCTCAGGGATTGAAACCAGTAACCTTTCAGTTACTGACCCAACGCTCTTAACCGCTAGGCTATTGGTGTACAAAGGCTGAAAATATCTTACTAATGTATCTCAACATAATTCGACTTACTCGTTTTATACATTTCTTGTTTTATTTAATCTCTCTTTTAGTGTTTCTGCTGTTGCCAGTCTTACTGGTCAGTTGTTTTCTGAGTCAAGGGGCAGCGATGGAAAACCAACGGCTCTTCAACATCGCGGTCAACCGGGTGCAACATCTCCACCTAATGGCTCAGAAAATGTTCAATGACTTTGTAAGACAGCTTTTGAATCTTCTTTTGACATATCAAATAGTGTATCAATGATTGTTCTTCTTCTTGTAGACAGTATCCTCTTCACACAACCCTTGTGGCTAAAAAATCTCCCTCCCTTCTTTGTGATTTTGTGCAGGAAGTTACCCTGTTGCCTGATGAACGCAGACAGCTGAACAAGATATTCCTGCTGGACTTCTGTAACTCCGACTCCATCGTGAGCCCAATCGACAAGCACGAGACTCAGAAGAGTTCAGTAAGTAACCTGGCTGAGACAATTACGCATGTTATGCCCTTTAAAACCATATCAAGTGTAAAATCGTGACCGTTCCACTCTGCTATTCACCTTAAATATGAACTCCTCCATGATGCATGATTCCAAAATAAATAACAGGGCATCTCAATTTGAACAATCAATAGAACTTAGTCATTAGTTATTGGGCAAGCAGACCACCAATTATGTAAACTCCAATTTATATATTTTTTTATTTTAATTGTTTTTAACCTTTATTTAACTAGGCAAGTCAGTTAAGAACAAATTCTCATTTACAATGACAAGCAGAGGCAGCATCATGCATGGCTCTCGAGTGGCGCAGCAGTCTAAGGCACTACATCTCAGTGCCAGAGGCGTCACTGCAGACCCTGGTTCGATTCCAGACTGTATTACAAACGGCTGTGATTGTTAGTCCCATAGGGCGGCACACAATTGTCCCAGCTTGGTTAGGGTTTGGCCGGGGTTGCTATACCTCAGTGCCTTCAACTAAGGTAGGTAAAACAACCACATATCACAATCATTGCAAGTAAAACCATCACTCTCTAATCGGTGGTTTGTCTACGTCTACATTCTCAGTTTTGTGCTTTTCTGTACAGGAAACCAGCCCCAAAAGTATTTCACTCAATCATGTAAATAGGGCATCTCAAGCTGTACAATACAACTTCATTTTCCAATAATCTGTGGTTTCTCTGCATCTTCACACACAGGTCCTGAAGCTGCTCCACATCTCTTACCGTCTGATTGAATCCTGGGAGTACCCTAGCCAGACCTTAACCATCTCCAACAGCCTCATAGTCAGAAACTCCAACCAGATCTCTGAGAAGCTCAGCGACCTCAAAGTGGGCATCAACCTGCTCATCACGGTAAAGAAAGGAGGGAGAACAATGACCATTTGTGGTGTCACACTTTGTGCACTGTAAACCCCAAGGCATTTTTAACTCAAATACTTCTAGTAAGTTGAACTCAAAGTCAATGAAAAGTCCTTATTGCTTAAAATGTTTTTGTGGTAATGGCTCAAAACTAAATGAGAAGTCACATCAATGCAATTTTTTTAAGTTATAACAAATTAACTTTTTACCCAGCATGTTCTACTGCAGGTAGATATTTTTGGAATTGTTTTTAACAATCTGTGTTTTTGCATGTACAGAACATGGAGTGATTGATTCATCTTATGCTACACAAAGATATATAACATACATTTTTCAACATTTTCACAAAGATTAATAAGTTACCAGAATTTTGCAAACCCGACTTGCAGGCCTGATGTGGCCTGTAAACTATGAGTTTCAGGCCACTGTATTAGGGTAAAGCTACACCTCAAAATAAGGTCTTATGAGATAAGTAATGTATTGTTATAAAGAGTTGAATTATAATGATAATATTTGCCTAGGAATTCACTTGAAGGCCACAGGACTGAAAATGAATGACAACAACCATGTCTCTGTCACTAACATATACAGTCATGGGTAACTTCACAGACACTTCACAGGGTGACTCTATAGGTTTGAGTAATGACTATAAAATCACTTTAAGTAACTGCAGTCAGATTCTGTATATTAAGTGCAACGGGTTTCCTAAAAAGTTTGGAGTAATGACAGCACATTGGGATTTACAGTGACATGAAAGGGAAAGACCTCTATGCTTTCCTAGTTAGAAAGCATAGTGTAGGACCACGTATGCCTCTTCTCAGCAGATCTTTCTGTTACACTGTGATGGGGTAACTGACCTCATCTATCATCACTAATAGTGACTATATCAGTGACACCACATTCAATAACTGAATGTCGGCCCATTCAAGGACATTTATGCATGTGTCCTTTGCTATGTGTGCTTTCAGAAAGGCCCAATAAACGAATATTGATATGCACACATCCACCCCACCATGCATCTCTCTCTGTCTCCCACAGGGGAGCCAGGATGGCGTACTGAGCCTGGATGACAATGACTCTCAGCAGCTGCCCCCCTACGGGAACTACTACCAGAACCTGGGGGGCGACGGAAACGTCAGGAGGAACTACGAGTTGTTGGCCTGCTTCAAGAAGGACATGCACAAGGTGCGAAACCATGTTGCCTTCAATTTCATGTGCCTTCCTGTATTTTCTACAGTGTGTTGTTTTTCTGTGTCCACTATTGCAAAGTATTGTTAGGTTATTTTTTTTCAGAGTAAATAACTCACGGACACTAGAGAAGCTTTAACCAAGTTTAATTCTTCCCAGAGGTTCTTACCACAGCTGTAATCAAGCAAAACATTTCTCACTCCACAGTCATATACATCCTACTTAAAACACTCCTCCTTCTTCAAGCCTTACAGTTTATTGGTCCACAGGAAGCTAATAAAGAGGGTAACAGGATAACAAACCTTTATTACTGCCTTTAGAGAATCTGTCCTCCCCTCCTGACCTCAACCCCTCATCTAATCCACAGATGTCCATTGGTTTTTCTTCAGAGAACCATTCACTTCTGACATGACCCAGTTTCTTTCATTTCCTATCATTCATTTACTATCTCACTGATCAAAGTTTAGCTGATTCCAACAGTATCTTTGGGTCTTTAACCCATATATTATTACTGTTATTGTTCATTGATCAAGACTGTTCCCGAGAAAGGTCTAGTGACCTAGAACACTCACATTAAAATGTGTCAACTATAACCCATTCTTCTTTTTTTCCCCCCGAGGTCGAGACCTACCTGACCGTCGCCAAGTGCAGGAAGTCACTGGAGGCCAACTGCACTCTGTAGACGTGGGCTGGAGAGGCAGCCAGCAAGAGCCTGTCTCCAGGGTCCGGTTTCCCAGATACAGATTAGGCCTTGCCCTGCACTGAAGAGCATTTTCAATTGAGATTCTCCATTAAACATGCTTTTTAGTCTAGAGTAGATTTATTTTGGATCTGGTAGAGCCTGACTCCAGGGGTTCACAGGCATTTGCATTTTGTTCTCTGAATTCAACAACAGCACTTTCTGTATTGAATCTATTACTCTGAGCTACCATTGATTAGTACATTTATAGAAAAGGTTATTAAATGCCTTATTTAGATATATGATTCATGGTGGTGCTACTGTTTATGCATACATTAATATTTAGGGGTGAAATGGGAACTTGTAGAGCTCCAAGCTTTTGGATAATATATTTTAGAGTAATTTCCTTTAAGTATTTTCATTCCTTAATCATATTGTTTGAAACTAATAGTGATTCGTTTTTTTCAATAAAGCTGTTGTTCTCTGCAGCACATGATCTCTTGGCTACTAATTATTATCTTTCAAATCAAAAATTTTTTCAAGTTCCTAGCCCCAACATTCCTACGGTGTCCCTTGGACAACTTAGGGCTGGATTCAAACCTTATCGCAGACGCTCCATTGAAATGTAAAGGCAATGTTCCTGCGTTCGCGGAGACTGCATTCACTGCAAACACTGCATATGTCGGCTCAATCGGAAATTACCTTAAAACTTCTTATGGCTGCAAGGCAAAGTGTTGAGTAGCCAGTGAAATCGTGCCCATTTCAAACGGCCTCCTACTCAAATCTTGCTCGTACAATATGAATATTATTATTCTTTTTGGATAGAAAACACTTTCTAGTTTCTAAAAGAGTTGGAATTATTTCTCTGAGTGAAACAGAAGTCCTTCTGCAGCACTTTTCCTGACCAGGAAGTGAAATGTCAGAAATCGATGCTCTTTTCAACTTGATGCCTATACATGGTCTTGACACTTAGGAGTCTGCTGACACTCTATACGCCTTCCTATTGGTGTAAAGAGGATGTCAGAGAAGAAATTTTTGTGCTCATCTTGTCCTGTGGTGGAAAAAAACCTATTTCTTTGACGTGAGCGTCCACTTCCGGTACTCTGAAGGAAGTGGGATTGACTTCTGTTTTGCCTTCGTAACGAACGGCTAACATCTCCGGCTCTATTTTTTTTTGATACATGTGACCATATCATCGTAATGTATGTTTTTTCAATATAGTTTAATCAGATTATTGAAACTTTATTCGGGAGTTTTGCCGTGTTCCGTCCTCTGACTGTGTTTACGTTGGAGAAATTTATGCCACTCGGCTCGTGCCAATGCTAATTGAAGAGGGAAATTTGCCATTCTGAATCGAAACAACGACTCATCTGGACAGAGGACACCTTCTTCAACCTTCTGATGAAAGATCAGCCAAAGTAAGACTCATTTTATGATGCTATTTCATATATCTGTCGTGCATGTGAACGGGTCGTGGGCGCCCAAATGTGTCTCTCTATTGTGGCTACGCTAATATAGCGATACATTTTGTTTTCGCTGTAAAACATTTTATAAATCGGAAATATTGTTTGGAATCACAAGTTGCCTATCTTTCAATTGCTGCAAACTATATATTTTTCGGAAATGTTTTATGATGAGTAATTAGCTATTTGACGTTGGTGTCTGTAAATATTATGGCTGCTTTCGGTGCACTTTCTGAGTGTAGCTGAAATGTAAAATATGATTTATACCTGAAATATGCACATTTTTCGAATATGCTATACAATAAATATGTTATCAGACTGTCATCTGATGAATTTGTTTCTTGGTTAGTGGCTATTTATATCTTTATTTGGTCGAATTTGTGATAGCACCTGATGGAGTAAGAAACTGATGGAGTTAGAAAAGTGGTGTCATTTGCTAACGTGGTTAGCTAATAGATTTACATATTTTGTCTTCCCTGTAAAACATTTTAAAAATCGGACATGTTGGTTTGATTCACAAGAAGTTTATCTTTCATCTGGTGTCTTGGACTTGTTAATGTGTGAAAGTTAAATATTTTTTAAAAATAGCTTTTGAATTTCGCGCCCTGCACTTGAGCTGGATGTTGTCATAAGTGTACCGGTGTCGGGCTGCACCCCAAACAGGTTAAAAATGTTACACGGTTCTTCAGCGATACGGATTGAATCCAGCCCATAGTTAAGTACATTTGTATTGCCAAAAACATGAATATCCACTGTCTGTTGCGAATGTTGAATAAAACTCAATTTGAACTTTGTCTACTGATTGTCCATAGGGTTGGTTGTTATATACCTCGGAATTTGAGAAAAGATACCCGAAGGAACATATTAGTAAACAGACTTTCCAAACGTGGGTCTGCTGCAGGTGCCTAACACCATGCCCAGACTGGACGCGCGCGTGCGCCATCGTGCGCAAATTGATTTTGTCCCTCCCACACCAAACGCGATCACGACACGCAGGTTGAAATATCAAGACAAACTCTGAACCAATTATCTTAATTTGGGGATAGGTCGAAAAGCATTAAACATTTATGGCAATTTAGCTAGCTAGCTTGCAGTTGCTAGCTAATTTGTCCCATTTAGCTAGCTTGCTGTTCCTAGCTAATTTGGGATATAAATGTTGAGTTGTTATTTTACCTAAAATTCACAAGGACCTCTACTCTGACAATTAATCCACACATAAAACAGTCAACCAAATTGTTTCCAGTCATCTCTCCTCCTTCCAGGCTTTTTCTTCTTTGGACTTTATATGGCGATTGGCATCTAACTTTCATAGTATTGCCACGACGACCGACCGACCTCAGTTCATCTTTCAATCACCCACGTGGGTATAACCAATGAGGCGATTGCACGTGGGTATCTGCTTCTATAAACCAATGAGGAGATGGGAGAGGCAGGACTTGCACCGTGTTCAACGTCACAAATAGAATTGACTTCTATTTTAGGGCTTGGCAACGCAGATGCTCGTTGGCGAGCGTGAGCAGTGTGGGTGCAACAATTGAATAACAGGTAAGTGTACATTTATTTTGCAATGCTCGCGCACGCGACGCGAGCGGTGTGGTCAGCATGTAACATGTCAAACACCTCATGTCAAAACAAAAGTCCTGCAAGTGCGCCATAACTTGTTCCAGACTTTTATTTTTGACAGAGGAAGAGGGTATGCAGCTGACCTGTTTATTGATATGTTCCTTCAGATATTTTGTCTCAAATTCCACGCTATATATAAACCAACCCCATGGACAATCGTCAGAGTAAGTTCAAATTGAATTATATTCAACATTCGTGACACACAGTGGACGTGAAGCTCGCTTTCAGGTTTTGGCAATGGATTTTGCGGCGCTGATGATGTCAGAGGGATAGCATCGGTACATCATGACTAACAAGTTCCATCCATGAAGTATAATGAACATTTTAATGTTATATGAATGTGAGTTGAGAGTCTTAGACGTACCAGCATCTTAGATTTACAAAAGCACCACGCCACCCCACATCAACTCCCACCATATCTCAATCTATGGACTTACCTTCAGTACTTGTAGCTGTGTTATAACTTATCATTCATCATTAATGACAATGCCATGACCAGTGGTGTACCACAGATTTGTGAGGCTCCCCTGCAAAGCACAAGCAAGTCCAATTGTAAAGCCAGGGGACGGGAAATAGAATGTGATGGTAATATTCCATTTTTTACCTCAGGAACATTTTACCTTGATTGCCAAAAGACAATTATCCTACCAACCTCTCTGAAAATGGTTATAGTGAAGGGACTTCAATGGTGAGGTAAAACGATTTGATTATTTTACTTTTCTCAGGTCTTCAATCATGGGTGACTTCAAACCCTTTGGTGGCCTCAACCAACTTTAACCAGATGAAGGTGTGTCCCAGCACTTGCAATTTCATTGGTTACAGAACTGTAAGCACTGCCCCGTGCTCGAGCTCATTGGTCGTGTTGTTAACAGAAAATCTACTGTAGGAGTAAAGTCAGAGCTTTCTCAAATTCTTCAATTAGTAAACTGTTGTTTGTCATTGACATTTACAGCCATCTCAACTGTTCGGTGGTCGGACTATCTTGTTGGTTTTGCCAAGTGAGGACAATATTGGATGGAATGGAGACGCTAGATAGATACAACGAGAGGACGAGAAGGATGATGGTTTCCGGAGAAGAGGAATATGGAAGGTGGATGGACAAACTTGAATCTGGCCCGGTGGTGGCAAGTCGTGCAACGGCGGAAGCTGACACAGTGTTTGATTCTGTTGGCGCGAGTAAAGTTGGTAAGAATGACTGAACCACGGTAATTAAAAAGAATTGAGCTAAAAGAGCTAAAGCTGGAAATGAACAGCAGTTTCTGGTTGGTGTACCATTCATGAATAAGGATGTTAATTTGGGAGACCTTTGCGATTACGAAGATGGTGAAGGACAAATTGAGGAAGGTGGAGTCAGTCAGAGTGACCAGGAGCAGTATGATGGTGATTTCATGGGCATCGAAAGAGCAGAAGGAGAAATCTCTGTGGCTCTACAAACTGTCAATGTACGAAGTGGAGAGTTGTGATTTTCAGGGTAGGGCACCGAAGAAAGGTGTCATCTCGCTGGATATCGAGGCTTCATGGTATAGGGACAACATGCCGGGAATAGTTGGGGCACGTCGCTTAACCTTTGTTGTGAATGGAAAGAAGGAGGAAAACCTGTCTGTTCGATGAAGAGTCTCTCCTGACCCACGTAAAGCTGTGATATATGAGATATGCAGTGCGAGTGTATGTACAAAAGTCACTGCAATGTCATGCATGTAAAAGTTTGGCCACGTGTCAAGTATTTGCAGATGGAATATAAGTGTTGAAGAGTCGGAGGATGCACAATGCTGCAATTGTGATGGGAAGCATTTTCCAGAGTTCCCTGAGTGCCGTGTTAGGGTGAATGAGGTCAAAGTAGTGATGCTCAGGGCTGTCAAGCAGGTCTCCTATGTGGAGACAGGGAAATTGTTGAAGGAGAGAGTAGCGATGATGAAGCTTTGGCAGTGGATGACAAGCAAGCAGCCTGTTGATGTCGATCATCAGATAAAAGATGCTGAAATACTAATGGTGAAGGAGGTGGATTTTTTTGCATTCATTGTGCAGGTGATTAATTGTACAGGACAAACTAATAAAACATAGAAGAAACTGGATATCATTGTGAAAGCGGCAAAAAGGTTATTGGATCTTCAGAACTTCACGGCTGAAACATTGCAGGGAATACTGTCGGAAGATACTCCTCCCTCTCAAGCCCCAGAGCTTGTGTTTGGGGATCTGAGTAGACATTTGAAACTGACTGAAAGTAGTACGTTGATGTTTGTTTTAGTAAAAACGTGTGGGAATGATATGAGTATGTTTTTTTCAGCCATTCTTTTACTGCATTAAAGTTCCCAAGTTTTCACCCCATACAGTAAGTGGCGGCATGCATCTCTAACGTGTGTTTGTGGACCTCCATAATACCATAGAAGAAGAAGAAACTCTACTGCGTAACGAATGACGTTTTCAGCGCGGGGAATTCAGAGGCTCTTGTGCGGAAGTCAACGTAAACGTCATATCAAAGTTTCTGCGATAAATTGATTCATACTATCCTCCAGAAAATACCTTACTAGGAGGACAATAATACCAACCTGCAACATTGAAACCATTTCGTGCAACACTGTTGGCGGAGCAGAGTAGTAGCCTACAGTAATAATGTTTCTCTAGCCAGAATTCACTACTGCAATGGAGGTCGAGGTGGACGTAATAGAGTTCAGGGTACCCATTGAAAATAACAAAACACTGTTTGTCTGGAATATTCAATCCACATTCTCAGACGCGTTTATTTACGTAAGTGTCGTTGATGAATTATACAGTTGTTAGCTATGTGATTAATACACTAATTATCTAGTATAATTAATGACGTTTGATAATCGCCAGAAAAAATAGTGAGTTTTTATGAAAGCAATCTAATAGTATAGGCCTTTTATAAGACTTTGTTTTGGACACATCTACATTTTACTTGTAGAACACTAATGCAACTTTGATACGAAATATTTGATAGGAGAGCAAGGTAGAAAGGGGTATACATAGTCAGTTGTACAACTGAAATGTCTTCCGTATTTAACCCAACCCCCCTGAATCAGAGAGGTGCGGGGGTGTCTTAATCGACATCAGGTCATCGGCGCCCGGGGATCAGTCGGTTAACTGCTTTGTTCAGGGGCAGAACGACAGATTTCTACCTTGTCAGCTCGGGGATTCGATCCAGCAACCTTTCGGTTACTTGCCCAGCGCTCCTACCCGCCAGCCTCTGTAAAGTAGGCTAATACGTGATGTTCACTGCCATGAATTGAAATTATGTACTGTATTATTTTAAAGGAATCCATCTGGAACATATTCTGTAAATTTGGACCGCTGTATCTGGTAAAGGTGTGTCCCAATGCTGCCGGGGTCGAGCCAGGGTTCTATGCCCTAGTCAAGTACTTCTCCGCAGCCCAGGCATCTAAAGCACAGAGAGCCACACATGGAAGAGGCTTTTTCCAGAGCTCTCCTTTGAAGGTAAGGGAACATTCAGAGAGAGAAACTTACGCAAATGTTGTAGACTATAGAGCCCCACGGTGGAGGTGTCATAATACCCATAAAACCTAGCGGTCAAACAGGAAAATTGTTCCAATGGATTTTCTACCATTAATTTTCCCATGGGTGATTTTAGAAACACTTAAAATAAGGGCTTTGTTTCTTGTAGGCTTACCCTGGTGTGAGGTTTTGATAACCATGTAAATCTCTCTCGGACAAGGTGACTTATCAATATATTAGGCGCTATTTACTCTCAGATTCGAAAATGCTAATTAGCGTCAAAGTAGACATGCAAAACTACAAATCCCTGCAAGCTCCTGCACATCATCTCTAGCTGACACCTATGCTAACAGGAATTGTGTCAATTTCAAACTTGCACAAAAACTTTATTCATTACTACATTTAGCTAACATTAGATAGTTAATTCAGAGATTCTTACCTTTGCCTTGTTTCATCAGTCTCGTCCAGATCATTTGTGGTTCTTTATGATAGCCACATTAGCTGCTAATTTGCATTTCATTTTTGGGGGTTAAATACAGGCAAATATATTGATAAAAGTCACCCTGTCCTAGAGATTTACATGGTTATCAAATCGTCTCGCCAGGGTAAGTCTACATGAAACACAGCCCTTATTAGAAGTGTTTCTAAAATCACCTATGGGAAAAATGAATGGTGGAAAAACATCTGGATCCATTCCTTGTTGACCGCTAGGTTTTATGGGTATTATGACTCATACGGTGGTACTCTATTGTATAATTTAGTGCTCGAAGTTCTCATATCTATTTACAAACAGCAATTCCAAAGAGATCAAAATACTCTCCAAATTGATTGTATTATTTCATAAGATATTTTTAATCAATCACTTTTTCCCATTCTGTTGTGTTCGTTTCATGTTAATTAATTCTGTCTTCCCGGTCCAAAAGACTTCCCCATTATAGCTGAAGATAATATATGTATTGTTATGGATTTATAAATCACCTAATGTTGTGTTATATCTTTTTATCAACTTAAGTTCTTGTGAACATTACAAGTTTTGAACTTCTATTTGCTATTTATGGCCTGAAGGCCTCATTGACCTGAGCTCATACAACCAGTTTTTGAGTAAAAAAAGCATAATGTATGGATTATTTTGACTATAACAAGTACTCAGATGAAACATGTTGTGCTATTTATCACAGACTACTTTTTGTCAAAGTTTAACAAGGACTCTCTCCTCCTCACCACTGTCATGATCAAAGATATGATATGATCAAGAGCCTCACATACAGTATATTGTTTGGTCATTGTGCTGCCACAGAATGAATTGTGAGCAAGGCCTCAAAAAAGCTTTATATACCAGAACTGCGAGAAAAGTTCTATATATTATTTAAACAATGCGATTGTTTGTGAGAATGCCAACAGGTGTAGTTCCCGTGGGGGAAAGATTCTATTGGGGAAAGGTTCCGGTGGGGGTTGCCATGGAAACCAAGAAGGGGAGTGAGGTGTGTGTGTGTGTGTGTGTGTGCTCATACATGTGGGGGTCTGGGAGAGCAAGTGTGTCCATCTGATGAATGGACATGTCTCTGAACTCCAATTTTATACACTAATTGTAGTCTCACCCATTATTTTCTAATGACCGGTCATTTTTGACCAGAAACACCACAGGTGTACAAAGTTAAATGAAACACCCAAAATTTAATGAACATCATAAAAATCTATTTGGTGTGTTCAGATGCCCTGTGTGGACAAAGTCATGGAACCTTATGACAATCAGATTAAATGAACTACATTTTTCAGAGAGAACTTGTAAATCTATCCAATTCGACCGGAACACAGCAAGGTTAAAACAACTTCAAGGCCCCAAGAGTAGTCTTTTTCTCACAGCTGTTGTGAACCTTCACAGTAACACTTGACCAATAACTAATACCAGACCTTGACCAGTAGATGGCAATGTCTCACCACTCCATGATGACTTGTAGACCAGCCTCTTGCTGGTGGTCTGCTCTGCTTCACTTTCTGCCCTAAACACTGTTCACCATGAAGTCATAACCATTGTAATGATTGACATTTAGAACTGATTGTACATTCTCTGTCTGTTCTCCAGGTAAAGCTGAGCACAAAGCGGTACCCAAACTTCTTTCACAACTCTAAGCCACTGAGCCATAGCAAGTGTCAGGACTTGGCCAATCACTACCTGGGTTTTAATGGATGGAGCACCCACATTGTTACAGTAAGGAGTAGCAAGATGTGCCCCCAGATGTGCCCCCAGATGTGTCTCTTTATGTTCCAGTACTATGTTACAGTATGATACAACAGATACAATATTTGTTTGTTTTGGTGGGTGTAGCCATTGTGAAATCGCTAGCTAGTTAGCTTTGTGTGACCAATGACTTAAAGGATGTATGAAGACATTTAAAAGATTGACAGCACAAGCAGATGATAGGTTGTTAGACTTTAAAGTAACACATCTTCTTCGGTCCCAACTTTTGACGTCAATCCATTTCTGCTGTATAGAATATGGACCATGTCGTTTACAGTCCTTGTATGATGAAAAGCTCATATATCCAAAACAATCTTTTCAGAAAATTTGAAAAAATGTACATTTTCCTATTAAAGAACATACAATTATGAAACTTCAGAAGCTATATTTTCTTGGTCCTTAAGTCAAAAGTACATTGAGGGGAGTTACTGCTTTCAATAAATGTTAAACGTTTTTTAAAATAATAATAATAATAATAACAATTGCCAAAAATGTAGTTACAAGGTTTTCATCAGACAGCAACAATATGTAAAGAATCCTTCCTTTCTCTGGACAGCTGAAGGACATCTCCAACTGTGACGATGCCGGCATGTTGTCCACCACAACTGGTGACCCTCAGGAGATTACCCTGAAGTACGGCTGCATCATGGATGTCACCTTCCCACAGCATGGCCTTAGCTGCCGAGGCGTCGGAGTGACTGAAGAGACCGTAGAGGGCACCGGTGAGATTCCGCAGAACAGCCACAGTTTCTATGAGAAAGTTGTGTTTCAGAATGAGAATCACCTTTTATTTGTGAAGTACAGGAATTGGTCCTGGTGAAATGGTGGTGACAGGGCCTTAAAATAAACAGAATATATTGACAGAATATACACAAGAATTTACACATACCTTTGCCCAACTCAGGGCTTGTTGACTTAAAGGTGTTGATCTCTAATTGTCTTTCCAAAACGTCTGTGTTATTCTCAGAACAGAGCATTCCTGATCCACATTGAGGGCAAAAGATACGATTTGTGTCTTTGTAATGAAATAACTAGTTCTTCTTGTGCAGCGAAAGTGAAAGCTCTAGTCTGTCAACACATGCTAGAAAACGATCTGCATTTCTTTCACTAAAACTCCTCTCTATGGTTTTGGGCCATAGGTCCAGACGTTGTCCTGCTCAAAAGAGGAAAGCTCCAGAGATGGGCCAGGGACAAAGCAGCGGTTGACGCTTTCGAGAAGGTTTTGCTGCTGGTTCTGGGTGAGTAAAGCTTCATTTAAATTGGGGAGACGCGGAAACGACAGTCCAAGCTCCCGCCACCACTTGAGTGTATTCCCATACGGTTGATTGGGCACATCATTGCGCACATCTTGTCGTTCATGACGCATATTGAGGCAACATTTTCAATACGTAGCCTAGTGGCAAAATAAAACTCTATGATTTCAATATATAGGCCCATGAAGCCTATTTATCTTTTAATGCAGTCATCTCGGTTTTCATTTCAAGCGTCGTTTTTTCTTTCACTTGTTTGTAACAATTGCAAATACTTTGGCAACTTTGTATTTGTAGTTAACTTCATTCTGAAGTTATTGGTGGTCACAGTCTGACAGATATCTAGCCTTAACATCTTGATTCTATGTTCAGCAGAGATCTTCTGTGAATAAAGTGACGCGGAAGGGCAAAAAACATCTAACGATGCACTTTGTCTATTCTTCTACGAGTGGTCTGGATGACTCGTAGATGTGCAAAGGTTGTTATAGATCTTTATTAACAAAGGCTCTGGGAAACAGATTGGCCACTAAATATACATCGTAAGATGGTTCTAACAATGATCTTAACGCTACGACGGCTCTGGGAAACGAGGCCCTGAACTCTTAAGTGAACTAATCATTGGAATCATTTTGAAGATATCAGCTCGGCATGTTTTAATGTTTTCCAGGTGTAGAGGCATGGGCAGGGATATCCTCTGCCATAAGGGAATACAAAATGTAATCACCAAAAAATGTATATCTTCCAGGTAATGGGAAAGTTGTAGTTGAATGCAGGGTGGAGCGAGATGATGTCCTACAAGATGAGGATCTGGAAGGACTCATAAAGGTACCACACTGTTCTCTTACAGCAATTATTCCACACATTAGATTACCATTGTATTCTTTTAATTGTTTTCTACCCACACGGGATGCTTAGTTTGTATGTATTTTGGCCATTGTAGTATTTATAAAAATTGCCAGTGCAGTTTAAATTATTGGCAACTTTACTGGACAGTCACTGGTGTTAACTTTACGTAATAATAACTTTAGTAGTATACTTTATGACTTACTGTAACTGATTATATGTAATTGTGTATTCTGCATAACTCAGTGTTGTTGACCGCAAGCATTAATGAAATCTAAATAAAATCTCATATCTGCAATCAATGTCCTTTTTATTTCTTTGTCAGGTGAATGACATTCCCTGGAGCCAATTTCACCCTGATGGCCAGGAGGAAAATGAGGATATACCGTGGGACCTCAGTGTCAACATGTGACATGTACCTGGAGACAGTTTACCTGTGTTCACCTGCACTCACTGTGTTTAAGTTGGTGTCAAAGAAAAACTTGGCATTTCCCGTTACAATTTTTCAGGGACATTCTTTAAAAAGTATGTATTGTTTTGTGGAAAATACCTTTTTTAAACGGTATATCTTTATGTACTACTACTGCATATAACATGCTTTTGAAATTCTGTAAATGTTTTGGAACTTTTGACAATTCAATATTTTATTAAAAGCACAAGTTGTTCGTTCCTTATTATGTTTAGGTGTTGGTGTCTTTTAGAGAGAAAACAAGGGGAGACAAATTACATTTGTTACATGTGCTGAATACAGCAGGTGTAGACCTTACAGTGAAATGCTTGCCTACAAGCCCTAACCAACAATGCAGTGTAAAAAATACCTTAAAAAAACGAATTTAAGAGCAGCAGTAAAATAACAATAGTGAGGCTACATACAGGGGGTACCGGTACCGAATCAATGTGCGGGGGCACCGGTTAGTCGAGGTAATTGATGTAATATGTACATGTAGGTAGAGTTATTAAAGTGGCTATGCATAGATAATAACAGAGTAGCATCAGTGTAAAAGAGGAGAGGGAGGCATGCAAATAGTCTGGGTAACCATTTGATTAGACGTTCAGGAGTCTTATAGCTTGGGGTTAGAAGCTGTTTAGAAGCCTCTTGGACCTAGACTTGGCGCTCCGTTACCGCTTGCCATGCGGTAGCAGAGAGAACAGTCTATGACTAGGGTGGCTGAAGTCTTTGACAATTTTTTAGGGCCATCCTCTGATACCACCTGGTATAGAGGTCCTGGATGGCAGGAAGCTTGGCCCCAGTGATGTACTGGGCCATCCATACCAGGCAGTGATGTAACCTGTCAGGATGCTCTCGATGGTGCAGCTGTAGAACCTTTTGAGGATCTGAGGACCCATGCCAAATCTTTTCAGTCTCCTGAGGGGGAATAGGTTTTGTCGTGCCCTCATCACGACTGTCTTGGTGTGCTTGGACCATGTTAGTTTGTTGGTGATGTGGACATCAAAGAACTTGAAGCTCTCAACCTGATCCACTACACCCCCGTCGACGTGAATAGGGGCGTGCTCAGTCCTCCTTTTCCTGTAGTCTACAATCATCTCCTTTGTCTTGATCACGTTGAGGGAGAGGGTTGTTGTCATGGCACCACACGGCCAGGTCTCTGACCTCCTCCCTATAAGCTGTCTCGTTGTTGTTGGTGATCAGGCCTACCATTGTTGTGTCATCGGCAAACTTAATGATGGTATTGGAGTCGTGCCTGGCCATGCAGTCATGAGTGAACAGGGAGTACAGGAGGGGACTGAGCATGCACCCCTGAGGGGCCCATGTGTTGAGGATCAGCATGGCGGATGTGTTGTTACCTACCCTTACTACCTGAGGGCGGCACATCAGGAAGTCAGTTGCAGAGGGAGGTGTTTAGTCCCAGGGTCCTTAGCTTAGTGATGAGCTTTGAGGGCACTATGGTGTTGAATGCACTATGGTGTTGAATGCTGAGCTGTAGTCAATAAATAGCATTCTCACATAGGTGTTCCTTTTGTCCAGGTGAGAAAGGGCAGTGTGGAGTGAAATAGAGATTGCATCATCTGTGAATCTGTTAGGGTGGTATGCAAATATTGATGTTGGTGTGAGCCATGACCAGCCTTTGAAAGCACTTCATGTCTACAGATGTGAGTGCTACAGGTCGGTCGTCATTTAGGCAGGTTACCTTAGTGTTCTTGGGCACAGGGAATATGGTGGTCTGCTTGAAACATGTTGGTATTACAGATTCCGACAGGGAGAAGTTGAAAATGTCAGTGAAGACATTTGCCAGTTGGTCAGCGCATGCTCGGAGTGCACATCCTGGTAATCCATCTGGCCCTGCGGCCTTGTGAATGTTGACCTGTTTAAAGGTCTTACTCACATCGGCTGCGGAGAGCGTGATCACACAGTCGTCCAGAAGAGCTGATGCTCTCATGCATGTTTCAGTGTTACTTACTTTGAAGTGAGCATAGAAGTAATTTAGCTTGTATGTTATGCTCGTGTCACTGGGCAGCTCTTGGCTGTGCTTCCCTTTGTAGTCTGTAATAGTTAGCATCCTCTGCCACATCCGACGAGCATCTGAGCCGGTGTAGTACGATTCGATCTTAGTCCTGTATTGACGCGTTGCCTGTTTGATGGTTCATCGGAGGGCATAGCGGGATTTCTTTAAAGCTTCCGGGTTAGAGTCCCCCTCCTTGAAAGCGGCAGCTCTGCCCTTTAGCTCAGTGCGGGTGATGCCTGTAATCCATGGCTTCTGGTTGGGGTATGTACGTACGGTCACTGGGGACGATGTCATCGATGCATTTATTGATGAAGCCAGTTACTGATGTGCTGTACTCCTCAATGCCATCGGAAGAATCCTGGAACATATTCCAGTCTGTGCTAGCAAAACAGTCCTGTAGCTTACTATCTGCTTCATCTGACCACTTTTTTATTGACCGAATCACTGGTGCTTCCTGCTTTAATTTTGCTTGTAAGCAGGAAACAGAAGGTTAGAATTATGGTCAGATTTGCCAAATGGAGGGCAAGGGAGAGCTTTGTACCTGTCTCTGTGTGTGGAGTAAAGGTGGTCTACATTTTTTTCCCCTCTGGTTGCACATTTAACATGCTGGTGGAAATTTGGCAAAATTGATTTAAGGTTCCCTGCATTACAGTCCCCGGCCACTAGGAGTACCACATCTGGATGAGCATTTTCCCATTTGCTTATGGCGGTATACAGCTCATTGAGTGCGGTCTGTGGGGGTAGACAGCCACAAAAATTACAAGTGAAAACTCTTGGTAGACAGTGGAACTGATAGCCAGTCAGTGTGTTTATATTTTGTGGTAAAATGTATCACACATCGTCCAATTAGATGATTAAGCAATGAGGCAGTAAAGGAGTCACAATCCGCCAACAGGCACTGAGAGTTGGCTCGCGCGCGCGAGTGTGTGTCCCCAGGGGACATAGCTTCCTCAAACCGCTGCCAGTCTCACCAGCACTATTTCTGTCATGCCACGAGATCATATCACGTCTCAAAGGGAGTTTCTTCTCTCGTCTATTTTTTTTTTTTCTTTGTTTTCGTTTTCTAATCTAAACAGCTGCAGCCATGGATACCGAACTCCCTATTCTAGTCTGCCTCTGCGCCAATAGAAGTGTATGAGTGCATGGCAGACTATTTTACTGTGAGTCACTGTGGTGGGTCAGTCATTTTATGATAATGTATGATGATTCATTTTAAGTTGTAATGTTATTTCTTGAATTTCAACAAAGTGCAGTCAGTGCCACCTTCAATAGTAGTGCGTTTTCCCTCCAGATTAGCAAGTTTTAGTGATTGACAGCCAAACACATTAAAGTATAGAACATTTCAATTTGTTCTTGTGAAATGTACAGTCATGTACAGTTGATGTCGGAAGTTTTCATACACCTTAGCCAAATACATTTCAACTCAGTTTTTCACAATTCCTGACATTTAATCCTAGTAAAAATTCCCTGTGTTAGGTCAGTTAGGATCACCACTTTATTTTAAGAATGTGAAATGTCAGAATAATAGTACAGAGAATTATTTATTTCACCTTTTATTTCGTTCATCACATTCCCAGTGGGTCAAAAGTTTACATACACTCAATTAGTATTTGGTAGCATTGCCTTTACATTGTTTAACTTGGGTCAAACGTATTGGGTAGCCTTCCACAAGCTTCCCACAATATGTTGGGTGAATTTTGGCCCATTGCTCCTGACAGAGCTGGTGTAACTGAGTCAGGTTTGTAGGCCTCCTTGCTCACACACACTTTTTCAGTTCTGCCCACAAATTTTCTATAGGATTGAGGTCAGGGCTTTGTGATGGCCACTCCACTACCTTGAATTTGTTGTCCTTAAGCCATTTTGCCACAACTTTGGAAGTATGCTTGGGGTCATTGTCCATTTGGAAGACCCATTTGCGACCAAGCTTTAACTTCCTGACTGATGTCTTGAGATGTTGCTTCAATATATCCACATCATTTTCCTGCCTCATGATGCCATCTATTTTGTGAAGTGCACCAGCCCCTACTGCAGCAAAGCACCCCCACAATTTTCCAAGCTGTTTAAAGGCACAGTCAACTTAGTGTATGTAAACTTCTGACCCACTGGAATTGTGATACAGTGAATTAGAAGTTAAATAATCTGTAAACAATTGTTGGAAAAATTACTTGTGTCATGCACAAAGTAGATGTCGTAACCGACTTGCCAAAACTATAGTTTGTTAACAAGAAGTTTGTGGAGTGGTTGAAAAACAAGTTTTAACTTCACTAGGGTAGGGGGCAGCATTCGGAATTTTGGATGAAATGCATGCCCAAATTGAACTGCCTGCTTCTCGGGCCCAGAAGATATGATATGCATATAACAGTTTCCAAAACTGTTAAAATAGTGTCTGTGAGTATAACAGAACTGATTTGGCAGGCGAAAACCTGAGGTAAATCCATTCAGGAAGTCGTCTTTTTTTTGTGTAGTTTTCTATTCAATGCCATTACAGTATCCATTGACTTAGGACTCAAATTGCAGTTTCTATGCCTTCCACTAGATGTAAACAGTCTTTAGAAATTGTTTCAGGCTTGTATTCTGAAAAATGAAGAAGTAAGAGCAGTCGGAATGAGTGGACCCTAAAGTGTCACAGAGCTTTTTCATGCGTGAGACCGAGAGAGTGCCTTTCTTGTTTACCTTTTAAATTGACGAAGTTATTGTCCGGTTGAAATATTATTGATTATTTCGGCTAAAAACAACCTGAGGATTGAATATAAACATTGTTTGACATGTTTCTATGAACTTTACGGATACAATTAGGATTTTTTTGTCTTCCTGTTTTGACTGCGTTTGAGCCTGTGGATTACTGAAGAAAACACGTGAACAAAATGGAGGTTTTTGGATATAAAGAGACTTTATCGAACAAAAGGAACATTTATTGAGTAAATGAATGTCTGCTGAGTGCAACCATATGAAGATCATCAAAGGTAAGGGATTAATTTTATCTCTATTTCTGACATGTGTAACTGTTCTACTTGGCTGGCTACTGTTTGTAATGATTTGTCTAGTGGGCTATGTTCTCAAATAATCGTAAGGTATGCTTTCGCCGTAAAGCATTTTTAATATCTGACACCGTGGTTGGATTCACAAGAAGTTAATCTTTAAACCTATGTAAAATATGTTTTGTTTTCTGAATTTTTATAAAGAGTATTTCTGTATTTGAATTTGGCGCTCAGCAGTTTCACTGGCTGTTGAAGAGGTGGGACGCTACCGTCTCACGTGCCCAAGAGAGGTTAATGACTCCAACCTAAGTGTATGTAAACTTCCGACTTCAACTGTATATTAGTCAGCATTAGACTCGTCTCCTAGCTTATCCACACTCTGGTATGATGAAGAATCCCAATGAAGAGAGAGGGAACCAGTCAACCATGGATGGTTTGGGAGGAGACGTACAATTAGGTTCATAATTATTGAGACCCTTGATAGAGATGAGCAACATTACTGTGTAATAATACTGAGAAATGTTGTGTGCTCAGAAAAATTGTTAAATTATATAATTTTATACTAATACAATTGTTCAGAGAAACAGATTTTGTTTAACAAGTATCAATATTGTTTTTTGTTGAGGATGTTCAAAATTATTGGCACCCCTGTTTTCAATACTCTAGGATAACAACAGTGAGCCTTTTTCGAACATGTTTTATGAGATTGCATGTTGGGAGGGAGCTTAGACCCTTCCTCCACACAGAATCATTCCAGATCGTTGATATCCTTCTGCTCGTATGGACTGCCTTCTTCAATTCAAACCACAGGTTTTCAATGGGGTCAAGTCCAGAGACTGAGATGGACTTTGCAAAATGTTGATTTTGTGGTCAATTAACAAGGGCCCCAGGACCAGTGGAAGCAAAATATCCCCATAACATCAAAGATCCACCACCTTATTTTACTGTAGGTATAAGGTCATTTTCTGCATATGCTTCTTTTTTTCACGGCCAAATAGCTTTAACTTTCATGTCGTGTGACCATAGCACCGGTTACAATGAATGTGTCAATGCCATTTATGAAACTCCAGATGGTCAGATGACATAAAAATATAGTTATTTGGCGCCCAAAAATGGAAGCATATGCAGAAAAGTACCTCATACCTACGCTATACCTCAAACATGTGGTTTGAATTGAAGAGGGCAGTCCATAGGAGCAGACAAAAGAGATCAAGGGTCTGGAAAGATTCTGATTGGAGGAATGATCTAAGATCCCTCCCAACGTGTTCTCAAATCTCTTTCTCTGAGCAATTGTATGAGTATAAAATAATATAATTTCCCTTTTTTTTAGCATACAATATAATGTAGCTCATCAGGTGCTTCTACACCTGCATTGCTTGCTGTTTGGGGTTTTAGGCAGGGTTTCTGTACAGCACTTTGAGATATCAGCTGATGTAAGAAGGGCTTTATAAATACATTTGATTTGAATTTGATATTTAGATTATTTGCTGTTTTTTATATACAGACTTTTTTGCTCATCTTTATCAAGGGTGAACATTTTGGACTGTATTGGCCAACACCTTTTTGATTTGAGGATTAGAGGAGAAGTGGTTTATGGTCAGTTGCCTAAAGCCACAGGTCTGTGGTGTCTTCCAGGGTTACCTTGGTTTCACAGGTGTGGGCTGAAGTCGTGACTCACTTCACAGCTCACACCTCCCTTTGTAGCACGAGTTCTGGTAAATACCGACTAATAACACACATTCGGTGGAAGCGGCAGACTGGCGGGATTTTAAAGACCATTGTTGGGCCAAGGATAATGAGTAGTACTTGACCTCAGAAGATGAATAAATCCCCTATAAGAGACTGAGGTTTACAAACCCAGATGCTATTTCCTGACCTTGTGAAAGTTTTTAACCTCAATCATAACCCAAACTTTTAGCATGTGAATTAATGAGTCAAATGAGCTGCGCTAACTTAGACTTAAAAAATGAATTCAAATGTTACTCCTGCAATAGCGTAAGACTATTTCCTTAAATGTAATAGTTAATTGTTAATCAAAACTGACATTTAATACCATAACTTTTCTTTAGTGATTAGCAATATTCTGCCAAATGTTGACATTCTGCCCTAATTCAGAGTGTCAGACCCGTCCAACTTGTCATATTCTAGGATGTACATTTACATTTAAGTCATTTAGCAGATGCTCTTATCCAGAGCGACTTACAAGTTGGTGCATTCACCTTATGATATCCAGTGGAACAACCACTTTACAATAGTGCATCTAACTCTTTTAAGGGGGGGGGGGGGGGGGTTAGAAGGATTACTTTATCCTATCCTAGGTATTCCTTAAAGAGGTGGTGTTTCAGGTGTTTCCGGAAGGTGGTGATTGACTCCGCTGACCTGGCGTCGTGGGGGAGTTTGTTCCACCATTGGGGTGCCAGAGCAGCGAACAGTTTTGACTGGGCTGAGCGGGAGCTGTACTTCCTCAGAGGTAGGGAGGCGAGCAGGCCAGAGGTGGATGAACGCAGTGCCCTTGTTTGGGTGTAGGGCCTGATCAGAGCCTGAAGGTACGGAGGTGCCGTTCCCCTCACAGCTCCGTAGGCAAGCACCATGGTCTTGTAGCGGATGCGAGCTTCAACTGGAAGCCAGTGGAGAGAGCGGAGGAGCGGGGTGACGTGAGAGAACTTGGGAAGGTTGAACACCAGACGGGCTGCGGCGTTCTGGATGAGTTGTAGGGGTTTAATGGCACAGGCAGGGAGCCCAGCCAACAGCGAGTTGCAGTAGTCCAGACGGGAGATGACAAGTGCCTGGATTAGGACCTGCGCCGCTTCCTGTGTGAGGCAGGGTCGTACTCTGCGAATGTTGTAGAGCATGAACCTACAGGAACGGGTCACCGCCTTGATGTTAGTTGAGAACGACAGCGTGTTGTCCAGGATCACGCCAAGGTTCTTAGCACTCTGGGAGCAGGACACAATGGAGTTGTCAACCGTGATGGCGAGATCATGGAACGGGCAGTCCTTCCCCGGGAGGAAGAGCAGCTCCGTCTTGCCGAGGTTCAGCTTGAGGTGGTGATCCGTCATCCACACTGATATGTAGTTCTCAGACAGATCTACCCCCCTTCATGAACTTCCACAGTAATAATCCCCTGTGAATCAGATGAGATATTTCTGTTTTAGCCAGCGGTGCTTAAAAATCAGACCTATGATAATGTAGGTGTATATGGTGAATCAGAACACTTAAAATCTCGACACCTGTGGATTAACCATGATGTTTTGATATAGGTCTGTTTCAATCTCAAGTCAGTGAATCATATACTATAAAATATGATTCACCTCCATTTTTCTATTTCAGGTGCAGGGTGTGTCATTCTGTTTACCCGTCTGGCTCCATTAGACATAAATCCTCTGATTCTCACTGAGCTCAACTGGCCCTCAGTCAAACCTCACCATTTAGACATGATCAGACTACACCTGGCTGTAACCTGACATGAACCTTACAGCAATAGGCTACATGCATGTACAGTGCCTTCAGAAAGTATTCACACCTCTTTTACTTTATCCACATTGTGCTGTGTTACAGCCCGAATTGTTAAAATGTAGATGTTTTGTCACTGGCCTACACACAATACCCCATAATGTCAAAGTGGAGTTATGTTTTTCTTTTTCTTTTTTACAAATTAATAAAAAATGAAAAGCTAGAATGTCTGCTACTGGTAAAATAGCGCTGACGAATAGGTCTGCCGTGCTTCTAGCTCTTAGGAAACTTTGCAGTATTCATTTTTTTTTTTGTGTGTTATTTCTTACGTTATTAGCCCAGGAATTTTGGGGTGTTATTACATACCACCGGGAAGAACTTTTGGATATCAGGGCGACGGTAACTCACCAGCATTACCAGCATTACGACCAGGAATATGACTTTACCGAATCGGATCCTTTGTTCATATCCCCCATGGCAATTGAACTGATTCCGAACGCTGTTTCAAAACACCACCGGAGGCGAGCACACCACCCACTGCTTCAGAGTATATTACTCGCTAATGTTCAGTCTCTGGATAATAAAGTTGACTAGATCAGGCCGAGGATTTACTTCCAGAGAGACACCGGGGATTGTAAAATACTCTGTTTCACGGGACTGGGATATGTTCCGGGTAGCCTCCGAGAACAATATAGACGAATGCACTGATACGGTGACTGAGTTTATCAGGAAGTGTATAGGAGATGTTGTACCACTGTGACTAATTAAACCTACTCTAACCAGAAACCGTGGCTAGATGGCAGCATTCGCACAAAACTGAAAGCACGAACCATCGCATTTAACCATGGCAAGGTGACTGGGAATATGGCCGAATACAAACAGTGTAGTTATTCCCTCCGTAAGACATTCACACAGGCAAAACGTCAGAATAGAGACAAAGTGGAGTTGCAATTCAACGGCTCAGACACGAGATGTATGTAGCAGGGTCTACAGGCAATCACGGACTACATAGGGGAAAATCAGCCACGTAGCGACTTCTTGCTTCCGGACAAGCTAAACACCTTCGCCCCCGCTTTGAGGATAACACAGTGCCACCGACACGGCCACTACCAAGGACTGTGGGCTCTCCTTCTCCGTGGTCGACGTGAGTAAGACATGTAAGCATGTTAACCCTTGCAAGGCTGCCGTCCAGGACGACATCCCTAGCCGCGTCCACAGAGCATGCACAGACCAGCTGGCTGGTGTGTTTACAGACATATTCGATCTCTCCCTATCCCAGTCTGTTGTCCCCACATGCTTCAAGATGCCCACCATTGTTCCTGTACTCAAGAAAGCAAAGGTAACTGAACTAAATGGCTATTGCCCTGTAGCACTCACTTCTGTCATCATGAAGTGCTTTGAGAGACTATTCAAGGATCATATCACCTTCACCTTACCTGACACCCTAGACCCACTTCAATTTGCTTACTACCCCAATAGATCCACAGACGATGCAATCGCCATCACACTGTACATTGTCCTATCCCATCTGGACAAGAGGAATGCCTATGTAAGAATGCTTTTCATTGACTATTGAAGAAGGTTAAACCAAGGCCTTATACCTTTTAAAGCATTTCCTTTCCAATACTAATGTATGTTTGATAATTATATAGACCTGATTGAAGAAATTGACCAACACTATAGCTCAGCATTCAACACCATAGTACCCTCCAAGCTCATCATTAAGCTCGATGCCCTGGGTTGAACCTCATCCTGTGCAACTGGGTCCTGTACTTGCTGACGGGCCGCCCCCAGGGGGTGATGGTAGGAAACAACACCTCCACTTTGCTGATCCTCAACACTGGGGCTCCACAAGGATGCGTGCTCAGCACCTTCCTGTACTCCCTGTTCACCCATGACTGCGTGGCCACACATGTTTCCAACCCGTTCATCAAGTTTGAAGACGACACAACAGTAGTAGGCCTGATTACCAACAATGACGAGACAGCCTACAGGGAGGAGGTGAGGGCCCTGGGAGTGTAGTGCCAGGAAAATAACCTCTCACCCAACGTCAACAAAACAAAGGAGATGATCATGTACTTCAGGAAACAGCAGAGGGAGCACCCCCCTATCCACATCGACGGGACCACAGTGGAAAAGGTGGAAAGCTTCAAGTTCCTCTGCGTACACATTACTGACAAACTGAAATGGTCCACCCGCACAGACAGTGTGGTGAAGAAGGTGCAACATCGCCTCTTCAACCTCAGGAGGCTGAAGAAATTTGGCTTGGCACCTAAAACCCTGACAAACTTTAATAGATGCACAATTGAGAGCATCCTGTCGTGCTATATCACCGCCTGATACGGCAACTGCACCGCCTGCAACCGCAGGGCTCTCCAGAGGGTGGTGCGGTCTGCCCAACCCATCACCGGGGTTAAACTACATGCCCTCCAGTACACCTACAGCACCTGATATTACAGAAAGGCCAGTACAGGTGCATCAAAGCTGGGACCGAGAGATAGAAGCAGTTTTTCAATCTCAAGGCCGTCAGACTGTTAAATAGCCATCATTAGCACATTAGAGGCTGCTGCCCTATAAACATAGACTTGAAATCACTGGCCACTTTAATAATGGAACACTAGTCACTTTAATAATGTTTACATATTTTGCATTACCCATCTCATTTGTATGTCCTGTATTCTACCCTATTCTACTGTATTTTAGTCTATTTAGTTTAGTCTGACATTGCTCATCCAAATATTTATATATTCTTAATTCAATTCCTTTACTTTAGATTGTGTGTTGTTCGATATTACTTGTTAGATATTACTGTTAGATATTACTGCACTGTTGGAGCTAGAAACACAAGCATTTCACTACACCCACAATATCATCTGCTAAACACGTGTGACAAATACATTTTTATTTTATTTGAGTCAATAAGTATTCAACCCCTTTGTTGTGGCAAGACTAAATAAGTTCAGGAGTAAAAATATGCTTAACATAATAAGTTGCATCACTCTGTATTTCATTTTTAAAGAAATTTGCACAAAAATCTAAAAACTGATTTTCACTTTGTCATAGGTGAGGGAAACAATTATAGTATGTAATCAATTTTGAATTCAGGTTGTAACACAGCAAAACATGGAATATGTCAAGGGGTATGAACACTTTTTGACGGCACTAAGGAAATAAATTCAAACTGAAAGTGGTAAAGGAAACAGTAGGGAAAACTGCTTTACCTCAACGCTTGTGAATCCACTATGCGTCTGTTCTGTCTATTCGGCGAATATTGTTCTGATTACGTTATTGTGGAATGCATTTTCATGGCGGGGGTTGAAACAGAATTCGTAAGAGCTCAAAGTACTGTGTTCTAACAGGCGAGCCCTGCTGAAACCCGTTTACTTATCCTCATTGAAGACAGTCATTTAATATAGCTTAACTACATTTTGAGAAGTTACATCTGACTTGTTTTTAGGGCTTTCCTTTATCGATTATTAGGCTATAGGCCAGCCGTCCACTCCCGGATAGCGCAGCAGTCTAGGGCACTGCATCTCATTGCTAGAGGTGTCAATACAGACCCTGGTTCGATTCCAGGCTGTATCACTACTGGCCATTGATTGGGAGTCCCATAGGGCGGCGCACAATTGGCCGAGCGTTGTCCGGGTTAGAGTTTGGCCGGGGTCAGCCGTCATTGTAAATAAGAATTTGTTCTAAACTGACTTGCCTAGTTAAATAAAAATAAATGTAAAAAAATGTCCTGAGCATGTTTAACCCAAATCTGAACTTTCACACACTGACAGACAGTGCATCACGATGCTACAGAATGAGCACACAGAGTAGCAATATTTAAAAGTATTTTTTGTTTTAATGATTTACTTGACAGCAACAGTATGCACGATTTTCAAATAAATATGTAAATAAATATATAACCTTGATAGATAAAATCATGAATGCCTTATATTGCAGTTTGACATTGCACATTACATAATTGTAGAATGGTAGGCTATCAAAATCAAGTACAGTATGTAAATCAGTTCGACAAGTTCAAATTCATGTTCTGTTGGCCCACAGAAGTCTGTCAGAGTTGTGTTCCAGAATGAACTGTAGGGTGTACAGGAGCTCTTTTCGAACCACTTCCCAGGCACAGTAACTGAAATTCTGTGAAAATACAAATGAACTGTTTGGGAAATGTAGGCTAATATTCATAGAGATATTATCAAAACAGTGATTTCCATTATAGTGTATTTGCTTGTACCCTACTTTTTCTTTAAGGACAGCTGCGATGTTCCCAAAATATGTCTTCAGCACCTTTGCCCTGACTAGATAATCACATGTATCCACGCTCCCCATCATCTGACACGAGAAGAAATTCATTCAAATGTCAACATACCACATTTAAACAGTTAAGCTATCTGTATTGGCATAGGTAGGTACTCACACATTTGCTCTCTTCAATCTGGCGGTATACAATATTCTGAAAATTCTCCAACTTCCGTTGGTCCCACTTAGTAGGCATGTCGTCAGCTCCAAACAATGTGTCGATGTTCTTCAATGTCTCATAAATAGCCTTAGCACCACTGCTGCTCAACTGAAACGGACAACAACAATAATTTCTAAAAACATCAATGGCAGTTTAAGGTTTTCTACTTTCTAATCCTAACATTTGCGAATACTATTTCATGCTGTAAAGAACACTTGGATATGCGCCCATGCACTTACCAGTGGCACGCCGGAGGTTGTGAAAGCAGTGGCTGGGAATGCCATGAAGACATTCTCCTGCAGACACTCCAGAGGAAAATTACCCCCCTGAAAGCAATAGAAAACACTGAAGTCAGGTTGAGCTATTCAGTTAATAAACGTAGTTGGATAATACATCTCAAGTCAAAAGAAATTTAAAAAATTTACCATGTCTCTCAGTAGGTTGTGGGTTACTCGCACCAGCTGTCCTTGTAGCTGGCAAGGCATGGGCATGGAGCAAACTTGCGCAAGGCAGAGGAAAGTGCTCATCCAAGTGATAGTCTGAAGTGCCATTCTTGGGGTAGCTAGATGACCTGTAACAGAGTATCATTGTTAGTTGAATATAATCCTGAAAATGATTCATTCGTTGAAACCTGAAGCAATGATCAAATGATATATTGACTCACCTGTTGCCAGGACAGTACACATTTCCTCCAGAGTCTGAATTTGTTTTCTGATCCCATATCTGCGGCTTAACTTAAATTGTGAGAATTTAAAGGATGAACAAAAAGTGAAAGGGGGTCTCACTAGGTGTATAAAATGAATGAATTTGAGAAAGTTTGGCCTAGTGAAAACCGCAATAGGACTACCGGATTTCCCTTTTCGTATCCTCCACTTCTCTCATCATGTGCCTAATCTGTCCTCAGTAGGCTAGGTCTAAACAATGTAAGTCACCTGGCTTTGCGAAGGCTCCAAACATTGCTAAAACATTGAGAGAGAGAGAATATCGACCCTGAACTATACAATCTAAAAAGAAAAGGTTCCTTGAGTATCCTTTAGGGGTTCTTCAGATTGAAACTGGTGAAACCCCTATAAAAATGGTTCTTCAAAGAAACCCTTATAATGGATCCTCAAGGAACCTTTTGAACAACATTTTGGGGTAAATTTTTTAACTACCCCCCCCCCCCCTATTATTATTAATACAAATTATAATTTGCATAACAATAACAACAATTACACCATATTTTAGTTCTCTTTGTTTATTATGATTTTAGAGGCAAAGCAGAATAAAAAAATCTAAATATGAGGTAATCTCCCAGCAGGACCCCAAGTCCAATGGGTGTGTCCTCTGACGTGTTGATGTTCTCCGTATCCATAGCCAGAATGATTCTGCAGAGCATGGTGATCGAACAGGTTTCCTGTTTTATTCATCAGAGGTATAGGGAGGGTGAAGTCCGTGAATCCACAAAACAGTAGATATGCAGATGATTAACAGAACGTGCACACGACAGAATTCATAACTTGGTTTTTGTGATGAAAATGAATGAGGGGGGAAAAAAACGTTGGTAATGGTTTTCATAAACATACCTTTGGGATATTCATTGAAGAGGTAGGGGGGGAGGATGGTCAATGTGATTACCTTGTATGCCTCCTCGTTTGTATACCTGCAGACATAAACCCAAAAGTGAGCAGTTCAGTCATCTGAACCCAATACAGCTAGCCTTCAACATATTCTTATAGCCTACATAGTCTTACCTCTTTGTTGATTGATATCCATTGAATTGTGTCCATTTTCTTCTTTTTTTTGAAAGATTTGCACAAAAATTCAAAGATAGATGGTGTCATCATAAAACAAAATCAATTTAGATCATACAAGGGACAAACCTTACCTTAAATGAGGAGATCTTTACATGTTTCAGTTAAGCGTCTGCACCTGCTGTCCTTTCCAATTCAAATCCAAATGTTTCAGTTGGGCAGTTAGGTTCCTCCTATAGGGTTCTTGGAAGAACTTTTTGGGGGTCATTTTCAGTGCCAAGAACCGTAATCTTATTCTAAGAACTTTGAGGTTCTGAGAAAGAACCCTTGTTGAACCCTTAATTTTGAGAGTGTACAATGAATGCTGTAGACCTCTATATGTCTTTATCATCTGAATAATCCGTTAACATAAAAATGCTAATATCTTGTCATTACTTATCTGATTAAACCAATTTGCCAATGTGTTGTGATAACCTTATCGTAGTTTGTCAGAAAATGACGTCAAATATTTAAAACGGCCTAATAGACATACTACAATATGCGATCCTCCTGGACATGCTACGTTAAAGGGACCATCTGCGGTTGATACTTACAATTTGGGACTTTTAAATTAATTATATATAGCTATTGATTCTTGAAGAATAGACATAACTTATAAATGCCTCATAGTTCAACTGTCGCACCCCATCAGAACCCAAATTCTAAGCTTTATTTACTCCGTTGTTTGTAAATAATTTAGCTAATTGTAAGCAAATACTTTAAATCCTCAAAATGTGGTTAAAACTATAGTCTCATTTTGATTTCATTGATGGTCCGACACTTGCATCCTGATCTCTCTATGAATTTGACAGTTGCTACTTTTCTCCAACCCCATCCCTTTGCTATTTACCAAAACAGTGGCGGGGTAAGGCTTTGTTGTTGTTTGATTTGCAGGTTTCCCCTTCTAAAAAAAGTACGACTATAAACAAATGAATGCATGAAAGAATGACTCAATGAATACAGTTGAAGTCGGAAGTTTACATAAACTTAAGTTGGAATCATTAAAACCCGTTTTTCAACCACTCCACAAATTTCTTGTTAACAAACTATAGTTTTGGCCGGTCAGTTAGGACATCTACTTTGTGCATGACAAGTCATTTTTCCAACAATTGTTTACAGTCAGATTATTTCACTTATAATTCACTGTATCACAATTCCAGTGGGTAAGAAGTTTACATACACTATGTGGACTGTTCCTTTAGAACAGATTATTTCATTTATATAATTCACTGTATCACAATTCCAGTGGGTCAGAAGTTTATTTACACTAAGTTGACTGTGCCTTTAAACAACTTGGAAAATTCAAGAAAATTATGTCATGCTTTAGAAGCTTCTGATAGGCTAATTGACATAATTTGAGTCAATTGGAGTTGTGGATGTATTTCAAGGCCTACCTTCAAACTCAGTGCCTCTGTGCTTGACATCATGGGGAAATCTGCCAAGACCTCTGAAAAAAATTGTAGACCTCCACAAGTCTGGTTCATCCTTTGGAGCAATTTCCAAATACCTGTAGGTACCACGCTCATCTGTACAAACAATAGTACGCAAGTATAATCACCATGGGACCACGCAGCCGTCATACCACTCAGGAAGGAGACGTTCTGTCTCCTAGAGATGAAAGTACTTTGGTGCGAAAAGTGCAAATCAATCCCAGAAAAACAGCAAAGGACCTTGTGAAGATGCTGGAGGAAACAGGTACAAAAGTATCTATATCCACAGTAAACGAGTCCTATATCGACATAACCTGAAAGGCCGCTCGGCAAGGAAAAAGCCACTGGTACAAAACTGCTATAAAAAAGCCAGATTACGGTTTGCAACTGCACACGGGGACAAAGATCGTACCTTTTGGAGAAATGTCCTCTGTTCTGATGAAACAAAAATAGGACAGTTTGGCCATAATGACCATCGTTATGTTTGGAGGAAAAGGGGGAGGCTTGCCAGCCGAAGAACACCATCCCAACCGTGAGACACGGGGGTGGCAGCATCATTTTGTGGGAGTGCTTTGCTGCAGGAGGGACTGGTGCACTTCACAAAATAGATGGCATCATGAGGCAGGAAAATGATGTGGATATATTGAAGCAACATCTCAAGACGTCAGTCAGGAAGATAAAGCTTGGTCGCAATTGGGTCTTCCAAATGGACAATGACTCCAAACATACTTCCAAAGTTGTGGCAAAATGGCTTAAGAACAACAAAGTTTAGGTATTGGAGTGGCCATCACAAAGACCTGACCTCAATCCAATAGAAGATTTGTGGGCAGAACTGAAAAAGTGTGTGCGAGCAAGGAGGCCTACAAAACTGACTCAGTTACACCAGCTCTATCAAGATGAATGGGCCAAAATTCACCAAACTTATTGTGGGAATCTTGTGGAAGGCTACCCAAAACGTTTGACCCAAGTTAAACAATTTAAAGGCAATGCTACCAAATACGAATTGAGTGTATGTAAACTTCTGGCCCACTTGGAATGTGATGAAAGAAGTAATAGCTAAAATAAATAATTCTCTCTACTATTATTATGACATTTCACATTCTTAAAATAAAGTGGTGATCCCAACTGACCTAAAACAGGGAATTTTTACTCTGATTAAATGTCAGGAATTGTGAAAAACTGAGTTTAAATGTATTTGGATAAGGTGTATGTAAACACCGACTTCAACTGTATATGCATATGAAAACAAGATTCATGTCACGCCCTGACCGTAGAGAGCTTTTTATGTCTCTATTTTGGTTTGGTCAGGGTGTGATTTGGGTGGGCATTCTATGTTCCTTTTTCTATGTTTTGTATTTCTTTGTGTTTGGCCGGGTGTGGTTCTCAATCAGAGGCAGCTGTCTATCGTTGTCTCTGATTGAGAACCATACTTAGGTAGCTTTTCCCCACCTATGCTTTGTGGGTAGTTATTTTCTGTTTTGTGTTTCTGCACCTGACAGGACTGTTTCGGTTTCGTTCATTCTCTTTGTTATTTTGTTATAGTGTTCAGTTTAAATAAAAAGCATGAACACTTACCACGCTGCACTTTGGTCCGATTATTCTTCATGCAACGATGACCGTGACAATTCATGTATTTTTTATTCAATGTTATTGTGAATAAATTAAATAATATCAGTCAACCAGTGTCTCTCTCTCTGTGAGACGATGATTTACATTTTTGTCATTTAGCAGACGCTCTTAGCCAGAGCGACTTACCGTGGTGAGTGCATACAGTTTTACTATGTTTTTACTGGTCCCTCATGGAAGTTGAACCCACAGCATTGACATTGGAAGCACCATGCTCTACCAGCTGAGCCACACAAAACTTAATATGATCGCTTTATGTTTGCATCTTCTGCATCCCATTCATGTCTATACAGTTGAATTAAACCGTTGGTAATAATTGATGATTGAATAGAAATTAACCATAATTTTATGAGATCTGTATCTGAATAATCAGGCTAACATTAACATTTGAATAGTTTGCCGTTGGGAGAGACTAGCAGGCCTATATGAATGAACCAATTTGCCAATGTGTTGTGATAACATAATCGGAGGTTTATTAGAAAATGACCTAAATCATAATTCCTAATACTATAACATTTCATCATCCCCGACATACTACGTTGAAGGGGAAATTTCTGCGATTACCACATCCATTTTTTTGAATTGATACACAAGCTACCCATTGATTCTTGAAGAATATATACATTTTACAATCCTCATGAGCTTAGTTCAACAACTGTCTTACCTCATCAGAACCCAAAATAATGATGTTTATGACATTGTTTGAAACCATGTAAATGTAGAAAAACACAGGATATAGCTTCCAACTGTACTTAAAACTAGCCTACAACTTTTAATCTCATAGATGGACCTTCCTTTCATCCATAACTCTGTGACAGTGGTTACTTTTCTCCAACCCCATTCCTCAGCTATTTAGAACAATAGTGGTTCGGTGACCGCTTTGGTGTTGTTTGAACTGCAGATTGCTCCTTTAAAAAAGTTTGTCTATAAACAAATGAATGCAAGAAAGAATGACAGGATGAATGCATTGAATGACTGAATATATAAATTAATTAACAAAAACGATATGAGAATAATTATTTAATTGTATTATAAAGGAATAAATACATAGCCTTCACATATAAATATCAGTCAACCCATGTTTATAAATAAATAATTCAGTCAGTAAATAGATAAGCTATCAATCATTAGCCAGTCTCAGAAACATGTCACATGTCTCCAATGATGATTATGTGGTTCTCCAAAAGACCGCTTCTTCCTCACGTCTTGACTCTGCTGTCGAGAAATTTATTGAACTGCACCAGGTTGTCGGGAACCTCCACTCGCGTGATCTCCCATACGCATGCGCTGTGTTCCTGGATAGCATACAATGTGTATATATATATACATTTTTTCAGTCACCTCAATCACAGCAGGTGCTGCGCCAACGCATCCTACGACAGCACAACGGCGCTTGGAAGTTCACAGTTTCCTATGTGATTTGTGGCAGCGAAATGCATCCTAGTTGTGGTGATGTAGAACTTTTGCTCAGACTAATTTAGCCTCTATTCGAGGGCATTTGATATTGGACCCACCCAGTGGCGACCGGTTATCAGTGCAGGTGGGGCAGAACTCCATCTGTTTTGAGCCCCATCTGTTTTAACTATAACAGCAAAAAAAGTTTTTAAAAATGTAACCTTTTTTTGTTGTTGCCTGTTTTGCATGTTATTTTGGCATTAATACGTGTCACATATCAGTTTGTAAACAATATAAAAAATAAGTAATTATTGAGTTAATAAAGCTGCATACAAACATGGTCTCTTTTTTTTGCTTTCTTGAGTAAGGCAGCTCCAAAATGCAGGTGTTTCAGCCTAGCTCAGTGCGTTCTGTGGTGGTGGGGCAGTCAGCGGAAAATACAGAGCTGTAAATAAGAATTTGTTATAAATTGACTTGCCTAGTTAAACAAAGGTTAAATATATATATATAATAATATTTTTAAAAAGACAATAGCTGTAGGATCAACAGAGGCATTCGGGGCAGTAAGAGGGACAGAAATTCGGTTACTTACATTTTGTCTTTCAACGCCCCTGGGATAATGTACATTTGGTGAAGAATTATGACAACTAAGCGAAACAATGGTGGGGATTAAATGACCTGGGCTAGCTTTAGTGAATTCACACTGCACCTGTTATTCGGCTCTATTCGGCTAATATTCTTCCGATTACGTTATTGACTGTGGAAAGCAATTTCATAGAGGGGGTTGGAACCAAACAATTGGGAATTATAATAATGTAATAGGATGTCCATGGTCGGAACGGAAATCGTATTGGAGCGCAGAGTAAGTACAACAAAACAGGCCCGCCCTGTCCAGTGCTAAAACACACTTAATTGACAAAAAGCTTTTGAATAATAACTACATTTTAAGAAGATACATTTGACTTGTTTTTATGGCTTTCCTTAATGGATTAGTAGGCTATAGGACTAATTGTACTGACATCCATATGACCTGAGCATGTTTAATACAAATATGAATGTTCACACATCGACAGACAGGGCTACCAAATGAGCACTCAGATTAACAATATTTAAAAGTATACAAATGTTTATTAACTTAACATTTAACGAGTTCAAAGTTCAAATTCATGTTCTGTTGGCCCACAGAAGGCTATCAGAGTTGTGTTCCAGAATGAACTGTAGGGTGTACAGGAGCTCTTTTCGAACCACTTCCCAGGCGCAGTAACTGAAATTCTGTGAAAATAAAAATAAACTGTTAGGGCAATGTAGGGTAATATTGTCCAATGTACAGATATTATCAAAACAATGTGTCTATTTGTGTTTAAGCTATAGTCTACCTTTTCTTTTAGTACTGCTGCAATGTTCCCAAAGTACGTATTCAGTCCTTCTGCCCTGATGAGATAATCACTTGTATCCACACTGCCCATCATCTGCCAGAAAGAAAAAGGCAGAAGATGAATAATAATAAAAATAGCACAATTAAACAGTTAAGCGATGTGTGTTGGCATAGTAACTCACACATTTGCTCTCTTCAATCTGGCGGTATACAATATTCTGAAAATTCTCCAACTTCTGTTGGTCCCACTTAGTAGGCAGGTCGTCAGCTCCAAACAATGTGTCGATGTTCTTCAATGTCTCATAAATAGCCTTAGCACCACTGCTGCTCAACTGAAACGGACAACAACAATAATTTCAAATAACATAAATGGTAGTATAAAGTTTTCTACTTTCTAATCCTAACGGTTGCAAATAGTCTGTCATGCAGGAGGCACTTGGTCTAGGTAGGTTTAATAAATGTAACTCATAGCTGGCCTTGTGCACGCTCAAATGTTTCTAAGAGAGAGAAGGAGAGAGAGAGAGACAGAGAGAGAATATCAACCCCTTAACTTTACAATGAATGCTATTGACCTCTTTATTTGCTTGTTTGTTTGTTTGTCTCTCTCTCTCTCTCTCTCTCTCTCTCTCTGTGTGTTTGTTTGTGTCTGCGTGCGTGCGTACGTGTGTCTGTGAGAGGGAGGGAGTGAGAGATGATGATTTAATATGATATCGTTCTGTTTGGATCTTCTGTCTTTAATCCCATTCATGTCTATATATTTGAATTAAACTCTTGATAATAACTGATGATTAAATAGAAATTAAGCAGCATTTTATGACGTCCGTATCTGAATAATGAGGCTAACATTAACATTTTACTATTTTTTCCTTACGAAAGACAAGCAGGGGATATTCTGTCACGTTCTGACCTTTATTTCCTTTGTTTTGTCTTTATTTAGTATGGTCAGGGCGTGAGTTGGGGTGGGCAGTCTATGTTTGTATTTCTATGTTTTCCTATTTCTGTGTTTGGCCTGATATGGTTCTCAATCAGAGGCAGGTGTTTTGTGTTGTCTCTGATTGGGAACCATATTTAGGTAACCTGTTTTGTGTTGGGTTTTGTGGGTGGTTGTCTTCAGTCTTTGTGTGTCTGCACCAGATAGAACTGTTTCGGTTTCGTTTATGTTCACCTTTATTGTTTTGTATTTCTTAGTGTTCAGTTTATGTTTGATAATAAACGTGATGGACACTTACCACGCTGCGCATTGGTCCTCTGATCCTTCTAACTTCTCCTCCTCAGACGAGGAGGAAGACGACAGCCGTTCCATATTCCTATAAATAAACCAATGTGCCAATGTGTTGTGATAACGTTATCGTAGGTTTATTAGAAGAAAAACGAAATCCTAATTCCTTATAATACTACTTTTCATCGTCTTGGATATGCTTAGCTAAAGGGGACATTTCTGCGATTGCTACATCCCATTTTGACTTTTAAATTAATGATACACAGGCTACCTATTGACTCTTGAAGAATATATAACTTTTAAATGCCTCATGAGCTTCGTTCACCTGTCTTACATCAACAGAACCCAAAATGTACTTTTATTATGACATTGTTTGAAACAATATACATCTTAAACACTGTATAGCTTCAAAATGAAGGTAAAATGATCATTTTGATCTCTTGGATGGTCATTACTTGAATCAATAGCTCTCTGACAGTGGTTACTTTTCTCCAACCCTATTACTCAGCAATTTACCAAAATATGGGTTGAGTGACCACTATGTTGTTGTTTTGAACTGTATATTGCCTATAAACCAAAGAATGCATGAAAGACTGAATGGATGACTGAATATGTAAATAAATACAAACAATATGATAATGGATGCATGTTTTTTCATTTAATTTAATATAAATAAATAACAGAATAAATAAATACATAGCCTTCACATGTACATAAATCAGTCAGTTAGTAAATATATAATCCATCAATCTATTAGCCAGCCTCAGGTACATGTCACATGTCTCTGATGATTATTATGTGGTTGTCCAACAGACCGCTTCTTCCTCACTCGACATTGCACCGCTTGACTCTGCTTTCGAGGAATTTTTAAAACTGCATCAGTTTGTAGCAAACTTCCGCTGTGCGCTGTGTTCCTGGAGGGCAAACAAGATGTGCATTTTTTTTCAGTCAACTCAACCACAGCAGGTGCTGCGCCAACGCATCCGACGACAAAAACGTCGCTTGGAAGTTCCAAGTTTCACATGTGAGTTATTGCAGCAAAATTCATCCGATTTGTGGTGATCGAAATATGTTTTCAGAGACGCGTTGCCTGAAGTAATCGGCCCTCCATCTCCAGAGGGTGCCCCAACACCACACCCGACCTGGAGACAATATAAAATGGTGGTCAGTGAATTAGTTCTGTTTTAAGAAAAGTTCTGAAAATGTTATACAAATATAATTTAGATTAAATCACAAATTAAAGACATGTGCCAATTATTGTCTGCTCCCCAAATATAGCTTAGGCTACAACATGAGGGATCACACTTACGCATCCCTCTAATTTCTTAACTTCTTATGGCTGAAGGGGCAGTATTGAGTAGCTTGGATGTAAGGTGCACAGAGGTGCCCATTTTAAACGGCCTGCTCCTCAGTCCCAGTTGCTAATATATGCATATTATTAGTAGTATTGGATAGAAAACACTGAAGTTTCTAAAACTGTTTGAATTATGTCTGTGAGTATAACAGAACTCACATGACAGGCAAAAACCTGAGAAGTTCCACTTCCTGTTTATATTTTTTCTGGGGGTGCCAAATTTTCATCCAAGGTCCCATTGAAATCACAGCGAGACATTGATGAGTTTTCACTTCCTACGGCTTCCACTAGATGTCAACAGTCAATGGAACTTTGTCTGATGACTCTAATGTGAAGGGGGGCCGAAGGAGACAGGAATTAGTGACCACTGCCAGGAGGTGATAGGCAGCTTCATTCCTTCGGTCAACTGAAGTCGATGAAATTCTCCGGTTGGAACGTTATTCAAGATGTATGTTAACAACATTCTAAAGATTGATTCAGTACATCGTTTGACATGTTTCTACTGACTGTAACGGAACTTTTGGACATTTCGTCACGTTATAGTGGACGGTAGTGGACGCGCTTTGTGTGGGGCGTTTGGTAAACAATTCCAAAGTAGCTAATTGGACATAAATAACAGACATTATTGAACAAGTCAAGCATTTATTGTGGACCTGGGATTCCTAGGACTGCATTCTGATGAATTCATCAAAAGTAAGGAAACATTTATCATGTATTTTCTGGTTTCTGTTGCGTCCAACATGGCGGCTAATTTGGCTATTGTTCTGAGCTCCGTCTCAGATTATTGCATGGTTTATTTTTCCGTAAAGTTTTTTTGAAATCTGACACAGCGGTTGCATTAAGGAGAGGTATATCTATAATTCCATGTGTATAACTTGTATTATCATCTACATTTATGATGAGTATTTCTGTTGAAACGATGTGGCTATGCAAAATCACTTGATGTTTTTGCAACTAGTGAATCTAACGCGCCTATGTAAACTCCGATTTTTTTATATAAATATGAACTTAATCAAACAAAACATGCATGTATTGTGTAACATGAAGTCCTATGAGTGTCATCTAATGAACATAATCAAAGGTTAGTGATTAATATTCTCTATTTCTGGTTTTTGTGAAAGCTATATTTCGCTGGAAAAAATGGCTGTGCTTATTGTGGTTTTGTGGTGATCTAACATAATCGTTTGTAGTGCTTTCGCTGAAAAGCAAATTTGAAATCGGACACTTTGGTGGGATTAACAACAAGATTACCTTTAAAATGATATAAGACACATCTGTTTGAGGAATTTTAATTATGAGATTTCTGCTTTTTGAATTTGGTGCCCTGCACTTTCACTCGCTGTAGTCATATCATCCCGGTAGTGGGATGGCAGCCATAAAAGTTTTTAACTTAAACTTCTTGAGTGCAGGGGGCAGCATTTTCACTTTCGGATAAATAGAATGCCAAAATTAAACTGCCTGCTACTCATCCCCAGAATATAAGATATGCATATTATTAATAGATTTGGATAGAAAACATTCTGAAGTTTCTAAAACGGTTTGAATCATGTCTGTGAGAATAACAGAACTTATGTAGCAGGCAAAACCCTGAGGACAAACCATTCAGAAATTATTATTTTTTTCAATGAGTTTTCTTAGAGACACCAGATTTCTATTGGACTTGCTTGCAGTTCATACCGCTTCCACTGGATGTCACCAGTCCTTGGAAATCGGGTTGAGGTTATTCCTTTGTGTAATGAAGAAGTAGGGCTATCGTAAATGAGGGTCACATGAAGTACATTTTTTGAGAGAGGCACGTTACGGAAAAAGTTGCGTCAGTGTGTTTTCTTTTTGTATTGAACACAGATCATCCCGTCTTCAAATTGATCGATTATTAACGTTTAAAAATACCTAACGTTGTATTACAAAAGTAGTTTGAAATGTTTTGGTAAAGTTTACATGTAACTTTTGATATATTTTGTAGTGAAGTGGCGAAAGTTGGAAGCTGTGTTTTTCTGGATGAAACGGTCCAAATAAATTGACATTTTGGATATATATTGACGGAATTAATCGAACAAAAGGACCATTTGTGATGTTTATGGGACATATTGGAGTGCCAACAAAAGAATTTCGTCAAAGGTAAGGCATGATTTATATTTTATTTCTGCGTTTTGTGTCGTGCTTGCAGTGTTGAAATATGCTACTCCCTTTGTTTACTGTTGTACTATCATCAGATAATAGCATCTTATGCTTTCGCCGAAAAGCCTTTTTGAAATCTGACATGTTGGCTGGATTCACAACAAGTGTAGCTTTAATTTGGTGTATTGCATGTGTGATTTCATGAAAGTTTAATATTTATAGTAATTTACGGCTTTACGGCGAAAGCAAACCGTGCTATTATCTGAGGACAGCACCCCATCAAACAAAGACAGACAATCATAATTCAACCCGCCAGGCGCGACACAAAACTCAGAAATAAAGATATTGTAACGACCCTGGGTTTATAAGTGCGGAAATCGACTCTGCCGCTCGAGCGTGCTTTTGCGGCACAGTCGATAGCGCGCCGGACCTCGGGCTAGAAGGTCGAGGGTTCTAGACCTGCTCCCTGCTGTTTCATTACATTGGTGTCAAAAGTGATCGGACCTTGCATCCAAGACAGTGTGTGTGCTTGGCCGGTGAGCGCGTTCCTGTAAGACGTAGAGTTGCAAGCTAGCGCGAGGACGCACTCTTTGAAAGGAGGGAGTAGTGTAACGACCCTGGGTTTATAAGCACGGAAATCGACTCTGCCTGCTCGAGAATGCTTTTGCGGCACAGTCGATAGCGCGCTGGACTTCTGGCTAGAAGGTCGAGGGTTCGAGACCTGCTCCCTGCTGTTTCATTACAATATAATTCATGCCTTACCTTTGACGAGCTTCTTCTGTTGGCACTCCAATATGTCCCATAAACATCACAAATGGTCCTTTTGTTAGATTAATTCCGTCGTTATATATCCAAAATCTCTATTTATTTGGCGCGTTTGATCCAGAAAAACACCGGTTCCAACTCACGCTACATGACTACAAAATATCTCATTAGTTACCTGTAATCTTTGTCCAAACATTTCAAACAACTTTTGTACTACAACTTTATGTATTCTTTTACGTAAATAATCTATCAAATTTAAGACGGGAGAAACTGTGTTCAATACCGGACGAAAACAAAGAAAGCATGTTCCAGGTCGCGCGCACCAAAACATTAGAGTGCACCTGGAGTGACACAGGAAAATAACAGGGCTACTTCTTAGTTCCTCTAAAGAAAACCATCAACCAATTTCTAAAGACTGTTGACATCTAGTGGAAGCTATAGGAACTGCAAGAATATTTCTATTAAAACGGCCTTGCCATAGAAATCCAATGGAAAACAGATTGACCTAAGTTCTGTTATACTCACAGACTTTATTCAAACAATTTTAGAAACTTTAGAGTGTTTTCTATCCAAATCTACCAATTATATGCATATCCAAGCTTCTGGGCCTGAGTAACAGGCAGTTTACTTTGGGCACACTTTTCATCCAGATGAGAAAATAGCGTCCCCAAGCCATAAGAAGTTTTTAAATAATTGGGCTATATATAAGCCTCTAACGCAACTACAGAGACGTCCTCACCCTGTGTTAAAGAAAACAGGGGTTTAGGCATTAGGGTGTAAATTCCATGGATAAACTTCCAATGTATCATTTTGAAATTGTAAAAAATCATATACTATAGTTTAGGCTATTAAAATATTGCTATATGATACTGAAGTGTGTTCATCCTTTATATCCTGCCTGTTTGGCCCTGTCCGGGGGTATCATCGGATGGGGCCACAGTGTCTCCTGACCCCTCCTGTCTCAGCCTCCAGTATTTATGCTGCAGTAGTTTATGTGTCGGGGGGCTAGGGTCAGTCTGTTATATCTGGAGTATTTCTCCTGTCTTATCTGGTGTCCTGTGTGAATTTAAGTATGCTCTCTCTAATTCTCTTTCTTTCTTTCTTTCTTTCTTTCTTTCTTTCTTTCTTTCTTTCTTTCTTTCTTTCTTTCTTTCTTTCTTTCTTTCTTTCTTTCTTTCTTTCTTTCTCTCTCTGAGGACCTGAGCCCTAGGACCATGCCTCAAGACTACCTGGTATGATGATTCCTGCTGCTCCAGTTTCAACTGTTCTGCCTGCGGCTATGGAACCCTGACCTGTTCACCGGACATGCTACCTGTCCCAGACCTGCTGTTTTCAACTATCTAGAGACAGCAGGAGCGGGAGCCAACTGACATTTACTCCTGAGGTGCTGACCTGTTGCACCCTCGACAACTACTGTGATTATTATTATTTGACCATGCGGGTCATTTATGAACATTTGAACATCTTGGCCATGTTCTTTTATAATCTCCACCCAGCACAGCCAGAAGAGGACTGGCCACCCCTCATAGCCTGGTTCCTCTCTAGGTTTCTTCCTAGGTTTTGGCCTTTCTAGGGAGTTTTTCCTAGCCACCGTGCTTCTACACCTGCATTGCTTGCTGTTTGGGGTTTTAGGCTGGGTTTCTGTACAGCACTTTGAGATATCAGGTGATGTAAGAAGGACTATATAAATAAACTTGATTTGATTTGATCCTGTGTGTTCTTGTAAACATGCTCTGGAAACATGCGCTCGACTTTTCTTTTAGACACAGAACTGGAAATTGTCCACTCTGAAATAAAGTCATATCAATGTCAAAAAGTGAACTGTATTGGAATAGTAACCTTACATTAAACGTTGTGGTACAGCGAGTGAAAGCATTGGTTACATAAAATGTGCTATAATAAAATAATATAAATGTAGGCATAATAATGAGATATACTGAGCATCAAATATTGCACACCAAATAGCGGACTGGTGCATGAACTGCGTCCATCTGCACCGATCGGAGTCAGCTGTGCCTCGGCAGAACAGTCAGGCAGATACTCAACTATTTCAATAGAGCCATGTTTCTTTTTATATAATTTAAGTGTAACAGACTTTCGAAATGATTAACAGCCGATTATCTTCATCTTGATTCGATATGAATCCTACATTGCTGAAGTCCATCTTCTATAATAATGATGAAGTTGCCCATCTTATATAATAAACCGAAGTATCGCTATACAATGCTTGAACTAAGACCGCACTCAGTCAGCTGTAAAAGGAAATAAGCGATCAGGAAACCTCTCACCCAGAGGTGGCGCTCCTAGTGGCTAGGGACTTTAATGCAGGCAAACTGAAATCAGTTTTACCTCATTTCTATCAACATGTTAAATGCGCAGCCAGAGGGAAAACATTTCTAGATCACCTTTACTCCACACACAGAGACGCATACAAAGCTCTCACTCGCCCTCCATTTGGTAAATCTGACCACAATTCTATCCTGATTCCTGCTTCCAAGCAAAAATGAAAGCAGGAAGTACCACTGACTCTGTCTATAAAAAAAAGTGGTCAGATGAAGCAGATGCTAAAATACAGGACTGTTTTGCTAGCGCAGACTGGAACATGTTCCTGGATTTTTCCGATGGCATTGAGGAGTACACCAAATTTGTCACTGGCTTTATCAATAAGTGCATTGATGACGTCGTCCCCACAGTGACCGTACGTACATACGCCAACCTGAAGCCATGGATTAAAGGGTAGAGCTGCCTCTTTCAACATGCGGGACTCTAACCCGGAAGCTTATAAGAAATCCTTCTATGGCCTCCGACTAACCATCAAACAGGCAAAACGCCAATACAGGGCTAAAATTGAATGGTACCACACCAGCTCCGACACTCGTCTTATGTGGCAGGGCTTGCAAACTATTACAGACTATAAAGGGAAGCACAGCTGCGAGCTGCCCAGTGACACGAGCCTACCAGACGAGCTAAATCACTTCTATGCTCGCTTCGAGGCAAGCAACACCGAGGCATGCATGAGAGCATCAGCTGTTCCGGACGACTGTGTGATCACGCTCTCCGTAGCCGACGTGGGTAAGATCTTTAAATAGGTGAACATTCACAAGTCCGCGGGGCCAGACGGATTACCAGGACGTGTGCTCCGGGCATGTGCTGACCAACTGGCAGGTGTCCTCACTGACATTTTCAATGTCCCTGATTGAGTCTGTAATACTAACATGTTTCAAGCAGACCACCATAGTCCCTGTGCCCAAGAACACTAAGGCAACCTGACTAAATGACTACAGACCCGTGGCACTCACGTCCGTAACCATGAATTGCTTTGAAAGACTGGTCATGGCTCACATTAACACCATTATCCCAGAAACCCTAGACCAACTCCAATTTGCATACTGCCCAAACGGATCCACAGATTATGCAATCTCTATTGCGCTCCACACCGCCCTTTCCCACCTGGACAAAAGGAACACCTACGTGAGAATGCTATTCATTGACTATAGCTCAACGTTCAACACCATTGTATTCTCAAAGCTCATCACTAAGCTAATGATCCTGTGACTAAACACCTCCCTCTGCAACTGGATCCTGGACTTCCTGACGGGCTGCCCAGGTGGTGAGGGTAGGTAGCAACACATCCGCCACCCTGATCCTCAACAATGTAATCAGTCCCCTCCTGTACTCCCTGTTCACCCACGACTGCGTGGCCAGGCATGACTCCAACACCATCATTAAGTTTACAGACGACACAGTGGAAGGCCTGATCACCGACAATGACGAGACAGCCTATAGGGAGGAGGTCAGAGACCTGGCCGGGTGGTGCCAGAATAACAACCTATCGCTCAACGTAATCAAGACAAAGGAGATGATTGTGGACTACAGGAAAAGGAGGACCGAGCACGACCCCATTCTCATCGACGGGGCTGTATGTGAGCTGGTTGAGAGCTTCAAGTTCCTTGGTGTCCACATCACCAACAAACTAGAATGGTCCAAACACACCAAGACAGTCCTGAAGAGGGCACAACAAAGCCTATTCCCCTCAGGAAGCTAAAAAGATTTGTCATGGGTCCTCAGATCCTTAAAAGGATTTATTCAGCTGCAACATCGAGAGCATCCTGACAGGTTGCATCACTGCCTGGTATGGTAACTGCTCGGCCTCCGACCGCAAGGCACTACAGAGGGTAGTGCGTAAGGCCCAGTACATCACTGGTGCTAAACTGCTTGCCATCCAGGACCTCTACACCAGGCGGTGTCAGAGGAAGAACCTAAATATTGTCAAAGACCCCGGTCACCACAGTCATAGACTGTTCTCTCTACTACCGCATGGCAAGCGGGACCGGAGCGCCAAGTCTAGGACCAAAAGGCTTCTCAACAGCTTTTACCCCCAAGCCATAAGACTCCTGAACAGGTAATCAAATGGCTACCCGGACTATTTGCATTGTCCCGCCCCGCCAACCCCTCTTTTACGCTACTGCTACTCTCTGTTTATCATATATGCATAGTCACTTTAACCATACCTACATGTACATACTACCTCAATTAGCCCGACTAACCAGTACCTGTATATAGCATTGCTACTGTATATAGCCTCGCTGCTGTTATTTTTAAATGTCTCTTTACTGTTGTTTTGACTTCTTTACGTATCTATTGTTCACCTAATACTTATTTTTTGCTTAAAAAATGCACTGTGGGTTAGGGCTTGTAAGTAAGCATTTCACTATAAGGTCTACACCGGTTGTATTCGTCGCACGTGACAAATGCACTTTGATTGATTTGATTTGATAGGGAAGGTATAAAACATTCCTTTGTGGCGAAGAAGGCTGCATGATTCAGGCTTTTGCTTCCCTTTATAAGTCCAACTTTTCAGTGGGTGATTCTTAATTATGCTATTGTGAAATGAATAAGAATGTTTTTTTGTCCAGCAAGTTAACAGTTTTCATACATGTCTTTGCAGACAATTGCATTGGAGCAATGCATTTCATGAGGTCAGAAAGCAGTACTTCAGCAGGCAATATTGAATATGAAAAACGAATATAACAGTAGCCTATTTCTACAATGTTGCAGGGCTCTATCTTAGCAAATGAGGGCCATGGTAAATATTGTGGACATTGCACACCACATTTTTCAGATTCTGTGTAGGGTTAACCAGACAGTTGTTTCAATAGGCGTAGCACAGCGATCACATTTTGCTCACACAACGTGACTTTCCTTTAATCAGGTAGTTCAATCTGAAGCATGACTGTTCGGTGTTAATATTGCACATCTTTGAAATAAAAAAAGCATTTTATTAACAGAGTGACTGGTAGTGTTGAATGAAGGCTAAAGCCGAACCGCCTCTAAAAAAAATATGTATTTATTTATTTCACCTTTATTTAACCAGGTAGGCAAGTTGAGAACAAGTTCTCATTTACAATTGCGACCTGGCCAAGATAAAGCAAAGCAGTTCGACACATACAACAACACAGAGTTACACATGGAGTAAAACAAACATACAGTCAATAATACAGTAGAAGAATAAGTCTATTTACAATGTGAGCAAGTGAGGTGAGATAAGGGAGGTGAAGGCAAAAAAAAGGCCATGGTAGCGAAGTAAATACAATATAGCAAGTAAAACACTGGAATGGTAGATTTGCAGTGGAAGAATGTGCAAAGTAGAGATAGAAATAATGGGGTGCAAAGGAGCAAAATAAATAAATAACAGTAGGGAAAGAGGTAGTAGTTTGGGCTAAATTATAGATGGGCTATGTACAGGTGCACTAATCTATGCGCTGCCCTGACAGCTGGTGCTTAAAGCTAGTGAGGGAGATAAGTGTTTCCAGTTTCAGAGATTTTTGTAGTTCGTTCCAGTCATTGGCAGCAGAGAACTGGAAGGAGAGGCGGCCAAAGGAAGAGTTGGTTTTGGGGGTGACCAGAGAGATATACCTGCTGGAGCGCGTGCTACAGGTGGGTGCTGCTATGGTGACCAGCTAACCGAGATAAGGGGGGACTTTACCTAGCAGGCTCTTGTAGATGACCTGGAGCCAGTGAGTTTGGCGACGAGTATGAAGCGAGGGCCAGCCAACGAGAGTATACAGGTCGCAGTGGTGGGTAGTATATGGGGCTTTGGTGACAAAACGGATGGCACTGTGATAGACTGCATCCAATTTATTGAGTAGGGTATTGGAGGCTATTTTGTAAATGACATCACCGAAGTCGAGGATTGGTAGGATGGTCAGTTTTACAAGGGTATGTTTGGCAGCATGAGTGAAGGATCGAGAGTAAAATCGAGAGTAAAGTTCGGTGATATTGGCTTTAATTTGCGATTCATTCTTATTACATTGATTCGGTAAATTCCAAAGGGATCTTCATACAGTTTGTTCATTTCTGGTTGATAAAATAGTATTTGCCCCAGATTAGCCTTTATTAGGCGCTTACCAAGACGACGAAAATGATGACGATGATGTGTGAGTTTGGCCTAATGTGAACGAGTAGGAAAGTCACATTGATATATATACTCAGATAATGATGATGATGATGATGATGGTGATGTGATGATGACGACGTTAATTGGAGATGTAGGTTTCTGATTATGCCGTTTTTATATTTAGCATTTATCTTATTTCACTTTGTAACAATGAACTGATCGTGGAATTGATTGAACAAGATTGTATGCCTATCAACAAATGAATTATTATTTTAAACGTCAGAAGAATTTCACTTTCTTTGTCCAGTCAATGAATTACATATCGTTTAAATGGGTCAGCAGGTTTATTTTGGTAGCCTACAGTCAGTCGTGTTATGAAAGAAAAATATTACATCTGCTCATGTGTGGTGCATAGACTCGAGTAGAATCTGTAGATCCTTCAATTTCCACACGATTTCATTTCGAACATCCTCCCAAGTACAAAAGCTGTTGTCCTGAAACGACGAAACCCCCACAGTAAATTGAAATGAGTAAATGGAAGACGGAAAAAGTGATTCAAATTAAACCATTCAATATAGGCTTCTGTGTTATTTTAGTATTTTTCTTTAGATGTTGCTTCATTTTGCTGAAGTAAGGTTTTGTAGAACGACGTAGTGTCTCCATGAAAAGGTGTCCAATGGTAGAGTTCTTATCTGCATGAGAATTCTGCATTTTATATAAGCGAAGATATTTCAATTTGCAGGCAAAAAATCATACTCAGACATTCAGATACATTTGTTGTCTGTCGGAAAATTATATTTCTAAAGTAATCTAGGTGACTTTTATTCCATGACAGAGGCTGAAGAGGTTTACCAAATATCTTTCTCACTTGACCTAAAATGACTTATGCAGTCAAAACCATCTCTCTCTGTTGGGAAAAATAAATGGATGTAAATCGTAGTGCTATAAAATCATTCCATTGAAGAAAATTATTTGGCTTCTGCAAATGTTACAGATGTAACCTATCTGTTGATAATGAGGGTTTTCGAATAACACATTCATGTTGAATTCGATGTTCAAGTTCTCTTGCAAGCACTGAACCGGAAAACGACCACCCTAGGTATTTAAAACATGATATGGTCAGCCAAGATGTCAATTGTGCCCAGATTTAGAAATTAGGCTGCGTCTCGTGCTCGAACACAATCATCAATGGTTTATGTCAGTTTGATGCTGTGCTTATTTGGGATTTTGAGACGAGCATCGTTCCATGTGCATCCCATCGTTGGATACACCGTACATATGCTAAATGAAACACTCCACCATGTCAAACTGGTTATCATGCATGATGGTCGGCTATATAAATTCTCACAAAGTATTCGAAAGATCGGTCTGGAATCTGAGACAAGCATCAATATGTAGCCTATACCTAACAGCCAACCGAGGTGGGACAACCGAGTAGCCTAGCTGTGTGACTCACCATAAATAAGCCTTATGATAAGACTGTAAAGAAAGTTGGTTTCATAAGTTAACCCGGTGTATCGAAACCTTCCCTTGTAGCCTACAAACGTCAGTGGTGATCTTCAATTGAAAAAATATACTTTACTCAACCAAAAGAACATATGATGATCCACTCTAGACAAGTTTCTCTCGGTGGAAATTGCGTTTATTGAGTTTACACGTTGCATTCATTAACAGTTTTATGTGCCAAGTCATTGGATGATCATATATATATATATATATTTTTACAAATACACAAAACATACTTAAAACCATTTAGATACATATAAGTATCATAACAAATAATGTAAACACACATACACACCATTATAGATGTTATGTCAAATAACCTCACACCATTAAATAATTGGATATATATATCTACAATATCTCTATTCTATCCAGGAATTCCAAGCCGTCTGAAAGGACTGTGGACTGCCTCGTAGGCGTATGTAACACATATTTTTCTCTAAACTATTATCTATTTAAGTATTGCTTGTTTTTTGTCTTTTTTTCCATGTTTTCTTTCCATGTCTTTTTTCTTATTTCCCCCCCGATTATAGTAAGACATACAGGTGTTTAATACATTGGACAGACTTTATAAATAAACATCCCATAATGTGAAGTGGGAGATAAAAAGTTCCTGGACCCCCAGATTATCCTCTACTCCTCACCCAGACCCCCCCCCCCCCCCCCCCCCCCTTCATCCTACTGCCCCAGTGTGACTGAAACACAAAAACAAACAAGAAAAACAGTAACCACCACATAATACAAAAACACATAAAAAATAAGTCAACTTATTGTGAAGTGGAAGAGTCGAAGGTCAATAATGGCTCAGTAGCGAAATGGTAGGCTACAAAAGCAACAGAACTGGACCACTGAGTGCTGAAGAGCGTAGTACGTAAAAATCGTCTCTCCTTGGTTGCAACACTCACTACTGAGTTCCAAACTGCCTCTGGAAGCAATGTCAGCACAAGAACTGTTCTTCGAGAGCTTCATGAAATGGGTTTTCATGGCCGAGCAGCCGCACACAAGCCTAAGATCATCATGCGCAATGCCAAGCGTTGGCTGGAGTGGTGTCAAGCTCGCTGCAATTGGACTCTGGAGCAGTGGAAACACGATTTCTGTAGTGATGAATCGTGCTTCACTATCTGGCAGTCCGATGGACAAATCTGAGTTTGGCGGATGCCAGTAGAACGCTACCTGCCCGAATGCATAGTGCCAACTGTAAAGTTTGGTGGAGGAGGCATAGTGGTCTGGGGCTGTTTTTCATGGTTCGGGCTAGGCCCCTAGCTCCAATGAAGGGAAATGTTAACACTACAGCATACAATGACATTCTAGACAATTCTGTGCTTCCAACTTTGAGGCAACAGTTTAGGGAAGGCCATTCCTGTTTCAGCCTGATAATGCCCCAGTACACCAAGCAAGGTCCATACAGAAATGGTTTGTCGAGATTGGTGTGGAAGAACTTGACTGGCTTGCACCGAGCCCTGATATCAACCCCATTGAACACCTTCGGGATGAAATGGAACACCGACTGCGATCCAGGCCTAATCGCTCAACATCAGTGCCCGACCTCACTAATGCTCTTTTGGCTGAATAGAAGCAACTCCCCGCAGCAATGTTCCAAGTAACATCTAGTGGAAAGCATTCCCATAAGAGTGGAGGCTACTCTAGCAGCAAAGGGGGGAATGAGATGTTCGATGAGCAGGTGTCCACATACTTTTGGTCATGTGGTGTATAAACTTAAAGTAGAATTATCATGTGACTGACGATCAGCAACAAGTTTAATCTGCATCCCTCAGATGGTTAGATAAATCCACTGTCATTGGTTTTAGACAAGAACGAAATTTGGAAAATTTATACAAAATACATTTCATTCACAAGTCGTGGAAATTACCACTAAGGACCCCAAAGTCAAGCTTAAATGAATGTATGTTTATTCACGCCAGCGGAGAGATTACAGACAAACAGCGCTTCATGTGGAAGTTAGTCAGAAGCACTAACGAGGTATTTCCCCCTCAGGAATATTTATACTATCGCTTCGGGTTACACAAAGATAACCAAGTGTCTCCTTTCTCAATACCTCAGGAATATTTATACTATCGCTTCGGGTTACACAAAGATAACCAAGTGTCTCCTTTCTCAGCAAAGCGTTTGCTTTCAGAGACCGGATGCGGAGGAGGACAACACCTGGCAACCACAGTCTGGGTGTTCAGACAATATTTTCCCTCCCGCTGAGTCGACCTTGTGAGAGCAATCCTCAGACACCCGGTCTGTCTACAACAGGCGCATTTCTAAGTATTAAACAGGTCAAACATGTAGAATAAGCAGTGGTGTAAATTACTTAAGTAAAAATACATTAAAGAACTACTTAAGACATTTTTGCGGTATCTGTACTTTACTCTACTATTTATATTTTTGACTACATTTACTTTTACTTCATTACATTAAGAAAATATTGTTATTTTTACTCCATACATTTTCCTTGACAACCAAAAGTACTCGTAACATTTTTAATGCTTATTAGGACAGGACAATTGTCCAATTCATGCACTTATCAACAGTACATCCCTGGTCATCCCTACTATCTCTGGTTAAGAAAACAAGAACATGGTGACGTCTGGATTGCTTAATATAAGGAATTGGAAATACTTTATAATTTTCCTTTGATACTTAAGTATATTTTTGCAATAACATTTACTTTTGATACTTAAGTATAACCAAATACTTTTACTCTAGTAGAATTTTACTTGCTGACTTTTACTTTTACTTGAGTCATTTTCTATTAAGGTATCTTTACTTTTACCCAAGTATTACAATTGGGTACTTTTTCCACCACTGAGAATAAGTGTGAGACACTGAAAAAGCAGAAAGAGACACAGTAAAATTCAAATAGACACGTTTTCAATATTAATTTTTTAACAGGTTTTTAAGTAGACAGGTAATACAGTTTTGTTCAACACAGGTACAAAAGGGAAATGTATAAAAATTCAAAACAATAAATGATGCATTTAAATATAATAAATAGACTGACAGGGTCCCACATGATTGTATTCGTGCTTTATAAACTGGTAAGGGCGTAGCTTCTGAGATGAGTCCGGATGATCAGTGAATCTTTGCCTGAAAAATATCCAATCTTTCCAGATGATGTTTCGTCTCTTTCCTGATGAGCTCCCATGCCAGTGCACTGTAGTTCTGAAAAACTGTACATATTAGTGGTATGGACTTTCTAGTCATATAATGATCATATTGTCTTGAACAACAAAGGGCTGGGGCCGTATGTAATAATAATAATAATAATGTATGAAGCATGTCAGAGTAGGAGTGCTGATTAAGGATCAGTTTAGTCTTTTAGATCACTATAAATAAGGCAGAGGAGACCTGATACTAGATCAGCACTTCTCTGAGATGCTTAATACATATGTCCCTAGAACCCAAAAAATGTTTCAAAACTGCTCCTGCTTAGCCTAGTTTATATTCATTTGATTAGATGTATTAAACACGTTGCCATCCGAAAACAAACTCACCATTTTTCTCAGAACCATCCTATTCAAGTTCTTGAAGTAACGTTTCAGTCTCCTCTCAGGTATCTTGGCAGGTGATACCTGTTGGACAAGATTAAAACATTAGCCTCCCACTGAACATAATAGCCTACATAGATTTTCTCACTTGTACAGTTAGAAGTCTACAGCTTAAACAGGGCTCTCCAACCCTGTTCCTGGAGAGATACGGTCCTTTAGGTTTTCACTACAATCCTCATCTAGCACAGCCGATTAATCAGCTGGTTGATAAACTGAATCAGGTTAGTTACAACTGGGGTTGGAGCGAAAACCTACAGGAGGGAGGTTCTCCATGAACAGGGTTGGAGAGCCCTGACCGAAACAGGGATTATACTTTAAATAGACCCGTTACTTACACAGGACTTAAGGTTCTCAAATTGGCGTTCGAGAATGTTGAGGAAATTGTCCAGCTTTTTCTTGTCCCAAGTGACAGCCTTCATATTCCCATCAAACAGTTTTGTGATTTGATAGATGGTCTCGTTCCGGAATCTGACTTGGTCCTCAAACTACACATGAACATGTAAAAAGAAGATTAGAAACAGTATAGTCTTCAATTATGCCATCAATGTAACGTTGGGTCAAGACCGCTATACTAAAGCATATCAGAACATGAAAAGTCAAAATTCTAGTTTTTACCTCAGCATCATCTATGTGTCTGTAAAGTGATGTTGGGAAAAAGACAGGGGCATCCTGCTCTGTGATATCTCCTCCCTGGAATACAACCAATATTGTATTTTAAGTCACGCGTCTAAAAGTATAGCTTATACTGCAAGGACAGTATAGGCCTAATGTATATAGCCTCTCGTGATCGCTCTGTCATTATAGTCTAGCGCCCTTTTAATATGGCTATTCAAATATAGATTACAGTCTTCTAACACAGAGGCTAAACATGAAACATATGACTATTTTGCTTGGTTGGTTGTTTTGCTGTCCTTAATACATGCATTCAGTCTCCTCTTACAGTGTGCTGATAACTCACCATCTGGTCCAGCAGTGAAAGGTATTCTGCGCTCAAGTGGCCGTAGTGGTGTCGGATCCAGTCACAGCAATGACACACGCTCTGCATACTGCAAATAATAAGAAAAATACACGTCCAACTCTGCATTGTATACATTGTAAATAGTCGTTTGCTTCGCTCTTAGTTTTCCTGTTGAGTTTGAACATTTTGGCTCTGTTAATGAGTTTTATGTGGAGTTGGGAAAGGGAAAGCTGTATGGAGAATTTCCCCGATTATCCTAACGGAGGCGGGGACTTTAACTCTTCAGACTCTAGCACATGCAGCCAAAGGAATTCCATGCCTGGTCCTTCTTCTGGACGACCAAATCCCAGCGTTGAATTGTAGTTTAACCACGATAATGTAGGTTATTATATTGAGATATAGGCTATTCGAGAGAATAAGCTATATGTGAGCTAGGCTTTTAACAGCAAAAAAAAATAAACTTTATAAAAAAGTCTGATAACAAAATCGTCGAAGTCGAAATAAAACCCAAACTTAAGACATTTACCCACATAATAAATACATTTAGTGGGTTTCGATCTAAGTTAGTCCGAAATATTTTTTCGCGGGGTTCTTGCAAGCAGACACGGCGCCAGGATTTTTTCTCTCCGGAGGCTGAGGGGGGGGGCTTGCCCAATACGCGGGGGTGCTAAGAAAATAGTCGATTTTCATGACTTCAGAGTTATAAGGATGTTCTCGTTTTTTTTTCAATAAAAGCAGATATGACACACAGCACATTGATATAAATGTAGTTTTTAATTGAATTTAGCCAAAGAATATTCAACAAAATAGCCATAAGCCTAATACAAGTGACCAGAAGGCAATGACAAAAACGTCTTTCACCTGCAAAACGTCTTTCATCAGCACCGGACAGCGCCCATGCAACACAGGCTGGCCCATGCACTGAGGTCTTTCAGCAATAACAACACAATACATCAATACATACGCAAAATGCGACAACAACAAGAAGTGCATTCATTTCATATGCATAATCAGACAACTGTGCATTGGTAATAATGTTTCGGATGAAATGGTTTATCACAACGTCAGAAATGAAATGAATAATATCCAAAGTGCAGCCACAACGAGAAGTGCAATGCATTTAGCCTATATATGCCTGTTAACTGTGTCACACACTTGTAAAACGAACTGGCTATCATCACAATCTTAGTGATTACATTTTTATTTGAAAAATACTTGTAGGCCGACAATATGCATCCGACTTCTTGTTCCATCCAGATCCACACCACCGGACAGGCGCGCTCTGTCAATAAATAAAAGGCCTTTCAGTTGCAAATTCATAATAATAGATGAGGCTACGACAGGCGCACAATATACAAAATTACCCAACTTAATACCACATAATAATATGCTATGGCATATTTATAATAAATTAATCAGTTACTCACCAAGTGTTGCTTTATAGAAGAACATGCGTCTGTTGTTGTGGTTCATTACAAATGAGTTCTTTCTGCGTGTATGGACAGGCAGGCAAGGTCGCTGAGTCGAGTGTTGGCCATTCTGTTTCTCAGGTAGGTTTTTACACGCAGCATGCAGGAAAAACTGCGCTCACATGACGCAGAGGTTACTGGCAATGTGACAGAAATGCGTCAAAGTTTATAGATGTCCACGAAGTAGTCTCTGTAAGGTTTAAGCATGGACAGGAACTCCAGTGTGCTCCTAAATGTTTCGCCCTGTTCTTTTTTTTTTATTTCCAACTGCTCTCATATACTCTCAGTTCTCTCGGACTATTTTCGAATGTCCATCACTTAGAGCATTGCATATTGTTGAGCCAGACTCTTTCTGAATAGTCCACTCATTCCACGCTATCATTGCATATTTATGCTTAACACTAGCATTGAGTGTCTTGAACGAACTGGTCGCTTTCTTCCAGTTCTGGTAGCCATCGTGGGTAAATGCCGCCTTCTCTCCGCCATGGTTTCCTGGACGTTGAAAGTGGCGTCATGCAAAGCAGAAAGCACGGTCATTTGAAATAGAATATTCCAGCCATTTGTAATCCTCATACCATCTACGATTGAAGTAGCGATCCTGCTGTCCAACATTTGTGGCTGGATAACACCGAAGACAGCGCTTTGGTTCTTCAACAGGTAACTAACTGGTTTAAATCAGAGGGAGCATCTAGCAGCTACGAACTGCTCTGGTGCTCCCTCGCGTCGTGGCTCACAGGTTTCTCTCTCCGACTCATCTTTCTTATCTCCCTATTCTTCTTTGGCCCCCTCTGAGACAGGGTCTGGGTCTGGATTTTCAATGTCTATCAACACTCTTCTCTTGATCAGAAAACGGTCCATTGCAACGGGGCGAGATGGGCGAATAGCTAGCTTGAAGCTAGCTCACATAACGTAGCCTAACGTGCGCGAGCACACACACACACACACACAAGACAGTTAATTAGCATTACAGTTCACATAATGTTATCCTAATGTGCATCTAAAACTAGAACAATGGAACAAAGATTTTCATTATTTTCATTATTTCCTCATTAAGCCGCAAATGTAGAAATGACTTGTCTGTCCTTGAAACCAGGTCCACCACTTGGGTTCCTCCTCCTGAAGTTTCAACTTGTGTTCTAGAGGTAAATGAACAAACCAATATTGATCCTACAGTGACAGCTTAAAGTGAATTGATTTCATCAAAGTGTTAGTGTTGGTTAGTTATGATTTTACTGGTGAGATTATTGAAAGAATGATGTGAAATAAAAACAGGCAATGTAATAAACGGATCTTTCCTCCCAACAGCTAAAGGTCCTGAAGCTTCTGCACATGTGCAGGACCCCCAACTCCACACAGTCTCCTCTCCATTCATAGAGAACAGGCTAGGCTACTGTGGCGAATGGTGCTCATTTAATAAAGTTAGATCAAAGTTGAATCTATTTCTGCAAGATCACATAATGATAGTTTTCTACATAACAGAACCAAATATAATAGCGTAGTATAACGTTACTGTGAGACAAAAAGAAAAACACCTAATTTCTCATGAAATTTGAGGACGATTGTGCTGCTAGGCAAAAATATGTGATTTGATTGAAACTAAACAGGTAGGCTATGCTACAGTTTGTTAACACCATCTGCTCTAAAATTCACTCATTGTACATCATTTAAAACAACACAATAGGCTACTACGAAACTGTAGCCTACAACTCAAGAAAATATAAATGCATATCCTCATGAAACTGATTGAGATCAATTGGTTGGTATGCAGATTCTGCATGACGGTACACTGGAAACATTTGAAGAGTTATTATTCACAATTGACTGTGAGAAATGTGAAGGGAGGTTCTCTACGAGGGAGGTTCTCTTTCTTAACCTCAAAGTCCACTATTGTGGCTAATCCTTATTGTGTCTAGCTTCACATAGATGGGTCCGACCAGCATTAATCAAATAAGAACTGTTTTATAAATGATGGTGATTTTAGATGATGACAACTAGTCATATAGTTAGCCAACCAACTATAGCTACATATTATGTCGTTTTTCTATGTGGAAGAACATTGTTTGCATCCATCAGCTAGCTAGCTTTTTTTATGACCAGCACTGTAGGTGCGCGAGACAACTTTAGCAGCATCATAGCATACGTATCGAAGAATCCTTGTGACATATGTAATACGAGTGATAGTGTAATCAGTGTGTAATTACTACGTAAAAAATATATGCTTAATTATGCTGTTGTGAAATGAATAAGAATGTTTTTTGTCCAGCAAGTTAACAGTTTTCATACATGTCTTTGCGGAGAATTGCATCGGAGCAATGCATTTCATGAGGTCAGAAAGCAGTAATTCATCAGGCAAAATTGAATATGAAAACTAATAAAACAGTAGCCTATTTATACAATGTTGCAGGGCTCTATATTAGCAAATGAGGGCCATGGTCAATATTGTGGACATTGCACACCACATTTTTCAGATTCTATGTAGGGTTAACCGGACAGATGTTTCAATAGGCGAGGCACAGCGATCACATTTTGCTCACACGTTAAGTCTGATGTGACTTTATTTTAATCAGGTAGTTCAATCTGAAGCATGACTGTTCAGTGTTAATATTGCACATCTTTGAAATAAAACTCATTTTCTTGACAGAGTGACTGGTAGTGTTGAATGAAGGCTAAATCCGACCCGCCTCTAAAATGGAGAGGTGGTTTTGTCTTTACTTTTTCATTTTCTCTCATGCGTTTCATTCTTATTACATTGATTCGGTAAATTCCAACTTTTTACAGTTTGTTAATTTCTGGTTGATTAAAGAGTATGTGCCGTAGATTAGGCGCCTACCATGACGACGAAAATGATGACGATGATGTGTGAGTTTGGCCTAATGTGAATGAGTAAGAATGTCACATTGATATATAGTCTCATATAATGATGATGATGATGGTGATGTGATGAGGACGACGTTAATTGGAAATGTAGGTTTCTGATTATACAGATTTTATATTAAGCATTTATCTCATGAAACCTTGTAAAAATGAACTGATCATGGCATTGATAGAACAACATTGTATGCCTATCAACAAATAAATTCGTATTGGAGCTCAGAGTACAACGTTCAAAACTGGCCCGCCCTATCCAGTGCTAAAACACACTTAATTGAAAAAAGGCTTTTGAATACAACTACATTTTGAGAAGATACAGTTGACAATGTTTTTAGGTCTTTCCTTAATGGATTAGTAGGCTAAAGGACTAATTGTACTGACATCCATATGTCCTGAGCATGTTTAATACAAATCTGAATGTTCACACATCGATTGACTGGGCTACAGAATGAGCAGTCAGATTAATAATATTTAAAAGTAAACAAATGTTTATTAACTTAACATTTGATGAAGAGCAACATATTTTCAAATAGATAAATCAATTACATTCATAAATAGGCATACATGAATAAATAACCTTGATAAATAAATAAATACATGTATAATGTTGCTGTTTGACGTTGCACATGACATGATTGTAGAATAGTAGGCTTTTAAAATCAAACACAATTGTAAAACTCAATTTTAAAAATGTTAAAATTCATGTTCTGTTGGCCCACAGAAGGCTATCAGAGTTGTGTTCCAGAATGAACTGTAGGGTGTACAGGAGCTCTTTTCGAACCACTTCCCAGGCGCAGAAATTGAAATTCTGTGAAAATACAAATAAACTGTTAGGGCTATGTAGGGTAATATTGTATGTAGAGATATTATCAAAAAAATATGTCTATTTGTGTTTAACCTATAGTCTACCTTTTCTTTTAGGACTGCTGCAATGTTCCCAAAGTACGTATTCAGTCCTTCTGCTCTGATGAGATAATCACTTGTATCCACACTGCCCATCATCTGCCAGAAAGAAAAAGGCAGAAGATGAATAATAATAAAAATGTCACAATACCACAATTAAACAGTTAAGCTATCTGTGTTGGCATAGTAACTCACACATTTGCTCTCTTCAATCTGGCGGTATACAATATTCTGAAAATTCTCCAACTTCTGTTGGTCCCACTTAGTAGGCAGGTCGTCAGCTCCAAACAATGTGTCGATGTTCTTCAATGTCTCATAAATAGCCGTAGCACCACTGCTGCTCAACTGAAAAGGACAACAACAATAATTTCAAATAACATAAATGGCAGTTTAAAGGTATCTACTTTTTAGTGGTTGCAAATACTCTGTCATGCTGTAAAGAACACTTGGATATGCTCGCATGCCCTTACCTGTGGCGCGCCGGAGGTTGCAAATGCGGTGGCTGGGAATGCCATGAAGACATTCTCCTGCAGACACTCCAGAGGAAAATGTCCCCCCTGAAAGAAAGAGAAAACACAGCATTCACGTTGAGCTATTCAGTTAAACATAGTTGGATAATACATCTCAAGACAAAAGCAATATAAAAAACGTACCATGTCTCTCAGTAGGTTGTGGGTTATTCGCACCAGCTGTCCTTGTAGATGGCAAGGCATGGGCATGGAGCAAACTTGCGCAAGGCAGAGGAAGGCGCTCATCCAAGTGATAGTCTGAAGTGCCATTCTTATTGTAGTTAGATGATCTGCAGCAGATGATAATTGTTAGTTGAATATAATCCTGGAAACAATTCATTATTTGTATCCTGAAGCAATTATCAAATGATAGCATATTGTTGACTCACCTGTTGCCAGAAAAATTGCAAGTTTCCTCCAGTGTGAATGTGGTTTGTGTTCTGATCCCATATCTGCGGATTCATTTAAATAGCGAGGATTGAAAGGATGTACAAAAAGTGAAAGGGTGTCTCGCTAAATTATGTGTTAAAATGAATGAATTTGGGGAAGTTTTGCCGAGTGAACCGCAAGACCGGATTTCTCTTTCCTTGTGCTCCCACTTCCCTCTCATCGTGTTTCGAGTGTTCCTTCGTGGGAGGCACGTTATCCTAAGTAGGTTGAAAAGAAGTTACTCATAGCTGGCCTTGTGAACACTCAAACGTTTCTAAGAAAGACAGGGAAAAAGACCAACGACCTCTTAACTTCACAATGATTGCAGTAGATCTTTTCATGTCTTTAATGAACTAGTTAAGAACAAAATCTTATTTTCAATGAAGGTCTAGGAACAGCGGGTTAACTACCTTATTCAGGTGGCAGAACGCCAGATTCTTTCCCTTGCCAGCTCGAGGATTCGATCTTGCAAGTTGTTGGTTACTTGTCCAACGCGCTAACCACTAGGTTACCTACCGCCCCATTCATCAACACCAATATTAAACTAACTTTTATGGACTAAGGGTAGGCCTACTACAACGTTTGTTTTTTAATCACAAAACTGCTATTTGCTTGTTTGTTTGTCTCTCTCTCTCTGTGTGTGGGTGTGTGTCCGTGTCTGTGAGAGAGAGGGAGTGAGAGATGATGATTAAATATGATATCGTTCTGTTTGGATCTTCTGTCTTTAGTCCCATGCATGTCTATACATTTGAATTAAACTCTTGATAATAACTGATGATTAAATAGAAATTAAGCAGCATTTTATGACGTCCGTATCTGAATAATGAGGCTAACATTATCATTTGACTAGTTATTACTTTCGAGAGCAGGGATATTCCTATAAATAACCAATGTGCCAATGTGTTGTGGTAACGTTATCGTAGGCTTATTATTTTTTTTAAATATATCCTAATTCCTTATAATACTACTTTTCATCGTCTTGGATATGCTTAGTTAAAGGGGACATTTCTGCGATTGCTACATCCTATTTTGACTTTTAAATTAATGATACACAGGCTACCTATTGACGCTTGAAGAATATATCACTTTTAAATGCCTAATGAGCTTCGTTCACCTGTCTTACTTCAACAGAACCCAAAATGTACTTTTTTATGACATTGTTTGAAACTACATCTAAACAAACACTGTATGGCTTCAAAATGTAGTTACAATTATAATTTTGATCTCTTGGAGGGTCATTACTTGAGTAAATATCTCTCTGACTGATTACTTTTCTCGGACCTTATCAGCTATTTCTCGAACCTTATTAGCTATTTACCAAAATATTGGTTGAGTGACCACTATGTTGTTGTTTTGAACTGCATATTGCCTTTTAACAAATGAATGCATGAAAAACTGAATGGATGAATGCATGGATGACTGAATATGTAAATGAATACAAACAATATGATAATAGATGCATGTTTTTCTCTTAATTTTATTATATATAAATAAAGGAATAAATAAATACATAGCCTCTATTCCATTCAGGAATTCCAAGCCTCTTGAAAGGATTGCATCATAGGCCTACGTAAGGAATTGACCTCATTTATTCATTAATAGATATTAGGAGGATCCCTGATGCAACTTAAAAAGGTCTATATATATGACTAAGCTAAATCAATGAATTTTATTTTCATTTTTTACCCACCACCACGCTTCATTCAGGGGACTAAACTATTATCTATTAAAAGCTTGGTTTGTTTTATTTCCATTACTTTTTCTTATTTCTCCTTCAATCATAGTAAAACATTCGGGTGTTTAATACATTGGACAGACTTTATAAATAAACATCCCACAATGTCAAGTGGGAGATAAAAGTTCCTGGTCCACTACTACCCAGATCTCCCCACCTCCTTCAGTCCACTGCCCCAGTGTGATTACCACAAACAACCAGGAAAAACTAAAAGAATAGCAACAATTACAAAGTAGAGAAACAAATTCAAAATAAATTACACAAAGAAACAAAACAAGAATACCTAAACATAAAGTAGAATTATCATGTGACTGATCGGCAACCAACTAACAATGATAAGTAAGCAATTCTATCAATACCAAGATTATCATCACTAGCAATATGCTTGAATCGAATTTACAAAGAAATATTTTCCGAGGCTGAAGCGTGACAAGAAATAACTGCACTGAAAAAACAGCACCGTGGCGTTGTTCTTAGCTGCTTCTCTGCGTGCAGAACGACTGCTCTACTCTACTTCCTGTTTCCGTACAATCTAAGTACCAGAAAGCTCCACTAGGGGGTAATAAACACCATGGAACACAATGAAAATCCATATTAACCACTGTAATAAAATAATCCGTTATCTTCTAACAGGATGGCAGCCTGATATAAAGAAATTGTGCCACTATGAAATAAATCATGTATCAAGAAACAAATAATGTCCTTTCTTTATTTTTATATTTTGTCTCTAGGATGCTTCAACAAGAAGAACAACTTTCCTAACCTTTTTGTCAGTACTGGGAAAGGTTTTGACCACAAGCCCGACTGGCCAGTCATTTCTGTGCGACTGACTGTCTTTCAATAAGACAACATCTCCCACTTTTACATGTGTCTTTTCTGCGTCTCTGCAGCGTTGTCAGGTACTCCTGTCTCCACCTTTTCCAAAAGGTGTCAGCGAGACACTGGACTTGTTTCCACTGTTTTCCATGAAGGTCGTTCATGCTGAAGTATCCAGAAGGGGCTGAGGAAGTCCTGGTCTCTTGTGTCAGTAACATTGTGGGTGTGAGAATGGCAGGCATGTCAGGGTCGGTTAACACTGACACTAGGGGTCTCGCATTGATAATTTCCATAAGAGTGCTCAATGTGCTCATGTGTGAGATGAGTGGAGCCCGTCTGAAACAGCATAGCATCTGGCAACCCCAATGAGTTTCTCCCAAGAACCACCCATATGAGACGAGTGTGGGGGATTAAATATTTAAGTAGATCCCTTGTCTGAGAGGTATTTAGTCAGTTCTGAGTCATTTGTTTTTCGATTCCCAGTTCCCTGCAGGCACCTATGAAGTTTGAACCTCGATCAGAGCGTAACACTTTTGCTGGACCACGGACAGTGTGTTGATGAAGCTGGATGTGGACATGGATTCGATGAGCTCAATATGGACTGCTCTAGTAGACATACATGTAAAAAGTACCGCCCAGCTCTTGGAGTCTGCACTACCACCTCATATTTTTATTTATTTCACCTTTATTTAACCAGGTAGGCCAGTTGAGAACAAGTTCTCGTTTCCAACTGCGACGTGGCCTGACCTCTTGTGCGTCGAGTTATGACATTCCATGGTCCAAACACATCAAGTCCAACGCTGGTGAATGGTGGTTCAGATGTGAGTCTGTCTGCAAGTCAGCCATCTTTTGGTCAAGTAACCTCCCTCTAACGTTGCTGCAGGTGACACACTTGTGGATGATACCAGAGACCAGACGTTTAATACAACTCACTTGTACTGCATGGTTTATTACAGTCCTGCCAGCCTCTGCAGTTGGTGTTGTCCGCACCTTCATGGAAGGATCTGGCAAGATGAATGAGTCGTGCTGTGACTCGATTGAGAGCTTACCAGCTTGAGAACCTCTCAAAGCGATGAGAGCCACATTGAGCTCCAGAAACCTTAGTGGCGAAGAATGTGACATCTGGTCGAATCTCTGCATCTGCGTGAGGCTCTACAAGGTAAAAATTGATGGTCTCAGGCTCACTTGAGTTTGCTTGGGTCAGGAAAGGTGGACCTGATTAAGAGCGCAGCTAGTATGGGCCTTGTTGCATGGTCTGCTGGATTGCTGTCAGTGTTTACATAACACCACTGATCTGGATGGGTAGACTTCCTTATGCGAGTTACCCTATTGGCAATATACACATAGAATCGTTTGGTGACATTGTGGATGTAACCGAGAACTATCTTACTGTCTGTGTAGAACTTGGCTCTGTGTAGAAATTAGCTCTTGATTTACATCAATGTCCATTTCGTCTCTGATCAGTTCATACATCTCAACAGCTAGCACAGCCACACACAGTTCTAGGCGTGGGATAGTGTGGGCCGGTCGAGTGGCCAATTTTGATTTCCCCAAGATAAATCCAACATGGCATTGACCTTTCGAGTCAATAACTCTCAGGTAGGCTACCGTTCCTATGGCTACTGTAGAGGCATCTGAGAAGATGTGCAGCTCTCTTCTTTGAGTGGTAGACAAGGAGACTGGGATGTAGGTCTGCTGAATATACAGATGTTCCAACTCCATCAAAGATTCCTTCCACATTTTCCATTCCCACTCACTCTGGTCAGAAGAGAGTTCTCTGATTAAGGCTTTACCTTGCATTGTTATTGGAGCCACTAACCCAAGGGGGTCATAAAGACTATTCACTGTGGACAGGATGCCTCTCCGCGTAAAAGGCTTCTCATTGTGGGACACCTGGAATGTGAAGCTGTCTGTTTCCAGGTTTCAGGAAAGTCCCAGGCTCCGCTGAAAAGGGAGAGGATCCACTCCGAGGTCCAGGTCTTTTAAGACTTTAGCACGTTCCTCCATGGGGAAGGCTTCCATCACTGTTTTGCTATTGGATGCAATTTTGTTTAGTTTCATTTTGGACTCCTCTAACATTGCTTGTGTTTTTCTTAGAATGTTGATAGCTTCTTCTGTAGTAGCTACTGATGTCAGCCCATCATCGACTTAGAAGTTCCTCACTACATATTGCTTGGGTTTTGACCCGTGTTCCTTCTCACCCTGTAGAGCTGCTTGTCTCATGCAGTAGATGGCTGGTGAGGGGCTGTTCCCAAATACATGGACATTCATCCTGTACTCAGTTATGTTTCTATCTGGGTTGTTGTCTTCATACCAGAGAAACCTTATGTAATCTCTGTGATCCTCACGTACACCAAAACAGTAAAACATTTGTTGCACATCTGCCGTTAGCGCAATGCAATCCTTGCGGAAGCGCATTAGGGCGCTCAAGAGTGTGTTGTTTAAGTCTGTTTAACCACTGAGTAGAACGTCGTTAAGTGACATGCCTTTACACTTAGCACTGGAGTCAAACACCTATCTTATTACACCTATCTTATTTTTCAGGTTTTTGTGGATGGTAAACACCAAATATGGGCAGATACCAGCGTTCTTTGTCTCCCTTTAGTGGCGGAGAAGGTTCGACTTGGTCGTTATCCAGCATATTTTGCATGAGGAATAAATTACGTTTCATGTCAGGCTTTTTGTCTAAAGTCCTGTGAAGTGATGTGAGACGGTTCATGGCCTGCTCCCTGTTATTAGGAAGGTGACGTCTAGTGGGGCGAAATGGTAGTGGAGCCACCCAGTTGTTGCCGTCATCCTGGAAAACCTGTTCGTCCATAATGTCCAAGAAGGCTTTGTCCTCCACTGATGGTGCTTGTTTATCATCGTCTTGTGTTTCGTCGAACACGGAACATCCCAGGCTGTCTGTGTTCACAGTTGTGCTTGGATCTCTCGAGTGCACTGTAGAGAGAGAGATGTGTTTTTGAGCTATGCTGTTGTAGTTCTCTTTCACCTGGATGAAGTCAGGGCAAGGGCTCAGATAGGATGTGCGACCATTTTGAAGTATGTTTGTCTTGAACACGTTAACACCGGCTGGTCGGTGAGCCGTTCCAAGACAGACCTCACCCACGATGACACACCCGAGGTCGAGTCGCTATGCATAAGGTATGTCATGGGGCCCATTGATTTGCTTTGTACCGTGTGTACCCTTAACCTCTTTCAGCTAGGGGGCACTATTTTTATGTTTGGAAAAATAACGTTCCCAAGGTAAACGGACTATTTCTCAGGCCCAGATGCTGGAATATGCATATAATTGACAGATTAGGATGGAAAACACTCCAAAGTTTCCAAAACTGTCAAAAATATTGTCTGTGAGTATAACAGAACTGATTTTGCAAAACCTGAGGAAATCCAACCCGGAAGTTCCTTTTATTTGGAAAAATCCCTGTTCCATTGCTTGCCCATCCTTCATTTAAAGGGGTATCAACCAGATTCCTTTTCCAATGGCTTCCTCAGGCTGTGACCAGGCTTTAGACATAGTTTCAAGCTTTTATTTTGTAAAATGAGCGAGATTTATCAAAACGCGTCAGGTGTCCTTTGATTAGTTCATGCGCCCGAGAGTTGTAGCTCAACATTTTCTTTCTCTGTAGTATTGAATAGTTTACCGTCCGGTTGAGATATTATCGATTATGTATGTTAAAAACAATCTGAGGATTGATTTAAAAAAAACATTTGACATGTTTCTACGAACATTACGGATACTTCTTGGAATTTTCGTCTGGCCTTCAGGACCGGAACGAGCCTGTGGTTTTCTGAACATAACGCGCAAACCAAATGGCGTTTTTTGGTTATAAAACTAAACTTTATCGAACAAAAATAACATTTATTGTGTAACTGTGAGTCTCGTGAGTGCAAACATCCGAAGATCATCAAAGGTAAGCGATTAATTTTATTGCTTTTCTGACTTTCGTGACAAAGCTAATTTGCGGCTAGCTGTTCTTACTGTTTTGTCTAGTGATTGATAAACTCACAAATGCTTGGATTGCTTTCGCTGTAAAGCATATTTTAAAAATCTGACACGATAGGTGGATTAACAACAAGCTAAGCTGTGTTTTGGTATATTTCACTTGTGATTTCATGATTATAAATGCAGTTCAGCGGTAGTTTACAAAAATTATCCCGCTAAAGGGATCCGTGCGTTAAGAAGTTAAGATGTCTCGTCCTAAGATCAGGAGGATGGGAGCGTCTGTGTCCACAGCTGGAATTTTGTCTGCTACTGTTTGCAGATGGGGATGATGATACGCAATGTCGGGGGAGGGAATTTCCATCCTATCGTCTGGCATCATGTCATTCCAGGTGATTACCTCATGAAGCTGGTTGAGAGAATGCCAAGAGTGTGCAAAGCTGTCATCAAGGCAAAGAGTGGCATTTTGGAAGAATCTCAAATTTAAAATATATTTTGATTTGTTTAACACTTTTTTGGTTACTACATGATTCCATAGGTGTTTTTTCAAAGTTTTGATGTCTTCACTATTATTCTACAATGTAGAAAATAGTAAAAATAAAGAAAAACCCTTAAAGAATAAATAAATAAAGACAATTGTAGCCCAAAGAAGTTAAAGAATAAAATGAAGAAAATTGTGGATTGTCATCTCCACATACTATGAAATGCGTTATGAAGAAAATTCTATAGGCCTACTGGTGCCTACATGAAAACAAAGGGTCTATCTGACTCCAAATACACCAGAATCCTGAAGAATTAAGAGAAAACAAGCATAGAAAAGGTTATAGGTGTTAATAAAAATTATAAAACAATGTAAGGCTTCTATTATAATATAATTATTTTGGTGACAACCTGGTTGATTAACAATATTTGGTTGTTATCACGTTTTGTTTTTTTATATAAAAATATATGGGACAAAAAATAGACAGCTGCTCATCAAGCATTGCTCAAATAACTTTCAAAAGATTGTTCCAAAGTTTGACCCCGAAAAAGTTTGTTCCAATGAATGAAGTCGTACAAAAATGAGTGCTTTTCCTACGTATTAAGTAGCACAAAAATGCGTATCTTTTCACACAAAAACGCACAAAAGTGCTTGAAATATGCAAAATAGTTTTCGTACATATTTGCACGAATTGAGTGTGAGATTGTGTTGCAACACAACAAACCAACGTGCAAACGTGTTTTACACCATTGGTTGAAACAATGCAAATATTAACAACCACTGTATGTCTTCAAAATGTAGATAAAACTAGAATTGTGATTTCATGGATAATCCTTCCTTGCATCCATAGTTCTGTGACAGTGGTTCTTTTTTTCAACCCCATCTCTCAGCTATTTACAAAAATAGTGTTTGAGTGTGCTTTGGTTTTGTTTGAACTGCAGAGTTCCCCTTTAGAAAGTCAGTCTATAAAAAATGAATGCATGAAAGCATGAATGGATGAATGCAGGCATGCATGAATTAATTATATAAGTGAATGAAAACAATATGAGAATAGTTGTAAGTATTTTTATTAAATTGTATTATATATAAAACACGAATAAATAAATACATAGTGTACACATAAATATCAGTCTACCAATATATATAAATAAATAAATCAGTCATTCAGTCAATCTAGCAGCCGGCCAGTCAGTCAGTCAGTATATATATTAGCCATCAATCTGTTAGCCAGCCTGAGGAATATGTCACGTCTCCAATGATGATTCTGTGGTTCTCCTCACGGCTTGACTCTGCTGTCAATGAATTTCTTGAACTGCACCAAGTTTTCGCGAATCTCCTTTCGCACAATCTCCCATGCGCATGCGCTGTGTTCCTGGAGAGCGTACAAGATATACATTTTATTTCAGTCAACTCAACCACTGCAGGTGTTGTTGATCCAACGCATCCATCGACATTAAAACGGCACTGGGCAATTCCAAGTTTCATATGTGAGTTGTGGCATTGAAATGCGTCCTATTTCTGGTGATCTAGAACTTTTTCTCAGATTAATTTAGCCTCTATTTGAGGACATTTGATATTGGACCCACCTTGTCTTTCAAGACGGTGTTCAGCTTGTTGAAATATGTTTTCAGAGTAACCGAGCCTCCATCTCCAGAGGATTTCCAAACACCACCTACGACCTGGAGACAATATAAAATGCTGGTGAGTGCATTACTTCTGAGACGGTTATGAAAATATATAACAAAAATATTTGTAGTGTATAAATTATGTAAATACCAATGCCCACGATTGTCTGCCCCCAAAATACACTGAGTGTACACAACATTAGGATCACCTTCCTAACATTGGGTTGCACCCCGTTCTACCCTCAGAACAGCCTAAATTCGTCAGAGCAGGTGTTCCACAGCGAATGTGGCCCATGTTGACTCCAATACTTCCCACAGTTGTGTCATGTTGGCTGGATGTCCTTTGGGTGGTGAACCATTCTTCATACACAAAGGAAACTGTTGAGCATGAGAAAGCCAGCGGCGTTGCAGTTCTTGACACATTCAAACTGGTGCGCCTGGCACCTACTAGCATACTCCCGTGAAAGACACGTACATATTTTGTCTTGCCCATTCACCCGCTGACTGGCACACGTACACAATCCATGTCTCAAATGTCTCAAGGCTTCCTCCACACCAATAGGAGTGGATCTAACAAGTGAGAGATCATTGCTTTCACCTGGATTCAGCTGGCCAGTCTATGTCATGTCTATATCAGTCTATGTCATGGAAAGTGCCGGTCTTCCTAATGTTTAGTACACTCATCGTATAACCTATAGACTACACAAGAGGGATCATACTTACACATAACTCTAAGTTTTGAACTTGACGATATATGACGTTTTGGAACTGTTTAAGTGTTGTTTTGTTCCACGTGACAGACGTCAGACTGTTGTTATATAATTGGTCCACATATCGCATAGCCTCTAATGCAACCACAGAGACGTCCTCACCCTGGATAAAATAAAACAGGGTTTTAGGCATTGGGTGTCTAAAGAAGTGGTTAAACTTCCAATTTACCACACTGTACTTTAGTTATACTGTACTTTAGTTTATCAAAATACTGAAGTGTATCCTACCTCTGTGTTCTTGTAAACATCCTCTGGAAACAGTTCGACGTTTTCTTCTGCACACTTAAGTGGAAAGAGTCCACCCTGAAATAGAATTCATATCAATATCAAGAAGTAAACTATATTGTGATAGTAACCTTAAATGAAACAATGTTGTTCAAACGTGAAAGCATTGCTTAACAATAAAATGTGCTATAATGCAAAATAGAAATTAGAATATCATTGCGAATTTTGCGCATCAATTTGTGCACACCAAATAGCGGACTGGTGCAGTTTAAATTCCTCACCATATATGAGAGCAGGTCTATGCTCACGTCGTTCAGCTTCCCCAACCTACACTGCGTCCAGTTGCAAGGTGTTGATGCTGCTGTGCCTTGGCAGAACAGAGTCAGGCAAATGCTTAACCATTTCAATACAGCCATGTTTCTTTTATAAGAACTTGAACGGAACAGCTATTAAAAATGAATAAAGACGGAGTATCTTAATCTTGATTGATATGATACCTAGACTGTTGAAGTTGCCCATTTTATATAAGACAAGTATCGCTACGTAAAGGTGTCAAAATCCCTTTGTGGTGAAGAAGGGTTTCGTAGTTCAGGCTTTCGCTTCCCTTTATAAGACCCAATTTTCAGCGGGTGATTCTTAATTATGCTATTGTAAAACTAATCAGAAAATGTTTGCCTATCAAGTTAACAGTTTTCATATGTAGAGAATTGCATTGGAGCAATGCATTTCATGCTAACATATTCAGCAGGTGTTAAAATGTAGGACATATTGAATATTAAAAACTAAGAAAACCATGGCTGATTTTTTATTTCTATAATACAATGGTACAGGGCTCTCTCCTATGAAATGAGGGCCATATTTAGTAAATATGCTGTAGTTTTGGACATTGCACACCACATTTTTCAGATTCTGTGTAGAAAGGTTTTTTGATAGTCGTAGCACTGAGATCATTTTTTGGTCACAGACGTCAAGTCTGTTGTCGACTCTCTTTTAATCAGGTAGTGCAATATGAAACATTACTGTTCCGTGTTAATATGGCAAATCTTTGAAATAAAAGCACGTTTTATTAATAGAGTGACTGGTAGTGTTGAATGAAGACTAAAGCCGCCGCCTCTAAAATCGAGAGTAATGTGCGGTGGTATTGCGGTGGTACTGCCAGCATGCAGGGGAATTACTTTTCCTTTTCTCTTATGCGCTTCATTCTTATTAAATTGATTCGGTAAATTCCAAGGGGTCTTTTTAAAGTTAGTTCATTTTTGTTTAAAAAAAGAGTATACGCCCTAAATTAGCCTTGACGATGATGTGTGAATTTGACCGAATGTGAATGATGATGACGCTAATGATGGTTATAGCTCTATTTTTCTAAACTTTTACTTAACCATGAAAATCCCATTCAGATATAGAATCATATGACGATGATGACTACGACGTTAATTGGAGGTGTAGGTTTCTGATTATTCAGTTTTTATGTTAAGTCTTTATATTAGGTTACCTTGTAACAATGAACTATCTGATCATGGCATTGATTGTTCAAGATTGTTGGCCAATCATCAAATTAATTATTATTTTAAAACTTGAGATGAATTCCACTGTATTTTTGCAGTCAGTTAATTACAAATGTTGTTAAATGGGTCAACAGGTTTTTTTGGCAGCCTACAGTGGTGGTATGAAATAAATATATTACATCTGCTCATTTGTAGTGCATAGACTCCACTATGCTGCTGTTTTGAACTGCATATTGTCTATAAACAAATGAATGCATGAAAGACTGAATGGATGAATGCATGGATGACTGAATATGTAAATGAATACAAACAATATGAGGCTGGCTAATAGATGCATGTTTTTTTCAGTCAGTCAGTAAATATATCATCCATCAATCTATTAGCCAGCCTCAGGTACATGTCACATGTCTAAAATTATGATCATGTGGTTTGTCCAACAGACTGCTTCTTCCTCACTGCTTGACTCTGCAGTTGATTTCGTCACCGCTTGACTCCGCTGTCGTGGAATTTTTAAAACTGCACCAGTTTGAAGCGAACCTAAACCCCACGATCTCACATGCGCATGCGCTGTGTTCCTGGAGTGCATACAATGCATTCTTTTTTTAAGTCAACTCAACCACAGCAGGTGCAGCGCCAACGCATCCGTCGACTTAAACGGCGTTTGGAAGTTCCATGTTTCACATGTGAGTTGTGGCAGCAAAATTCATCCGATTTGTGGTGATCTAGAACTTTTCCTGTGATTAATTCAGCCTTTTTTCGAGGACATTTGATATTGGACCCACCTTCTGTTTCGTTACGGTGTTCAGCCAGCCCAGCCTCACATTCAATTCGCGCATATATGTACAAAATGTATTTCAGCAGATTTCGTGCGTTTTTGTGCATTTTTGGGGTGGTTCAATTCGTTTGAAAATACACGAATTTCTGTGCTACTTAATTCGTGCGAAAATACACGAATTTCTGTGCTACTTAATTCGTGCGAAAAGACACGAATTTAACCAGTAGGCGACACACAAGCCGTTGCAACAACCATAGACGCGATCGCCTGTATTTATTTATTTTACGTTATGAATATATAGATATTTTGTCTTTTTTTAACCATTTAACCATAAGAGGTTATATATATATATGTCTTTATTTAATCCCTATTAAAACATTGTGGTTTTATGCCTATATGTACTCTTTTCGATTTTTCTGAACAGACTTTTCAGGATAGAATGAATGTAAGCAATGCATGATGGTTAATGGTGTTTTATTCGGTTGTAGTTCCATGTATTTCTTAAAAAATAAACGTGGAAACCATTTTTATTGAACAGAATGTAACTGAAAATACAATGGCAGCCTTGCCATTGTCCATCAATAACAAAACATTTTTTTTTCGTATAACATTTGGGGAAACGTATGCAGTCATTGTAGTCTTACATTTTGTTGGCCAACCAAAATTACCAAAACGTTAACCCGTAATAAGGCTAGGGTGGCTGAGTGTAAATACATGGCTCTGAGTGTAAGCACCTTTTCACTAGAAACGTTCTTGTGTTCAAATTACCGTCAGTGCGAAATAGCTAGAAAGCTTTCGTATTTCCACTTGGCTGCACCTACGGTTACGATAACGATAAATCAAGTGCAATACCTGCGTCGACCTGTGTCGAGCAGCAAAACACCGGAAAGCTTCTAGCCTACCGGAAAGTTACAAGAAGAACAAGAATAGTTACCTCATCCGGTCATGTGACACTCTGGATGCCCCCTAAAAGCAATTTCAACCGTTTTGAAAAATGACGCCTGGTAACCCCAAAAAAATACCAGGTGCATGAAAAGTTTGGACTTAGAATATTTTTTGAAAACCTCCATAAATCACTCAGGCCATTGACTCGAGAAGAAAAAACATAAAATATTTTCCAGAAGAAAAAACAGAATATTTTTTGAAAACCTCCATAAATCACTCAGGCCAGCACCCATTGATTTGGGGCGGTAGTATAGCGCTCCCAGAGCGGGTATGGAAGTCTGGATCCCCCCTAAAAGCATTTAAGGCTCTGTGTGTCTTTAAGCACCATACTTTTTCACTCCATCCTTGTGTGTGTGTGTGTGTGTGTGTGTGTGTGTGTGTGTGTGTGTGTGAGAGAGAGCTTTTCTTCGACATCTGTTTAGCGAAATTACTGATTTACAGTTCATGAGGGTTGACCGATTCACACATTTAAAGTTTTGGAAAGATCTGACTTTTTTAAACCTTCGAAACAGCACCTATGACCCCATTTTAAGGCACTTCCGGTTGGCACAGGAAGCTATAAGTAAATACATATCCTGATCGGGGTATGCTTTTACAGAATCCTGAGTTTTAAGTCTATACGTTAAGAACTGACTGATTTACACAGGGTTGAATGCACTATATATCACAAACTGCTGGTTGGGTATGGCAAAACACTTTTAGGGTGATTTTATCACTTCCGGTTGCTCCAGGAAGCTTAGAATCAACACAGGTAGACCTCATAGTGGCTTGATGGATTGTCATTGAAGACAGGTTCATAAGACATTCATAACCCACATAGGCTTCAGGTTGAATTTAGGGGTGCAGGCAATGTGTTCCTATGGGGTGAGATGTCATTGTAAACTGTTTGATGTAAATACCTTCTTTTAACTGTTAAGGGTTAATGCCACACGGTCAATGTTAGGCTTGCACAGAGACCTTAGGAATGTTCCTGAGGTCAAATTGTGCTTCTAAACCTTAACAGTTCTCTCTCTGTCTCCCAAAAGCAAAAGACTTGAAATGTAGGTCAAGGGTCATCTTCTTGTCACTGTCGCTGCGCTCAGACCGAGCAAGCTACGGTCAAGCGGGGCATCTCGTTGAACTCGGCACGGCTATGGTGATGTCATTTTTAGTGGTGATTTCAGAATGCTATTTTGGTGGTTTTTCACTGTTGAAACATATTGCAAATGCACAAAAGTCAACTAGCAAGTCAGTGTCCATCAGCCAATTAGATATTTTCAGACACCAAACTGATACCATCTGACTCCAAACTCACTTTTTCCAACTCGTTTAGAAGCCAACTATCACATATTTCAGAGCAGGCCCAAAATTCACAGCGCCTTCCATTTAAACCATAATAAAACAAATAATACGTAGTTATGTTCTAGCTGCGGGTCCAGTTTTCACATTATGTTTAGCCCTATGTGAGGCGACCTCGAATCCCTAGTTTCGGCTCGATAGGTCATTCGGTGCCCGAGCAAAACCTTAATTGGTGCTGAAATTCCACTTTTTTCCATGCCTTGCTACGGGGTCCTTGAATGAGCTATCGGACCGAAATGTCGGGGTCCGTCTCTATGGGCCGAGCCGGTTTCAATGCACCTAGTCTTGCAACTCTGGGACTTTTCTAAATGTCACCATTTTGTAATGCTCAAAATGAATTGAAGTCAATGCAAATGCACCGAGGCTTTTTATCGGTCCGAGAACCTTCTAGAGCCACATAACTCACCGTGCTTAATCGACCTGAGCTCTAGAACAGGTTTGTAAAGTTTCAGAACTCTAGGTCTGACGGTTCTTTAAAAGTTCAAACAAAAGTAACTATTGCAGGCACTGTCTGCCTCTAAGCCCCTCAGTGTGTCACTCCATCCTTTCTGTGTGGGTGTGTAAATTTTTCCTTGAAATCTGATGGGATGAATGACTGATTTACAGTTCATGAGGGTTGCCTATTCACATATATTAAGTTTTGGAAAGATTTGACTTTTTTAACCCTTCGAAACAGCCCTTTTGACACCAATTATGGCACTTCCGGTTGGCACAGGAAGCTGAAAGTAAACACATATCCTCATTGGAGTGGGCTTTTACAGAATCCTGAGTTTTAAGTCTATACGTTAAGAACTCACTGATTTACATAGGGTTGAATGCACTATTTCTCTCAAACTGCAGGTTGGGTATGGCAAACACTTTTAGGGTGATTTAAAATCGAATCTTTAGAATCGACACAGGTAGACCTCATAGTGGCCTGATGGATTGTCATCGAAGACAGGTTCATAAGGCATTATTAACCCACATAGGCTTCAGGTTGAATTTAGGGGAGCAGGAAATGTATTCCTATGGGGAGACATGTCATTGTAAACTGTTTGATGTAAACACCTTCTTTTAACTATTAAGGGTTAATGCCACACGGTCAATGTTAGGCTTGCACAGATCGGGAGGATCTTAGGAACGTTCCTGAGGTCAAATTGTGCTTCTAACCTTAACGGTTCTCGCTCTGTCTCCCAAAAGCAAAAAAATATGAAATTGAGGTCAAAGGGTCATTTGGGTCCTTCTTCTTGTCCCTGTCGCTGCACTCAGACCGAGCTAGCTACGGTCAAGCGGGGCATCTCGTTGAACTCGGCACGGCCTGGAGATAATGGCAATGCCATTTCAGGCTTTGTGTGTCTTTAAGCACCGTACTTTTTCACTCCATCCTTTTATCCCCTTTTCTTCGTGGTATCCAATCGCTAGTAATTACTATCTTGTCTCATCGCTCCAACTCCCGTATGGGCTCAGGAGAGACGAAGGTCGAAAGCCACGCGTCCTCCGAAGCACAACCCAACCAAGCCGCACTGCTTCTTAACACAGCGCGCCTCCAACCCGGAAGCCAGCTGCACCAATGTGTCGGAGGAAACACCGTGCACATGGCCCCCTTGGCTAGCGCGCACTGCCCCCGGCCCGCCACAGGAGTCGCTGGAGCGCGATGAGACAAGGATATCCCTACCGGCCAAACCCTCCCTAACCCGGACGACGCTAGGCCAACGGACCTCCCGGTCGCGGCCGGCTGTGGCAGAGCCTGGGTGCGAACCCAGAGACTCTGGTGGCGCAGCTAGCACTGCGATGCAGTGGCAGAGCTTCGAGACCCACTTAAAAAATGTTCGTCTGAACACACTGCAACTGGATCTGTAACCTTTTTTTTTTTTTTACTCCTTTTTGTGAACATGACCAATTTGTCAATGTACGATTTCTCTTAAATTACGATAGATAAATGGCTGGTTCTTTTTTTCCTGACACCGTATGCTTATGTACTTTGACGTGAAGCGGTCAAATTAGCACCCTACTTTACGTTTTTGACATTTAATCCCAGAAAAATGGCCATAACTCAAAAAGCGTTGAGGCCTCGAAGCCATCTTGTTCGGGGCCAACTGTCCATTACGTCTTCTAAATATTTTCCGTTTAGGAGAAAAGGCCACATGCATTTGCAATGTGCTTGTGCATTTGCAATATTATTTATTTTCCCTCTGGTGGGAATTTCCTAGACTGCGGAAAAATGACCAAAATGTGTTATTTTTATAAAACGGAAACCGAACGTCCGAGAGATTTAGTTTGATGACTTCCTGAAAGATCTCTCCCCCGCGCACGGCCCGACGCCGTCCGCAAATTTTAGAAACGTTGCAGGACGTCTAGTAAGGGACCTTACATTTGCAATGTGGCGTTTCTCACTAACCATATGGCGAGTGCTAAAATGTTCCCTTAAGGTATGGAAAGGCCTTGGAAAGGCCATAAGTGTAAGCCAACATAATTCATTTTTTTACATTAACATGTAATACATGCATTATGAAGAAAATTGTGTAATTTAGGCTCCACGAAATATGAAATGGGTTATGAAGAAAATCGTGTATGGTTGCCTACATGACAAAAAGGCGTTCTGATTACAAGTGCACCAGTATCCAAAGTATTTCCCACGAATTAAGTCGCAGGTAAATGTGCGTCTTTTCTCAAATTCTGTTCAGCAAGTCTAAAACAGTACATATAGGCATACGACACATTTTAAAACATGGTTAAACAAAGACAACATTTCTGTATATTCATGACGTTGAATTAGCCATTAAGAAGAACAAAAATGAAATATAAATTATCGCGTCTATATGGTTGTTGCAAAGGCTTGTGTCGCCTACTGGTTAAATTCGTGTCTTTTCGCACGAATTAAGTAGCACAGAAATTCGTGTATTTTCAAACGAATTTAACCAGTCCAAACCAGCCCAAAAATGCGCAAAAACGCACGAAATCTGCTGAAATACATTTTGTACATATATGCGCGAATTGAATGTGAGACTGTGTTGGTTCAGCTTGTCGAAATATGTTTTCATGACGCGTTACCTGAAGTAACTGACCCTCCATCTCCAGAGGATGCCCCAACACCACACCGACCTGGAGACAATATAAAATGGTGGTCAGTGAATTAGTTACGTATTAGGTAAAGTTCTGAAAACATGATACAATTTTTTGTTGTTGATTAAATCACAAATTAAAAACCTGTGCCAATTACTGTCTGCCCCCCAAATATAGCTTAGGCTACACCATGAGGGAGCATACTTACCCATCCCTCTAATTTCTTAACTTAATTAACTAGGTCATCTGTTTTTGAACAGGTTCAGTGTTTCCTTGTTCCACGTGAAAGGAGTCAGTGCTATATATTATTGAAACAATGTTGCGATTGTTTGTGAGACTGCCAACAGGTGTGGTTCCCTTGGGGGAAAGATTCTATTGGGGAAAGGTTCCGGTGGGGGTTGCCATGGAAGCAAAGAAGGGGAGTGAGATGTGTCTGTTGTGTGCTCAAACACACATGCATGTGGAGGTCTGGGAGAGGAAGTTTGTCCATCTGATGAATGGGCATGTGCCTGAACTCAATTTTATACACTAATTGTAGTCTCGCCCATTCATTTCTAATGACCGGTCAATTTTGACCGGGAACATCACAAGTGTACAAAAGTTCAATAAAACACCCCAATGTTATGAAAATCATCCAAATGTATTTTGTGTGTTCAGATGCCTTGTGTGGACAAAGTCACGGAACCGTATGACAATCCGATTAAATTAACTAAATTTTTCCAAAAGAAAACTTGTAAATCGGTCCAATTCGACCGGAACACAGCAGGAGGGTTAATTGGAGTTGTAGGTTAGTGATTATGCAGTTTCTATATTTAGCATTTATATTATGTCACTTTGTAACAATAAACTGATCATGGCATTGATTGAACAACATTGTATGCCTATCAACAAATGAATGATTATTTTCAAACGTGAGATGAATTTCACTGTATTTGTCCAGTCAATGAATTACAAATGGTTTAAATGGGTCAGCAGGTTTATTTTGGTAGCCTACAGTCAGCCGTGTTATGAAATATACATATTACATCTGCTCATGTGTGGTGCATAGACTCGAGTAGAATCTGTAGATCCTTCTATTTCCACACGATTTAATTTCGAACATCCTCCCAAGTACAAAAGCTGTTGTCCTGAAACGACAAAACCCCACAGTAAATTGAAATGAGTAAATGGAAGAACGAAAAAGTGAATAAAATTAAACCATTCAATATAAGCTACTGTGTTACTTTAACCTTTTGCTTTATAAGTTTCTTCATTTAGCTGAAGCAATGTTTTCTAGAACGACGTAGTGTCTTCATGAACAGGTGTCCAATGGTATAATTTTAATCTGCATTTAACTGTGTGAAACTATTTAATGTAATAAGTGGTATTATCATATCAGGGAAGACATTTCAATTAGCAGGCAAAAAATAATCATAATCACGCATTCCGATAAATTGGTTGTCTGTCGGAAAATTATATTTCTAAAGTAATCTAGGGGACTTTTGTTCCATGACAGAGTGTAAGGGTATTAACTAGCGGCTGGGGAGTCAGACGCAGGAGAGAAATAACTGTGTTTCCAACGGCGCAATTTATTTACAAAAACCCACCGGAAAACATAATAATAAATATCCATGTGTAACATAACCCGCCTCACACCAGTACAGACGTACACACACTTACAATAAACAATCACCGACAAGGACATGAGGGGGAACAGAGGGTTTAAATACACAACATGTAATTGGTGGGATTGGAATCAGGTTGGTGACCAAACCAATGGAAAATGAAAATGGATCAGCGATGGCTAGAAGGTCGGTGACGTCGCCCGCCGAACACCGCCCGAACAATAAGAGGGAACAACTTCGGCGGAAGTCGTGACACAGAGGCTGGAAAGGTTTAGCAAATATCGTTCTCACTTGACCTAAAATGATATATGCAGTCAAAACCATCTCTCTCTGTTGGGAAAAATAAATGGATGTAAATTAGTGTGCTATAAAATCATTCCATTGAAGAAAATTATTTGGCTACTGTTTGTCTTCGAATAACAAATTCATGTTGAATTCGATGTTCAAGTTCTCTTGCAAGCACTGAACCGGAAAACGACCACCTTAGGTATTTAAAACATGATATGGTCAGCTAAGATGTCAATTGTGCCCAGATTTAGAAATTAGGCTGCGTCTCGTGCTCGAACACAATCATCAATGGTTTATGTCAGCCGAGTTTGATGCTGTGCTTATTTGGGGATTTTGAGACGAGCATCCTTCCATGTGCATCTCATCGTTGGATACACCGGACATATGCTAAATGAAACACTCCACCACGTCAAACTGGTTATCATGAGTGTCGGCTAAACAACAAAATCTCACGAAGTATTCGAAGAATCGGTCTGGAAATCTGAGACAAGCATCAATATGTAGCCTATAGGAAGGCCTCACAAAATTCCTGACAGCCAATCGAAATGAGACAACCGAGTAGCCTAGCTGCGTGATTCACCAAAAATAAGCCTTATGATGAGACTGTAAAGAAGGTTGGTTTCATAAGTTAACCCGGTGTATCGAAACCTTCCCTTGTTGCCTACAAACGTCAGTGGTGATCTTCAATTGAAAAAATATACTTAACTCAACCAAAAGAACATATGATGATCCACTCTAGACAATTGTCTATAGGGGGAAATTGCGTTTATTGAGTTTACACGTTGCATTCATTAACAGTTTCATGTGCCAAGTCATTGGATGATTATTATTATATATATATTTTTTTACATATACACAAAACATACTTAAAACCATTTAGATACAGCACATATGAGTATTATACCATATAAAGTAAACACACATACTCACCATTCAAGATGTTATGGCAAATAACCTCACACCATTAAATAATTGGATGTATATATCTACAATATCTCTGTTCTATCCAGGAATTCCAAGTCTTAGTCATAACATGCAGCCTTTCCAACAAGTCATTTTGTCAAATTTCTGTCCTTCTAGAGCTGCCACGGTCAACTGCAAGTGCGTTTATTGTGAAGTGGAACCGTCGAAGGGAAATAATGGCTCAGCCGTGAAGTGGTTGGCCACACAAGCAACAGAACGGGACCACTGAGTGCTGAAGCGCGTAGTGCGTAAAAATCGTCTCTCCTCGGTTGCAACACTCACTACCGAGTTCCAAACTGCTCTGGAAGCAATGTCAGCACAAGAATACATTTTTTTTTAAAACGGTTATTTGAGAGCTTCATGAAATGGGTTTCCACGGGACCACACAAGCCTAAGGTTACCATGCACAATGCCAAGCGTCGGCTTGAGTAGTGTCAAGCTCGCTGCAATTGGACTCTGGAGCAGTGGAAACACGTTTTCTGTAGTAATTAATCATGCTTCACCATCTGGCAGTCCAACGGACAAATCTGAGTTTGGCGGATACCTGAAGAACGCTACCTGCCCGATTGCATAGTGCCAACTGTAAAGTTTGGTGGAGGAGGAATAGTGGTCTGGGGCTGTTTTTCATGGTTCTGGCTAGGCCCCTTAGCTCCAGTGAAGGGAAATCTTAACGCTACAGCATACAATGACATTTTTGACAATTCTGTGCTTCCAACTTTGAGGCAACAGCTTGGGGAAGGCCCTTTCCTGTTTCAGCCTGACAATGCCCCAGTGTACCAAGCAAGGTCCATACAGAAATGGTTTGTCGAGATTGGTGTGGAAGAACTTGACTGGCTTGCACCGAGCCCTGATATCAACCCCATTGAACACGTTCGGGATGAAATGGAACACCGACTGCGATCCAGGCCTAATCGCCCAACATCAGTGCCCGACCTCACTAATGCTCTTTTGGCTGAATGGAAGCAACTCCCCGCAGCAATGTTTGAAGTAACATCTAGTGGAAAGCATTCCCAGAAGAGTAGAGGCTACTATAGCAGCAATGGGGGGAATGAGATGTTCGATGAGCAGGTGTCCACATACTTTTGGTCATGTGGTGTATAAACTTAAAGTAGAATATCATGTGACTGACGATCAGCAACGAGTTTAATCTCACTGGCAACCACAGTCTGGGTGTTCAGACAATATTTTCCCTCCCGCTGAGTCGACCTTGTGAGAGCAATCCTCAGACACCCGGTCTGTCTACAACAGGCGCATTTCTAAGTATTAATCAGGTAAAACATGTAGAATAAGCAGTGGTGTAAAGTACTTAAGTAAAAATACATTAAAGTACTAATTAAGAAGTATTTTGGGGTATCTGTACTTTATTTTACTATTTATATTTTTGACTACTTTTACTTTTACTTCATTACATTCCTTAAGAAAATGTTATTATTTTTACTCCATACATTTTCCTTGACATCCAAAAGTACTCGTAACATTTTGAATGCTTATTAGGACAGGAAAATTGTCCAATTCATGCACTTATCAACAGAACATCGCTGGTCGTTCCTACTGCCTCTGATCTAGCGGACTCACTAAACACAGATGTTTCGTTTGTAAGTTTTATCTGAATGTTGGAGTGTGCCCCTGGCTATCCGTAAATTAAGAAAACAAGAAAATGGTGATGTCTGGATTGCTGAATATAAGGAATTGGAAATACTTTATACTTTTACTTTTGATACTTAAGTATATTTTAAACCAAATACTTTTACTCAAGTAGAATTTTACTGGGTGAATTTAACTTTTACTTGAGTCATTTTCTAGTAAGGTATCTTTACTTTTACTCAAGTATTACAATTGGATACTTTTTCCACCACTGAGAATAAGTGTGACACTGAAAAGCAGAACGAGACACAGTTAAATTCAACTAAACACATTTTCAATATGCAATTTTTTCTTAGGTTATTCAAGCAGACAGGTAATACAGTTCAGTTCAACATTGGTGCAAAAGGGACATACAAAATATAAATATAAATGTATAATAATAAAAAACAATAAATTATGCATTTAAATATAATAAATAGACTGACAGGGTCCCACATGATTGTATTCGTGCTTTATAAACTGGTAAGGGCGTAGCTTCTGAGATGAGTCCGGATGATCAGTGAATCTTTGCCTGAAAAATATCCAATCTTTCCAGATGATGTTTCGTCTCTTTCCTGATGAGCTCCCATGCCAGTGCACTGTAGTTCTGAAAAACTGTACATATTAGTGGTATGGACTTTCTAGTCATATAATGATCATATTGTCTTGAACAACAAAGGGCTGGGGCCGTATGTAATAATAATAATAATAATGTATGAAGCATGTCAGAGTAGGAGTGTTGATTAACGATCAGTATTGTCTTTTAGATCACTATAAATAAGGCAGAGGAGACCTGATACTAGATCAGCACTTCTCTGAGATGCTTAATACATATGGCCCTAGAACCCAAAAAATGTTTCAAAACTGCTCCTGCTTAGCCTAGTTTATATTCATTTGATTAGATATATTAAGCACGTTGCCATCCGAAAACAAACTCACCATTTTTCTCAGAACCATCCTATTCAAATTCTTGAAGTAACGTTTCAGTCTCCTCTCAGGTATCTTGGCAGGTGATACCTGTTGGACAAGATTAAAACATTAGCCTCCCACTGAACATAATAGCCTACATAGATTTTCTCACTTGTACAGTTAGAAGTCTACAGCTTAAACAGGGCTCTCCAACCCTGTTCCTGGAGAGATACGGTCCTTTAGGTTTTCACTACAATCCTCATCTAGCACAGCCGATTAATTAGCTGGTTGATAAACTGAATCAGGTTAGTTACATCTGGGGTTGGAGCGAAAACCTACAGAAGGGAGGTTCTCCATGAACAGGGTTGGAGAGCCCTGACCGAAACAGGGATTATACTTTAAATAGACCCGTTACTTACACAGGACTTAAGGTTCTCAAATTGGCGTTCGAGAATGTTGAGGAAATTGTCCAGCTTTTTCTTGTCCCAAGTGACAGCCTTCATATTCCCATCAAACAGTTTTGTGATTTGATAGATGGTCTCGTTCCGGAATCTGACTTGGTCCTCAAACTACACATGAACATGTAAAAAGAAGATTAGAAACAGTATAGTCTTCAATTATGCCATCAATATAACTTTGGGTCACGACCGCTATACTAAAGCATATCAGAACATGAAAAGTCAAAATTGAAGTTTTTACCTTGGCGTCATCTATGGGTCTGTAAAGTGATTCGGGGAAAAAGACAGGGGCAACCTGCTCTGTGATATCTCCTCCCTGGAATACAACCAATATAGTATTTTAAGTCACGCGTCTAAAAGTATAGCTTTTACTGCAAGGACAGTATAGGCCTAATGTATATAGCCTCTCGTGATCGCTCTGTCATTATAGCCTAGCGCCCTTTTACTATGGCTACTCAAATATAGATGACAGTTTTCTAACACAGCTGCTAAACATGAAACATATGACTACTTTACTTGGTTGGTTGTTTTGCTGTCCTTAATACATGCATTCAGTCTCCTCTTACAGTGTGCTGATAGCTCACCATCTGGTCCAGCAGTGAAAGGTATTCTGCGCTCAAGTGGCCGTAGTGGTGTCGGATCCAGTCACAGCAATGACACACGCTCTGCATTCTGCAAATAATAAGAAAAATACACGTCCAACTCTGCATTGTATACATTGTAAATAGCAGTTTGCTTTGCTCTTAGTTTTCCAGTTGAGTTTGAACATTTTGGCTCTTATTAAGGAGTTTTATTTGGAGATGGGAAAGTGAAAATTGTATGGTGAATTTCCCCGATCAACCTACCGGAGGCGGGGACTTTAACTTTCCAGACTCTAGCACATGCAGCCAAAGGAATTCCATGCCTTGTCCGACTTCTGGACGACCAAATGCCAGCGTTGAATGATAGTTTAACCACAACAATATAGGTTATTTTATTTTGATATAGGCTATTTGCGAGAATAAGCTACACGTGAGCTAGGCTTTTAACTGCCATTATCTTCGCGTGAACCTAAAAAAAAAATACAAAACAAGCCTGATAACGAAATCGCCGAGGTCAAAACAAAACCCAAAATTATGACATTTACCCACATAATAAGTCAATTTAGTGGGTTTCGTTCCCAAGTTAGTCCGAAATATCCTTTCGCGGCGTTCTTGCAAGTCCTCAATGTTGCGCTTCAAATGAAAATTGAAAGGGAGACGTCTGTGTCTCTCAACTTTTAATTTCAACAATGATGTAACCAACTTTCACCTGCTGGTGATGCAATTTTGACGAGCAATGATAACATGATTTGTTGGAACTGTCCTTTTCTTTACAAAGGAAATATGAAAAATTATATTTGACCATACACTGGGTGTACAAATCATTAGGAACACCTTCCTAATATTGAGTTGCACCCCATTTTGCCCTCACAACAGCCTAAATTCGTCGGGGCATGGACTCTACAAGGTGTAGAAAGCGTTCCACAGGGATGCTAGCCCATGCGTCCCACAAATGTGTCAAGTTGGCTGAATGTCCTTTGAGTGGTGGACCATTCTTATTTTTTAACCTTTATTTTACTAGGCAAGTCAGTTAACTGCTGGGAAAGCATAGGCCTTATGTCTATTCTTGGATATTGATAGACAATCTAAATTGTTGACGTTATGGAACCACTAATACGGCTAGGCTTCACTGCTGGTCTCAGATCCCTTCATCACTTTTCACTTCGCCTAGACTTTCTCCGTGTCTGTCTGTCTGTCCTTCTGTCTGTCTGTCCTTCTGTCTGTCTGTCTGTCCGTCTGTCTGTCTGTCTGTCTGTCTGTCTGTCTGTCTGTCTGTCTGTCTGTCTGTCTGTCTGTCTGTCTGTCTGTCTGTCTGTCTGTCTGTCTTACCCAATGCTCTTTCACCTGGGAAGCGTAACATGAGCCTGGTTCAACATTGTAGCAGCCGCCACAATTCACCGTTTTTCCCCCAATGAATAATTAGACCAAACAGAAATTATTTATTTGATGTCATGGTGATTCAATAGTTAATCATTACATGACTTTTAAGTTAAAGCACTATTTGTTTTGCTCAGAGTCTGTCAGTAACTCTATTAGAGGCAGATGATCTACTCTTTTGGCTGCTTCTGATGACGTTTGCATATAATGACAATAGAATCTCGAAACTATGCTGGTATTCTTTTGTCCTTTATTAAATATATGTATTATTATATTCTTATCTATGAATATTTTGTATTAGTAGCAGTAATAATTAGTAAATGGCACCATACAAAGTTCTATTTGGACCCAATTTTGGTTCAGTGATGAAGAACACCTTGGGTTCGATATTTGGTTCAGTGAAAGATTGTAGGAAAATTAATGGAATCATTCTGTAAACATTTTTTTTCATAAAAAGTGGCAATGCAAACAAATTACTTTGGTAAACACAGGAGACAAATTCTTCTTATTGTTTTTACTTTTCCATTTCATATCCATTACATTGATATAACTTTTTATATATAAAAATATAGCCAACCATACACATTCATTGTTGACACATGCATTTGATAAATGTTATTCGCAATTACAGTTGAAGACCTTGAAATCCCCCAAAATGTCCAGTACAAAGACAGGAGACAAGAGAGCACAGTCTGAACATTTAAATAAATATTACAGAGCAATGTGGAAAGGTCTACATTCTACAAGCTTTCTCATAGCATAAGAAAAGCATGTTTCTCTTTGAGGTTAAAGAGAAAGTCTCCCCACAGTTTCAGGTTTTGGCTTAACAACCTTGTCGCCATTGCTTGACCCTCTGAAATAAAACCAAAAGAAGACAGTTAATTAGTAATATAGTTTACATAATGTTATCTTCTTCAGGCTGCAAGCCTGACACCGGTACACTTATAACAACATCCAGCTCAAGTGCAGGGCGCGAAATTCAAAATATATATTTTTAAAATATTTAACTTTCACACATTAACAAGTCCAATACAGCATTTGAAAGATAAACATCTTGTGAATCCAGCCAACATGTCCGATTTTTAAAATGTTTTACAGCGAAAACACCACGTATATTTATGTTAGTTCACCACCAAATACAAAAGAGGACAGACATTTTTCACAGCACAGGTAGCATGCAGGTAGCATGCACAAAGCCAACCTAACTAACCTAGAACCAACCAAACTACCCTACAAACAACTTCCTCAGATGACAGTCCTATAACATGTTACACAATAAATCTATGTTTTGTTCGAAAAATGTGCATATTTGAGCTATAAATCAGTTTTACATTACTGCTACCATCACAGCTACAGTCAGAAATAGCACGGGAGTAGCCAGAGTAAATACAGACACCAACGTCAACTACCTAATTACTCATCATAAAACATTTCAGAAAAATATATGGTGTATAGCAAATGAAAGACAAAGATCTTGTGAATACAGCCAATATTTCCGATTTTTTAAAAGTGTTTTACAGCGAAAACACAATATAGCGTTATATTAGCTTACTACAATAGCTAACACACAACAGCATTGATTCCAGGTAATCGGTAGCGATAGCACAGTTCAACAGATATATGAAATAGCATCCCAAATTGGGTCCTACCTTTGTTGATCTTCCATCAGAATGTTGTACAAGGGGTCCTTTGTCCAGAACCGTCTTTGTTTGGATCCAGAACAAACTCTTTCCCTCTTGAATTAGCAAGCACACTGGCCATGCGGCGCTAACCTCTCCTTCGTGAACAAAGTCATACAACGCAACACGCCTAAAGTCCCGAATAAATTTCAATAATATAATAAAACTATATTGAAAAAACATACTTTAGGATGATATTGTGACATGTATCAAATAAAATCTAAGCCGGAGATTGTATTCGCCCATAACGACAGCTTGCCAGAAGGCGATTCCAGGTCCAACTTCGCGCTTTCGAAAAGAAAAAAAATGGCGGACCCCTCATTCCAAGATGATGTATTCCACCTCAGAACAAGATAATCAACTCATTTCTGCTCTCACTTCCTCTTGACATCCAGGGGAAGGTGTATGACGTGTATGTATAGTCCTAAGTGACATGCCCATTTATAGACAAGCTCTTGAACAGAGACCTCGCTTTCAGAAATCTCACTTCCGGATAGGAAGTGGGCTGCAGAAGGAGTTCTGTTTCACTTAGAGAAATAATTCAAACGGTTTTAGAAACTAGAGAGTGTTTTCTATCCAATAGTAATAATAATATGCATATTGTACAAGCAAGAATTGAGTACGAGGCCGTTTGAAATGGGCACCTTTTCCCAGGTTACTCAATACTGCCCCTGCAGCCTGAAGAAGATTTATCCTAATGTGCATCTAAAACTAGAACAACGGAACAAAGATTTTCATTATTTTCATTATTTCCTCATTAAGCCGCAAATGTAGAAATGACTTGTCTGTCCTTGAAACCAGGTCCACCACTTGGGTTCCTCCTCCTGAAGTTTCAACTTGTGTTCTAGAGGTAAAGAACAAACCAATATTGATCCTACAGTGACAGCTTAAAGTGAATTGATTTCATCAAAGTGTTAGTGTTGGTTAGTTATGATTTTACTGGTGAGATTATTGAAAGAATGATGTGAAATAAAAACAGGCAATGTAATAAACGGATCTTTCCTCCCAACAGCTAAAGGTCCTGAAGCTTCTGCACATGTGCAGGACCCCCAACTCCACACAGTCTCCTCTCCATTCATAGAGAACAGGCTAGCCTACTGTGGCGAATGGTGCTCATTTAATAAAGTTAGATCAAAGTTGAATCTATTTCTGCAAGATCACATAATGATAGTTTTCTACATAACAGAACCAAATATAATAGCGTAGTATAACGTTACTGTAAGACAAAAAAAAAAAAACGATTTTCTCATGAAATTTGAGGACGATTGTGCTGCTAGGCAAAATATGTGATTTGATTGAAACTAAACAGGTAGGCTATGCTACAGTTTGTTAACACCATCTGCCCTAAAATTCACCCATTGTACATCATTTAAAACAACACAATAGGCTACTACGAAACTGTAGCCTACAACTCAAGAAAATCTAAATGCATATCCTCATGAAACTGATTGAGATCAATTGGTTGGTATGCAGATTCTGCATGACGTTACACTGGAAACATTTGAAGAGTTATTATTCACAATTGACTGTGAGAAATGTGAAGGGAGGTTCTCTACGAGGGAGGTTCTCTTTCTTAACCTCAAAGTCCTCTATTGTGGCTAATAGTGGCCAGCAGCATACCACCCTGCATACCACTGCTGGCTTGCTTCTGAAGCTAAGCAGGGTTGGTCCTGGTCAGTCCCTGGATGGGAGACCAGGTGCTGCTGGAAGTGGTGTTGGAGGGCCAGTAGGAGGCACTCTTTCCTCTGGTCTAAACAAAGATCCCAATGCCCCAGGGCAGTGATTGGGGACACTGCTCTGTGTAGGGTGCCGTCTTTCAGATGGGACGTTAAACGGGTGTCCTGACTCTCTGAGGTCATTAAAGATCCCATGGCACTTATCGTAAGAGTAGGGGTGTTAACCCCGGTGTCCTGGCTAAATTCCCAATCTGGCCCTCAACCATCACGGTCACCTAATAATCCCCAGTTTACAATTGGCTCATTCATCCCCCTCCTCTCCCCTGTAACTATTCCCCAGGTCGTTGCTGCAAATGAGAACGTGTTCTCAGTCAACTTACCTGGTAAAATAACGGTAAAATAAAAAAATAAATAAAAAATAATCCTTATTGTGTCTAGCTTCACATAGATAGGTCGGACCACCATTAATCAAATAAGAACTGTTTTATAAATTATGGTGATTTTAGATGATGACAACTAGCCATATAGTTAGCCAAGCAACTATAGCTACATATTATGTCGTTTTTCTATGTGGAAGAACATTGTTTGCATCCATCAGCTAGCTAGCTTTTTTTATGACCAGCACTGTAGGTGCGCGAGACAACTTTAGCAGCATCATAGCATACGTATCGAAGAATCGTTGTGACATATGTAATACGAGTGATAGTGTAATCAGTGTGTAATTACTACGTAAAAAATATATGCTTAATTATGCTGTTGTGAAATGAATAAGAATGTTTTTTGTCCAGCAAGTTAACAGTTTTCATACATGTGTTTGCGGAGAATTGCATTGGAGCAATGCATTTCATGAGGTCAGAAAGCAGTAATTCAGCAGGCAAAATTGAATAGGAAAAACTAATAAAACAGTAGCCTATTTCTACAATGTTGCAGGGCTCTATATTAGCAAATGAGGGCCATGGTCAATATTGTGGACATTGCACACCACATTTTTCAGATTCTATGTAGGGTTAACCAGAGAGTTTTCAATAGGCAAGGCACAGCGATCACATTTTGCTCACACGTTAAGTCTGATGTGACTTTCTTTTAATCAGGTAGTTCAATCTGAAGCATGACTGTTCAGTGTTAATATTGCACATCTTTGAAATGAAACACATTTTATTAACAAAGTGACTGGTAGTGTTGAATGAAGGCTAAAGCCGACCCGCCTCTATAATGGAGAGTAAACTGCGGTGGTTTTGTCTTTACTTTTTCATTTTCTCTCATGCGGTTCATTCTTATTACATTGATTCGGTAAATTACAATTTTTTACAATGTGTTAATTTCTGGTTGATAAAAGAGTATGTGCAAAAGATTAGCCTTTATTAGGCGCTTACCAAGACGACGAAAATGATGACGATGACGTGTGAGTTTGGCCTAATGTGAATGAGTAGGAAAGTAACATGGATATATAGTCTCATAGAATGATGCTTATGATGATGGTGATGTGATGAGGACGACGTTAATTGGAGATGTAGGTTTCTGATTATACAGATTTTATATTAAGCATTTATCTCATGAAACCTTGTAAAAATGAACTGATCATGGCATTGATAGAACAACATTGTATAACTATCAACATATAAATTCGTATTGGAGCTCAGAGTACAACGTTCAAAACAGGCCCGCCCTGTCCAGTGCTAAAACACACTTCATTGAAAAAAGGCTTTTGAATACAACTACATTTTGTACTGACATCCATATGTCCTGAGCGTGTTTAATACAAATCTGAATGTTCACACATCGACAGACTGGGTTACAGAATGAACACTCAGATTAACAATATTTAAAAGTATACAAATGTTTATTAACTTAACATTTGATAAAGAGCAACATATTTTCAAATAGATTAATCAATAAATTAATAAATAGGCATACTTTAAAAAAATAACCTTGTTAAATAAATAAATACATATTTAATATAGCTGTTTGACGTTCCACATTACATGATTGTAGAATAGTAGGCTTTTAAAATCAAGCACAATTGTAAAACTCAATTGTAAAAAAGTTCTGCAAGTTCAAATTCATGTTCTGTTGGCCCACAGAAGGCTATCAGAGTTGTGTTCCAGAATGAACTGTAGGGTGTACAGGAGCTCTTTTCGAACCACTTCCCAGGCGCAGTAACTGAAATTCTGTGACAATACAAATAAACTGTTAGGGCAATGGAGGGTAGTATTGTCCAGTGTAGAGATATTATGAAAACAATGTGTCTATTTGTGTTTAACCTATAGTCTACCTTTTCTTTTAGGACTGCTGCAATGTTCCCAAAGTACGTATTCAGTCCTTCTGCCCTGATGAGATAATCACTTGTATCCACACTACCCATCATCTGCCAGAAAGAAAAAGGCAGGCGATGAATAATAATAAAAATGTCACAATACCACAATTTAACAGTTAAGCGATATGTGTTGGCATAGTAACTCACACATTTGCTCTCTTCAATCTGGCGGTATACAATATTCTGAAAATTCTCCAACTTCTGTTGGTCCCACTTAGTAGGCAGGTCGTCAGCTCCAAACAATGTGTCGATGTTCTTCAATGTCTCATAAATAGCCTTAGCACCACTGCTGCTCAACTGAAACGGACAACAACAATAATTTCAAATAACATAAATGGCAGTTTAAAGGTATCTACTTTTTAATGGTTGCAAATACTCTGTCATGCTGTAAAGAACACTTGAATATGCTCGCTTGCCCTTACCTGTGATGCGCCGGAGATTGCAAATGCGGTGGCTGGGAATGCGATGAAGACATTCTCCTGCAGACACTCCAGAGGAAAATGTCCCCCCTGAAAGAAAGAGAAAACACAGCATTCACGTTGAGCTATTCAGTTAAACATAGTTGGATAATACTTCTCAAGACAAAAGCAATATAAAAAATCTACCATGTCTCTCAGTAGGTTGTGGGTTATTCGCACCAGCTGTCCTTGTAGCTGGCAGGGCATGGGCATGGAGCAAACTTGCGCGAGGCAGAGGAAGGCGCTCATCCAAGTGATAGTCTGAAGTGCCATTCTTATTGTAGTTAGATGATCTGCAGCAGATGATCATTGTTAGTAGAATATAATCCTGAAAACAATTCATTATTTGTATCCTGAAGCAATTATCAAATGATAGCATATTGTTGACTCACCTGTTGCCAGTATATTGCAAATTTCCTCCAGTGTGAATGTGGTTTGTGTTCTGATTCCATATCTGCGGATTAATTTAAATAGCGAGGATTGAAAGGATGTACAAAAAGTGAAAGGGTGTCACGCTAAATTAAGTGTTAAAATGAATGAATTTGGGAAAGTTTTGCCCAGTGAACCGCAAGACCGGATTTCTCTTTCCTTGTGCTCCACTTCCCTCTCATCGTGTTTCGAGTGTTCCTTCATGGGAGGCACGTTATCCTAAGTTGGTTGAAAAGAATTTACTCATAGCTGGCCTTGTGAACACTCAAACGTTTCTAAGAAAGACAGGGAAAAAGACCAACGACCTCTTAACTTTACAATGATTGCAGTAGATCTCTTCATGTCTTTATTGAACTAGGCTAGTCAGTTAAGAACAAATTCTTATTTTCAATGAAGGCCAAGTAACAGCGGGCTAACTACCTTATTCAGTGGGCAGAACGACAGATGTTTTACCTTGTCAGCTCGAGGATTCGATTTCGCAACTTTTTGGTTACTTGTCCAACGCGCTAACCACTAGGCTACCTACCGCCCCATTCATCAACACCAATATTAAACAAACTTTTATGGACTAAGGGTAGGCCTACTACAATGTTTGTTTTTTAATCACAAAACTGCTATTTGCTTGTTTGTTTGTCTCTCTCTCTCTCTGTGTGGGTGTGTGTCCGTGTCTGTGAGAGAGAGGGAGTGAGAGATGATGATTTAATATGATCTCGTTCTGTTTGGATCTTCTGTCTTTAGTCCCATGCATGTCTATACATTTGAATTAAACTCTTGATAATAACTGATGATTAAATAGAAATTAAGCAGCATTTTATGACGTCCGTATCTGAATAATGAGGCTAACATTATCATTTGACTAGTTATTACTTTCGAGAGCAGGGATATTCCTATAAATAACCAATGTGCCAATGTGTTGTGGTAACATTATCGTAGGCTTATTTTTTTTTTTTAATATAACCTAATTCCTTATAATACTACTTTTCATCGTCTTGGATATGCTTAGTTAAAGGGGACATTTCTGCGATTGCTACATCCTATTTTGACTTTTAAATTAATGATACACAGGCTACCTATTGACTCTTGAAGAATATATCACTTTTAAATGCCTAATGAGCTTCGTTCACCTGTCTTACTTCAACAGAACCCAAAATGTACTTTTTTATGACATTGTTTGAAACTACATCTAAACAAACACTGTATGGCTTCAAAATGTAGTTACAATTATAATTTTGATCTCTTGGAGGGTCATTACTTGAGTAAATATCTCTCTGACTGATTACTTTTCTCGAACCTTATCAGCTATTTCTCGAACCTTATTAGCTATTTACCAAAATATTGGTTGAGTGACCACTATGTTGTTGTTTTGAACTGCATATTGCCTTTTAACAAATGAATGCATGAAAAACTGAATGGATGAATGCATGGATGACTGAATATGTAAATGAATACAAACAATATGATAATAGATGCATGTTTTTCTCTTAATTTTATTATATATAAATAAAGGAATAAATAAATACATAGCCTCTATTCCATCCAGGAATTCCAAGCCTCTTGAAAGGATTGCATCATAGGCCTACGTAAGGAATTGACCTCATTTATTCATTAATAGATATTAGGAGGATCCCTGATGCAACTTAAAAAGGTCTATATATATGACTAAGCTAAATCAATGAATTTTATTTTCATTTTTTACCCACCACCACGCTTCATTCAGGGGACTAAACTATTATCTATTAAAAGCTTGGTTTGTTTTATTTCCATTACTTTTTCTTATTTCTCCTTCAATCATAGTAAAACATTCGGGTGTTTAATACATTGGACAGACTTTATAAATAAACATCCCACAATGTCAAGTGGGAGATAAAAGTTCCTGGTCCACTACTACCCAGATCTCCCCACCTCCTTCAGTCCACTGCCCCAGTGTGATTACCACAAACAACCAGGAAAAACTAAAAGAATAGCAACAATTACAAAGTAGAGAAACAAATTCAAAATAAATTACACAAAGAAACAAAACAAGAATACCTAAACATAAAGTAGAATTATCATGTGACTGATCGGCAACCAACTAACAATGATAAGTAAGCAATTCTATCAATACCAAGATTATCATCACTAGCAATATGCTTGAATCGAATTTACAAAGAAATATTTTCCGAGGCTGAAGCGTGACAAGAAATAACTGCACTGAAAAAAACAGCACCGTGGCGTTGTTCTTAGCTGCTTCTCTGCGTGCAGAACGACTGCTCTACTCTACTTCCTGTTTCCGTACAATCTAAGTACCAGAAAGCTCCACTAGGGGGTAATAAACACCATGGAACACAATGAAAATCCATATTAACCACTGTAATAAAATAATCCGTTATCTTCTAACAGGATGGCAGCCTGATATAAAGAAATTGTGCCACTATGAAATAAATCATGTATCAAGAAACAAATAATGTCCTTTCTTTATTTTTATATTTTGTCTCTAGGATGCTTCAACAAGAAGAACAACTTTCCTAACCTTTTTGTCAGTACTGGGAAAGGTTTTGACCACAAGCCCGACTGGCCAGTCATTTCTGTGCGACTGACTGTCTTTCAATAAGACAACATCTCCCACTTTTACATGTGTCTTTTCTGCGTCTCTGCAGCGTTGTCAGGTACTCCTGTCTCCACCTTTTCCAAAAGGTGTCAGCGAGACACTGGACTTGTTTCCACTGTTTTCCATGAAGGTCGTTCATGCTGAAGTATCCAGAAGGGGCTGAGGAAGTCCTGGTCTCTTGTGTCAGTAACATTGAGGGTGTGAGAATGGCAGGCATGTCAGGGTCGGTTAACACTGACACTAGGGGTCTCGCATTGATAATTTCCATAAGAGTGCTCAATGTGCTCATGTGTGAGATGAGTGGAGCCCGTCTGAAACAGCATAGCATCTGGCAACCCCAATGAGTTTCTCCCAAGAACCACCCATATGAGACGAGTGTGGGGGATTAAATATTTAAGTAGATCCCTTGTCTGAGAGGTATTTAGTCAGTTCTGAGTCATTTGTTTTTCGATTCCCAGTTCCCTGCAGGCACCTATAAAGTTTGAACCTCGATCAGAGCGTAGCACTTTTGCTGGACCACGGATAGAGAAAAAACGCCTCAGTGAGTTGATGAAGCTGGATGTGGACATGGATTCGATGAGCTCAATATGGACTGCTCTAGTAGACATACATGTAAAAAGTACCGCCCAGCTCTTGGAGTCTGCACTACCACCTCATATTTTTTTTTATTTCACCTTTATTTAACCAGGTAGGCCAGTTGAGAACAAGTTCTCGTTTCCAACTGCGACGTGGCCTGACCTCTTGTGCGTCGAGTTATGACATTCCATGGTCCAAACACATCAAGTCCAACGCTGGTGAATGGTGGTTCAGATGTGAGTCTGTCTGCAAGTCAGCCATCTTTTGGTCAAGTAACCTCCCTCTAACGTTGCTGCAGGTGACACACTTGTGGATGATACCAGAGACCAGACGTTTAATACAACTCACTTGTACTGCATGGTTTATTACAGTCCTGCCAGCCTCTGCAGTTGGTGTTGTCCGCACCTTCATGGAAGGATCTGGCAACATGAATGAGTCGTGCTGTGACTCGATTGAGAGCTTACCAGCTTGAGAACCTCTCAAAGCGATGAGAGCCACGTTGAGCTCCAGAAACCTTAGTGGCGAAGGCTGTGACATCTGGTCGAATCTCTGCATCTGCGTGAGGCTCTACAAGGTAAAAATTGATGGTCTCAGGCTCACTTGAGTTTGCTTGGGTCAGGAAAGGTGGACCTGATTAAGAGCGCAGCTAGTATGGGCCTTGTTGCATGGTCTGCTGGATTGCTGTCAGTGTTTACATAACACCACTGATCTGGATGGGTAGACTTCCTTATGCGAGTTACCCTATTGGCAATATACACATAGAATCGTTTGGTGACATTGTGGATGTAACCGAGAACTATCTTACTGTCTGTGTAGAACTTGGCTCTGTGTAGAAATTGGCTCTTGATTTACATCAATGTCCATTTCGTCTCTGATCAGTTCATACATCTCAACAGCTAGCACAGCCACACACAGTTCTAGGCGTGGGATAGTGTGGGCCGGTCGAGTGGCCAATTTTGATTTCCCCAAGATAAATCCAACATGGCATTGACCTTTCGAGTCAATAACTCTCAGGTAGGCTACCGCTCCTATGGCTACTGTAGAGGCATCTGAGAAGATGTGCAGCTCTCTTCTTTGAGTGGTAGACAAGGAGACTGGGATGTAGGTCTGCTGAATATACAGATGTTCCAACTCCATCAAAGATTCCTTCCACATTTTCCATTCCTCTTCTTTTTCTGTGGGAAGAGGGGCATCCCACTCACTCTGGTCAGAAGAGAGTTCTCTGATTAAGGCTTTACCTTGCATTGTTATTGGAGCCACTAACCCAAGGGGGTCATAAAGACTATTCACTGTGGACAGGATGCCTCTCCGCGTAAAAGGCTTCTCATTGTGGGACACCTGGAATGTGAAGCTGTCTGTTTCCAGGTTTCAGGAAAGTCCCAGGCTCCGCTGAAAAGGGAGAGGATCCACTCCGAGGTCCAGGTCTTTTAAGACTTTAGCACGTTCCTCCATGGGGAAGGCTTCCATCACTGTTTTGCTATTGGATGCAATTTTGTTTAGTTTCATTTTGGACTCCTCTAACATTGCTTGTGTTTTTCTTAGAATGTTGATAGCTTCTTCTGTAGTAGCTACTGATGTCAGCCCATCATCGACTTAGAAGTTCCTCACTACATATTGCTTGGGTTTTGACCCGTGTTCCTTCTCACCCTGTAGAGCTGCTTGTCTCATGCAGTAGATGGCTGGTGAGGGGCTGTTCCCAAATACATGGACATTCATCCTGTACTCAGTTATGTTTCTATCTGGGTTGTTGTCTTCATACCAGAGAAACCTTATGTAATCTCTGTGATCCTCACGTACACCAAAACAGTAAAACATTTGTTGCACATCTGCCGTTAGCGCAATGCAATCCTTGCGGAAGCGCATTAGGGCGCTCAAGAGTGTGTTGTTTAAGTCTGTTTAACCACTGAGTAGAACGTCGTTAAGTGACATGCCTTTACACTTAGCACTGGAGTCAAACACCTATCTTATTACACCTATCTTATTTTTCAGGCTTTTGTGGATGGTAAACACCAAATATGGGCAGATACCAGCGTTCTTTGTCTCCCTTTAGTGGCGGAGAAGGTTCGACTTGGTCGTTATCCAGCATATTTTGCATGAGGAATAAATTACGTTTCATGTCAGGCTTTTTGTCTAAAGTCCTGTGAAGTGATGTGAGACGGTTCATGGCCTGCTCCCTGTTATTAGGAAGGTGACGTCTAGTGGGGCGAAATGGTAGTGGAGCCACCCAGTTGTTGCCGTCATCCTGGAAAACCTGTTCGTCCATAATGTCCAAGAAGGCTTTGTCCCCCACTGATGGTGCTTGTTTATCATCGTCTTGTGTTTCGTCGAACACGGAACATCCCAGGCTGTCTGTGTTCACAGTTGTGCTTGGATCTCTCGAGTGCACTGTAGAGAGAGAGATGTGTTTTTGAGCTATGCTGTTGTAGTTCTCTTTCACCTGGATGAAGTCAGGGCAAGGGCTCAGATAGGATGTGCGACCATTTTGAAGTATGTTTGTCTTGAACACGTTAACACCGGCTGGTCGGTGAGCCGTTCCAAGACAGACCTCACCCACGATGACACACCCGAGGTCGAGTCGCTATGCATAAGGTATGTCATGGGGCCCATTGATTTGCTTTGTACCGTGTGTACCCTTAACCTCTTTCAGCTAGGGGGCACTATTTTTATGTTTGGAAAAATAACGTTCCCAAGGTAAACGGACTATTTCTCAGGCCCAGATGCTGGAATATGCATATAATTGACAGATTAGGATGGAAAACACTCCAAAGTTTCCAAAACTGTCAAAAATATTGTCTGTGAGTATAACAGAACTGATTTTGCAAAACCTGAGGAAATCCAACCCGGAAGTTCCTTTTATTTGGAAAAATCCCTGTTCCATTGCTTGCCCATCCTTCATTTAAAGGGGTATCAACCAGATTCCTTTTCCAATGGCTTCCTCAGGCTGTGACCAGGCTTTAGACATAGTTTCAAGCTTTTATTTTGTAAAATGAGCGAGATTTATCAAAACGCGTCAGGTGTCCTTTGATTAGTTCATGCGCCCGAGAGTTGTAGCTCAACATTTTCTTTCTCTGTAGTATTGAATAGTTTACCGTCCGGTTGAGATATTATCGATTATGTATGTTAAAAACAATCTGAGGATTGATTTAAAAAAAACATTTGACATGTTTCTACGAACATTACGGATACTTCTTGGAATTTTCGTCTGGCCTTCAGGACCGGAACGAGCCTGTGGTTTTCTGAACATAACGCGCAAACCAAATGGCGTTTTTTGGTTATAAAACTAATCTTTATCGAACAAAAATAACATTTATTGTGTAACTGTGAGTCTCGTGAGTGCAAACATGCGAAGATCATCAAAGGTAAGCGATTAATTTTATTGCTTTTCTGACTTTCGTGACAAAGCTAATTTGCGGCTAGCTGTTCTTACTGTTTTGTCTAGTGATTGATAAACTCACAAATGCTTGGATTGCTTTCGCTGTAAAGCATATTTTAAAAATCTGACACGATAGGTGGATTAACAACAAGCTAAGCTGTGTTTTGGTATATTTCACTTGTGATTTCATGATTATAAATGCAGTTCAGCGGTAGTTTACAAAAATTATCCCGCTAAAGGGATCCGTGCGTTAAGAAGTTAAGATGTCTCGTCCTAAGATCAGGAGGATGGGAGCGTCTGTGTCCACAGCTGGAATTTTGTCTGCTACTGTTTGCAGATGGGGATGATGATACGCAATGTCGGAGGAGGGAATTTCCATCCTATCGTCTGGCATCATGTCATTCCAGGTGATTACCTCATGAAGCTGGTTGAGAGAATGCCAAGAGTGTGCAAAGCTGTCATCAAGGCAAAGAGTGGCATTTTGGAAGAATCTCAAATTTAAAATATATTTTGATTTGTTTAACACTTTTTTGGTTACTACATGATTCCATAGGTGTTTTTTCAAAGTTTTGATGTCTTCACTATTATTCTACAATGTAGAAAATAGTAAAAATAAAGAAAAACCCTTAAAGAATAAATAAATAAAGACAATTGTAGCCCTAAGAAGTTAAAGAATAAAATGAAGAAAATTGTGGATTGTCATCTCCACATACTATGAAATGCGTTATGAAGAAAATTCTATAGGCCTACTGGTGCCTACATGAAAACAAAGGGTCTATCTGACTCCAAATACACCAGAATCCTGAAGAATTAAGAGAAAACAAGCATAGAAAAGGTTATAGGTGTTAATAAAAATTATAAAACAATGTAAGGCTTCTATTATAATATAATTATTTTGGTGACAACCTGGTTGATTATGTCATGTTTTGTCTTTGATCATGTCTTGTCCCTGTGCTTCCCTCTGCTGGTCTTATTAGGTTCTTTCTCTTTCTCTCTCTCTATCGTTCCGTTCATGCTCCCAGCTGTTTCTCATTCTCCCTACGACCTCATTTACTCTTTCACACCTGTCCCCTATTTTGCCCTCTGATTAGAGTCCCTATTTCTCCCTCTGTTTTCCGCTCCTGTCCTTGTCGGATTCTTGTTTGATGTTTGCAGTTCCTGTGTCTTGTTCCGCCCTGTCGTGTTCTTTTGCCTTCTTCAGATGCTGCGTGTGAGCAGGTGTCTATGTCAGCTACGGCCTGTGCCTTCCTGAAGCGACCTGCAGTCTGTGGTCGCGTCTCCAGTCGTTCCTCTCTATTGACGAGAGGATTTCAGTTTCCTGTTTTGGATTTCCATTGATTTATATCCAGGAGTATCATTATTTGTTTTATACTGGAATAAAGACTCTGTTACTATTACGTCGCTTTTGGGTCCTCATTCATCTGCATAACAGAAGAATCCGACCAAGAATGGACCCAGCGACTACGGATTCTCTCAACACTGCCGTCGAGTTCCAGGGAGCTATGCTCGGCAGACACGAGCAGGAATTGTTTGCTGCTCGTCATGCCGTTGAGACCCTGGCCGCTCAGGTCTCCGATCTCTCTGGACAGTTTCAGAGTCTTCGTCTCGTGCCACCAGCTACTTCCTGGTCTTCCGAGTCTCCGGAACCTAGGGTTAATAACCCACCATGTTACTCTGGGCAGCCCACTGAGTGTCGCTCCTTTCTCACCCAGTGTGATATTGTGTTCTCTCTCCAGCCCAACACGTACTCAAGAGAGAGAGCTCGGATCGCTTACGTCATATCACTCCTTACTGGTCGGGCTCGGGAGTGGGGCACAGCTATCTGGGAGGCAAGGGCTGAGTGTTCTAACGATTATCAGAACTTTAAAGAGGAGATGATACGGGTTTTTGATCGTTCAGTTTTTGGGAAGGAGGCTTCCAGGGCCCTGGCTTCCCTATGTCAAGGTGATCGATCCATAACGGATTACTCTATAGAGTTTCGCACTCTTGCTGCCTCCAGTGACTGGAACGAGCCGGCGTTGCTCGCTCGTTTTCTGGAGGGACTTCACGCTGAGGTTAAGGATGAGATTCTCTCCCGGGAGGTTCCTTCCAGCGTGGACTCTTTGATTGCACTCGCCATCCGCATAGAACGACGGATAGATCTTCGTCATCGAGCTCGTGGAAGAGAGCTCGCGTTAACGGTGCTTCCCCTCTCCGCATCTCAACCATCTCCTCCCACCGGCTTAGAGACTGAGCCCATGCAGCTGGGAGGTATTCGCATCTCGACTAAGGAGAGGGAACGGAGAATCACCAACCGCCTTTGCCTCTATTGCGGTTCTGCTGGACATTTTGTCATGTCATGTCCAGTAAAAGCCAGAGCTCATCAGTAAGCGGAGGGCTACTGGTGAGCGCTACTACTCAGGTCTCTCCATCAAGATCCTGTACTACCTTGTCGGTCCATCTACGCTGGACCGGTTCGGCTGCTTCCTGCAGTGCCTTGATAGACTCAGGGGCTGAGGGTTGTTTTATGGACGAAGCATGGGCTCGGAAACATGACATTCCTCTCAGACAGTTAGGGAAGCCCACGCCCATGTTCGCCTTAGATGGTAGTCTTCTCCCCAGTATCAGATGTGAGACACTACCTTTAACCCTCACAGTATCTGGTAACCACAGTGAGACCATTTCCTTTTTGATTTTTCGTTCACCTTTTACACCTGTTGTTTTGGGTCATCCCTGGCTAGTATGTCATAATCCTTCTATTAATTGGTCTAGTAATTCTATTCTATCCTGGAACGTTTCTTGTCATGTGAAGTGTTTAATGTCTGCTATCCCTCCTGTGTCTTCTGTCCCCTCTACTCAGGAGGAACCTGGTGATTTGACAGGAGTACCGGAGGAATATCATGATCTGCGCACGGTCTTCAGTCGGTCCAGAGCCAGCTCCCTTCCTCCTCACCGGTCGTATGATTGTTGTATTGATCTCCTTCCGGGGACCACTCCCCCTCGGGGTAGACTTTACTCTCTGTCGGCTCCCGAACGTAAGGCTCTCGAGGATTATCTGTCTGTTTCTCTCGACGCCGGTACCGTGGTGCCTTCTTCCTCTCCCGCCGGAGCGGGATTTTTCTTTGTTAAGAAGAAGGACGGTACTCTGCGCCCCTGCGTGGATTATCGAGGGCTGAATGACATAACGGTTAAGAATCGTTATCCGCTTCCCCTTATGTCGTCAGCCTTCGAGATTTTGCAGGGAGCCAGGTGCTTTACTAAGTTGGACCTTCGTAACGCTTACCATCTCGTACGCATCAGAGAGGGGGACGAGTGGAAAACGGCGTTTAACACTCCGTTAGGGCATTTTGAATACCGGGTTCTGCCGTTCGGTCTCGCTAATGCTCCAGCTGTCTTTCAGGCATTAGTTAATGATGTACTGAGAGACATGCTGAACATTTTTGTTTTCGTTTACCTTGACGATATCCTGATTTTTTCTCCGTCACTCGAGATTCATGTTCAGCACGTTCGACGTGTACTCCAGCGCCTTTTAGAGAATTGTCTCTACGTGAAGGCTGAGAAGTGCGCCTTTCATGTCTCCTCTGTCACTTTTCTCGGTTCTGTTATTTCCGCTGAAGGCATTCAGATGGATCCCGCTAAGGTCCAGGCTGTCAGCGATTGGCCCGTCCCTAAGTCACGTGTCGAGTTGCAGCGTTTTCTCGGTTTCGCTAATTTCTATAGGCGTTTCATTCGTAATTTCGGTCAAGTGGCTGCCCCTCTCACCGCTCTGACTTCTGTCAAGACTTGCTTTAAGTGGTCCGGTTCCGCCCAGGGAGCTTTTGATCTCCTCAAGAAGCGTTTTACATCCGCTCCTATCCTTGTTACTCCTGACGTCACTAAACAATTCATTGTCGAGGTTGACGCTTCAGAGGTGGGCGTGGGAGCCATTCTGTCTCAGCGCTTCCAGTCTGACGATAAGGTCCATCCTTGCGCTTACTTTTCTCATCGCCTGTCGCCATCGGAACGCAACTATGATGTGGGTAACCGCGAACTGCTCGCCATCCGCTTAGCCATAGGCGAATGGCGACAGTGGTTGGAGGGGGCGACCGTCCCTTTTGTCGTTTGGACTGACCATAAGAACCTTGAGTACATCCGTTCGGCCAAACGACTTAATGCACGTCAAGCTCGTTGGGCGTTGTTTTTCGCTCGTTTCGAGTTCGTGATTTCCTATCGTCCGGGAAATAAGAACACCAAGCCTGATGCCTTATCCCGTCTCTTTAGTTCTTCTGTGGCTTCTACCGACCCCGAGGGGATTCTCCCTGAAGGGCGTGTTGTCGGGTTGACTGTCTGGGGAATTGAGAGACAGGTAAAGCAAGCACTCACTCACACTGCGTCGCCGCGCGCTTGTCCTAGTAACCTTCTGTTCGTTCCTGTCTCTACTCGTCTGGCTGTTCTTCAGTGGGCTCACTCTGCCAAGTTAGCTGGCCACCCCGGCGTTCGGGGTACGCTTGCTTCTATTCGCCAGCGGTTTTGGTGGCCTACTCAGGAGCGGGACACGCGTCGTTTCGTGGCTGCTTGTTCGGACTGCGCGCAGACTAAGTCAGGTAACTCTCCTCCTGCCGGTCGTCTCAGACCGCTTCCCATTCCTTCTCGACCATGGTCTCACATCGCCTTAGACTTTATTACCGGTCTGCCTTCGTCTGCGGGGAAGACTGTGATTCTTACGGTTATCGATAGGTTCTCTAAGGCGGCACATTTCATTCCCCTCGCTAAGCTTCCTTCCGCTAAGGAGACGGCACAAATCATCATTGAGAATGTGTTCAGAATTCATGGCCTCCCGTTAGACGCCGTTTCAGACAGAGGTCCGCAATTCACGTCACAGTTTTGGAGGGAGTTCTGTCGTTTGATTGGTGCTTCCGTCAGTCTCTCTTCCGGGTTTCATCCCCAGTCTAACGGTCAAGCAGAAAGGGCCAATCAGTCGATTGGTCGCATTTTACGCAGCCTTTCGTTTCGAAACCCTGCGTCTTGGGCAGAACAGCTCCCCTGGGCTGAGTACGCTCACAACTCGCTTCCTTCGTCTGCTACCGGGCTGTCCCCGTTTCAGAGTAGTCTTGGCTACCAGCCTCCTCTGTTTTCGTCCCAGCTCGCCGAGTCCAGCGTTCCCTCCGCTCAGGCTTTTGTCCAACGTTGTGAGCGCACCTGGAGGAGGGTCAGGTCTGCACTTTGCCGTTACAGGGCGCAGACTGTGAGAGCCGCCAATAAGCGTAGGATTAAGAGTCCTAGGTATTGTCGCGGTCAGAGAGTGTGGCTTTCCACTCGTAACCTTCCCCTTACGACAGCTTCTCGCAAGTTGACTCCGCGGTTCATTGGTCCGTTCCGTGTCTCTCAGGTCGTCAATCCTGTCGCTGTGCGACTGCTTCTTCCGCAACATCTTCGTCGCGTCCACCCTGTCTTCCATGTCTCCTGTGTCAAGCCTTTTCTTCGCGCCCCCGTTCGTCTTCCCTCCCCCCCCCCCGTCCTTGTCGAGGGCGCTCCTATTTACAAGGTACGGAAGATCATGGACATGCGTTCTCGGGGACGTGGTCACCAGTACTTAGTGGATTGGGAGGGTTACGGTCCTGAGGAGAGGAGTTGGGTTCCATCTCGGGACGTGCTGGACCGTTCGTTGATCGATGATTTCCTTCGTTGCCGCCAGGGTTCCTCCTCGAGTGCGCCAGGAGGCGCTCGGTGAGTGGGGGGGTACTGTCATGTTTTGTCTTTGATCATGTCTTGTCCCTGTGCTTCCCTCTGCTGGTCTTATTAGGTTCTTTCTCTTTCTCTCTCTCTATCGTTCCGTTCATGCTCCCAGCTGTTTCTCATTCTCCCTACGACCTCATTTACTCTTTCACACCTGTCCCCTATTTTGCCCTCTGATTAGAGTCCCTATTTCTCCCTCTGTTTTCCGCTCCTGTCCTTGTCGGATTCTTGTTTGATGTTTGCAGTTCCTGTGTCTTGTTCCGCCCTGTCGTGTTCTTTTGCCTTCTTCAGATGCTGCGTGTGAGCAGGTGTCTATGTCAGCTACGGCCTGTGCCTTCCTGAAGCGACCTGCAGTCTGTGGTCGCGTCTCCAGTCGTTCCTCTCTATTGACGAGAGGATTTCAGTTTCCTGTTTTGGATTTCCATTGATTTATATCCAGGAGTATCATTATTTGTTTTATACTGGAATAAAGACTCTGTTACTATTACGTCGCTTTTGGGTCCTCATTCATCTGCATAACAGATTAACAATATTTGGTTGTTATCACGTTTTGTTTTTTTATATAAAAATATATGGGACAAAAAATAGACAGCTGCTCATCAAGCATTGCTCAAATAACTTTCAAAAGATTGTTCCAAAGTTTGACCCCGAAAAAGTTTGTTCCAATGAATGAAGTCGTACAAAAATGAGTGCTTTTCCTACGTATTAAGTAGCACAAAAATGCGTATCTTTTCACACAAAAACGCACAAAAGTGCTTGAAATATGCAAAATAGTTTTCGTACATATTTGCACGAATTGAGTGTGAGATTGTGTTGCAACACAACAAACCAACGTGCAAACGTGTTTTACACCATTGGTTGAAACAATGCAAATATTAACAACCACTGTATGTCTTCAAAATGTAGATAAAACTAGAATTGTGATTTCATGGATAATCCTTCCTTGCATCCATAGTTCTGTGACAGTGGTTCTTTTTTTCAACCCCATCTCTCAGCTATTTACAAAAATAGTGTTTGAGTGTGCTTTGGTTTTGTTTGAACTGCAGAGTTCCCCTTTAGAAAGTCAGTCTATAAAAAATGAATGCATGAAAGCATGAATGGATGAATGCAGGCATGCATGAATTAATTATATAAGTGAATGAAAACAATATGAGAATAGTTGTAAGTATTTTTATTAAATTGTATTATATATAAAACACGAATAAATAAATACATAGTGTACACATAAATATCAGTCTACCAATATATATAAATAAATAAATCAGTCATTCAGTCAATCTAGCAGCCGGCCAGTCAGTCAGTCAGTATATATATTAGCCATCAATCTGTTAGCCAGCCTGAGGAATATGTCACGTCTCCAATGATGATTCTGTGGTTCTCCTCACGGCTTGACTCTGCTGTCAATGAATTTCTTGAACTGCACCAAGTTTTCGCGAATCTCCTTTCGCACAATCTCCCATGCGCATGCGCTGTGTTCCTGGAGAGCGTACAAGATATACATTTTATTTCAGTCAACTCAACCACTGCAGGTGTTGTTGATCCAACGCATCCATCGACATTAAAACGGCACTGGGCAATTCCAAGTTTCATATGTGAGTTGTGGCATTGAAATGCGTCCTATTTCTGGTGATCTAGAACTTTTTCTCAGATTAATTTAGCCTCTATTTGAGGACATTTGATATTGGACCCACCTTGTCTTTCAAGACGGTGTTCAGCTTGTTGAAATATGTTTTCAGAGTAACCGAGCCTCCATCTCCAGAGGATTTCCAAACACCACCTACGACCTGGAGACAATATAAAATGCTGGTGAGTGCATTACTTCTGAGACGGTTATGAAAATATATAACAAAAATATTTGTAGTGTATAAATTATGTAAATACCAATGCCCACGATTGTCTGCCCCCAAAATACACTGAGTGTACACAACATTAGGATCACCTTCCTAACATTGGGTTGCACCCCGTTCTACCCTCAGAACAGCCTAAATTCGTCAGAGCAGGTGTTCCACAGCGAATGTGGCCCATGTTGACTCCAATACTTCCCACAGTTGTGTCATGTTGGCTGGATGTCCTTTGGGTGGTGAACCATTCTTCATACACAAAGGAAACTGTTGAGCATGAGAAAGCCAGCGGCGTTGCAGTTCTTGACACATTCAAACTGGTGCGCCTGGCACCTACTAGCATACTCCCGTGAAAGACACGTACATATTTTGTCTTGCCCATTCACCCGCTGACTGGCACACGTACACAATCCATGTCTCAAATGTCTCAAGGCTTCCTCCACACCAATAGGAGTGGATCTAACAAGTGAGAGATCATTGCTTTCACCTGGATTCAGCTGGCCAGTCTATGTCATGTCTATATCAGTCTATGTCATGGAAAGTGCCGGTCTTCCTAATGTTTAGTACACTCATCGTATAACCTATAGACTACACAAGAGGGATCATACTTACACATAACTCTAAGTTTTGAACTTGACGATATATGACGTTTTGGAACTGTTTAAGTGTTGTTTTGTTCCACGTGACAGACGTCAGACTGTTGTTATATAATTGGTCCACATATCGCATAGCCTCTAATGCAACCACAGAGACGTCCTCACCCTGGATAAAATAAAACAGGGTTTTAGGCATTGGGTGTCTAAAGAAGTGGTTAAACTTCCAATTTACCACACTGTACTTTAGTTATACTGTACTTTAGTTTATCAAAATACTGAAGTGTATCCTACCTCTGTGTTCTTGTAAACATCCTCTGGAAACAGTTCGACGTTTTCTTCTGCACACTTAAGTGGAAAGAGTCCACCCTGAAATAGAATTCATATCAATATCAAGAAGTAAACTATATTGTGATAGTAACCTTAAATGAAACAATGTTGTTCAAACGTGAAAGCATTGCTTAACAATAAAATGTGCTATAATGCAAAATAGAAATTAGAATATCATTGCGAATTTTGCGCATCAATTTGTGCACACCAAATAGCGGACTGGTGCAGTTTAAATTCCTCACCATATATGAGAGCAGGTCTATGCTCACGTCGTTCAGCTTCCCCAACCTACACTGCGTCCAGTTGCAAGGTGTTGATGCTGCTGTGCCTTGGCAGAACAGAGTCAGGCAAATGCTTAACCATTTCAATACAGCCATGTTTCTTTTATAAGAACTTGAACGGAACAGCTATTAAAAATGAATAAAGACGGAGTATCTTAATCTTGATTGATATGATACCTAGACTGTTGAAGTTGCCCATTTTATATAAGACAAGTATCGCTACGTAAAGGTGTCAAAATCCCTTTGTGGTGAAGAAGGGTTTCGTAGTTCAGGCTTTCGCTTCCCTTTATAAGACCCAATTTTCAGCGGGTGATTCTTAATTATGCTATTGTAAAACTAATCAGAAAATGTTTGCCTATCAAGTTAACAGTTTTCATATGTAGAGAATTGCATTGGAGCAATGCATTTCATGCTAACATATTCAGCAGGTGTTAAAATGTAGGACATATTGAATATTAAAAACTAAGAAAACCATGGCTGATTTTTTATTTCTATAATACAATGGTACAGGGCTCTCTCCTATGAAATGAGGGCCATATTTAGTAAATATGCTGTAGTTTTGGACATTGCACACCACATTTTTCAGATTCTGTGTAGAAAGGTTTTTTGATAGTCGTAGCACTGAGATCATTTTTTGGTCACAGACGTCAAGTCTGTTGTCGACTCTCTTTTAATCAGGTAGTGCAATATGAAGCATTACTGTTCCGTGTTAATATGGCAAATCTTTGAAATAAAAGCACGTTTTATTAATAGAGTGACTGGTAGTGTTGAATGAAGACTAAAGCCGCCGCCTCTAAAATCGAGAGTAATGTGCGGTGGTATTGCGGTGGTACTGCCAGCATGCAGGGGAATTACTTTTCCTTTTCTCTTATGCGCTTCATTCTTATTAAATTGATTCGGTAAATTCCAAGGGGTCTTTTTAAAGTTAGTTCATTTTTGTTTAAAAAAAGAGTATACGCCCTAAATTAGCCTTGACGATGATGTGTGAATTTGACCGAATGTGAATGATGATGACGCTAATGATGGTTATAGCTCTATTTTTCTAAACTTTTACTTAACCATGAAAATCCCATTCAGATATAGAATCATATGACGATGATGACTACGACGTTAATTGGAGGTGTAGGTTTCTGATTATTCAGTTTTTATGTTAAGTCTTTATATTAGGTTACCTTGTAACAATGAACTATCTGATCATGGCATTGATTGTTCAAGATTGTTGGCCAATCATCAAATTAATTATTATTTTAAAACTTGAGATGAATTCCACTGTATTTTTGCAGTCAGTTAATTACAAATGTTGTTAAATGGGTCAACAGGTTTTTTTGGCAGCCTACAGTGGTGGTATGAAATAAATATATTACATCTGCTCATTTGTAGTGCATAGACTCCACTATGCTGCTGTTTTGAACTGCATATTGTCTATAAACAAATGAATGCATGAAAGACTGAATGGATGAATGCATGGATGACTGAATATGTAAATGAATACAAACAATATGAGGCTGGCTAATAGATGCATGTTTTTTTCAGTCAGTCAGTAAATATATCATCCATCAATCTATTAGCCAGCCTCAGGTACATGTCACATGTCTAAAATTATGATCATGTGGTTTGTCCAACAGACTGCTTCTTCCTCACTGCTTGACTCTGCAGTTGATTTCGTCACCGCTTGACTCCGCTGTCGTGGAATTTTTAAAACTGCACCAGTTTGAAGCGAACCTAAACCCCACGATCTCACATGCGCATGCGCTGTGTTCCTGGAGTGCATACAATGCATTCTTTTTTTAAGTCAACTCAACCACAGCAGGTGCAGCGCCAACGCATCCGTCGACTTAAACGGCGTTTGGAAGTTCCATGTTTCACATGTGAGTTGTGGCAGCAAAATTCATCCGATTTGTGGTGATCTAGAACTTTTCCTGTGATTAATTCAGCCTTTTTTCGAGGACATTTGATATTGGACCCACCTTCTGTTTCGTTACGGTGTTCAGCTTGTCGAAATATGTTTTCATGACGCGTTACCAGAAGTAACTGACCCTCCATCTCCAGAGGATGCCCCAACACCACACCGACCTGGAGACAATATAAAATGGTGGTCAGTGAATTAGTTACGTATTAGGTAAAGTTCTGAAAACATGATACAATTTTTTGTTGTTGATTAAATCACAAATTAAAAACCTGTGCCAATTACTGTCTGCCCCCCAAATATAGCTTAGGCTACACCATGAGGGAGCATACTTACCCATCCCTCTAATTTCTTAACTTAATTAACTAGGTCATCTGTTTTTGAACAGGTTCAGTGTTTCCTTGTTCCACGTGAAAGGAGTCAGTGCTATATATTATTGAAACAATGTTGCGATTGTTTGTGAGACTGCCAACAGGTGTGGTTCCCTTGGGGGAAAGATTCTATTGGGGAAAGGTTCCGGTGGGGGTTGCCATGGAAGCAAAGAAGGGGAGTGAGATGTGTCTGTTGTGTGCTCAAACACACATGCATGTGGAGGTCTGGGAGAGGAAGTTTGTCCATCTGATGAATGGGCATGTGCCTGAACTCAATTTTATACACTAATTGTAGTCTCGCCCATTCATTTCTAATGACCGGTCAATTTTGACCGGGAACATCACAAGTGTACAAAAGTTCAATAAAACACCCCAATGTTATGAAAATCATCCAAATGTATTTTGTGTGTTCAGATGCCTTGTGTGGACAAAGTCACGGAACCGTATGACAATCCGATTAAATTAACTACATTTTTCCAAAAGAAAACTTGTAAATCGGTCCAATTCGACCGGAACACAGCAGGAGGGTTAATTGGAGTTGTAGGTTAGTGATTATGCAGTTTCTATATTTAGCATTTATATTATGTCACTTTGTAACAATAAACTGATCATGGCATTGATTGAACAACATTGTATGCCTATCAACAAATGAATGATTATTTTCAAACGTGAGATGAATTTCACTGTATTTGTCCAGTCAATGAATTACAAATGGTTTAAATGGGTGAGCAGGTTTATTTTGGTAGCCTACAGTCAGCCGTGTTATGAAATATACATATTACATCTGCTCATGTGTGGTGCATAGACTCGAGTAGAATCTGTAGATCCTTCTATTGCCACACGATTTAATTTCGAACATCCTCCCAAGTACAAAAGCTGTTGTCCTGAAACGACAAAACCCCACAGTAAATTGAAATGAGTAAATGGAAGAACGAAAAAGTGAATAAAATTAAACCATTCAATATAAGCTACTGTGTTACTTTAACCTTTTGCTTTATAAGTTTCTTCATTTAGCTGAAGCAATGTTTTCTAGAACGACGTAGTGTCTTCATGAACAGGTGTCCAATGGTATAATTTTAATCTGCATTTAACTGTGTGAAACTATTTAATGTAATAAGTGGTATTATCATATCAGGGAAGACATTTCAATTAGCAGGCAAAAAATAATCATAATCACGCATTCCGATAAATTGGTTGTCTGTCGGAAAATTATATTTCTAAAGTAATCTAGGGGACTTTTGTTCCATGACAGAGTGTAAGGGTATTAACTAGCGGCTGGGGAGTCAGACGCAGGAGAGAAATAACTGTGTTTCCAACGGCGCAATTTATTTACAAAAACCCACCGGAAAACATAATAATAAATATCCATGTGTAACATAACCCGCCTCACACCAGTACAGACGTACACACACTTACAATAAACAATCACCGACAAGGACATGAGGGGGAACAGAGGGTTTAAATACACAACATGTAATTGGTGGGATTGGAATCAGGTTGGTGACCAAACCAATGGAAAATGAAAATGGATCAGCGATGGCTAGAAGGTCGGTGACGTCGCCCGCCGAACACCGCCCGAACAATAAGAGGGAACAACTTCGGCGGAAGTCGTGACACAGAGGCTGGAAAGGTTTAGCAAATATCGTTCTCACTTGACCTAAAATGATATATGCAGTCAAAACCATCTCTCTCTGTTGGGAAAAATAAATGGATGTAAATTAGTGTGCTATAAAATCATTCCATTGAAGAAAATTATTTGGCTACTGTTTGTCTTCGAATAACAAATTCATGTTGAATTCGATGTTCAAGTTCTCTTGCAAGCACTGAACCGGAAAACGACCACCTTAGGTATTTAAAACATGATATGGTCAGCTAAGATGTCAATTGTGCCCAGATTTAGAAATTAGGCTGCGTCTCGTGCTCGAACACAATCATCAATGGTTTATGTCAGCCGAGTTTGATGCTGTGCTTATTTGGGGATTTTGAGACGAGCATCCTTCCATGTGCATCTCATCGTTGGATACACCGGACATATGCTAAATGAAACACTCCACCACGTCAAACTGGTTATCATGAGTGTCGGCTAAACAACAAAATCTCACGAAGTATTCGAAGAATCGGTCTGGAAATCTGAGACAAGCATCAATATGTAGCCTATAGGAAGGCCTCACAAAATTCCTGACAGCCAATCGAAATGAGACAACCGAGTAGCCTAGCTGCGTGATTCACCAAAAATAAGCCTTATGATGAGACTGTAAAGAAGGTTGGTTTCATAAGTTAACCCGGTGTATCGAAACCTTCCCTTGTTGCCTACAAACGTCAGTGGTGATCTTCAATTGAAAAAATATACTTAACTCAACCAAAAGAACATATGATGATCCACTCTAGACAATTTTCTATAGGGGGAAATTGCGTTTATTGAGTTTACACGTTGCATTCATTAACAGTTTCATGTGCCAAGTCATTGGATGATTATTATTATATATATTTTTTTTTACATATACACAAAACATACTTAAAACCATTTAGATACAGCACATATGAGTATTATACCATATAAAGTAAACACACATACTCACCATTCAAGATGTTATGGCAAATAACCTCACACCATTAAATAATTGGATGTATATATCTACAATATCTCTGTTCTATCCAGGAATTCCAAGTCTTAGTCATAACATGCAGCCTTTCCAACAAGTCATTTTGTCAAATTTCTGTCCTTCTAGAGCTGCCACGGTCAACTGCAAGTGCGTTTATTGTGAAGTGGAACCGTCGAAGGGAAATAATGGCTCAGCCGTGAAGTGGTTGGCCACACAAGCAACAGAACGGGACCACTGAGTGCTGAAGCGCGTAGTGCGTAAAAAATCGTCTCTCCTCGGTTGCAACACTCACTACCGAGTTCCAAACTGCTCTGGAAGCAATGTCAGCACAAGAATACATTTTTTTTTTAAACGGTTATTTGAGAGCTTCATGAAATGGGTTTCCACGGGACCACACAAGCCTAAGGTTACCATGCACAATGCCAAGCGTCGGCTTGAGTAGTGTCAAGCTCGCTGCAATTGGACTCTGGAGCAGTGGAAACACGTTTTCTGTAGTAATTAATCATGCTTCACCATCTGGCAGTCCAACGGACAAATCTGAGTTTGGCGGATACCTGAAGAACGCTACCTGCCCGATTGCATAGTGCCAACTGTAAAGTTTGGTGGAGGAGGAATAGTGGTCTGGGGCTGTTTTTCATGGTTCTGGCTAGGCCCCTTAGCTCCAGTGAAGGGAAATCTTAACGCTACAGCATACAATGACATTTTTGACAATTCTGTGCTTCCAACTTTGAGGCAACAGCTTGGGGAAGGCCCTTTCCTGTTTCAGCCTGACAATGCCCCAGTGTACCAAGCAAGGTCCATACAGAAATGGTTTGTCGAGATTGGTGTGGAAGAACTTGACTGGCTTGCACCGAGCCCTGATATCAACCCCATTGAACACGTTCGGGATGAAATGGAACACCGACTGCGATCCAGGCCTAATCGCCCAACATCAGTGCCCGACCTCACTAATGCTCTTTTGGCTGAATGGAAGCAACTCCCCGCAGCAATGTTTGAAGTAACATCTAGTGGAAAGCATTCCCAGAAGAGTAGAGGCTACTATAGCAGCAATGGGGGGAATGAGATGTTCGATGAGCAGGTGTCCACATACTTTTGGTCATGTGGTGTATAAACTTAAAGTAGAAAATCATGTGACTGACGATCAGCAACGAGTTTAATCTCACTGGCAACCACAGTCTGGGTGTTCAGACAATATTTTCCCTCCCGCTGAGTCGACCTTGTGAGAGCAATCCTCAGACACCCGGTCTGTCTACAACAGGCGCATTTCTAAGTATTAATCAGGTAAAACATGTAGAATAAGCAGTGGTGTAAAGTACTTAAGTAAAAATACATTAAAGTACTAATTAAGAAGTATTTTGGGGTATCTGTACTTTATTTTACTATTTATATTTTTGACTACTTTTACTTTTACTTCATTACATTCCTTAAGAAAATGTTATTATTTTTACTCCATACATTTTCCTTGACATCCAAAAGTACTCGTAACATTTTGAATGCTTATTAGGACAGGAAAATTGTCCAATTCATGCACTTATCAACAGAACATCGCTGGTCGTTCCTACTGCCTCTGATCTAGCGGACTCACTAAACACAGATGTTTCGTTTGTAAGTTTTATCTGAATGTTGGAGTGTGCCCCTGGCTATCCGTAAATTAAGAAAACAAGAAAATGGTGACGTCTGGATTGCTGAATATAAGGAATTGGAAATACTTTATACTTTTACTTTTGATACTTAAGTATATTTTAAACCAAATACTTTTACTCAAGTAGAATTTTACTGGGTGAATTTAACTTTTACTTGAGTCATTTTCTAGTAAGGTATCTTTACTTTTACTCAAGTATTACAATTGGATACTTTTTCCACCACTGAGAATAAGTGTGACACTGAAAAGCAGAACGAGACACAGTTAAATTCAACTAAACACATTTTCAATATGCAATTTTTTCTTAGGTTATTCAAGCAGACAGGTAATACAGTTCAGTTCAACATTGGTGCAAAAGGGACATACAAAATATAAATATAAATGTATAATAATAAAAAACAATAAATTATGCATTTAAATATAATAAATAGACTGACAGGGTCCCACATGATTGTATTCGTGCTTTATAAACTGGTAAGGGCGTAGCTTCTGAGATGAGTCCGGATGATCAGTGAATCTTTGCCTGAAAAATATCCAATCTTTCCAGATGATGTTTCGTCTCTTTCCTGATGAGCTCCCATGCCAGTGCACTGTAGTTCTGAAAAACTGTACATATTAGTGGTATGGACTTTCTAGTCATATAATGATCATATTGTCTTGAACAACAAAGGGCTGGGGCCGTATGTAATAATAATAATAATAATGTATGAAGCATGTCAGAGTAGGAGTGTTGATTAACGATCAGTATTGTCTTTTAGATCACTATAAATAAGGCAGAGGAGACCTGATACTAGATCAGCACTTCTCTGAGATGCTTAATACATATGGCCCTAGAACCCAAAAAATGTTTCAAAACTGCTCCTGCTTAGCCTAGTTTATATTCATTTGATTAGATATATTAAGCACGTTGCCATCCGAAAACAAACTCACCATTTTTCTCAGTACCATCCTATTCAAATTCTTGAAGTAACGTTTCAGTCTCCTCTCAGGTATCTTGGCAGGTGATACCTGTTGGACAAGATTAAAACATTAGCCTTCCACTGAACATAATAGCCCACATAGATTTTCTCACTTGTACAGTTAGAAGTCTACAGCTTAAACAGGGCTCTCCAACCCTGTTCCTGGAGAGATACGGTCCTTTAGGTTTTCACTACAATCCTCATCTAGCACAGCCGATTAATTAGCTGGTTGATAAACTGAATCAGGTTAGTTACATCTGGGGTTGGAGCGAAAACCTACAGAAGGGAGGTTCTCCATGAACAGGGTTGGAGAGCCCTGACCGAAACAGGGATTATACTTTAAATAGACCCGTTACTTACACAGGACTTAAGGTTCTCAAATTGGCGTTCGAGAATGTTGAGGAAATTGTCCAGCTTTTTCTTGTCCCAAGTGACAGCCTTCATATTCCCATCAAACAGTTTTGTGATTTGATAGATGGTCTCGTTCCGGAATCTGACTTGGTCCTCAAACTACACATGAACATGTAAAAAGAAGATTATAAACAGTATAGTCTTCAATTATGCCATCAATGTAACGTTGGGTCACGACCGCTATACTAAAGCATATCAGAACATGAAAAGTCAAAATTGAAGTTTTTACCTTGGCGTCATCTATGGGTCTGTAAAGTGATTCGGGGAAAAAGACAGGGGCAACCTGCTCTGTGATATCTCCTCCCTGGAATACAACCAATATAGTATTTTAAGTCACGCGTCTAAAAGTATAGCTTTTACTGCAAGGACAGTATAGGCCTAATGTATATAGCCTCTCGTGATCGCTCTGTCATTATAGCCTAGCGCCCTTTTACTATGGCTACTCAAATATAGATGACAGTTTTCTAACACAGCTGCTAAACATGAAACATATGACTACTTTACTTGGTTGGTTGTTTTGCTGTCCTTAATACATGCATTCAGTCTCCTCTTACAGTGTGCTGATAACTCACCATCTGGTCCAGCAGTGAAAGGTATTCTGCGCTCAAGTGGCCGTAGTGGTGTCGGATCCAGTCACAGCAATGACACACGCTCTGCATTCTGCAAATAATAAGAAAAATACACGTCCAACTCTGCATTGTATACATTGTAAATAGCAGTTTGCTTTGCTCTTAGTTTTCCAGTTGAGTTTGAACATTTTGGCTCTTATTAAGGAGTTTTATTTGGAGATGGGAAAGTGAAAATTGTATGGTGAATTTCCCCGATCAACCTACCGGAGGCGGGGACTTTAACTTTCCAGACTCTAGCACATGCAGCCAAAGGAATTCCATGCCTTGTCCGACTTCTGGACGACCAAATGCCAGCGTTGAATGATAGTTTAACCACAACAATATAGGTTATTTTATTTTGATATAGGCTATTTGCGAGAATAAGCTACACGTGAGCTAGGCTTTTAACTGCCATTATCTTCGCGTGAACCTAAAAAAAAAATACAAAACAAGCCTGATAACGAAATCGCCGAGGTCAAAACAAAACCCAAAATTATGACATTTACCCACATAATAAGTCAATTTAGTGGGTTTCGTTCCCAAGTTAGTCCGAAATATCCTTTCGCGGCGTTCTTGCAAGTCCTCAATGTTGCGCTTCAAATGAAAATTGAAAGGGAGACGTCTGTGTCTCTCAACTTTTAATTTCAACAATGATGTAACCAACTTTCACCTGCTGGTGATGCAATTTTGACGAGCAATGATAACATGATTTGTTGGAACTGTCCTTTTCTTTACAAAGGAAATATGAAAAATTATATTTGACCATACACTGGGTGTACAAATCATTAGGAACACCTTCCTAATATTGAGTTGCACCCCATTTTGCCCTCACAACAGCCTAAATTCGTCGGGGCATGGACTCTACAAGGTGTAGAAAGCGTTCCACAGGGATGCTAGCCCATGCGTCCCACAAATGTGTCAAGTTGGCTGAATGTCCTTTGAGTGGTGGACCATTCTTCTTTTTTAACCTTTATTTTACTAGGCAAGTCAGTTAACTGCTGGGAAAGCATAGGCCTTATGTCTATTCTTGGATATTGATAGACAATCTAAATTGTTGACGTTATGGAACCACTAATACGGCTAGGCTTCACTGCTGGTCTCAGATCCCTTCATCACTTTTCACTTCGCCTAGACTTTCTCCGTGTCTGTCTGTCTGTCCTTCTGTCTGTCTGTCCTTCTGTCTGTCTGTCCTTCTGTCTGTCCTTCTGTCTGTCTGTCTGTCTGTCTGTCTGTCTGTCTGTCTGTCTGTCTGTCTGTCTGTCTGTCTGTCTGTCTGTCTGTCTGTCTGTCTGTCTGTCTGTCTGTCTGTCTGTCTGTCTGTCTGTCTGTCTGTCTGTCTGTCTGTCTGTCTGTCTGTCTGTCTGTCTGTCTGTCTGTCTGTCTGTCTGTCTGTCTGTCTGTCTGTCTGTCTGTCTGTCTGTCTGTCTGTCTTACCTAATGCTCTTTCACCTGAGAAGCGTAACATGAGCCTGGTTCAACATTGTAGCAGCCGCCACAATTCACCGTTTTTCCCCCAATGAATAATTAGACCAAACAGAAATTATTTATTTGATGTCATGGTGATTCAATAGTTAATCATTACATGACTTTTAAGTTAAAGCACTATTTGTTTTGCTCAGAGTCTGTCAGTAACTCTATTAGAGGCAGATGATCTACTCTTTTGGCTGCTTCTGATGACGTTTGCATATAATGACAATAGAATCTCGAAACTATGCTGGTATTCTTTTGTCCTTTATTAAATATATGTATTATTATATTCTTATCTATGAATATTTTGTATTAGTAGCAGTAATAATTAGTAAATGGCACCATACAAAGTTCTATTTGGACCCAATTTTGGTTCAGTGATGAAGAACACCTTGGGTTCGATATTTGGTTCAGTGAAAGATTGTAGGAAAATTAATGGAATCATTCTGTAAACATTTTTTTTCATAAAAAGTGGCAATGCAAACAAATTACTTTGGTAAACACAGGAGACAAATTCTTCTTATTGTTTTTACTTTTCCATTTCATATCCATTACATTGATATAACTTTTTATATATAAAAATATAGCCAACCATACACATTCATTGTTGACACATGCATTTGATAAATGTTATTCGCAATTACAGTTGAAGACCTTGAAATCCCCCAAAATGTCCAGTACAAAGACAGGAGACAAGAGAGCACAGTCTGAACATTTAAATAAATATTACAGAGCAATGTGGAAAGGTCTACATTCTACAAGCTTTCTCATAGCATAAGAAAAGCATGTTTCTCTTTGAGGTTAAAGAGAAAGTCTCCCCACAGTTTCAGGTTTTGGCTTAACAACCTTGTCGCCATTGCTTGACCCTCTGAAATAAAACCAAAAGAAGACAGTTAATTAGTAATATAGTTTACATAATGTTATCTTCTTCAGGCTGCAAGCCTGACACCGGTACACTTATAACAACATCCAGCTCAAGTGCAGGGCGCGAAATTCAAAATATATATTTTTAAAATATTTAACTTTCACACATTAACAAGTCCAATACAGCATTTGAAAGATAAACATCTTGTGAATCCAGCCAACATGTCCGATTTTTAAAATGTTTTACAGCGAAAACACCACGTATATTTATGTTAGTTCACCACCAAATACAAAAGAGGACAGACATTTTTCACAGCACAGGTAGCATGCAGGTAGCATGCACAAAGCCAACCTAACTAACCTAGAACCAACCAAACTACCCTACAAACAACTTCCTCAGATGACAGTCCTATAACATGTTACACAATAAATCTATGTTTTGTTCGAAAAATGTGCATATTTGAGCTATAAATCAGTTTTACATTACTGCTACCATCACAGCTACAGTCAGAAATAGCACGGGAGTAGCCAGAGTAAATACAGACACCAACGTCAACTACCTAATTACTCATCATAAAACATTTCAGAAAAATATATGGTGTATAGCAAATGAAAGACAAAGATCTTGTGAATACAGCCAATATTTCCGATTTTTTAAAAGTGTTTTACAGCGAAAACACAATATAGCGTTATATTAGCTTACTACAATAGCTAACACACAACAGCATTGATTCCAGGTAATCGGTAGCGATAGCACAGTTCGACAGATATATGAAATAGCATCCCAAATTGGGTCCTACCTTTGTTGATCTTCCATCAGAATGTTGTACAAGGGGTCCTTTGTCCAGAACCGTCTTTGTTTGGATCCAGAACAAACTCTTTCCCTCTTGAATTAGCAAGCACACTGGCCATGCGGCGCTAACCTCTCCTTCGTGAACAAAGTGATACAACGCAACACGCCTAAAGTCCCGAATAAATTTCAATAATATAATAAAACTATATTGAAAAAACATACTTTAGGATGATATTGTGACATGTATCAAATAAAATCTAAGCCGGAGATTGTATTCGCCCATAACGACAGCTTGCCAGAAGGCGATTCCAGGTCCAACTTCGCGCTTTCGAAAAGAAAAAAAATGGCGGACCCCTCATTCCAAGATGATGTATTCCACCTCAGAACAAGATAATCAACTCATTTCTGCTCTCACTTCCTCTTGACATCCAGGGGAAGGTGTATGACGTGTATGTATAGTCCTAAGTGACATGCCCATTTATAGACAAGCTCTTGAACAGAGACCTCGCTTTCAGAAATCTCACTTCCGGATAGGAAGTGGGCTGCAGAAGGAGTTCTGTTTCACTTAGAGAAATAATTCAAACGGTTTTAGAAACTAGAGAGTGTTTTCTATCCAATAGTAATAATAATATGCATATTGTACAAGCAAGAATTGAGTACGAGGCCGTTTGAAATGGGCACCTTTTCCCAGGTTACTCAATACTGCCCCTGCAGCCTGAAGAAGATTTATCCTAATGTGCATCTAAAACTAGAACAACGGAACAAAGATTTTCATTATTTTCATTATTTCCTCATTAAGCCGCAAATGTAGAAATGACTTGTCTGTCCTTGAAACCAGGTCCACCACTTGGGTTCCTCCTCCTGAAGTTTCAACTTGTGTTCTAGAGGTAAAGAACAAACCAATATTGATCCTACAGTGACAGCTTAAAGTGAATTGATTTCATCAAAGTGTTAGTGTTGGTTAGTTATGATTTTACTGGTGAGATTATTGAAAGAATGATGTGAAATAAAAACAGGCAATGTAATAAACGGATCTTTCCTCCCAACAGCTAAAGGTCCTGAAGCTTCTGCACATGTGCAGGACCCCCAACTCCACACAGTCTCCTCTCCATTCATAGAGAACAGGCTAGCCTACTGTGGCGAATGGTGCTCATTTAATAAAGTTAGATCAAAGTTGAATCTATTTCTGCAAGATCACATAATGATAGTTTTCTACATAACAGAACCAAATATAATAGCGTAGTATAACGTTACTAAAAAAAACTAATTTCTCATGAAATTTGAGGAAGATTGTGCTGCTAAGCAAAATATGTGATTTGATTGAAACTAAACAGGTAGGCTATGCTACAGTTTGTTAACACCATCTGCTCTAGAATTCACTCATTGTACATCATTTAGAACAACACAATAGGCTACTACGAAACTGTAGCCTACAACTCAGGAAAATCTAAATGCATATCCTCATGAAACTGATTGATATCAAATGGTTGGTATGCAGATTCTGCATGACGTGACACTGGAAACATTTGAAGAGTTATTATTCACAATTGACTGTGAGAAATGTGAAGGGAGGTTCTCTACGAGGGAGGTTATCTTTGCTAACCTCAAAGTCCACTATTGTGGCTAATCCTTATTGTGTCTAGCTTCACATAGATGGGTCCGACCACCATTAATCAAATAAGAACTGTATTATAAATGATGATAATTTTAGATGATGACAACTAGCCATATAGTTAGCCAACCAACTATAGCTACATATTATGTCGTTTTTCTATGTGGAAGAACATTGTTTGCATCCATCAGCTAGCTAGCTTTTTTTATGACCAGCACTGTAGGTGCGCGAGACAACTTTAGCAGCATCATAGCATACCTATCGAAGAATCGTTGTGACATATGTAATACGAGTGATAGTGTAATCAGTGTGTAATTACTACGTAAAAAAATATATGCTTAATTATGCTGTTGTGAAATGAATAAGAATGTTTTTTGTCCTGCAAGTGAACAGTTTTCATACATGTCTTTGCGGAGAATTGTATTGGAGCAATGCATTTCATGAGGTCAGAAAGCAGTAATTCAGCAGGTAAAATTGAATAGGAAAAACTAATAAAACAGTAGCCTATTTCTACAATGTTGCAGGGCTCTATATTAGCAAATGAGGGCCATGGTCAATATTGTGGACATTGCACACCACATTTTTCAGATTCTATGTAGGGTTAACCCTACATAGAAGTTTTCAATAGGCAAGGCACAGCGATCACATTTTGCTCACACGTTAAGTCTGATGTGACTTTCTTTTAATCAGGTAGTTCAATCTGAAGCATGACTGTTCAGTGTTAATATTGCACATCTTTGAAATGAAACACATTTTATTAACAAAGTGACTGGTAGTGTTGAATGAAGGCTAAATCCGACCCGCCTTTAAAATGGAGAGTAAACTGCGGTGGTTTTGTCTTTACTTTTTCATTTTCTCTCATGCGGTTCATTCTTATTACATTGATTCGGTAAATTACAATTTTTTACAATGTGTTAATTTCTGGTTGATAAAAGAGTATGTGCAAAAGATTAGCCTTTATTAGGCGCTTACCAAGACGACGAAAATGATGACGATGATGTGTGAGTTTGGCCTAATGTGAATGAGTAGGAAAGTAACATGGATATATAGTCTCATAGAATGATGCTTATGATGATGGTGATGTGATGAGGACAACGTTAATTGGAGATGTAGGTTTCTGATTATACAGATTTTATATTAAGCATTTATCTCATGAAACCTTGTAAAAATGAACTGATCATGGCATTGATAGAACAACATTGTATGCCTATCAACAAATTAAGTCGTATAGGAGCTCAGAGTACAACGTTCAAAACAGGCCCGCCCTGTCCAGTGCTAAAACACACTTATTTGAAAAAAGGCTTTTGAATACAACTACATTTTAAGAAGATACAGTTGACTTGTTTATAGGTCTTTCCTTAATGGATTAGTAGGCTAAAGGACTAATTGTACTGACATCCATATGTCCTGAGCATGTTTAATACAAATCTGAATGTTCACACACCGATTGACTGGGCTACAGAATGAGCAAAAAGATTAACAATATTTAAAAGTATACAAATGTTTATTAACTTAACATTTGATGAAGAGCAACATATTTTCAAATAGATAAATCAATTACATTCATAAATAGGCATACATGAATAAATAACCTTGATAAATAAATAAATACATGTATAATATTTCTGTTTGACGTTGCACATGACATGATTGTAGAATAGTAGGCTTTTAAAATCAAGTACAATTGTAAAACTCAATTTTAAAAATGTTAAAATTCATGTTCTGTTGGCCCACAGAAGGCTATCAGAGTTGTGTTCCAGAATGAACTGTAGGGTGTACAGGAGCTCTTTTCGAACCACTTCCCAGGCGCAGTAATTGAAATTCTGTGAAAATACAAATAAACTGTTAGGGCAATGTGGGGGAATATTGTATGTAGAGATATTATCAAAAAAATATGTCTATTTGTGTTTAACCTATAGTCTACCTTTTCTTTTAGGACTGCTGCAATGTTCCCAAAGTACGTATTCAGTCCTTCTGCCCTGATGAGATAATCACTTGTATCCACACTGCCCATCATCTGCCAGAAAGAAAAAGGCAGAAGATGAATAATAATAAAAATGTCACAATACCACAATTAAACAGTTAACTACCCTTCTGGCATAGTAACTCACACATTTGCTCTCTTCAATCTGGCGGTATACAATATTCTGAAAATTCTCCAACTTCTGTTGGTCCCACTTAGTAGGCAGGTCGTCAGCTCCAAACAATGTGTCGATGTTCTTCAATGTCTCATAAATAGCCGTAGCACCACTGCTGCTCAACTGAAACGGACAACAACAATAATTTCAAATAACATAAATGGCAGTTTAAAGGTATCTACTTTTTAATGGTTGAAAATACTCTGTCATGCTGTAAAGAACACTTGGATATGCTCGCTTGCCCTTACCTGTGATGCGCCGGAGGTTGCAAATGCGGTGGCTGGGAATGGCATGAAGACATTCTCCTGCAGGCATTCCAGAGGAAAATGTCCCCCCTGAAAGTTAGAGAAAACACAGCATTCACGTTGAGCTATTCAGTTAAACATAGTTGGATAATACTTCTCAAGACAAAAGCAATATAAAAAACGTACCATGTCTCTCAGTAGGTTGTGTGTTATTCGCACCAGCTGTCCTTGTAGATGGCAAGGCATGGGCATGGAACAAACTTGCGCAAGGCAGAGGAAGGCGCTCATCCAAGCGATAGTCTGAAGTGCCATTCTTATTGTAGTTAGAATATCTGCAGCAGATGATAATTGTTAGTAGAATATAATCCTGAAAATAATTCATTATTTGTATCCTGAAGCAATTATCAAATGATAGCATATTGTTGACTCACCTGTTGCCAGTATATTGCAAATTTTCTCCAGTGTGAATGTGGTTTGTGTTCTGATCCCATATCTGCGGATTCATTTAAATAGCGAGGATTGAAAGGATGTACAAAAAGTGAAAGGGTGTCTCGCTAAATTATGTGTTAAAATGAATGAATTTGGGAAAGTTTTGCCCAGTGAACCGCAAGACCGGATTTCTCTTTCCTTGTGCTCCACTTCCCTCTCATCGTGTTTCGAGTGTTCCTTCATGGGAGACACGTTATCCTAAGTAGGTTGAAAAGAAGTTACTCATAGCTGGCCTTGTGAACACTCAAACGTTTCTAAGAAAGACAGGGAAAAAGAACAACTATCTCTTAACTTCACAATGATTGCAGTAGATCTTTTCATGTCTTTAATGAACTAGTTAAGAACAAAATCTTATTTTCAATGAAGGTCTAGGAACAGCGGGTTAACTACCTTATTCGGGTGGCGGAACGACAGATTCTTTCCCTTGTCAGCTCGAGGATTCGATCTCGCAACTTTTTGGTTACTTGTCCAACGCGCTAACCACTAGGCTACCTACCGCCCCATTCATCAACACCAATATTAAACTAACTTTTATGGACTAAGGGTAGGCCTACTACAATGTTTGTTTTTTAATCACAAAACTGCTATTTGCTTGTTTGTTTGTCTCTCTCTCTCTCTCTGTGTGGGTGTGTGTCCGTGTCTGTGAGAGAGAGAGAGGGAGTGAGAGATGATGATTTTATATGATCTCGTTCTGTTTGGGTCTTCTGTCTTTAGTCCCATGCATGTCTATACATTTGAATTAAACTCTTGATAATAACTGATGATTAAATAGAAATTAAGCAGCATTATATTACATTTACATTTAAGTCATTTAGCAGAAGCTCTTATCCAGAGCGACTTACAAATTGGTGCATTCACCTTATGATATCCAGTGGAACAACCACTTTACAATAGTGCATCTAACTCTTTTAAGGGGGGGGGGTTAGAAGGATTACTTTATCCTATCCTAGGTATTCCTTAAAGAGGTGGGGTTTCAGGTGTCTCCGGAAGGTGGTGATTGACTCCGCTGACCTGGCGTCGTGGGGGAGTTTGTTCCACCATTGGGGTGCCAGAGCAGCGAACAGTTTTGACTGGGCTGAGCGGGAACTGTACTTCCTCAGAGGTAGGGAGGCGAGCAGGCCAGAGGTGGATGAACGCAGTGCCCTTGTTTGGGTGTAGGGCCTGATCAGAGCCTGGCGTCCATATGACGTCCATATCTGAATAATGAGGCTAACTTTATCATTTGGCTATTTATTACTTTTGAGAGACTAGCAGGGATATTCCTATAAATAAACCAATATTATAAAAAAAAACTACATCCTAATTCCTTATAATACTACTTTTCATCGTCTTGGATATGCTTAGTTAAAGGGGACATTTCTGCGATTGCTACATCCTATTTTGACTTTTAAATTAATGATACACAGGCTGCCTATTGACTCTTGAAGAATATATAACTTTTAAATGCCTAATGAGCTTCGTTCACCTGTCTTACTTCAACAGAACCCAAAATGTACTTTTTTATGACATTGTTTGAAACAACATACATATAAACAAACACTGTATGGCTTCAAAATGTAATTAAAATGATCATTTTGATCTCTTGGAGGGTCATTTCTTGAGTAAATATCTCTCTGACTGATTACTTTTCTCCAACCTTATCACTCGGCTATTTACCAAAATATTGGTTGAGTGACCACTATGCTGTTGTTTTGAACTGTATATTGCCTTTTAACAAATGAATGCATGAAAAACTGAATGGATGGATGCATGGATGACTGAATATGTAACTGAATACAAACAATATGATAATAGATGAATGTTTTTCTCTTTTAATTTTATAATATATAAATAAAGGAATAAATAAATACATAGCCTCTATTCCATCCAGGAATTCCAAGCCTCTTGAAAGGATTGCATCATAGGCCTACGTAAGGAATTGACCTCATTTATTCATTAATAGATATTAGGAGGATCCCTGATGCAACTTAAAAAGGTCTATATATATGACTAAGCTAAATCAATTAATTTTATTTTCATTTTTTACCCACCACCAATGTCCAATGTATTAAACACCCGATTGTCTTACTATGATTGAAGGAGAAATAAGAAAAAGTAATGGAAATAAAACAAACCAAGCTTTTAATAGATAATAGTTTAGACCCCTGAATGAGGCGGGGTGCCTCATTCAGGGGTCTAAACTATTATCTATTAAAAGCTTGGTTTGTTTTATTTCCATTACTTTTTCTTATTTCTCCTTCAATCATAGTAAGACAATCGGGTGTTTAATACATTGGACAGACTTTATAAATAAACATCCCACAATGTCAAGTGGGAGATAAAAGTTCCTGGTCCACTGCTACCCAGATCTCCCCACCTCCTTCAGTCCACTGCCCCAGTGTGATTACCACACAAAAACAAACAGGAAAAACTAAAAGAACAGCAACCCTTACAAAGTACAAAAACACATTCAAAATAAATTACACAAAGAAACAAAACAAGAATACCTAAACATAAAGTAGAATTATCATGTGACTGATCAGCAACAAGTTTAATGTACATCCCCTCTGATGGTTGGATAAGACTGCTCAATATTGTAAATCCACTCTCATTGTGTTTAGACAAGAATGACATTTTGAAAATGAGTACAAAATACATGTACATTTTTTTCACATGTTTTTTAAGTAGACAGACAATACGGTTCAGTTCAACACAGGTACAAAAGGGAAATACAACATATAAACTATATGAATGCCAATTTGAGAACCGTAACTCCTGTCTAAATAAAGAGTTTAATAAAAAAATGATAATCACTGTTCAGGTCAGGGCTCTCCAACGCTGTTCCTGGAGAACTACCCTTCTGTAGTTGTAACTAACCTGATTCAGTTTATCAACCACCTAATTAATCAGGTACGCTAGATTAGGGTTGGAAGCAGGTGCAGGTGAAATGTTTTAATAAAACACAAAACCAAGAACACGACACTAACATAAGGCTGAAGGCCGATACACAAGAACAGTACCAACTGTTGAGTGAACCTGGGAGTGACATATTAAGGGGAGGAAATGATGAAGGTAATGGAGTCCAGGTGTGAATCATAATGATGTGTGGTGAAGAAGTTATTAAGTAACATAATGAAAAGATCCCCATCAAACCCGTCAGTTTCAGCTGGAGATATCTACAGCATCCACCGATGTTGCACTTCCGTGTTGGACTTCTGCATCTGCGGTGAAAGGTGGCAGAGCTAGAGCGTTGTTTGTCAGGCCAAATTGGTCTTCTAACAAAACAAATCTGTCTTCTCACGAAAAAGTCTGTAGCGTCCAAACGGTTTGTTATATTAAATCAAATCAAACTTTATTTATCACATGCACCGAATACAACAGGTACAACCTTACCGTGAAATGCTTACTTACAAAACCTTATCCAACAATGCAGTTCAAGATAGAGTTTAGGAAATGTTGAACAAATATTCCAGAGTATTTTTTTTTTTAAAGTATCACAATAAAATAACGAGGCTATATACAGGGGATACCGGTACCGAGTCAATGTGTGGGGGTACAGGTTAGTCGAGGTACTTTGTTCATTTACTAGCTTTAAGCACCAGCTGTCAGAGCAGCTCACAGATTACTGCAGCTGTACATAGCCCATCTATAATTTAGCCCAAACAACTACCTCTTTCTTTTCATTTTGCTCTAAACTCCCCATTAATGTCACAGGACTCATCTGAAGGTAACCAGTGCTGGTAAAAATAAAAAGTAATGGAAGTATGGAGGGAGTTTTGTGCCTACCCCAAAAAAACTACAAAATATTTCCTGAGCGTTGTTTTTGTTGTTGTCTCAATCTACACACAAGTCCCCATAACAACAAAGCAAAAACAGGTTTCGAGAAATGTTTGAAAATGTATTACAAATTTGAAACTGAAATATCATATTTACATAAGTATTAAGACCCTTTACTCAGTACGTTGTTGAAGCACCTTTGGCACCGATTACAGCCTCAAGTCTTCATGGGTATGATGCTACAGGCTTGGCACACCTGTATTTGGAGAGTTTCTCCCATTTTTCTCTGCAGATCCTCTCAAGCTCTGTCAAGTTGGATGGGTAGCGTCGCTGCACAGCTATTTTCAGGTCTCTCCAGAGATGTTCGATCGGTTCAAGTCCAGGCTCTGGCCAGGCAATTCATGGACATTCAGAGACTTGTCCTGAAGCCACTCCTGTGTTGTCTTGGCCTGTGTGGTTAGGGTGGTTGTCCTATTGGAAGGTATACCTAAGCCCCAGTCCGAGATCCTGAGCGCTCTGGAGCAGGTTTTCATCAAGGATCTCTCTGTACTTTGCTTTGTTCATCTTTCCCTTGATCCTGACTAGTCTCCCAGTTTCTGCCGCTGAAAAACATCCCCACAATATGAAGCTGCCACCACCCTGCTTCACTGTAGGGATGGTGCCAGGTTTCCTCCAGAAGTGACGCTTGGCATTCAGGCCAAAGAGTTCAAACTCGGTTTCATCAGATCAGATCATCTTGTTTCTCATGGTCTTACTCCTTTAGGTTCCTTTTGACAAACTCCAAGCTGGCTGTCATGTGTCTTTTACTGGGGAGTGGCCTCTGTCTGGCCACTCTACCATAAAGGCCTGATCGGTGGAGTGCTGCAGAGATGGTTGTCCTTCTGGAAGGTTCTCCCATCTCCACAGAGGAACTCTGGAGCTCTGTCAGAGTGACTTTCGAGCTCTTGGTCACCTTCATGACCAAGGGCTTTCTCCCCAGATTGCTCAGTTTGGCCGGGCAGCAAGCTCTCGGAAGTCTTGGTATTTCTGTTTTTATTTTTAATACATTTGCAAAATGCCTAAAAACTTGTTTTCAATTTGTCATTGTGGGGTGTTTTTGTAGATAAATTAGGATTTTATTTTTTAATTGATTTTAGAATAAGGTGTAATTTAACAAAATATGGAAAAAGTCAAGGGGTCTGAAAACTTTACGAGTGCACTGTATCAAATAACCTGACAATGATCCACATCATATGGGTAGAATCGAGGCCTTTTCCAGTCATGAAATACGAAGCTATGGTTCTCATTGGCGAAGACTGAACTCAAGTTAGGGGTCATGTCAGACTCTCCTATACCACTTTGCCCAACATGTTATAAATATGTTGTAAATACACCCCTTTAGATGATATAACTTGTATTATTACTATAGGGCTGTGATACCCATAGCCTTATGGCTTCAGACTGAGCATTTGTCACTGGAAATTGCTGAACATTGAACATAGCTGAGGATTAGGGTATTTCATTCATTTCAGTCTCTCTATTCAGATAGCTAACAACTAAGTCTAAAATAAAACTCCCAAGGCGAGACTTTTCTTGAATGAATATATTGAAAACGTTTAAATACAAAGCACGTGCCAAGGTACCATGTATCTGGCATGATACCAAACCAGATAGCCAATTACCATATAAGTAGCAAATAGCCAACTCCTTTCATTACTCTAACAATGTGCAAACACCTCTGTACAATAACAAAGCATATTACACTAGAAACAGTAACAAAACTACACTGTTGTATGTTTTCAATTCGTTTACATGACACACGAGCAAACTAATACAGCTGACGGCATACATGAAAGGCAATTTGTGTGAGTATATGCAACCAACTAACATTGATAAGTAAGCAATTCTATCAATAACAAGATTATCATCACTAGCAATATGCTTGAATCGAATTTACAAACAAATATTTTCCGAGGCTGAAGCGTGACAAGAAATAACTGCACTGAAAAAACAGCACCGTGGCGTTGTTCTTAGCTGCTTCTCTGCGTGCAGAACGACTGCCCTACTCGACTTCCTGTTTCCGTACAGTCTAAGTACCAGAAAGCTCCACTAGGGGGTAATAAACACCATGGAACACAATGAAAATCCATATTAACCACTGTAATAAAATAATCTGTTGTTCTATTCTAACAGAATGGCAGCACACTCTCCGCCTGGTTTTTGAAATTGTGCCACTAATATAATAAAACATGTATCAAGAAACAAATAATGTCCTTTATTTTTATATTTTGTCTCTAGGATGCTTCAACAAGAAGAACAATCTCTGAGATTGGTCTCAGAAACACCTTAGCAGCCCCTTGCTTGACAATTTTTAATTCTACTTTCCTAACCTTTTTGTCAGTACTGGGAAAGGTTTTGACCACAAGCCTGACTGGCCAGTCATTTCTGTGCGGCTGACTGTCTTTCAATAAGACAACATCTCCCACTTTTACATGTGTCTTTTCTGCGTCTCTGCAGCGTTGTCAGGTACTCCTGTCTCCACCTTTTCCAAAAGGTGTCAGCGAGACACTGGACTTGCTTCCACTGTTTTCCATGAAGGTCATTCATGCTGAAGTATCCAGAAGGGGCTGAGGAAGTCCTGGTCTCTTGTGTCAGTAACATTGAGGATGTGAGAATGGCAGGCATGTCAGGGTCGGTTGACACTGACACTAGGAGTCTCGCATTGGTTATTGCCATTACTTCAGATGTAAGAGCGCTCAAGACCTCATGTGTGAGACGAGTGGTGCCCGTCTGAAACAGCATAGCATTTAGGATACGTCTGGCAACCCCAATGATACTCTCCCAAGAACCACCCATATGAGACGAGTGTGGGGGATTAAATATCCAAGTACATCCCTTGTCTGAGAGGTATTTAGTCAGTTCTGAGTCCGTTGTTTCAATTCCCAGTTCCCTGCAGGCAACTATAAAGTTTGAACCTCGATCAGAGCGTAACACTTTTGCTGGACCACGGATAGAGAAAAAACGCCTCAGTGTGTTGATGAAGCTGGATGTGGACATGGATTCGATGAGCTCAATATGGACTGCTCTAGTAGATATACATGTAAAGAGTACCGCACAGCTCTTGTAGTCTGCACAACCACCTCTTTTATTTATTTTTATTTCACCTTTATTTCATCAGGTAGGCCAGTTGAGAACAAGTTCTCATTTCCAACTGCGACCTGGCCTGACCTCTAGTGCGACGAGTTATGACATTCCATGGTCCAAACACATCAAGTCCAACGCTGGTGAATGGTGGTTCAGATGTGAGTCTGCCTGCAAGTCAGCCATCTTTTGGTCAACTAAACTCCCTCTAACTTTGCAGCAGGTGACACACTTGTGGATGATACCAGAGACCAGACGTTTGCTCCCAATAATCCAGAAGCCTGCTGCTCAAAGAGCTCCATCTGAAAAATGATGGCCCTGGTCAGCCACTTGCTCGTGATAATGTCTTACCAGCAGAGTGGTGACATGATGTGTCCGTGGGATGATGAGAGGATGTTTTTCGTCTTGTGACATGTCGGCAGAGGATCAGCGGCCTCCCACCCTCAGCAACCCATCCTCATCAATCACTGGGTTCAGCTTTTTGAGTGTACTTTGTTTTGGGAACTCTTTTCCTTTTCATGGCATTTGAATTCCTCTTTGAAGGCTTCATGTTGCACACAGTGAAAGATTGCTGTTGTGGCTTGTGACAACTCACTTGTACTTCATGGTTTATTACAGTCATGCCAGCCTCGGTAGTTGGTGTCGTCCGCACCTTCATGGAAGGATCTGGAAACATGAATGAGTCGTGCTGTGGCTCGATTGAGAGCTTTCCAGTTTGAGAACCTCTCAAAGCGATGAGAGCCACATTGAGCTCCAGAAACCTGAGTGGCGAAGGCTGTGACATCTGGTCGAATCTCTGCATCTGCGTGAGGCTCTACAGGGTAAAAATTGATGGTCTCAGGCTCACTTGAGTTTGCTTGGGTCAGGAAAGGTGGACCTGAGAACCAACTGGTGTGCTTTAAGAGCGCAGCTAGTATGGCCCTGGTTGCATGGTCTGCTGGATTGCTGTCAGTGTTTACATAACACCACTGATCTGGATGGGTAGACTTCCTGATGCGAGTTACCCTATTGGCAACATACACATTGAATCGTTTGGTGACATTGTGGATGTAACCGAAAACTATCTTACTGTCTGTGTAGAACTTGGCCACATTTACATCAATGTCCATTTCGTCTCTGATCAGTTCATACATCTCAACAGCTAGCACAGCCGCACACAGTTCTAGGCGTGGGATAGTGTGGGCCGGTCGAGGGGACAATTTTGATTTCCCCAAGATAAATCCAACATGGCATTGACCTTTCCGAGTCAATAACTCTCAGGTAGGCTACCGTTCCTATGGCTACTGTAGAGGCATCCGAGAAGATGTGCAGCTCTCTTCTTTGAGTGGTAGACAAGGAGACTGGGATGTAGGTCTGCTGAATATACAGATGTTCCAACTCCATCAAAGATTCCTTCCACATTTTCCATTCATCTTCTTTTTCTGGGGGAAGAGGGGCATCCCACTCACTCTGGTCAGAAGAGAGTTCTCTGATTAAGGCTTTACCTTGCATTGTTATTGGAGCCACGAACCCAAGGGGGTCATAAAGACTATTCACTGTGGACAGGATGCCTCTCCAAGTAAAAGGCTTCTCATTGTGGGACACCTGGAATGTGAAGCTGTCTGTTTCCAGGTTCCAGCAAAGTCCCAGGCTCCGTTGAAAGGGGAGAGGAGGGAAGGGGAGAGGAAGAATAAAATGACGTTCCATTTCAGGCCTTTTGTCTAAAGTCTTGCGAAGTGATGTGAGACGGTTCATGGCCTGCTCCCTGTTATTAGGAAGGTCTAGTGGGGCGGAAGGGTAGTGGAGCCACCCAGTTGTTTCCATCATCCTGGAAAACCTGTTCGTCCATAATGTCCAAGAAGGCTTTGTCCTCCACTGATGGTGCTGGTTTATCATCGTCTTGTGTTTCAAACACGGAACATCCCAGGCTGTCTGTGTCCACAGTTGTGCTTGGATCTCTCGAGTGCACTGTGGAGAGAGAGATGTGTTTTTGAGCAATGCTGTTGAAGTTCTCTTTCACCTGGATGAAGTCAGGGCAAGGGCTCAGATAGGATGTGCGACCATTTTGAAGTATGTTTGTCTTGAACACGTTAACACTGGCTGGTCGGTGAGACGTTCCAAGACAGACCTCACCCACGATGACACACCCGAGGTCGAGTCGCTATGCATAAGGAATGTTGTGGGGCCCATTGATTTGCTCTTGCACCTTGTGTAGCCTTAAGATGTCTCGTCCTAAGATCAGGAGGATGGGAGCGTCTGTGTCCACAGCTGGAATTTTGTCTGCTACTGTTTGCAGATGGGGATGATGATACGCAATGTCGGAGGAGGGAATTTCAATCCTATCGTCTGGCATCATGTCATTCCAGGTGATTACCTAATGATGATGGTTGAGAGAATGCCAAGAGTGTGCAAAGCTGTCATCAAGGCAAAGAGTGGCTTCTTGGAAGAATCTCAAATTTAAAATATATTTTGATTTGTTTAACACTTTTTTGGTTACTACATGATTCCATAGGTGTTTTTTCAACGTTTTGATGTCTTCACTATTATTCTACAATGTAGAAAATAGTAAAAATAAAGAAAAACCCTTAAAGAATAAATAAATAAAGACAATTGTAGCCCTAAGAAGTTAAAGAATAAATGAAGAAAATTGTGGATTGTCGTCTCCACAAACTATGAAATGCGTTATGAAGAAAATTCTATAGGCCTACTGATGCCTACATGAAAACAAAGGGTTTATCTGACTCCAAATACACCAGAATCCTGAAGAATTAAGAGAAAACAAGCATAGAAAAGGTTATAGGTGTTAATAAAAATTAAAAAACAATGTAAGGCTTCTATTATAATATAATTATTTTGGTGACAACCTGGTTGATTAACAATATTTGGTTGTTATCACGTTTGGTTTTTTATATAAAAATATGTGGGACAAAAAATAGACAGCTGCTCATCAAGCATTTCTCAAATAACTTTCAAAAGATTGTTCCAAAGTTTGACCCCGAAAAAGTTTGTTCCAATGAATGAAGTCGTACAAAAATGAGTGTCTTTCCCTACGTATTAAGTAGCACAAAAATGCGTATCTTTTCACACAAAAACGCATAAAAGTGCTTGAAATATGCAAAATACTTTTCGTACATATTTGCACGAATTGAGTGTGAGATTATGTTGCAACACAACAAACCAATGTGCCAACGTGTTTTACACCATTGGTTGAAACAATGCAAATATTAACAACCACTGTATATCTTCAACATTTAGATAAAACTAGAATTGTGTTTTCATGGATAATCCTTCCTTGCATCCATAGTTCTGTGACAGTGGTTCTTTTTCTCAACCCCATCTCTCAGCTATTTACAAAAATAGTGTTTGAGTGTGCTTTGGTTTTGTTTGAACTGCAGAGTTCCCCTTTAGAAAGTCAGTCTATAAAAAAATGAATGCATGAATGGATGAATGCAGGCATGCATGAATGCATGAATTAATTATATAAGTGAATGAAAACAATATGAGAATAGTTGTATGAATTTTTTATTAAATTGTATTATAAATAAAACACGAATAAATAAATACATAGTGTACACATAAATATCAGTCTACCAATATATATAAATAAATAAATCAGTCATTCAGTCAATCTAGCAGCCGGCCAGTCAGTCAGTCAGTATATATATCAGCCATCAATCTGTTAGCCAGCCTGAGGAATATGTCACGTCTCCAATGATGATTCTGTGGTTCTCCTCATGGCTTGACTCTGCTGTCAATGAATTTCTTGAACTGCACCAAGTTTTCGCGAATCTCCTTTCGCACAATCTCCCATGCGCATGCGCTGTGTTCCTGGAGAGCGTACAAGATATACATTTTATTTCAGTCAACTCAACCACTGCAGGTGATGTTGCTCCAACGCATCCATCTACATAAAAACGGCACTGGGCAATTCCAAGTTTCATATGTGAGTTGTGGCATTGAAATGTGTCCTATTTCTGGTGATCTATAACTTTTGCTCAGATTAATTTAGCCTCTATTTGAGGACATTTGAAATTGGACCCACCTTGTCTTTCAAGACGGTGTTCAGCTTGTTGAAATATGTTTTCAGAGTAACCGATCCTCCATCTCCAGAGGATTTCCAAACACCACCTACGACCTGGAGACAATATAAAATGCTGGTGAGTGCATTAATTCTGAGACGGTTATGGAAATATATACAAAAATATTTGTAGTATATAAATTATGTAAATACCAATGCCCACGAGTGTCTGCCCCCAAAATACACTGAGTGTACACAACATTAGGATCACCTTCCTAACATTGAGTTGCACCCCGTTCTAGCCTAAATTCGTCAGGGCATGTGTTCCACGGCAATAGTGGCCCATGTTGACTCCAATACTTCCCACAGTTGTGTCATGTTGGCTGGATGTCCTTTGGGTGGTGAACCATTCTTCATACACAAGGGAAACGGTTGAGCATGAGAAAGCCAGCGGCGTTGCAGTTCTTGACACATTCAAACTGGTGCGCCTGGCACCTACTAGCATACTCCCGTGAAAGACACTCTATGTCATGTCTATATCAGTCTATGTCATGGAAAGTGCCGTTCTTCCTAATGTTTTGTACACTCAGCGTATAACCTGTAGACTACACAAGAGGGATCATACTTACACATAACTCTAAGTTTTGAACTTGACGATATATGACGTTTTGGAACTGGTTAAGTTTTGTTTTGTTCCACGTGACAGACGTCAGACTGTTGTTATATAATTGGTCCACATATCGCATAGCCTCTAATGCAACCACAGAGACGTCCTCACCCTGGATAAAATAAAACAGGGTTTTAGGCATTGGGTGTCTAAAGAAGTGGTTAAACTTCCAATTTACCACACTGTACTTTAGTTATACTGTACTTTAGTTTATCAAAATACTGAAGTGTATCCTACCTCTGTGTTCTTGTAAACATCCTCTGGAAACAGTTCGACGTTTTCTTCTGCACACTTAAGTGGAAAGAGTCCACCCTGAAATAGAATTCATATCAATATCAAGAAGTAAACTATATTGTGATAGTAACCTTAAATGAAACAATGTTGTTCAAACGTGAAAGCATTGCTTAACAATAAAATGTGCTATAATGCAAAATAGAAATTAGAATATCATTGCGAATTTTGCGCATCAATTTGTGCACACCAAATAGCGGACTGGTGCAGTTTAAATTCCTCACCATATCTGAGAGCAGGTCTATGCTCACGTCGTTCAGCTTCCCCAACCTAAACTGCGTCCAGTTGCAAGGTGTTGGTGCTGCTGTGCCTTGGCAGAACAGAGTCAGGCAAATGCTTAACCATTTCAATACAGCCATGTTTCTTTTATAAGAACTTGAATGGAACAGCTATTAAAAATGAATAAAGACGGATTATCTTAATCTTGATTGATATGAAACCTAGACTGTTGAAGTTGCCCATTTTATACAACACAAGTATCGCTACGTAAAGGTGTCAAAATCCCTTTGTGGTGAAGAAGGGTTTCGTAGTTCAGGCTTTCGCTTCCCTTTATAAGCCCCAATTTTCAGCGGGTGATTCTTAATTATGCTATTGTAAAACTAATCAGAAAATGTTTGCCTATCAAGTTAACAGTTTTCATATGTAGAGAATTGCATTGGAGCAATGCATTTCATGCCAACATATTCAGCAGGTGTTAAAATGTAGGACATATTGAATATTAAAAACTAAGAAAACCATGGCTGATTTTTCATTTCTATAATACAATGGTACATGCATCTCTCCTATGAAATGAGGGCCATGTTTAGTAAATATGCTGTAGTTTTGGACATTGCACACCACATTTTTCAGATTCTGTGTAGAAACGTTTTTTTGATAGTCGTAGCACTGAGATCATTTTTTGCTCACACATTTAATCTGTTGTCGACTCTCTTTTAATCAGGTAGTGCAATATGAAGCATTACTCTACAGTGTTAATATTGCAAATCTTTGAAATAAAAACACATTTTATTACTAGTGTGACTGGTAGTGTTGAATGAAGACTAAAGCCGCCGCCTCTAAAATCGAGAGTAATGTGCGGTGGTATTGCGGTCGTATTGCCAGCATGCAGGGGAACTACTTTTCCTTTTCTCTTATGTGCTTCATTCTTATTAAATTTATTCGGTAAATTCCAAGGGGTCTTTTTAATTTCATTTATGTTTAAAAAAATTGTTATATGCCCTAAATTAGTCTTGACGATGATGTGTGAATTTGACCGAATGTGAATGACGATGACGCTAATGATGGCTATAGCTCTATTTTTCTAAACTTTTATTTAACCATGAAAATCCCATTACTACGACGTTAATTGGAGGTGTAGGTTTCTGATTATTCAGTTTTTATGTTAAGTCTTTATATTAGGTTACCATGTAACAATGAACTATCTGATCATGGCATTGATTGTTCATGATTGTTGGCCTTTCAACAAATTAATGATTATTTTCAAACTTGAGATGAATTTCACTCTATTTGTGCATTCAGTTAATTACAAATGTTGTTAAATGGGTCAACAGGTTTATTTTGCAGCCTACAGTCATGTTTAAAATAAATATATTACATCTGCTCATTTGTAGTGCATAGACTCGAGTAGAATCTGTAAGTTCTTCAATATGCTTGCTGTTTAGGGTTTTAGGCTGGGTTTATGTATAGCACTTTGTGACGTGCTGATTGATGTGTAAAGAGCTTTATAAATACATTTGATTGATTTATTGAATATCCACAGGATTTCATTTCGAACAACCGCCCAAGTACAATAACTGTTTTCCTGAAACGATAAAACCCCACAATAAATTAAAATGAGTAAATGTAACAACGAAAAAGGGATTCATATAAAACCATTCAATATAGGCTTCAGTGTTATTTTAACCTTTTGCTATAGAAGTTGCTTCATTTTGCTAAAGTAGCGTTTTGTATAACGACGTAGTGTCTCCATGAGAATCTATTCTATCCAGGAATTCCAAGTTTTATGAAAGGACTGTGGCCTGCCTCGTAGCCCTATGTAATACATATTTTTTTCTAAAGTCATAAAGGAATTGACCTAATTTATTCATTGAGATACTGTATTAGGATGCCACTTAAAAGTTATATTTCTTTTTGATATATCACTAAGCTAAATACATTATTATTTATATGTTTTGCCCACCACCTCGTTAGGGGGACTAAACTAGTATCTGTTGAAAGTATTGTGGTTTTTTTTGTCTCTTTTTCCATGTTTTCATTCTTTGTCTTTTTTCTTATTTTCCCCCCAATTATAGTAAGACATACAGTAAGGTGTTTAATACAATGGAAAGTCTTTATAAATAAACATCCCACAATGGCAAGTGGGGGCTAAAAGTTCCTGGTCCCCCAAATGATCCTCTACTCCTCACCCCAGATCTCCCCTTCTGCCCACTGCCCCAGTGTGATTGACACATAAAAACAAACAAGAAAAACAATAACCCCCACATAGTACAAAAACACATTAAAAAGAAAATTACACAAAGAAACAAAACAAAAATAATATACACTATATATTCAATAGTATGTGGACACGCCATCAATTTAGTGGATTCGGCTATTTCAGCCACACCAGTTGCTGACAGGTGTATAAAATCGAGCACACCGCCATGTAATCTCCATAGACAAACACTGGCAATATAATGGCCTTACTGAAGAGCTCAGTGACTTTCAATGTGGCACCGTCATAGGATGCAACCTTTCCAACAAGCACCTGCTAGGTCGGCCACGGTCAACTGTAAGTGCTGTTATTGTGAAGTGGAAACGTCTAAGGGCAACAACTGCTCAGCCGCGAAGTGATAGGCCATACAAGCTCACAGAACAGGACCACCGAGTGATGAAGTGCGTCGTATAAAAAAATTGTCTGTCCTCGGTTGCAACACTTACTACCAAGTTCCAAACTGCCTCTGGAAGCAATGTCCACTCAATAACTGTTTGTTCATGAAATGGGTTTCCATGGCCCAGCAGCCACACACAAGCCTAATATCACCATGCGCAATGCCAAGTGATGGCTGGAGTGGTGTAAAGCAAGCTGCCATTGGACTCTGGAGCAGAAGTAACACGTTTCAAGGAGTGATGATTCATGCTTCACCATCTGGCAGTCCAACAGACAAATCCGGATTTAGCGGATGTTAGAAGAACGCTACCTGCCCGAATGCATAGTGGCAACTGTAAAGTTTGGTGGAGGAGGTATAATGATCGGGGGCTGTTTTTCATGGTTTGGGCTAGGCCTCTTACTTCCAGTGAAGGGAAATCGTAACACTACAACATATAATGAATGACATTCTAGATGATTCTTTGCTTCCAACTGTAATGGGACATTTTAATTGTGTGTCCACACAACTGAGTATGTGACTAACCTTGTAAAATTGTGCGAAACTTTCCAATTATCATGTCCTATTCTTGGGAGTATCATCCTGTGTTGCAAACCAGCTTGCACCTGTGTCCTTGTATAGATAAAGTCCCACCCAAGAACAGGAAACTATAAAGATATGTGCTCATCACTCATTGCTTCGGAATTCAGACTGCCTACACAGTGTAAATCTGTTATTTCCTCTGAGCTCAGAGAAATAAAAAATCTTTGCTTGACTTGGACTCCAGCAAATACTTATTTTATAATATCCACCACACAACGTTGGCAACAGTTTGGGGAAGGCTCTTTCCTGTTTCAGCATGACAATGCCCCCGTGCATAAGCAAGGTCCATACAGAAATGGTTTGTCAAGGTCGGCGTGTAAGAACTTGACTGGCCTGCACAGAGCCCTGATCTCAACCCTATTGAACACATCTGAGATGAATTGGAATGCCGACTGCGAGCCAGGCCTAAATGTCCAACATCTGTGCCCAGCCTCACTAATGTTTGTGGCTGAACCGAAGTCCCCACAGCAATGTTCCAATATCTAGTGGAAAGCCTCCCCTTAAGACTGGAGGCTGTTATAGCAGCAAAGGGAGGAATAAGATACTCGATTAGCAGGTGTCCACATCCTTTTGGTCATGTGGTGTATAAACTTAAAGTAGAATTATCACGTGACTGACGATCAGCAACAAGTTTAATCTGCATCCCCTCAGATGGTTAGATAAATCCACTCTCATTGGTTTTAGACAAGAACGAAATTTGGAGATTTTATACAAAGTACATTTTTATTCACATTTTCAAGATTCTTTTTTCCACAGGTTTTACAAGTAGACAGGCAAAACAGTTCTATTCAACACATGTACAAAAAGGAAATGCAAAACATAAATATTAATTTATAATAATAAAAAACAATAATTTATGGATCTAAATATAATAAAGAGACTAACAGGGTTCCACATTATTGTATATAAACTGGTAAGGGCATACCAATCATTGCAGATGACGTTTCGTCTCTTTCCTGATGAGCTCCCAAGACTGTGGACTGTAGTTCTGAAAAACAAAAGAAAATGTAAATATTAGTGGTGTGGACTTTCTGGCCATTATAATGATCATATTGTCTTGAACAACAAAGAAAGGCCTGGTGCAGTATATAATAATAATAATAATTATTATTATTATTATTATAATTATAAATTAAGATTCTCAGAGTATTAGTGCTGATTTAGGATCAGTATTGTCTTTTAGATCACTATAAATAAGGACAGAGGAGGCTTGATACTAGATCAGCACTTCTCTGAGATGCTTAATACATATGGCCCCAGAGCACAAAAAGTGTTTCAAAACTGCTCATGTTGAGCCAAGTTTATATTCATTTCATTCCATGTATTAAACACGTTGCCATCCGAAAACAAACTCACCATTTTTCTCAGAACCTTCCTATTCAACTTCTTGAAGTAGCGTTTCAGTCTCCTCTCAGGTATCTTGGCAGGTGATACCTGTTGGACAAGATTAAAACATTAGCCTCCCACTGAACATAATAGCCCACATAGATTTTCTCACTTGTACAGTTAGTAGTCTACACCTTGTTGGGGTTCGTTCGTTGTTCCTTGTCAATCATTGGCTCATTGGTGAAATTAGCATTCAGACAATATCTTTAAGTAAATCAATCATGAATGTATTAATGCAATTGCAGACAGAAGTTGACAACGGGAACATAGCACGCATGTTTCCGAGTAAGTTCTGCAAAATAGAAAAGGTGCCAAGTTGTTTTATTATGCTTGCAGTCAACCCCTAGTGATGTCACTGCCTATGTCATTACCTTCTACACATGAGTTTCAGTGTTATCTGAAGGCTCAGCATTAAATGTCCCAAGTTGATTTATAGTGGTATGTCTGAAAAGTCTCTTATCTCTTTCACTCCCCTGCAGGGTTCTGTGTCTATGAATCTCTTTTAGCCTTGTGGCGCTTTCTCACAGACACTCTGTTTTGACTGCAATAACTCTCAGACCGTTTCTTTATAAGAGGCAGAGACTAGAAAGGAATAGTGGAACAATATTAAACCTTATAATGAATATATATATTGCTAATCTGTAGTCTAGGACCCAATAAATGTAGTGGGGGAGGGGTCTTATAGCCCTTCCCCTTCTATTAATACAACATAAGCATAATCAATTATTATAATACATCAAACATTTGGTGCAGCACCTATCATGACCCCAAGGTGAACCCCATCAACCTAAAGCAGGGCTCTCCAAACCTGTTTGTCACGGCTGTCGTCGGAAGAAGGTGAAGACCAAAACGCAGCATGGTAAGTGTTCGTCATGTTTAATCGAAACTGAACACTAAAAAGCAAAAACAACAAAGTGACAACCGAAACAGCTCCGTCAGGTGCAACACACACTAAACAGAAAATAATCACCCACAACACAAAATGGGAAAACAGGCTACCTAAGTATGGCTCCCAATCAGAGACAACGATAGACAGCTGCCTCTGATTGGGAACCACACCAGGCCAAACACATAGAAAATCAACAACATAGAAAAAATAACATAGACTGCCCACCCTAGTCACACCCTGGCCTAACCAAAATAGAGAATAAAAAACCTCTATAGCCAGGGCGTGACACTGTTCCTGGAGAGATACGGTCCTTTAGGTTTTCACTACAATCCTAATCTAGCACACCTGATTAATTAGCTGGTTGATAAAGTGAATCAGGTTAGTTACAACTGGGGTTGGAGCAAAAACCTACAGGAGGGTAGCTCTCCATGAACAGGGTTGAAGAGGCCTGAACTAAACATTGATTATACTTTAACCTCTCTGGGATATGTGGGACGCTAGCGAGGTCCAGACCTCTGACTAATCGGCATGGCCGATTAATTAGGGCCGAATTCAAGTTTTCATAACAATCGGTAATCAGAATTTTTGGAAACCGATTATGGCCGAGGAAAACCGATTATGCATTCCACGAGGAAACTGCACGGCAGGCTGACCACCTGTTACACGAATGCAGCAAGGAGCCAAGGTAAGTTGCGAGCTAGCATTAAACTTATCTTATAAAAAATAATCAATCTTCACATAATCACTAGTTAACTAAACATGGTTGATGATATTACTAGGTTAACTAGCTTGTCCTGCGTTACATATAATCATTTCAGTGCCTGTTAATTTATCATCGAATCACAGCCTACTTCGCCAAACGGGGGATGATATAAGTGCATTTGCGGAAAAAAGCCCAATCGTTGCACGAATGTACCTAACCTTAAACATCAATGCCTTTCTTACAATCAATACGCAGAAGTATATTTTTTAAACCTACATATTTAGTTAAAAGAAATTCATCTTAGCAGGCAATATTAACTATGGAAATTGTGTCACTTCTCTTGCATTCATTGCACGTAGAGTCAAGGTACGTATATGCAACAGTTTGGGCCGCCTGGCTCGTTGCAAACTAATTTGCCAGAATTTTACATAATTATGACATAGCATTGAAGGTTGTGCAATGTAACAGCAATATTTAGACTTAGTGTTGCCACCCGTTCGATAAAATACAGAACGGTTCCGTATTTCACTGAAAGAATAAACGTTTTGTTTTCGAAATTATAGTTTACAGATTTGACAATATTAATGACCAATGGCTCGTATTTCTGTGTTTATTATATTATAATTAAGTCTATGATTTGATAGAGTAGTCTGACTGAGCGGTGGTAGGCGGCAACAGGCTCGTAAGCATTCATTCAAACTTTACTGCGTTTGCCAGCAGCTCTTAGCAATGCTTGCTTCACAGAGCTGTTTATGACTTCAAGCATATCAACTCCTGAGATTAGGCTGGCAATACTAAAGTGCCTATTAGATCATCCAATAGTCAAAGGTATATGAATTACAAATGGTAAAGAGAGAAATAGTCGACGCGTCATAATTCCTATAATAACTACAACCTAAAACTTATTAACTGGGAATATGAAAGCTGGTGGTTCAATATTCCCAGTTCTTCAATATGTTCTCATGTTCTGAGCAAGGAACTTAAACGTTAGCTTTTCACATGACACATATTGCACTTTTACTTTCTTCTCCAACACTGTTTTTGCATTATTTAAACCAAATTGAGCATGTTTCATTATTTATTTGAGACTAAATAGATTTTATTTATGTATTATATTAAGTTAAAATAAGTGTTAATTGTTCATTCAGTATTGTTGTAATTGTCATTATTACTTAATAGTCATAAAATAAAAAAATTGGCCTTACGGTGAAATGCTTACAAGCCCTTAACCAACAATGCAGTTTTTTTTAAGTAAGAAAATCGTTGCTAAAAATTAAAATAATTATAATAAAGTATCACAATAAAATAACAATAACAAGACTATATACAGGAGGTATATGAGACTATATGCAACCGTTAGGATTAAAAAGTAGAAAACTTTAAACTGCCATTTTTTGGTTATAAATTATTGTTGTTGTCCGTTTCAGTTGAGCAGCAGTGGTGCTACGGCTATTTATGAGACATTGAAGAACATCGACACATTGTTTGGAGCTGACGACCTGCCTACTAAGTGGGACCAACAGAAGTTGGAGAATTTTCAGAATATTATATAGCGCCAGATTGAAGAGAGCAAATGTGTGAGTTACTATGCCAACACACATCGCTTAACTGTTTAATTGTGGTATTGTGTCATTTTTATTAATATTCATCGCCTGCCTTTTTCTTTCTGGCAGTTGGTGGGCAGTGTGGATACAAGTTATTATTATTATTATTATTATTATTATATATTTTTTTAAATACAACAATCAATTTACATTGCTACATCAAACATGTCTAACAAAACAAAACACAGGTATTAACAAGAAAATACTCAGATATACAAAAATTATCAATAAAATAATACAAAATATAATCAATTTTAGTGCAATTGTATTCACTCTGAAAAAATCTTATTATAATGATTCAGGAAGATGTTGTTCTTGTTGATATTCACTAGGGATAATGTTTTAAAAAGATAGTTGAATTCAATCAGAAAAATTTGTAATTTTGGTATAGAATTTGGGAATTTTTGTTTGTGTATGAAGTATTTGGCAACAAGAATAAAAACATTAACAATCATTTCAGATTGATTGTTATCATTGCAATAGTAACATATTATATGTTTCATGTCAAAAACATAGGCCGTGTTCATCATGGTAAATAACTATTTTGCAAGGTTTTCCCAAAATTCTGACACAAATTTACATTCGAAGAACAAGTGAAACAGATTCTCACCCTCTTTTTCACAGAAAACGCAGATATCATCAATATCAGGATTAATGCTGAATGTTTCTAAATGTGAAATCTTATGTTTATTTGACTCTGATGATAAAGAAATAGAAAATATTCCTGTAAAGGACTGTGTTAAATATTTAGGAATATATCTGTCAAAAAAACACTTAGTCAGACATTTGAATTTGTCTCTTAAAATTAAGAGAACTAAAAATATATTTAATAATTGGCTACAAAGAGATCTTTCTATACTTGGGAGAGTACTACTGTCCAAGGCAGAGGGACTGTCTCGTTTTGTGAACCCCTCATTATCGTTATGTGTAAATCCGGCTACTTGTAAAGAAATCAATAAGACCTTTCTTGACTTAATTTGGAAAAATAAATCTCACAAACTAAACAAATCTGTTATTTCTAACAAACGAGCTAAAGGCGGTCTAGAAGTGTTGGATTTTGTTGACATAAATAACACTTTCAAGATAAACAGGTTGAAAAAAATTTGATCAATACTGATTCAATATGGTATTTCATTCCAAATAATGTGTTTAATAAATTGGGAGGTCTTCAATTTTTACTGAAATGTAATTATATTCCTGAAAGATTACATGATAAATTGGCTAGGTTTCACCAACAAGCTTTAATGGCCTGGAAAATATGTTTCCTGCACAATATTTCCCCACATAAAGCTCTTTTGTGGAATAATTCAGACATAACTATAAGAAATAAGTCATTGTTCTACCCCAGCTGGCATGAGAGGAATATTGACTTTGTTCTTGATATTTTCGACAACAAGGGTAATATTCTCACATATGAAAAATGTATAACGTTGAAAGAGTTTCCAATACCTTTCAGAGTTTATTTCTGTGACCAAAGCCGTTCCCAGTGGTCTAACTACACTAATGAAAACTCATCTTAGTTTTGGGAATGATCACAAAGTTTATCCAGAACTCAGATTGGAAGGCATGGGCTTACTTGAGAGATCTTGTTGTAGTAAATATATAAGACAAATTCTTCATTCACAAAACCAACTTACACCGAGAGGAAAGTTTTTCTGGAACATGCTTATTCCTGACATTGTCTGGAAAAATGCATGGTTAAGGCCTTACAAATACTGTATACCAAACAAAGTTAAGGAAGTGCACTTCAAAATTTGACATAAGATATATCCATGTAATTCTATGATATCCACATTTGTGGATACAACTGGTTATCTCATCAGGGCAGAAGGACTGAATACGTACTTTGTGAACATTGCAACAGTCCTAAAAGAAAAGGTAGACTATAGGTTAAACACAAATAGACACATTGTTTTAATAATATCTCTACATTGGACAATATTACCCTACATTGCCCTACCAGTTTATTTATATTTTAACAGAATTTCAGTTACTGCGCCTGGGAAGTGGTTCGAAAAGAGCTCCTGTTCACACTACAGTTCATTCTGGAACACAACTCTGATAGCCTTCTGTGGGCCAACAGAACATGAATTTGAACTTGCTGAACTTTTTTACAATTGTGTTTGACAATTGTGCTTGATTTTAAAAGCCTACTATTCTACAATCACGTAACGTGCAACGTCAAACAGCAATATTATTCATGTATGTATTTATTGATCAAGGTTATTTATTTATGTAGGCCTATTTATGAATTTATTGATGTATCTATTTGAAAATCATCAAATGTTAAGTTAATAAACATTTGTATACTTTTAAATATTGTTAATCTGAGTGTTCATTCTGTAACCCAGTCTGTCGATGTGTGAACATTCAGATTTGTATTAAACATGCTCAGGACATATGGATGTCAGTACAATTAGTCCTATAGCCTACTAATCCATTAAGGAAAGACCTAGAAACAAGTCAACTGTATCTTCTCAAAATGTAGTTATATTCAAAAGCCTTTTTTCAATTAAGTGAGTTTTAGCACTGGACAGTGCGGGCCTGTTTTGAACGTTGTACTCTGGGCTTCAATACGAATTTATTTGTTGATAGGCATACAATGTTGTTCTATCAATGCCATGATCAGTTAATTTTTATAGAGTTTCATAGGATAAATGCTTAATATAAAGGCTGCATAATCAGAAATCTACATCTCCAATTAACGTCGTCATCATCACATCACCATCACCATCATTCTATGAGACTATATATCCATGTTACTTTCCTACTCATTCACATTAGGCCAAACTCACACATCATCGTCATCATTTTCGTCGTCTTGGTAAGCGCCTAATAAAGGCTAATCTGGGGCAAATACTCTTTTATCATCCAGAAATAAACAAACTGTATAAAGTTGGAATTTACCGAATCAATGTAGTAAGAAGGAACCGCAAGAGAGACAATGAAAAGTAAAGCCAATACCACCGCAGGTTACTCTCGATTTTAGAGGCGGGTCGGCTTTAGCCTTCATTCAACACTATCAGTCACTCTGTCAATAAAATATGTTTTATTTCAAAGATGTGCTTTATTAACACTGAACGGGGCGGCAGGTGGTTCGAGCGTTGGACTAGTAATTGTAAGGTTGCAAGTTCAAATCCCCGAGCTGACAAGGTACAAATCTGTCGTTCTGCCCCTGAACAGGCAGTTAACCCACTGTTCCTAGGCCGTCATTGAAAATAAGAATTTGTTCTTAACTGACTTGCCTAGTTAAATAAAGGTAAAACATATATTTTTTAAACAGTCATGCTTCAGATTGAACTACCACATTAAAGGAAAGTCCCAACAGACTTGACGTTTGAGCCAAATGTGATCGCTGTGCCTTGCCTATTGAAACAAGTTTCTGGTTAACCCTACACAGAATCTGAAAAATGTGGTGTGCAATGTCCACAATATTTACCATGGCCCTCATTTGCTAATATAGAGCCCTGCAACATTGTATAAATAGGCTACTGTTTTATTAGTTTTCATATTCAATTTTGCCTGCTGAATTACTGCTTTCTGACCTCATGAAATGCATTGCTACAATGCAATTCTCCGCAAAGACATGTATTGTCATGTTTTGTCTTTGATCATGTCTTGTCCCTGTGCTTCCCTCTGCTGGTCTTATTAGGTTCTTTCTCTTTCTCTCTCTCTATCGTTCCGTTCCTGCTCCCAGCTGTTTCTCATTCTCCCTACGACCTCATTTACTCTTTCACACCTGTCCCCTATTTTGCCCTCTGATTAGAGTCCCTATTTCTCCCTCTGTTTTCCGCTCCTGTCCTTGTCGGATTCTTGTTTGATGTTTGCAGTTCCTGTGTCCTTGTTCCGCCCTGTCGTGTTCTTTTGCCTTCTTCAGATGCTGCGTGTGAGCAGGTGTCTATGTCAGCTACGGCCTGTGCCTTCCTGAAGCGACCTGCAGTCTGTGGTCGCGTCTCCAGTCGTTCCTCTCTATTGACGAGAGGATTTCAGTTTCCTGTTTTGGATTACCATTGATTTATATCCAGGAGAATCATTATTTGTTTTATACTGGAATAAAGACTCTGTTACTATTACGTCGCTTTTGGGTCCTCATTCATCAGCATAACAGAAGAATCCGACCAAGAATGGACCCAGCGACTACGGATTCTCGCAACACTGCCGTCGAGATCCAGGGAGCAATGCTCGGCAGACACGAGCAGGAATTGTCTGCTGCTCGCCATGCCGTTGAGACCCTGTCCGCTCAGGTCTCCGATCTCTCTGGACAGTTTCAGAGTCTTCGTCTCGTGCCACCAGCTACTTCCTGGTCTTCCGAGTCTCCGGAACCTAGGGTTAATAACCCACCATGTTACTCTGGGCAGCCCACTGAGTGTCGCTCCTTTCTCACCCAGTGTGATATTGTGTTCTCTCTCCAGCCCAACACATACTCAAGAGAGAGAGCTCGGATCGCTTACGTCATATCACTCCTTACTGGTCGGGCTCGGGAGTGGGGCACAGCTATCTGGGAGGCAAGGGCTGAGTGTTCTAACGTTTATCAGAACTTTAAAGAGGAGATGATACGGGTTTTTGATCGTTCAGTTTTTGGGAAGGAGGCTTCCAGGGTCCTGGCTTCCCTATGTCAAGGTGATCGATCCATAACGGATTACTCGATAGAGTTTCGCACTCTTGCTGCATCCAGTGACTGGAACGAGCCGGCGTTGCTCGCTCGTTTTCTGGAGGGACTCCACGCTGAGGTTAAGGATGAGATTCTCTCCCGGGAGGTTCCTTCCAGCGTGGACTCTTTGATTGCTCTCGCCATCCGCATAGAACGACGGGTAGATCTTCGTCACCGAGCTCGTGGAAGAGAGCTCGCGTTAACGGTGTTTCCCCTCTCCGCATCTCAACCATCTCCTCCCACCGGCTCAGAGACTGAGCCCATGCAGCTGGGAGGTATTCGCATCTCGACTAAGGAGAGGGAACGGAGAATCACCAACCGCCTTTGCCTCTATTGCGGTTCTGCTGGACATTTTGTCATGTCATGTCCAGTAAAAGCCAGAGCTCATCAGTAAGCGGAGGGCTACTGGTGAGCGCTACTACTCAGGTCTCTCCATCAAGATCCTGTACTACCTTGTCGGTCCATCTACGCTGGACCGGTTCGGCTGCTTCCTGCAGTGCCTTGATAGACTCAGGGGCTGAGGGTTGTTTTATGGACGAAGCATGGGCTCGGAAACATGACATTCCTCTCAGACAGTTAGGGAAGCCCACGCCCATGTTCGCCTTAGATGGTAGTCTTCTCCCCAGTATCAGATGTGAGACACTACCTTTAACCCTCACTGTATCTGGTAACCACAGTGAGACCATTTCCTTTTTGATTTTTCGTTCACCTTTTACACCTGTTGTTTTGGGTCATCCCTGGCTAGTATGTCATAATCCTTCTATTAATTGGTCTAGTAATTCTATTCTATCCTGGAACGTTTCTTGTCATGTGAAGTGTTTAATGTCTGCTATCCCTCCTGTGTCTTCTGTCCCCTCTACTCAGGAGGAACCTGGTGATTTGACAGGAGTGCCGGAGGAATATCATGATCTGCGCACGGTCTTCAGTCGGTCCAGAGCCAGCTCCCTTCCTCCTCACCGGTCGTATGATTGTTGTATTGATCTCCTTCCGGGGACCACTCCCCCTCGGGGTAGACTATACTCTCTGTCGGCTCCCGAACGTAAGGCTCTCGAGGATTATCTGTCTGTTTCTCTCGACGCCGGTACCGTGGTGCCTTCTTCCTCTCCCGCCGGAGCGGGATTTTTCTTTGTTAAGAAGAAGGACGGTACTCTGCGCCCCTGCGTGGATTATCGAGGGCTGAATGACATAACGGTTAAGAATCGTTATCCGCTTCCCCTTATGTCGTCAGCCTTCGAGATTTTGCAGGGAGCCAGGTGCTTTACTAAGTTGGACCTTCGTAACGCTTACCATCTCGTACGCATCAGAGAGGGGGACGAGTGGAAAACGGCGTTTAACACTCCGTTAGGGCATTTTGAATACCGGGTTCTGCCGTTCGGTCTCGCTAATGCTCCAGCTGTCTTTCAGGCATTAGTTAATGATGTACTGAGAGACATGCTGAACATTTTTGTTTTCGTTTACCTTGACGATATCCTGATTTTTTCACCGTCACTCGAGATTCATGTTCAGCACGTTCGACGTGTACTCCAGCGCCTTTTAGAGAATTGTCTCTACGTGAAGGCTGAGAAGTGCGCCTTTCATGTCTCCTCTGTCACTTTTCTCGGTTCTGTTATTTCCGCTGAAGGCATTCAGATGGATCCCGCTAAGGTCCAGGCTGTCAGCGATTGGCCCGTCCCTAAGTCACGTGTCGAGTTGCAGCGCTTTCTCGGTTTCGCTAATTTCTATCGGCGTTTCATTCGTAATTTCGGTCAAGTGGCTGCCCCTCTCACCGCTCTGACTTCTGTCAAGACTTGCTTTAAGTGGTCCGGTTCCGCCCAGGGAGCTTTTGATCTCCTCAAGAAGCGTTTTACATCCGCCCCTATCCTTGTTACTCCTGACGTCACTAAACAATTCATTGTCGAGGTTGACGCTTCAGAGGTGGGCGTGGGAGCCATTCTGTCTCAGCGCTTCCAGTCTGACGATAAGGTCCATCCTTGCGCTTACTTTTCTCATCGCCTGTCGCCATCGGAACGCAACTATGATGTGGGTAACCGCGAACTGCTCGCCATCCGCTTAGCCATAGGCGAATGGCGACAGTGGTTGGAGGGGGCGACCGTCCCTTTTGTCGTTTGGACTGACCATAAGAACCTTGAGTACATCCGTTCGGCCAAACGACTTAATGCACGTCAAGCTCGTTGGGCGTTGTTTTTCGCTCGTTTCGAGTTCGTGATTTCCTATCGTCCGGGAAATAAGAACACCAAGCCTGATGCCTTATCCCGTCTCTTTAGCTCTTCTGTGGCTTCTACCGACCCCGAGGGGATTCTCCCTGAAGGGCGTGTTGTCGGGTTGACTGTCTGGGGAATTGAGAGACAGGTAAAGCAAGCACTCACTCACACTGCGTCGCCGCGCGCTTGTCCTAGTAACCTTCTGTTCGTTCCTGTCTCTACTCGTCTGGCTGTTCTTCAGTGGGCTCACTCTGCCAAGTTAGCTGGCCACCCCGGCGTTCGGGGTACGCTTGCTTCTATTCGCCAGCGGTTTTGGTGGCCTACTCAGGAGCGGGACACGCGTCGTTTCGTGGCTGCTTGTTCGGACTGCGCGCAGACTAAGTCAGGTAACTCTCCTCCTGCCGGTCGTCTCAGACCGCTTCCCATTCCTTCTCGACCATGGTCTCACATCGCCTTAGACTTTATTACCGGTCTGCCTTCGTCTGCGGGGAAGACTGTGATTCTTACGGTTATCGATAGGTTCTCTAAGGCGGCACATTTCATTCCCCTCGCTAAGCTTCCTTCCGCTAAGGAGACGGCACAAATCATCATTGAGAATGTGTTCAGAATTCATGGCCTCCCGTTAGACGCCGTTTCAGACAGAGGTCCGCAATTCACGTCACAGTTTTGGAGGGAGTTCTGTCGTTTGATTGGTGCTTCCGTCAGTCTCTCTTCCGGGTTTCATCCCCAGTCTAACGGTCAAGCAGAAAGGGCCAATCAGTCGATTGGTCGCATTTTACGCAGCCTTTCGTTTCGAAACCCTGCGTCTTGGGCAGAACAGCTCCCCTGGGCTGAGTACGCTCACAACTCGCTTCCTTCGTCTGCTACCGGGCTGTCCCCGTTTCAGAGTAGTCTTGGCTACCAGCCTCCTCTGTTTTCGTCCCAGCTCGCCGAGTCCAGCGTTCCCTCCGCTCAGGCTTTTGTCCAACGTTGTGAGCGCACCTGGAGGAGGGTCAGGTCTGCACTTTGCCGTTACAGGGCGCAGACTGTGAGAGCCGCCAATAAACGTAGGATTAAGAGTCCTAGGTATTGTCGCGGTCAGAGAGTGTGGCTTTCCACTCGTAACCTTCCCCTTACGACAGCTTCTCGCAAGTTGACTCCGCGGTTCATTGGTCCGTTCCGTGTCTCTCAGGTCGTCAATCCTGTCGCTGTGCGACTGCTTCTTCCGCAACATCTTCGTCGCGTCCACCCTGTCTTCCATGTCTCCTGTGTCAAGCCTTTTCTTCGCGCCCCCGTTCGTCTTCCCTCCCCCCCCCCCGTCCTTGTCGAGGGCGCTCCTATTTACAAGGTACGGAGGATCATGGACATGCGTTCTCGGGGACGTGGTCACCAGTACTTAGTGGATTGGGAGGGTTACGGTCCTGAGGAGAGGAGTTGGGTTCCATCTCGGGACGTGCTGGACCGTTCGTTGATTGATGATTTCCTTCGTTGCCGCCAGGGTTCCTCCTCGAGTGCGCCAGGAGGCGCTCGGTGAGTGGGGGGGTACTGTCATGTTTTGTCTTTGATCATGTCTTGTCCCTGTGCTTCCCTCTGCTGGTCTTATTAGGTTCTTTCTCTTTCTCTCTCTCTATCGTTCCGTTCCTGCTCCCAGCTGTTTCTCATTCTCCCTACGACCTCATTTACTCTTTCACACCTGTCCCCTATTTTGCCCTCTGATTAGAGTCCCTATTTCTCCCTCTGTTTTCCGCTCCTGTCCTTGTCGGATTCTTGTTTGATGTTTGCAGTTCCTGTGTCCTTGTTCCGCCCTGTCGTGTTCTTTTGCCTTCTTCAGATGCTGCGTGTGAGCAGGTGTCTATGTCAGCTACGGCCTGTGCCTTCCTGAAGCGACCTGCAGTCTGTGGTCGCGTCTCCAGTCGTTCCTCTCTATTGACGAGAGGATTTCAGTTTCCTGTTTTGGATTACCATTGATTTATATCCAGGAGAATCATTATTTGTTTTATACTGGAATAAAGACTCTGTTACTATTACGTCGCTTTTGGGTCCTCATTCATCAGCATAACATGTATGAAAACTGTTAACTTGCTGGACAAAAAACATTCTTATTCATTTCACAACAGCATAATTAAGCATATATTTTTTACGTAGTAATTACACACTGATTACACTATCACTCGTATTACATATGTCACAACGATTCTTCGATACGTATGCTATGATGCTGCTAAAGTTGTCTCGCGCACCTACAGTGCTGGTCATAAAAAAAGCTAGCTAGCTGATGGATGCAAACAATGTTCTTCCACATAGAAAAACGACATAATATGTAGCTATAGTTGCTTGGCTAACTATATGGCTAGTTGTCATCATCTAAAATCACCATAATTTATAAAACAGTTCTTATTTGATTAATGGTGGTCCGACCTATCTATGTGAAGCTAGACACAATAAGGATTAGCCACAATAGTGGACTTTGAGGTTAAGAAAGAGAACCTCCCTCGTAGAGAACCTCCCTTCACATTTCTCACAGTCAATTGTGAATAATAACTCTTCAAATTTTTCCAGTGTAACGTCATGCAGAATCTGCATACCAACCAATTGATCTCAATCAGTTTCATGAGGATATGCATTTAGATTTTCTTGAGTTGTAGGCTACAGTTTCGTAGTAGCCTATTGTGTTGTTTTAAATGATGTACAATGGGTGAATTTTAGAGCAGATGGTGTTAACAAACTGTAGCATAGCCTACCTGTTTAGTTTCAATCAAATCACATATTTTGCCTAGCAGCACAATCGTCCTCAAATTTCATGAGAAATTCGTTTTTTTTTTTTTGTCTTACAGTAACGTTATACTACGCTATTATATTTGGTTCTGTTATGTAGAAAACTATCATTATGTGATCTTGCAGAAATAGATTCAACTTTGATCTAACTTTATTAAATGAGCACCATTCGCCACAGTAGGCTAGCCTGTTCTCTATGAATGGAGAGGAGACTGTGTGGAGTTGGGGGTCCTGCACATGTGCAGAAGCTTCAGGACCTTTAGCTGTTGGGAGGAAAGATCCGTTTATTACATTGCCTGTTTTTATTTCACATCATTCTTTCAATAATCTCACCAGTAAAATCATAACTAACCAACACTAACACTTTGATGAAATCAATTCACTTTAAGCTGTCACTGTAGGATCAATATTGGTTTGTTCTTTACCTCTAGAACACAAGTTGAAACTTCAGGAGGAGGAACCCAAGTGGTGGACCTGGTTTCAAGGACAGACAAGTCATTTCTACATTTGCGGCTTAATGAGGAAATAATGAAAATAATGAAAATCTTTGTTCCGTTGTTCTAGTTTTAGATGCACATTAGGATAACATTATGTGAACTGTAATGCTAATTAACTGTCTTGTGTGTGTGTGTGTGTGTGTGTGTGCTCGCGCACGTTAGGCTACGTTATGTGAGCTAGCTTCGAGCTAGCTATTCGCCCATCTCGCCCCGTTGCAATGGACCGTTTTCTGATCAAGAGAAGAGTGTTGATAGACATTGAAAATCCAGACCCAGACCCTGTCTCCGAGGGGGCCAAAGAAGAATAGGGAGATAAGAAAGATGAGTCGGAGAGAGAAACCTGTGAGCCACGACGCGAGGGAGCACCAGAGCAGTTCGTAGCTGCTAGATGCTCCCTCTGATTTAAACCAGTTAGTTACCTGTTGAAGAACCAAGGCGCTGTCTTCGGTGTTATCCAGCCACAAATGTTGGACAGCAGGATCGCTACTTCAATCGTAGATGGTATGAGGATTACAAATGGCTGGAATATTCTATTTCAAAGTGCTTTCTGCTTTCTGCTTTCTGCTTTCTGCTTTGCATGACGCCACTTTCAACGTCCAGGAAACCATGGCGGAGAGAAGGCGGCATTTACCCACGATGGCTACCAGAACTGGAAGAAAGTGACCAGTTTGTTCAAGACACTCAATGCTAGTGTTAAGCATAAATATGCAATGATAGCGTGGAATGAGTGGACTATTCAGAAAGAGTCTGGCTCAACAATATGCAATGCTCTAAGTGATGGACATTCGAAAATAGTCCGAGAGAACTGAGAGTATATGAGAGCAGTTGGAAATAAAAAAAGGAACAGGGCGATACAGTTAGGAGCACACTGGAGTTCCTGTCCATGCTTAAACCTTACAGAGACTACTTCGTGGACATCTATAAACTTTGACGCATTTCTGTCACATTGTCAGTAACCTCTGCGTCATGTGAGCGCAGTTTTTCCTGCATGCTGCGTGTAAAAACCTACCTGAGAAACAGAATGGCAAACACTCGACTCAGCAACCTTGCCTGCCTGTCCATACACGCAGAAATAACTCATTTGTAATGAACCACAACAACAGACGCATGTTCTTCTATAAAGCAACACTTGGTGAGTAACTGATTAATTTATTATAAATATGCCATAGCATATTATTATGTGGTATTAAGTTGGGTAATTTTGTATATTGTGCGCCTGTCGTAGCCTCATCTATTATTATGAATTTGCAACTGAAATGCCGTTTATTTATTGACAGAGCGCGCCTGTCCGGTGGTGTGGATCTGGATGGAACAAGAAGTCGGATGCATATTGTCGGCCAGTCGGCCTACAAGTATTTTTTTCAATAGAAATGTAATCACTAAGATTGTGATGATAGCCAGTTCGTTTTACAAGTGTGTGACACAGTTAACAGGCATAGATAGGCTAAATGCATTGCACTTCGGATATTATTCATTTCATTTCTGACGTTGTGATAAGCCATTTCATCCGAAACATTATTACCAATGCACAGTTGTCTGATTATGCATATTAAATAAATGCACTTCTTGTTGTTGTCGCATTTTGGATGTATTTTGTTGTTATTGTTATTGCTGAAAGACTTCAGTGCATGGGCCAGCCTGTGTTGCATGGGCGCTGTCCGGTGCTGATGAAAGACGTTTTGCAGGTGAAAGACGTTTTTGTCATTGCCTTGTGGTCACTTGTATTAGGCTTATAGCTATTTTGTTGAATATTCTTTGGCTAAATTCAATTAAAAACTACATTAATATCAATGTGCTGTGTGTCATATCTGCTTTTATTGAAAAAAAACGAGAACTTCCTTATAACTCTGAAGTCATGAAAATCGACTATCTTCTTAGCACCCCTGCGTATTGGGCAAGCCCCCCCCCCCCCCCCCTCAGCCTCCGGAGAGAAAAAATCCTGGCGCCGTGTCTGCTTGCAAGAACCCCGCGAAAAAATATTTCGGACTAACTTAGATCGAAAACCACGAAATGTATTTATTATGTGGGTAAATGTCTTAAGTTTGGGTATTATTTCGACTTCGACGATTTTGTTATCAGACTTTTTTATAAAGTAATTTTTTTTGCTGTTAAAAGCCTAGCTCACATATAGCTTATTCTCTCGAATAGCCTATATCTCAATATAATAACCTACATTATCGTGGTTAAACTACAATTCAACGCTGGGATTTGGTCGTCCAGAAGAAGGACCAGGCATGGAATTCCTTTGGCTGCATGTGCTAGAGTCTGAATAGTTAAAGTCCCCGCCTCCGTTAGGATAATCGGGGAAATTCTCCATACAGCTTTCCCTTTCCCAACTCCACATAAAACTCATTAACAGAACCAAAATGTTCAAACTCAACAGGAAAACTAAGAGCGAAGCAAACGACTATTTACAATGTATACAATGCAGAGTTGGACGTGTATTTTTCTTATTATTTGCAATATGCAGAGCGTGTGTCATGGCTGTGACTGGATACGACACCACTACGGTCACTTGAGCGCAGAATACCTTTCCCTGCTGGACCAGATGGTGAGTTATCAGCACACTGTAAGAGGAGACTGAATGCATGTATTAAGGACAGCAAAAACAACCAACCAAGCAAAATAGTCATATGTTTCATGTTTAGCCTCTGTGTTAGAAGACTGTAATCTATATTTGAATAGCCATATTAAAAGGGCGCTAGACTATAATGACAGAGCGATCACGAGAGGCTGTATACATTAGGCCTATACTGTCCTTGCAGTATAAGCTATACTTTTAGACGCGTGACTTAAAATACTATATTGGTTGTGTTCCAGGGAGGAGATATCACAGAGCAGGATGCCCCTGTCTTTTTCCCCGAATCACTTTACAGACCCATAGATGACGCCGAGGTAAAAACTCGAATTTTGACTTTTCATGTTCTGATATGCTTTAGTATAGCGGTCCAGCCCAGCCTCACATTCAATTCGCGCATATATGTACAAAATGTATTTCAGCAGATTTCGTGCGTTTTTGTGCATTTTTGGGGTGGTTCAATTCGTTTGAAAATACACGAATTTCTGTGCTACTTAATTCGTGCGAAAATACACGAATTTCTGTGCTACTTAATTCGTGCGAAAAGACACGAATTTAACCAGTAGGCGATACACAAGCCGTTGCAACAAACAAAGACGCGATCGCCTGTATTTATTTATTTTACGTTATGAATATATAGATATTTTGTATTTTTTTAACCATTTAACCATAAGAGGTTATATATATATTGTCTTTATTTAATCCCTATTAAAACATTGTGGTTTTATGCCTATATGTACTGTTTTCGATTTTTCTGAACAGACTTTTCAGGATAGAATGAATGTAAGCAATGCATGATGGTTAATGGTGTTTTATTCGGTTGTAGTTCCATGTATTTCTTAAAAAATAAACGTGTAAACCATTTTTATTGAACAGAATGTAACTGAAAATACAATGGCAGCCTTGCCATTGTCCATCAATAACAAAACATTTTTTTTTCGTATAACATTTGGGGAAACGTATGCAGTCATTGTAGTCTTACATTTTGTTGGCCAACCAAAATTACCAAAACGTTAACCCGTAATAAGGCTAGGGTGGCTGAGTGTAAATACATGGCTCTGAGTGTAAGCATCTTTTCACTAGAAACGTTCTTGTGTTCAAATTACCGTCAGTGCGAAATAGCTAGAAAGCTTTCGTATTTCCACTTGGCTGCACCTACGGTTACGATAACGATAAATCAAGTGCAATACCTGCGTCGACCTGTGTCGAGCAGCAAAACACCGGAAAGCTTCTAGCCTACCGGAAAGTTACAAGAAGAACAAGAATAGTTACCTCATCCGGTCATGTGACACTCTGGATGCCCCCTAAAAGCAATTTCAACCGTTTTGAAAAATGACGCCTGGTAACCCCAAAAAAATACCAGGTGCATGAAAAGTTTGGACTTAGAATATTTTTTGAAAACCTCCGTAAATCACTCAGGCCAGCACCCATTGATTTGGAGCGGTAGTATAGCGCTCCCAGAGCGGGTATGGAAGTCTGGATCCCCCCTAAAAGCATTTAAGGCTCTGTGTGTCTTTAAGCACCATACTTTTTCACTCCATCCTTGCTCTGTGTGTGTGTGTGTGTGTGTGTGTGTGTGTGTGTGTGTGTGTGTGTGTGTGTGTGTGTGTGTGTGTGTGTGTGTGTGTGTGTGTGTGTGTGTGTGTGTGTGTGTGTGTGTGTGCTTTTCTTTGACATCTGTTTAGCGAAATTACTGATTTACAGTTCATGAGGGTTGACACATTTAAAGTTTTGGAAAGATCTGACTTTTTTAAAACCTTCGAAACAGCACCTATGACCCCATTTTAAGGCACTTCCGGTTGGCACAGGAAGCTATAAGTAAATACATATCCTGATCGGGGTATGCTTTTACAGAATCCTGAGTTTTAAGTCTATACGTTAAGAACTGACTGATTTACACAGGGTTGAATGCACTATATATCACAAACTGCTGGTTGGGTATGGCAAAACACTTTTAGGGTGATTTTATCACTTCTGGTTGCTCCAGGAAGCTTAGAATCAACACAGGTAGACCTCATAGTGGCTTGATGGATTGTCATTGAAGACAGGTTCATAAGACATTCATAACCCACATAGGCTTCAGGTTGAATTTAGGGGTGCAGGCAATGTGTTCCTATGGGGTGAGATGTCATTGTAAACTGTTTGATGTAAACACCTTCTTTTAACTGTTAAGGGTTAATGCCACACGGTCAATGTTAGGCTTGCACAGAGACCTTAGGAACGTTCCTGAGGTCAAATTGTGCTTCTAAACCTTAACAGTTCTCTCTCTGTCTCCCAAAAGCAAAAGACTTGAAATGTAGGTCAAGGGTCATCTTCTTGTCACTGTCGCTGCGCTCAGACCGAGCAAGCTACGGTCAAGCGGGGCATCTCGTTGAACTCGGCACGGCTATGGTGATGTCATTTTTAGTGGTGATTTCAGAATGCTATTTTGGTGGTTTTTCACTGTTGAAACATATTGCAAATGCACAAAAGTCAACTAGCAAGTCAGTGTCCATCAGCCAATTAGATATTTTCAGACACCAAACTGATACCATCTGACTCCAAACTCACTTTTTCCAACTCGTTTAGAAGCCAACTATCACATATTTCAGAGCAGGCCCAAAATTCACAGCGCCTTCCATTTAAACCATAATAAAACAAATAATACGTAGTTATGTTCTAGCTGCGGATCCAGTTTTCACATTATGTTTAGCCCTATGTGAGGCGACCTCGAATCCCAAGTTTCGGCTCGATAGGTCATTCGGTGCACGAGCAAAACCTTAATTGGTGCTGAAATTCCACTTTTTTCCATGCCTTGCTACGGGGTCCTTGAATGAGCTATCGGACAGAAATGTCGGGGTCCGTCTCTATGGGCCGAGCCGGTTTCAATGCACCTAGTCTTGCAACTCTGGGACTTTTCTAAATGTCACCATTTTGTAATGGTCAAAATGAATTGAAGTCAATGCAAATGCACCGAGGCTTTTTATCGGTCCGAGAACCTTCTAGAGCCACATAACTCACCGTGCTTAATCGACCTGAGCTCTAGAACAGGTTTGTAAAGTTTCAGAACTCTAGGTCTGACGGTTCTTTAAAAGTTCAAACAAAAGTAACTATTGCAGGCACTGTCTGCCTCTAAGCCCCTCAGTGTGTCACTCCATCCTTTCTGTGTGGGTGTGTAAATTTTTCCTTGAAATCTGATGGGATGAATGACTGATTTACAGTTCATGAGGGTTGCCTATTCACATATATTAAGTTTTGGAAAGATTTGACTTTTTTAACCCTTCGAAACAGCCCTTTTGACACCAATTATGGCACTTCCGGTTGGCACAGGAAGCTGAAAGTAAACACATATCCTCATTGGAGTGGGCTTTTACAGAATCCTGAGTTTTAAGTCTATACGTTAAGAACTCACTGATTTACATAGGGTTGAATGCACTATTTCTCTCAAACTGCAGGTTGGGTATGGCAAACACTTTTAGGGTGATTTAAAATCGAATCTTTAGAATCGACACAGGTAGACCTCATAGTGGCCTGATGGATTGTCATCGAAGACAGGTTCATAAGGCATTATTAACCCACATAGGCTTCAGGTTGAATTTAGGGGAGCAGGAAATGTATTCCTATGGGGAGACATGTCATTGTAAACTGTTTGATGTAAACACCTTCTTTTAACTATTAAGGGTTAATGCCACACGGTCAATGTTAGGCTTGCACAGATCGGGAGGACCTTAGGAACGTTCCTGAGGTCAAATTGTGCTTCTAACCTTAACGGTTCTCTCTCTGTCTCCCAAAAGCAAAAAAATATGAAATTGAGGTCAAAGGGTCATTTGGGTCCTTCTTCTTGTCCCTGTCGCTGCACTCAGACTGAGCTAGCTACGGTCAAGCGGGGCATCTCGTTGAACTCGGCACGGCCTGGAGATAATGGCAATGCCATTTCAGGCTTTGTGTGTCTTTAAGCACCGTAGTTTTTCACTCCATCCTTTTATCCCCTTTTCTTCGTGGTATCCAATCGCTAGTAATTACTATCTTGTCTCATCGCTACAACTCCCGTATGGGCTCAGGAGAGACGAAGGTCGAAAGCCACGCGTCCTCCGAAGCACAACCCAACCAAGCCGCACTGCTTCTTAACACAGCGCGCCTCCAACCCGGAAGCCAGCCGCACCAATGTGTCGGAGGAAACACCGTGCACATGGCCCCCTTGGCTAGCGCGCACTGCCCCCGGCCCGCCACAGGAGTCGCTGGAGCGCGATGAGACAAGGATATCCCTACCGGCCAAACCCTCCCTAACCCGGACGACGCTAGGCCAACGGACCTCCCGGTCGCGGCCGGCTGCGGCAGAGCCTGGGCGCGAACCCAGAGACTCTGGTGGCGCAGCTAGCACTGCGATGCAGTGGCAGAGCTTCGAGACCCACTTAAAAAATGTTCGTCTGAACACACTGCAACTGGATCTGTAACTTTTTTTTTTTTAACTCCTTTTTGTGAACATGACCAATTTGTCAATGTACGATTTCTCTTAAATTACGATAGATAAATGGCTGGTTCTTTTTTTCCTGACACCGTATGCTTATGTACTTTGACGTGAAGCGGTCAAATTAGCACCCTACTTTACGTTTTTGACCTTTAATCCCAGAAAAATGGCCATAACTCAAAAAGCGTTGAGGCCTCGACGCCATCTTGTTCGGGGCCAACTGTCCATTACGTCTTCGAAATATTTTCCGTTTAGGAGAAAAGGCCACATGCATTTGCAATGTGCTTGTGCATTTGCAATATTATTTATTTTCCCTCTGGTGGGAATTTCCTAGACTGTGGAAAAATGACCAAAATGTGTTATTTTTATCAAACGGAAACCGAACGTCCGAGAGATTTAGTTTGATGACTTCCTGAAAGATCTCTCCCCCGCGCACGGCCCGACGCCATCCGCGAATTTTAGAAACGTTGCAGGACGTCTAGTAAGGGACCTTACATTTGCAATGTGGCGTTTCTCACTAACCATATGGCGAGTGCTAAAATGTTCCCTTAAGGTATGGAAAGGCCTTGGAAAGGCCATAAGTGTAAGCCAACATAATTCATTATTTTACATTAACATGTAATACATGCATTATGAAGAAAATTGTGTAATTTAGGCTCCACGAAATATGAAATGGGTTATGAAGAAAATCGTGTATGGTTGCCTACATGACAAAAAGGCGTTCTGATTACAAGTGCACCAGTATCCAAAGTATTAAGCGAAATCAAGCACAGAAAACAGCATTGGCATTAATAAAACAATATTTCCCACGAATTAAGTCGCAGGTAAATGTGCGTCTTTTCTCAAATTCTGTTCAGCAAGTCTAAAACAGTACATATAGGCATACAACGACACATTTTAAAACATGGTTAAACAAAGACAACATTTCTGTATATTCATGACGTTGAATTAGCCATTAAGAAGAACAAAAATGAAATATAAATTATCGCGTCTATATGGTTGTTGCAAAGGCTTGTGTCGCCTACTGGTTAAATTCGTGTCTTTTCGCACGAATTAAGTAGCACAGAAATTCGTGTATTTTCAAACGAATTTAACCAGCCCAAACCAGCACAAAAATGCACAAAAACGCACGAAATCTGCTGAAATACATTTTGTACATATATGCGCGAATTGAATGTGAGACTGTGTTGAGCGGTCGTGACCCAACGTTACATTGATGGCATAATTGAAGACTATACTGTTTCTAATCTTCTTTTTACATGTTCATGTGTAGTTTGAGGACCAAGTCAGATTCCGGAACGAGACCATCTATCAAATCACAAAACTGTTTGATGGGAATATGAAGGCTGTCACTTGGGACAAGAAAAAGCTGGACAATTTCCTCAACATTCTCGAACGCCAATTTGATAACCTTAAGTCCTGTGTAAGTAACGGGTCTATTTAAAGTATAATTAATCCCTGTTTCGGTCAGGGCTCTCCAACCCTGTTCATGGAGAACCTCCCTCCTGTAGGTTTTCGCTCCAACCCCAGTTGTAACTAACCTGATTCAGTTTATCAACCAGCTAATTAATCGGCTGTGCTAGATGAGGATTGTAGTGAAAACCTAAAGGACCGTATCTCTCCAGGAACAGGGTTGGAGAGCCCTGTTTAAGCTGTAGACTTCTAACTGTACAAGTGAGAAAATCTATGTGGGCTATTATGTTCAGTGGGAGGCTAATGTTTTAATCTTGTCCAACAGGTATCACCTGCCAAGATACCTGAGAGGAGACTGAAACGTTACTTCAAGAAGTTGAATAGGATGGTTCTGAGAAAAATGGTGAGTTTGTTTTCGGATGGCAACGTGTTTAATACATCTAATCAAATGAATATAAACTAGACTAAGCAGGAGCAGTTTTTAAACATTTTTTGGGTTCTAGGGCCATATGTATTAAGCATCTCAGAGAAGTGCTGATCTAGTATCAGGTCTCCTCTGCCTTATTTATAGGGATCTAAAAGACAATACTGATCCTAAATCAGCACTCCTACTCTGACATGCTTCATACATTATTATTATTATTATTACATACGGCCCCAGCCCTTTGTTGTTCAAGACAATATGATCATTATATGACTAGAAAGTCCATACCACTAATATATAAATTTCCCTTTGTTTTTCAGAACTACAGTGCACTGGCATGGGAGCTCATCAGGAAAGAGACGAAACATCATCTGCAAAGATTGGATATTTTTCAGGCAAAGATTCACTGATCATCCAGACTCATCTCAGAAGCTACGCCCTTACCAGTTTATAAAGCATGAATACAATCATGTGGGACCCTGTCAGTCTATTTATTATATTTAAATGCATCATTTATTGTTTTTAATTTTTATACATTTCCCTTTTGTACCTGTGTTGAACAAAACTGTATTACCTGTTTACTTAAAAACCTGTTGAAAAATTAATATTGAAAACGTGTCTATTTGAATTTTACTGTGTCTCTTTCTGCTTTTTCAGTGTCTCACACTTATTCTCAGTGGTGGAAAAAGTACCCAATTGTAATACTTGGGTAAAAGTAAAGATACCTTAATAGAAAATAACTCAAGTAAAAGTAAAAGTCACCAAGTAAAATTCTACTTGAGTAAAAGTATTTGGTTATACTTAAGTATCAAAAGTAAATGTTATTGCAAAAATATACTTAAGTATCAAAGTAAAATTATAAAGTATTTCCAATTCCTTATATTAAGCAATCCAGACGTCACCATTTTCTTGTTTTCTTAACCAGAGATAGTAGGGATGACCAGGGATGTACTGTTGATAAGTGCATGAATTGGACAATTGTCCTGTCCTAATAAGCATTCAAAATGTTATGAGTACTTTTGGTTGTCACGGAAAATGTATGGAGTAAAAAGAACAATATTTTCTTAATGTAATGAAGTAAAAGTAAATGTAGTCAAAAATATAAATAGTAGAGTTAAGTACAGATACCGCAAAAATGTCTTAAGTAGTTCTTTAATGTATTTTTACTTAAGTACTTTACACCACTGCTTATTCTACATGTTTGACCTGTTTAATACTTAGAAATGCGCCTGTTGTAGACAGACAGGGTGTCTGAGGATTGCTCTCACAAGGTCGACTCAGCGGGAGGGAAAATATTGTCTGAACACCCAGACTGTGGTTGCCAGGTGTTGTCCTCCTCCGCATCCGGTCTCTGAGAGCAAACGCTTTGCTGAGAAAGGAGACACTTGGTTATCTTTGTGTAACCCGAAGCGATAGTATAAATATTCCTGAGGGGGAAATACCTCGTTAGTGCTTCTGACTAACTTCCACATGAAGCGCTGTTTGTCTGTAATCTCTCCGCTGGCGTGAATAAACATACATTCATTTAAGCTTGACTTTGGGGTCCTTAGTGGTAATTTCCACGACTTGTGAATGAAATCTATTTTGTATACATTTTCCAAATTTCGTTCTTGTCTAAAACCAATGACAGTGGATTTATCTAACCATCTGAGGGATGCAGATTAAACTTGTTGCTGATCGTCAGTCACATGATAATTCTACTTTAAGTTTATACACCACATGACCAAAAGTATGTGGACACCTGCTCATCGAACATCTCATTCCCCCCTTTGCTGCTATAGTAGCCTCCACTCTTATGGGAATGCTTTCCACTAGATGTTACTTGGAACATTGCTGCGGGGAGTTGCTTCTATTCAGCCAAAAGAGCATTAGTGAGGTCGGGCACTGATGTTGAGCGATTAGGCCTGGATCGCAGTCGGTGTTCAATTTCATCCCGAAGGTGTTCAATGGGGTTGATATCAGGGCTCGGTGCAAGCCAGTCAAGTTCTTCCACACCAATCTCGACAAACCATTTCTGTATGGACCTTGCTTGGCGTACTGGGGCATTGTCAGGCTGAAACAGGAATGGCCTTCCCTAAACTGTTGCCACAAAGTTGGAAGCACAGAATTGTCTAGAATGTCATTGTATGCTGTAGTGTTAACATTTCCCTTCATTGGAGCTAAGGGGCCTAGCCCAAACCACGAAAAACAGCCCCAGACCACTGTGCCTCCTCCACCAAACTTTACAGTTGGCACTATCCATTCGGGCTGGTAGCGTTCTTCTGGTATCCGCCAAACTCAGATTTGTCCATCGGACTACCAGATAGTGAAGCACGATTCATCACTACAGAAAACGTGTTTCCACTGCTCCAGAGTCCAATTGCAGTGAGCTTGACACCACTCCAGCCAACGCTTGGCATTGCGCATGGTGATCTTAGGCTTGTGTGCGGCTGCTCGGCCATGGAAACCCATTTCATGAAGCTCTCGAAGAACAGTTCTTGTGCTGACATTGCTTCCAGAGGCAGTTTGGAACTCAGTAGTGAGTGTTGCAACCAAGGAGAGACGATTTTTACGTACTACGCTCTTCAGCACTCAGTGGTCCAGTTCTGTTGCTTTTGTAGCCTACCATTTCGCGACTGAGCCATTATTGCCCTTCGACTCTTCCACTTCACAATAAGTTAACTTCTTTTTTATGTGTTTTTGTATTATGTCTTTCACGGGAGTATGCTAGTAGGTGCCAGGCGCACCAGTTTGAATGTGTCAAGAACTGCAACGCCGCTGGCTTTCTCATGCTCAACCGTTTCCCTTGTGTATGAAGATTTTCTGTTAACAACACGACCAATGAGCTCGAGCACGGGGCAGTGCTTACAGTTCTGTAACCAATGAAATTGCAAGTGCTGGGACACACCTTCATCTGGTTAAAGTTGGTTGAGGCCACCAAAGGGTTTGAAGTCACCCATGATTGAAGACCTGAGAAAAGTAAAATAATCAAATCGTTTTACCTCACCATTGAAGTCCCTTCACTATAACCATTTTCAGAGAGGTTGGTAGGATAATTGTCTTTTGGCAATCAAGGTAAAATGTTCCTGAGGTAAAAAATGGAATATTACCATCACATTCTATTTCCCGTCCCCTGGCTTTACAATTGGACTTGCTTGTGCTTTGCAGGGGAGCCTCACAAATCTGTGGTACACCACTGGTCATGGCATTGTCATTAATGATGAATGATAAGTTATAACACAGCTACAAGTGTTCCTGGAGAGCGTACAAGATATACATTTTATTTCAGTCAACTCAACCACTGCAGGTGATGTTGCTCCAACGCATCCATCTACATAAAAACGGCACTGGGCAATTCCAAGTTTCATATGTGAGTTGTGGCATTGAAATGTGTCCTATTTCTGGTGATCTAGAACTTTTGCTCAGATTAATTTAGCCTCTATTTGAGGACATTTGAAATTGGACCCACCTTGTCTTTCAAGACGGTGTTCAGCTTGTTGAAATATGTTTTCAGAGTAACCGAGCCTCCATCTCCAGAGGATTTCCAAACACCACCTACGACCTGGAGACAATATAAAATGCTGGTGAGTGCATTAATTCTGAGACGGTTATGGAAATATATACAAAAATATTTGTAGTGTATAAATTATGTAAATACCAATGCCCACGATTGTCTGCCCCCAAAATACACTGAGTGTACACAACATTAGGATCACCTTCCTAACATTGGGTTGCACCCCGTTCTACCCTCAGAACAGCCTAAATTCGTCAGAGCAGGTGTTCCACAGCGAATGTGGCCCATGTTGACTCCAATACTTCCCACAGTTGTGTCATGTTGGCTGGATGTCCTTTGGGTGGTGAACCATTCTTCATACACAAAGGAAACTGTTGAGCATGAGAAAGCCAGCGGCGTTGCAGTTCTTGACACATTCAAACTGGTGCGCCTGGCACCTACTAGCATACTCCCGTGAAAGACACGTACATATTTTGTCTTGCCCATTCACCCGCTGACTGGCACACGTACACAATCCATGTCTCAAATGTCTCAAGGCTTCCTCCACACCAATAGGAGTGGATCTAACAAGTGAGAGATCATTGCTTTCACCTGGATTCAGCTGGCCAGTCTATGTCATGTCTATATCAGTCTATGTCATGGAAAGTGCCGGTCTTCCTAATGTTTAGTACACTCATCGTATAACCTATAGACTACACAAGAGGGATCATACTTACACATAACTCTAAGTTTTGAACTTGACGATATATGACGTTTTGGAACTGTTTAAGTGTTGTTTTGTTCCACGTGACAGACGTCAGACTGTTGTTATATAATTGGTCCACATATCGCATAGCCTCTAATGCAACCACAGAGACGTCCTCACCCTGGATAAAATAAAACAGGGTTTTAGGCATTGGGTGTCTAAAGAAGTGGTTAAACTTCCAATTTACCACACTGTACTTTAGTTATACTGTACTTTAGTTTATCAAAATACTGAAGTGTATCCTACCTCTGTGTTCTTGTAAACATCCTCTGGAAACAGTTCGACGTTTTCTTCTGCACACTTAAGTGGAAAGAGTCCACCCTGAAATAGAATTCATATCAATATCAAGAAGTAAACTATATTGTGATAGTAACCTTAAATGAAACAATGTTGTTCAAACGTGAAAGCATTGCTTAACAATAAAATGTGCTATAATGCAAAATAGAAATTAGAATATCATTGCGAATTTTGCGCATCAATTTGTGCACACCAAATAGCGGACTGGTGCAGTTTAAATTCCTCACCATATATGAGAGCAGGTCTATGCTCACGTCGTTCAGCTTCCCCAACCTACACTGCGTCCAGTTGCAAGGTGTTGATGCTGCTGTGCCTTGGCAGAACAGAGTCAGGCAAATGCTTAACCATTTCAATACAGCCATGTTTCTTTTATAAGAACTTGAACGGAACAGCTATTAAAAATGAATAAAGACGGAGTATCTTAATCTTGATTGATATGATACCTAGACTGTTGAAGTTGCCCATTTTATATAAGACAAGTATCGCTACGTAAAGGTGTCAAAATCCCTTTGTGGTGAAGAAGGGTTTCGTAGTTCAGGCTTTCGCTTCCCTTTATAAGCCCCAATTTTCAGCGGGTGATTCTTAATTATGCTATTGTAAAACTAATCAGAAAATGTTTGCCTATCAAGTTAACAGTTTTCATATGTAGAGAATTGCATTGGAGCAATGCATTTCATGCTAACATATTCCAGCCCAGCCTCACATTCAATTCGCGCATATATGTACAAAATGTATTTCAGCAGATTTCGTGCGTTTTTGTGCATTTTTGTGGTGTTTTGGGGTGGTTCAATTCGTTTGAAAATACACGAATTTCTGTGCTACTTAATTCGTGCGAAAAGACACGAATTTAACCAGTAGGCGACATAAGCCGTTGCAACAACCATAGACGCGATCACCTGTATTTATTTATTTATTTTACGTTATGAATATATAGATATATTGTCTTTTTTTTAACCATATAACCATAAGAGGTTATATATATATTGTCTTTATTTAATCCCTATTAAAACATTGTGGTTTTATGCCTGTATGTACTGTTTTCGATTTTTCTGAACAGACTTTTCAGTATAGAATGAATGTAAGCAATGCATGATGGTTAATGGTGTTTTATTCGGTTGTAGTTCCTTGTATTTCTTAAAAAATAAACGTGTAAACCATTTTTATTGAACAGAATGTAACTGAAAATACAATGGCAGCCTTGCCATTGTCCATCAATAACAAAACATTTTTTTTTCGTATAACATTTGGGGAAACGTATGCAGTCATTGTAGTCTTACATTTTGTTGGCCAACCAAAATGACCAAAACGTTAACCCGTAATAAGGCTAGGGTGGCTGAGTGTAAATACATGGCTCTGAGTGTAGCACCTTTTCACTAGAAACGTTCTTGTGTTCAAATTACCGTCAGTGCGAAATAGCTAGAAAGCTTTCGTATTTCCACTTGGCTACACCTACGGTTACGATAACGATAAATCAAGTGCAATACCTGCGTCGACCTGTGTCGAGCAGCAAAACACCGGAAAGCTTCTAGCCTACCGGAAAGTTACAAGAAGAACAAGAATAGTTACCTCATCCGGTCATGTGACACTCTGGATGCCCCCTAAAAGCAATTTCAACCGTTTTGAAAAATGACGCCTGGTAACCCAAAAAAAATACCAGGTGCACGAAAAGTTTGGACTTAGAATATTTTTAGAAAACCTCCATAAATCACTCAGGCCATTGACTCGAGAAGAAAAAACATAAAATATTTTCCAGAAGAAAAAACAGAATATTTTTTGAAAACCTCCATAAATCACTCAGGCCAGCACCCATTGATTTGGGGCGGTAGTATAGCGCTCCCAGAGCGGGTATGGAAGTCTGGATCCCCCCTAAAAGCATTTAAGGCTCTGTGTGTCTTTAAGCACCATACTTTTTCACTCCGTCCTTGCTGTGTGTGTGTGTGTGTGTGTGTGTGTGTGTGTGTGTGTGTGTGTGTGTGTGTGTGTGTGTGTGTGTGTGTGTGTGTGTGTGTGTGTGTGTGTGTGTGTGTGTGTGTGTGTGTGTGTGTGTGTGTGTGTGTGTGTGTGTGTGTGTGTGTGTGTGAGAGAGAGAGCTTTTCTTTGACATCTGTTTAGCGAAATTACTGATTTACAGTTCATGAGGGTTGACCGATTCACACATTTAAAGTTTTGGAAAGATCTGACCTTTTTAAACCTTCGAAACAGCACCTATGACCCCATTTTAAGGCACTTCCGGTTGGCACAGGAAAAGTAAATACATATCCTGATCGGGGTATGCTTTTACAGAATCCTGAGTTTTAAGTCTATACGTTAAGAACTGACTGATTTACACAGGGTTGAATGCACTATATATCACAAACTGCTGGTTGGGTATGGCAAAACACTTTTAGGGTGATTTTATCACTTCCGGTTGCTCCAGGAAGCTTAGAATCAACACAGGTAGACCTCATAGTGGCTTGATGGATTGTCATTGAAGACAGGTTCATAAGACATTCATAACCCACATAGGCTTCAGGTTGAATTTAGGGGTGCAGGCAATGTGTTCCTATGGGGTGAGATGTCATTGTAAACTGTTTGATGTAAACACCTTCTTTTAACTGTTAAGGGTTAATGCCACACGGTCAAGGTTAGGCTTGCACAGAGACCTTAGGAACGTTCCTGAGGTCAAATTGTGCTTCTAAACCTTAACAGTTCTCTCTCTGTCTCCCAAAAGCAAAAGACTTGAAATGTAGGTCAAGGGTCATCTTCTTGTCACTGTCGCTGCGCTCAGACCGAGCAAGCTACGGTCAAGCGGGGCATCTCGTTGAACTCGGCACGGCTATGGTGATGTCATTTTTAGTGGTAATTTCAGAATGCTATTTTGGTGGTTTTTCACTGTTGAAACATATTGCAAATGCACAAAAGTCAACTAGCAAGTCAGTGTCCATCAGCCAATTACATATTTTCAGACACCAAACTGATACCATCTGACTCCAAACTCACTTTTTCCAACTCGTTTAGAAGCCAACTATCACATATTTCAGAGCAGGCCCAAAATTCACAGCGCCTTCCATTTAAACCATAATAAAACAAATAATAGGTAGTTATGTTCTAGCTGCGGGTCCAGTTTTCACATTATTTTTAGCCCTATGTGAGGCGACCTCGAATCCCAAGTTTCGGCTCGATAGGTCATTCGGTGCCCGAGCAAAACCTTAATTGGTGCTGAAATTCCACTTTTTTCCATGCCTTGCTACGGGGTCCTTGAATGAGCTATCGGACAGAAATGCCGGGGTCCGTCTCTATGGGCCGAGCCGGTTTCAATGCACCTAGTCGTGCAACTCTGGGACTTTTCTAAATGTCACCATTTTGTAATGCTCAAAATGAATTGAAGTCAATGCAAATGCACCGAGGCTTTTTATCGGTCCGAGAACCTTCTAGAGCCACATAACTCACCGTGCTTAATCGACCTGAGCTCTAGAACAGGTTTGTAAAGTTTCAGAACTCTAGGTCTGACGGTTCTTTAAAAGTTCAAACAAAAGTAACTATTGCAGGCACTGTCTGCCTCTAAGCCCCTCAGTGTGTCACTCCATCCTTTCTGTGTGGGTGTGTAAATTTTTCCTTGAAATCTGATGGGATGAATGACTGATTTACAGTTCATGAGGGTTTCCTATTCACATATATTAAGTTTTGAAAATATTTGACTTTTTTAACCCTTCGAAACAGCCCTTTTGACACCAATTATGGCACTTCCGGCTGGCACAGGAAGCTGAAAGTAAACACATATCCTCATTGGAGTGGGCTTTTACAGAATCCTGAGTTTTAAGTCTATACGTTAAGAACTCACTGATTTACATAGGGTTGAATGCACTATTTCTCTCAAACTGCAGGTTGGGTATGGCAAACACTTTTAGGGTGATTTAACCACTTCCGGTTGCTCCAGGAAGCTTAGAATCGACACAGGTAGACCTCATAGTGGCCTGATGGATTGTCATCGAAGACAGGTTCATAAGGCATTATTAACCCACATAGGCTTCAGGTTGAATTTAGGGGAGCAGGCATGTCTCCTATGGGGAGACATGTCATTGTAAACTGTTTGATGTAAACACCTTCTTTTAACTATTAAGGGTTAATGCCACACGGTCAATGTTAGGCTTGCACAGATCGGGAGGACCTTATGAACGTTCCTGAGGTCAAATTGTGCTTCTAACCTTAACGGTTCTCTCTCTGTCTCCCAAAAGCAAAAAAATATGAAATTGAGGTCAAAGGGTCATTTGGGTCCTTCTTCTTGTCCCTGTCGCTGCACTCAGACCGAGCTAGCTACGGTCAAGCGGGGCATCTCGTTGAACTCGGCACGGCCTGGAGATAATGGCAATGCCATTTCAGGCTTTGTGTGTCTTTAAGCACCGTACTTTTTCACTCCATCCTTTTATCCCCTTTTCTTCGTGGTATCCAATCGCTAGTAATTACTATCTTGTCTCATCGCTACAACTCCCGTATGGGCTCAGGAGAGACGAAGGTCGAAAGCCACGCGTCCTCCGAAGCACAACCCAACCAAGCCGCACTGCTTCTTAACACAGCGCGCCTCCAACCCGGAAGCCAGCCGCACCAATGTGTCGGAGGAAACACCGTGCACATGGCCCCCTTGGCTAGCGCGCACTGCCCCCGGCCCGCCACAGGAGTCGCTGGAGCGCGATGAGACAAGGATATCCCTACCGGCCAAACCCTCCCTAACCCGGACGACGCTAGGCCAACGGACCTCCCGGTCGCGGCCGGCTGCGGCAGAGCCTGGGCGCGAACCCAGAGACTCTGTTGGCGCAGCTAGCACTGCGATGCAGTGGCAGAGCTTCGAGACCCACTTAAAAAATGTTCGTCTGAACACACTGCAACTGGATCTGTAATTTTTTTTTTTTTAACTCCTTTTTGTGAACATTACCAATTTGTCAATGTACGATTTCTCTTAAATTACGATAGATAAATGGCTGGTTCTTTTTTTCCTGACACCGTATGCTTATGTACTTTGACGTGAAGCGGTCAAATTAGCACCCTACTTTACGTTTTTGACCTTTAATCCCAGAAAAATGGCCATAACTCAAAAAGCGTTGAGGCCTCGACGCCATCTTGTTCGGGGCCAACTGTCCATTACGTCTTCGAAATATTTTCCGTTTAGGAGAAAAGGCCACATGCATTTGCAATGTGCTTGTGCATTTGCAATATTATTTATTTTCCCTCTGGTGGGAATTTCCTAGACTGCGGAAAAATGACCAAAATGTGTTATTTTTATAAAACGGAAACCGAACGTCTGAGAGATTTAGTTTGATGACTTCCTGAAAGATCTCTCCCCCGCGCACGGCCCGACGCCGTCCGCGAATTTTAGAAACGTTGCAGGACGTCTAGTAAGGGACCTTACATTTGCAATGTGGCGTTTCTCACTAACCATATGGCGAGTGCTAAAATGTTCCCTTAAGGTATGGAAAGGCCTTGGAAAGGCCATAAGTGTAAGCCAACATAATTCATTATTTTACATTAACATGTAATAGATGCATTATGAAGAAAATGGTGTAATTTAGGCTCCACGAAATATGAAATGGGTTATGAAGAAAATCGTGTATGGTTGCCTACATGACAAAAAGGCGTTCTGATTACAAGTGCACCAGTATCCAAAGTATTAAGCGAAATCAAGCACAGAAAACAGCATTGGCATTAATAAAACAATATTTCCCACGAATTAAGTCGCAGGTAAATGTGCGTCTTTTCTCAAAAATTCTGTTCAGCAAGTCTAAAACAGTACATATAGGCATACAACGACACATTTTAAAACATGGTTAAACAAAGACAACATTTCTGTATATTCATGACGTTGAATTAGCCATTAAGAAGAACAAAAATGAAATATAAATTATCGCGTCTATATGGTTGTTGCAAAGGCTTGTGTCGCCTACTGGTTAAATTCGTGTCTTTTCGCACGAATTAAGTAGCACAGAAATTCGTGTATTTTCAAACGAATTTAACCAGCCCAAACCAGCCCAAAAATGCACAAAAACGCACGAAATCTGCTGAAATACATTTTGTACATATATGCGCGAATTGAATGTGAGACTGTGTTGCATATTCAGCAGGTGTTAAAATGTAGGACATATTGAATATTAAAAACTAAGAAAACCATGGCTGATTTTTTATTTCTATAATACAATGGTACAGGGCTCTCTCCTATGAAATGAGGGCCATATTTAGTAAATATGCTGTAGTTTTGGACATTGCACACCACATTTTTCAGATTCTGTGTAGAAAGGTTTTTTGATAGTCGTAGCACTGAGATCATTTTTTGGTCACAGACGTCAAGTCTGTTGTCGACTCTCTTTTAATCAGGTAGTGCAATATGAAGCATTACTGTTCCGTGTTAATATGGCAAATCTTTGAAATAAAAGCACGTTTTATTAATAGAGTGACTGGTAGTGTTGAATGAAGACTAAAGCCGCCGCCTCTAAAATCGAGAGTAATGTGCGGTGGTATTGCGGTGGTACTGCCAGCATGCAGGGGAATTACTTTTCCTTTTCTCTTATGCGCTTCATTCTTATTAAATTGATTCGGTAAATTCCAAGGGGTCTTTTTAAAGTTAGTTCATTTTTGTTTAAAAAAAGAGTATACGCCCTAAATTAGCCTTGACGATGATGTGTGAATTTGACCGAATGTGAATGATGATGACGCTAATGATGGTTATAGCTCTATTTTTCTAAACTTTTACTTAACCATGAAAATCCCATTCAGATATAGAATCATATGACGATGATGACTACGACGTTAATTGGAGGTGTAGGTTTCTGATTATTCAGTTTTTATGTTAAGTCTTTATATTAGGTTACCTTGTAACAATGAACTATCTGATCATGGCATTGATTGTTCAAGATTGTTGGCCAATCATCAAATTAATTATTATTTTAAAACTTGAGATGAATTCCACTGTATTTTTGCAGTCAGTTAATTACAAATGTTGTTAAATGGGTCAACAGGTTTTTTTGGCAGCCTACAGTGGTGGTATGAAATAAATATATTACATCTGCTCATTTGTAGTGCATAGACTCCACTATGCTGCTGTTTTGAACTGCATATTGTCTATAAACAAATGAATGCATGAAAGACTGAATGGATGAATGCATGGATGACTGAATATGTAAATGAATACAAACAATATGAGGCTGGCTAATAGATGCATGTTTTTTTCAGTCAGTCAGTAAATATATCATCCATCAATCTATTAGCCAGCCTCAGGTACATGTCACATGTCTAAAATTATGATCATGTGGTTTGTCCAACAGACTGCTTCTTCCTCACTGCTTGACTCTGCAGTTGATTTCGTCACCGCTTGACTCCGCTGTCGTGGAATTTTTAAAACTGCACCAGTTTGAAGCGAACCTAAACCCCACGATCTCACATGCGCATGCGCTGTGTTCCTGGAGTGCATACAATGCATTCTTTTTTTAAGTCAACTCAACCACAGCAGGTGCAGCGCCAACGCATCCGTCGACTTAAACGGCGTTTGGAAGTTCCATGTTTCACATGTGAGTTGTGGCAGCAAAATTCATCCGATTTGTGGTGATCTAGAACTTTTCCTGTGATTAATTCAGCCTTTTTTCGAGGACATTTGATATTGGACCCACCTTCTGTTTCGTTACGGTGTTCAGCTTGTCGAAATATGTTTTCATGACGCGTTACCTGAAGTAACTGACCCTCCATCTCCAGAGGATGCCCCAACACCACACCGACCTGGAGACAATATAAAATGGTGGTCAGTGAATTAGTTACGTATTAGGTAAAGTTCTGAAAACATGATACAATTTTTTGTTGTTGATTAAATCACAAATTAAAAACCTGTGCCAATTACTGTCTGCCCCCCAAATATAGCTTAGGCTACACCATGAGGGAGCATACTTACCCATCCCTCTAATTTCTTAACTTAATTAACTAGGTCATCTGTTTTTGAACAGGTTCAGTGTTTCCTTGTTCCACGTGAAAGGAGTCAGTGCTATATATTATTGAAACAATGTTGCGATTGTTTGTGAGACTGCCAACAGGTGTGGTTCCCTTGGGGGAAAGATTCTATTGGGGAAAGGTTCCGGTGGGGGTTGCCATGGAAGCAAAGAAGGGGAGTGAGATGTGTCTGTTGTGTGCTCAAACACACATGCATGTGGAGGTCTGGGAGAGGAAGTTTGTCCATCTGATGAATGGGCATGTGCCTGAACTCAATTTTATACACTAATTGTAGTCTCGCCCATTCATTTCTAATGACCGGTCAATTTTGACCGGGAACATCACAAGTGTACAAAAGTTCAATAAAACACCCCAATGTTATGAAAATCATCCAAATGTATTTTGTGTGTTCAGATGCCTTGTGTGGACAAAGTCACGGAACCGTATGACAATCCGATTAAATTAACTACATTTTTCCAAAAGAAAACTTGTAAATCGGTCCAATTCGACCGGAACACAGCAGGAGGGTTAATTGGAGTTGTAGGTTAGTGATTATGCAGTTTCTATATTTAGCATTTATATTATGTCACTTTGTAACAATAAACTGATCATGGCATTGATTGAACAACATTGTATGCCTATCAACAAATGAATGATTATTTTCAAACGTGAGATGAATTTCACTGTATTTGTCCAGTCAATGAATTACAAATGGTTTAAATGGGTCAGCAGGTTTATTTTGGTAGCCTACAGTCAGCCGTGTTATGAAATATACATATTACATCTGCTCATGTGTGGTGCATAGACTCGAGTAGAATCTGTAGATCCTTCTATTTCCACACGATTTAATTTCGAACATCCTCCCAAGTACAAAAGCTGTTGTCCTGAAACGACAAAACCCCACAGTAAATTGAAATGAGTAAATGGAAGAACGAAAAAGTGAATAAAATTAAACCATTCAATATAAGCTACTGTGTTACTTTAACCTTTTGCTTTATAAGTTTCTTCATTTAGCTGAAGCAATGTTTTCTAGAACGACGTAGTGTCTTCATGAACAGGTGTCCAATGGTATAATTTTAATCTGCATTTAACTGTGTGAAACTATTTAATGTAATAAGTGGTATTATCATATCAGGGAAGACATTTCAATTAGCAGGCAAAAAATAATCATAATCACGCATTCCGATAAATTGGTTGTCTGTCGGAAAATTATATTTCTAAAGTAATCTAGGGGACTTTTGTTCCATGACAGAGTGTAAGGGTATTAACTAGCGGCTGGGGAGTCAGACGCAGGAGAGAAATAACTGTGTTTCCAACGGCGCAATTTATTTACAAAAACCCACCGGAAAACATAATAATAAATATCCATGTGTAACATAACCCGCCTCACACCAGTACAGACGTACACACACTTACAATAAACAATCACCGACAAGGACATGAGGGGGAACAGAGGGTTTAAATACACAACATGTAATTGGTGGGATTGGAATCAGGTTGGTGACCAAACCAATGGAAAATGAAAATGGATCAGCGATGGCTAGAAGGTCGGTGACGTCGCCCGCCGAACACCGCCCGAACAATAAGAGGGAACAACTTCGGCGGAAGTCGTGACACAGAGGCTGGAAAGGTTTAGCAAATATCGTTCTCACTTGACCTAAAATGATATATGCAGTCAAAACCATCTCTCTCTGTTGGGAAAAATAAATGGATGTAAATTAGTGTGCTATAAAATCATTCCATTGAAGAAAATTATTTGGCTACTGTTTGTCTTCGAATAACAAATTCATGTTGAATTCGATGTTCAAGTTCTCTTGCAAGCACTGAACCGGAAAACGACCACCTTAGGTATTTAAAACATGATATGGTCAGCTAAGATGTCAATTGTGCCCAGATTTAGAAATTAGGCTGCGTCTCGTGCTCGAACACAATCATCAATGGTTTATGTCAGCCGAGTTTGATGCTGTGCTTATTTGGGGATTTTGAGACGAGCATCCTTCCATGTGCATCTCATCGTTGGATACACCGGACATATGCTAAATGAAACACTCCACCACGTCAAACTGGTTATCATGAGTGTCGGCTAAACAACAAAATCTCACGAAGTATTCGAAGAATCGGTCTGGAAATCTGAGACAAGCATCAATATGTAGCCTATAGGAAGGCCTCACAAAATTCCTGACAGCCAATCGAAATGAGACAACCGAGTAGCCTAGCTGCGTGATTCACCAAAAATAAGCCTTATGATGAGACTGTAAAGAAGGTTGGTTTCATAAGTTAACCCGGTGTATCGAAACCTTCCCTTGTTGCCTACAAACGTCAGTGGTGATCTTCAATTGAAAAAATATACTTAACTCAACCAAAAGAACATATGATGATCCACTCTAGACAATTTTCTATAGGGGGAAATTGCGTTTATTGAGTTTACACGTTGCATTCATTAACAGTTTCATGTGCCAAGTCATTGGATGATTATTATTATATATATTTTTTTTTACATATACACAAAACATACTTAAAACCATTTAGATACAGCACATATGAGTATTATACCATATAAAGTAAACACACATACTCACCATTCAAGATGTTATGGCAAATAACCTCACACCATTAAATAATTGGATGTATATATCTACAATATCTCTGTTCTATCCAGGAATTCCAAGTCTTAGTCATAACATGCAGCCTTTCCAACAAGTCATTTTGTCAAATTTCTGTCCTTCTAGAGCTGCCACGGTCAACTGCAAGTGCGTTTATTGTGAAGTGGAACCGTCGAAGGGAAATAATGGCTCAGCCGTGAAGTGGTTGGCCACACAAGCAACAGAACGGGACCACTGAGTGCTGAAGCGCGTAGTGCGTAAAAAAATCGTCTCTCCTCGGTTGCAACACTCACTACCGAGTTCCAAACTGCTCTGGAAGCAATGTCAGCACAAGAATACATTTTTTTTTTTAACGGTTATTTGAGAGCTTCATGAAATGGGTTTCCACGGGACCACACAAGCCTAAGGTTACCATGCACAATGCCAAGCGTCGGCTTGAGTAGTGTCAAGCTCGCTGCAATTGGACTCTGGAGCAGTGGAAACACGTTTTCTGTAGTAATTAATCATGCTTCACCATCTGGCAGTCCAACGGACAAATCTGAGTTTGGCGGATACCTGAAGAACGCTACCTGCCCGATTGCATAGTGCCAACTGTAAAGTTTGGTGGAGGAGGAATAGTGGTCTGGGGCTGTTTTTCATGGTTCTGGCTAGGCCCCTTAGCTCCAGTGAAGGGAAATCTTAACGCTACAGCATACAATGACATTTTTGACAATTCTGTGCTTCCAACTTTGAGGCAACAGCTTGGGGAAGGCCCTTTCCTGTTTCAGCCTGACAATGCCCCAGTGTACCAAGCAAGGTCCATACAGAAATGGTTTGTCGAGATTGGTGTGGAAGAACTTGACTGGCTTGCACCGAGCCCTGATATCAACCCCATTGAACACGTTCGGGATGAAATGGAACACCGACTGCGATCCAGGCCTAATCGCCCAACATCAGTGCCCGACCTCACTAATGCTCTTTTGGCTGAATGGAAGCAACTCCCCGCAGCAATGTTTGAAGTAACATCTAGTGGAAAGCATTCCCAGAAGAGTAGAGGCTACTATAGCAGCAATGGGGGGAATGAGATGTTCGATGAGCAGGTGTCCACATACTTTTGGTCATGTGGTGTATAAACTTAAAGTAGAAAATCATGTGACTGACGATCAGCAACGAGTTTAATCTCACTGGCAACCACAGTCTGGGTGTTCAGACAATATTTTCCCTCCCGCTGAGTCGACCTTGTGAGAGCAATCCTCAGACACCCGGTCTGTCTACAACAGGCGCATTTCTAAGTATTAATCAGGTAAAACATGTAGAATAAGCAGTGGTGTAAAGTACTTAAGTAAAAATACATTAAAGTACTAATTAAGAAGTATTTTGGGGTATCTGTACTTTATTTTACTATTTATATTTTTGACTACTTTTACTTTTACTTCATTACATTCCTTAAGAAAATGTTATTATTTTTACTCCATACATTTTCCTTGACATCCAAAAGTACTCGTAACATTTTGAATGCTTATTAGGACAGGAAAATTGTCCAATTCATGCACTTATCAACAGAACATCGCTGGTCGTTCCTACTGCCTCTGATCTAGCGGACTCACTAAACACAGATGTTTCGTTTGTAAGTTTTATCTGAATGTTGGAGTGTGCCCCTGGCTATCCGTAAATTAAGAAAACAAGAAAATGGTGACGTCTGGATTGCTGAATATAAGGAATTGGAAATACTTTATACTTTTACTTTTGATACTTAAGTATATTTTAAACCAAATACTTTTACTCAAGTAGAATTTTACTGGGTGAATTTAACTTTTACTTGAGTCATTTTCTAGTAAGGTATCTTTACTTTTACTCAAGTATTACAATTGGATACTTTTTCCACCACTGAGAATAAGTGTGACACTGAAAAGCAGAACGAGACACAGTTAAATTCAACTAAACACATTTTCAATATGCAATTTTTTCTTAGGTTATTCAAGCAGACAGGTAATACAGTTCAGTTCAACATTGGTGCAAAAGGGACATACAAAATATAAATATAAATGTATAATAATAAAAAACAATAAATTATGCATTTAAATATAATAAATAGACTGACAGGGTCCCACATGATTGTATTCGTGCTTTATAAACTGGTAAGGGCGTAGCTTCTGAGATGAGTCCGGATGATCAGTGAATCTTTGCCTGAAAAATATCCAATCTTTCCAGATGATGTTTCGTCTCTTTCCTGATGAGCTCCCATGCCAGTGCACTGTAGTTCTGAAAAACTGTACATATTAGTGGTATGGACTTTCTAGTCATATAATGATCATATTGTCTTGAACAACAAAGGGCTGGGGCCGTATGTAATAATAATAATAATAATGTATGAAGCATGTCAGAGTAGGAGTGTTGATTAACGATCAGTATTGTCTTTTAGATCACTATAAATAAGGCAGAGGAGACCTGATACTAGATCAGCACTTCTCTGAGATGCTTAATACATATGGCCCTAGAACCCAAAAAATGTTTCAAAACTGCTCCTGCTTAGCCTAGTTTATATTCATTTGATTAGATATATTAAGCACGTTGCCATCCGAAAACAAACTCACCATTTTTCTCAGTACCATCCTATTCAAATTCTTGAAGTAACGTTTCAGTCTCCTCTCAGGTATCTTGGCAGGTGATACCTGTTGGACAAGATTAAAACATTAGCCTTCCACTGAACATAATAGCCCACATAGATTTTCTCACTTGTACAGTTAGAAGTCTACAGCTTAAACAGGGCTCTCCAACCCTGTTCCTGGAGAGATACGGTCCTTTAGGTTTTCACTACAATCCTCATCTAGCACAGCCGATTAATTAGCTGGTTGATAAACTGAATCAGGTTAGTTACATCTGGGGTTGGAGCGAAAACCTACAGAAGGGAGGTTCTCCATGAACAGGGTTGGAGAGCCCTGACCGAAACAGGGATTATACTTTAAATAGACCCGTTACTTACACAGGACTTAAGGTTCTCAAATTGGCGTTCGAGAATGTTGAGGAAATTGTCCAGCTTTTTCTTGTCCCAAGTGACAGCCTTCATATTCCCATCAAACAGTTTTGTGATTTGATAGATGGTCTCGTTCCGGAATCTGACTTGGTCCTCAAACTACACATGAACATGTAAAAAGAAGATTAGAAACAGTATAGTCTTCAATTATGCCATCAATATAACTTTGGGTCACGACCGCTATACTAAAGCATATCAGAACATGAAAAGTCAAAATTGAAGTTTTTACCTTGGCGTCATCTATGGGTCTGTAAAGTGATTCGGGGAAAAAGACAGGGGCATCCTGCTCTGTGATATCTCCTCCCTGGAATACAACCAATATAGTATTTTAAGTCACGCGTCTAAAAGTATAGCTTTTACTGCAAGGACAGTATAGGCCTAATGTATATAGCCTCTCGTGATCGCTCTGTCATTATAGCCTAGCGCCCTTTTACTATGGCTACTCAAATATAGATGACAGTTTTCTAACACAGCTGCTAAACATGAAACATATGACTACTTTACTTGGTTGGTTGTTTTGCTGTCCTTAATACATGCATTCAGTCTCCTCTTACAGTGTGCTGATAACTCACCATCTGGTCCAGCAGTGAAAGGTATTCTGCGCTCAAGTGGCCGTAGTGGTGTCGGATCCAGTCACAGCAATGACACACGCTCTGCATTCTGCAAATAATAAGAAAAATACACGTCCAACTCTGCATTGTATACATTGTAAATAGCAGTTTGCTTTGCTCTTAGTTTTCCAGTTGAGTTTGAACATTTTGGCTCTTATTAAGGAGTTTTATTTGGAGATGGGAAAGTGAAAATTGTATGGTGAATTTCCCCGATCAACCTACCGGAGGCGGGGACTTTAACTTTCCAGACTCTAGCACATGCAGCCAAAGGAATTCCATGCCTTGTCCGACTTCTGGACGACCAAATGCCAGCGTTGAATGATAGTTTAACCACAACAATATAGGTTATTTTATTTTGATATAGGCTATTTGCGAGAATAAGCTACACGTGAGCTAGTCTTTTAACTGCCATTATCTTCGCGTGAACCTAAAAAAAAAATACAAAAAAGCCTGATAACGAAATCGCCGAGGTCAAAACAAAACCCAAAATTATGACATTTACCCACATAATAAGTCAATTTAGTGGGTTTCGTTCCCAAGTTAGTCCGAAATATCCTTTCGCGGCGTTCTTGCAAGTCCTCAATGTTGCGCTTCAAATGAAAATTGAAAGGGAGACGTCTGTGTCTCTCAACTTTTAATTTCAACAATGATGTAACCAACTTTCACCTGCTGGTGATGCAATTTTGACGAGCAATGATAACATGATTTGTTGGAACTGTCCTTTTCTTTACAAAGGAAATATGAAAAATTATATTTGACCATACACTGGGTGTACAAATCATTAGGAACACCTTCCTAATATTGAGTTGCACCCCATTTTGCCCTCACAACAGCCTAAATTCGTCGGGGCATGGACTCTACAAGGTGTAGAAAGCGTTCCACAGGGATGCTAGCCCATGCGTCCCACAAATGTGTCAAGTTGGCTGAATGTCCTTTGAGTGGTGGACCATTCTTATTTTTTAACCTTTATTTTACTAGGCAAGTCAGTTAACTGCTGGGAAAGCATAGGCCTTATGTCTATTCTTGGATATTGATAGACAATCTAAATTGTTGACGTTATGGAACCACTAATACGGCTAGGCTTCACTGCTGGTCTCAGATCCCTTCATCACTTTTCACTTCGCCTAGACTTTCTCCGTGTCTGTCTGTCTGTCCTTCTGTCTGTCTGTCCTTCTGTCTGTCTGTCTGTCCGTCTGTCTGTCTGTCTGTCTGTCTGTCTGTCTGTCTGTCTGTCTGTCTGTCTGTCTGTCTGTCTGTCTGTCTGTCTGTCTGTCTGTCTGTCTTACCCAATGCTCTTTCACCTGGGAAGCGTAACATGAGCCTGGTTCAACATTGTAGCAGCCGCCACAATTCACCGTTTTTCCCCCAATGAATAATTAGACCAAACAGAAATTATTTATTTGATGTCATGGTGATTCAATAGTTAATCATTACATGACTTTTAAGTTAAAGCACTATTTGTTTTGCTCAGAGTCTGTCAGTAACTCTATTAGAGGCAGATGATCTACTCTTTTGGCTGCTTCTGATGACGTTTGCATATAATGACAATAGAATCTCGAAACTATGCTGGTATTCTTTTGTCCTTTATTAAATATATGTATTATTATATTCTTATCTATGAATATTTTGTATTAGTAGCAGTAATAATTAGTAAATGGCACCATACAAAGTTCTATTTGGACCCAATTTTGGTTCAGTGATGAAGAACACCTTGGGTTCGATATTTGGTTCAGTGAAAGATTGTAGGAAAATTAATGGAATCATTCTGTAAACATTTTTTTTCATAAAAAGTGGCAATGCAAACAAATTACTTTGGTAAACACAGGAGACAAATTCTTCTTATTGTTTTTACTTTTCCATTTCATATCCATTACATTGATATAACTTTTTATATATAAAAATATAGCCAACCATACACATTCATTGTTGACACATGCATTTGATAAATGTTATTCGCAATTACAGTTGAAGACCTTGAAATCCCCCAAAATGTCCAGTACAAAGACAGGAGACAAGAGAGCACAGTCTGAACATTTAAATAAATATTACAGAGCAATGTGGAAAGGTCTACATTCTACAAGCTTTCTCATAGCATAAGAAAAGCATGTTTCTCTTTGAGGTTAAAGAGAAAGTCTCCCCACAGTTTCAGGTTTTGGCTTAACAACCTTGTCGCCATTGCTTGACCCTCTGAAATAAAACCAAAAGAAGACAGTTAATTAGTAATATAGTTTACATAATGTTATCTTCTTCAGGCTGCAAGCCTGACACCGGTACACTTATAACAACATCCAGCTCAAGTGCAGGGCGCGAAATTCAAAATATATATTTTTAAAATATTTAACTTTCACACATTAACAAGTCCAATACAGCATTTGAAAGATAAACATCTTGTGAATCCAGCCAACATGTCCGATTTTTAAAATGTTTTACAGCGAAAACACCACGTATATTTATGTTAGTTCACCACCAAATACAAAAGAGGACAGACATTTTTCACAGCACAGGTAGCATGCAGGTAGCATGCACAAAGCCAACCTAACTAACCTAGAACCAACCAAACTACCCTACAAACAACTTCCTCAGATGACAGTCCTATAACATGTTACACAATAAATCTATGTTTTGTTCGAAAAATGTGCATATTTGAGCTATAAATCAGTTTTACATTACTGCTACCATCACAGCTACAGTCAGAAATAGCACGGGAGTAGCCAGAGTAAATACAGACACCAACGTCAACTACCTAATTACTCATCATAAAACATTTCAGAAAAATATATGGTGTATAGCAAATGAAAGACAAAGATCTTGTGAATACAGCCAATATTTCCGATTTTTTAAAAGTGTTTTACAGCGAAAACACAATATAGCGTTATATTAGCTTACTACAATAGCTAACACACAACAGCATTGATTCCAGGTAATCGGTAGCGATAGCACAGTTCGACAGATATATGAAATAGCATCCCAAATTGGGTCCTACCTTTGTTGATCTTCCATCAGAATGTTGTACAAGGGGTCCTTTGTCCAGAACCGTCTTTGTTTGGATCCAGAACAAACTCTTTCCCTCTTGAATTAGCAAGCACACTGGCCATGCGGCGCTAACCTCTCCTTCGTGAACAAAGTGATACAACGCAACACGCCTAAAGTCCCGAATAAATTTCAATAATATAATAAAACTATATTGAAAAAACATACTTTAGGATGATATTGTGACATGTATCAAATAAAATCTAAGCCGGAGATTGTATTCGCCCATAACGACAGCTTGCCAGAAGGCGATTCCAGGTCCAACTTCGCGCTTTCGAAAAGAAAAAAAATGGCGGACCCCTCATTCCAAGATGATGTATTCCACCTCAGAACAAGATAATCAACTCATTTCTGCTCTCACTTCCTCTTGACATCCAGGGGAAGGTGTATGACGTGTATGTATAGTCCTAAGTGACATGCCCATTTATAGACAAGCTCTTGAACAGAGACCTCGCTTTCAGAAATCTCACTTCCGGATAGGAAGTGGGCTGCAGAAGGAGTTCTGTTTCACTTAGAGAAATAATTCAAACGGTTTTAGAAACTAGAGAGTGTTTTCTATCCAATAGTAATAATAATATGCATATTGTACAAGCAAGAATTGAGTACGAGGCCGTTTGAAATGGGCACCTTTTCCCAGGTTACTCAATACTGCCCCTGCAGCCTGAAGAAGATTTATCCTAATGTGCATCTAAAACTAGAACAACGGAACAAAGATTTTCATTATTTTCATTATTTCCTCATTAAGCCGCAAATGTAGAAATGACTTGTCTGTCCTTGAAACCAGGTCCACCACTTGGGTTCCTCCTCCTGAAGTTTCAACTTGTGTTCTAGAGGTAAAGAACAAACCAATATTGATCCTACAGTGACAGCTTAAAGTGAATTGATTTCATCAAAGTGTTAGTGTTGGTTAGTTATGATTTTACTGGTGAGATTATTGAAAGAATGATGTGAAATAAAAACAGGCAATGTAATAAACGGATCTTTCCTCCCAACAGCTAAAGGTCCTGAAGCTTCTGCACATGTGCAGGACCCCCAACTCCACACAGTCTCCTCTCCATTCATAGAGAACAGGCTAGCCTACTGTGGCGAATGGTGCTCATTTAATAAAGTTAGATCAAAGTTGAATCTATTTCTGCAAGATCACATAATGATAGTTTTCTACATAACAGAACCAAATATAATAGCGTAGTATAACGTTACTGTAAGACAAAAAAAAAAAAACGATTTTCTCATGAAATTTGAGGACGATTGTGCTGCTAGGCAAAATATGTGATTTGATTGAAACTAAACAGGTAGGCTATGCTACAGTTTGTTAACACCATCTGCTCTAAAATTCACCCATTGTACATCATTTAAAACAACACAATAGGCTACTACGAAACTGTAGCCTACAACTCAAGAAAATCTAAATGCATATCCTCATGAAACTGATTGAGATCAATTGGTTGGTATGCAGATTCTGCATGACGTTACACTGGAAACATTTGAAGAGTTATTATTCACAATTGACTGTGAGAAATGTGAAGGGAGGTTCTCTACGAGGGAGGTTCTCTTTCTTAACCTCAAAGTCCTCTATTGTGGCTAATAGTGGCCAGCAGCATACCACCCTGCATACCACTGCTGGCTTGCTTCTGAAGCTAAGCAGGGTTGGTCCTGGTCAGTCCCTGGATGGGAGACCAGGTGCTGCTGGAAGTGGTGTTGGAGGGCCAGTAGGAGGCACTCTTTCCTCTGGTCTAAACAAAGATCCCAATGCCCCAGGGCAGTGATTGGGGACACTGCTCTGTGTAGGGTGCCGTCTTTCGGATGGGACGTTAAACGGGTGTCCTGACTCTCTGAGGTCATTAAAGATCCCATGGCACTTATCGTAAGAGTAGGGGTGTTAACCCCGGTGTCCTGGCTAAATTCCCAATCTGGCCCTCAACCATCACGGTCACCTAATAATCCCCAGTTTACAATTGGCTCATTCATCCCCCTCCTCTCCCCTGTAACTATTCCCCAGGTCGTTGCTGCAAATGAGAACGTGTTCTCAGTCAACTTACCTGGTAAAATAACGGTAAAATAAAAAAAAAAAATCCTTATTGTGTCTAGCTTCACATAGATAGGTCGGACCACCATTAATCAAATAAGAACTGTTTTATAAATTATGGTGATTTTAGATGATGACAACTAGCCATATAGTTAGCCAAGCAACTATAGCTACATATTATGTCGTTTTTCTATGTGGAAGAACATTGTTTGCATCCATCAGCTAGCTAGCTTTTTTTATGACCAGCACTGTAGGTGCGCGAGACAACTTTAGCAGCATCATAGCATACGTATCGAAGAATCGTTGTGACATATGTAATACGAGTGATAGTGTAATCAGTGTGTAATTACTACGTAAAAAATATATGCTTAATTATGCTGTTGTGAAATGAATAAGAATGTTTTTTGTCCAGCAAGTTAACAGTTTTCATACATGTGTTTGCGGAGAATTGCATTGGAGCAATGCATTTCATGAGGTCAGAAAGCAGTAATTCAGCAGGCAAAATTGAATAGGAAAAACTAATAAAACAGTAGCCTATTTCTACAATGTTGCAGGGCTCTATATTAGCAAATGAGGGCCATGGTCAATATTGTGGACATTGCACACCACATTTTTCAGATTCTATGTAGGGTTAACCAGAGAGTTTTCAATAGGCAAGGCACAGCGATCACATTTTGCTCACACGTTAAGTCTGATGTGACTTTCTTTTAATCAGGTAGTTCAATCTGAAGCATGACTGTTCAGTGTTAATATTGCACATCTTTGAAATGAAACACATTTTATTAACAAAGTGACTGGTAGTGTTGAATGAAGGCTAAAGCCGACCCGCCTCTATAATGGAGAGTAAACTGCGGTGGTTTTGTCTTTACTTTTTCATTTTCTCTCATGCGGTTCATTCTTATTACATTGATTCGGTAAATTACAATTTTTTACAATGTGTTAATTTCTGGTTGATAAAAGAGTATGTGCAAAAGATTAGCCTTTATTAGGCGCTTACCAAGACGACGAAAATGATGACGATGACGTGTGAGTTTGGCCTAATGTGAATGAGTAGGAAAGTAACATGGATATATAGTCTCATAGAATGATGCTTATGATGATGGTGATGTGATGAGGACGACGTTAATTGGAGATGTAGGTTTCTGATTATACAGATTTTATATTAAGCATTTATCTCATGAAACCTTGTAAAAATGAACTGATCATGGCATTGATAGAACAACATTGTATAACTATCAACATATAAATTCGTATTGGAGCTCAGAGTACAACGTTCAAAACAGGCCCGCCCTGTCCAGTGCTAAAACACACTTCATTGAAAAAAGGCTTTTGAATACAACTACATTTTGTACTGACATCCATATGTCCTGAGCGTGTTTAATACAAATCTGAATGTTCACACATCGACAGACTGGGTTACAGAATGAACACTCAGATTAACAATATTTAAAAGTATACAAATGTTTATTAACTTAACATTTGATAAAGAGCAACATATTTTCAAATAGATTAATCAATAAATTAATAAATAGGCATACTTTAAAAAAATAACCTTGTTAAATAAATAAATACATATTTAATATAGCTGTTTGACGTTCCACATTACATGATTGTAGAATAGTAGGCTTTTAAAATCAAGCACAATTGTAAAACTCAATTGTAAAAAAGTTCTGCAAGTTCAAATTCATGTTCTGTTGGCCCACAGAAGGCTATCAGAGTTGTGTTCCAGAATGAACTGTAGGGTGTACAGGAGCTCTTTTCGAACCACTTCCCAGGCGCAGTAACTGAAATTCTGTGACAATACAAATAAACTGTTAGGGCAATGGAGGGTAGTATTGTCCAGTGTAGAGATATTATGAAAACAATGTGTCTATTTGTGTTTAACCTATAGTCTACCTTTTCTTTTAGGACTGCTGCAATGTTCCCAAAGTACGTATTCAGTCCTTCTGCCCTGATGAGATAATCACTTGTATCCACACTACCCATCATCTGCCAGAAAGAAAAAGGCAGGCGATGAATAATAATAAAAATGTCACAATACCACAATTTAACAGTTAAGCGATATGTGTTGGCATAGTAACTCACACATTTGCTCTCTTCAATCTGGCGGTATACAATATTCTGAAAATTCTCCAACTTCTGTTGGTCCCACTTAGTAGGCAGGTCGTCAGCTCCAAACAATGTGTCGATGTTCTTCAATGTCTCATAAATAGCCTTAGCACCACTGCTGCTCAACTGAAACGGACAACAACAATAATTTCAAATAACATAAATGGCAGTTTAAAGGTATCTACTTTTTAATGGTTGCAAATACTCTGTCATGCTGTAAAGAACACTTGAATATGCTCGCTTGCCCTTACCTGTGATGCGCCGGAGATTGCAAATGCGGTGGCTGGGAATGCGATGAAGACATTCTCCTGCAGACACTCCAGAGGAAAATGTCCCCCCTGAAAGAAAGAGAAAACACAGCATTCACGTTGAGCTATTCAGTTAAACATAGTTGGATAATACTTCTCAAGACAAAAGCAATATAAAAAATCTACCATGTCTCTCAGTAGGTTGTGGGTTATTCGCACCAGCTGTCCTTGTAGCTGGCAGGGCATGGGCATGGAGCAAACTTGCGCGAGGCAGAGGAAGGCGCTCATCCAAGTGATAGTCTGAAGTGCCATTCTTATTGTAGTTAGATGATCTGCAGCAGATGATCATTGTTAGTAGAATATAATCCTGAAAACAATTCATTATTTGTATCCTGAAGCAATTATCAAATGATAGCATATTGTTGACTCACCTGTTGCCAGTATATTGCAAATTTCCTCCAGTGTGAATGTGGTTTGTGTTCTGATTCCATATCTGCGGATGAATTTAAATAGCGAGGATTGAAAGGATGTACAAAAAGTGAAAGGGTGTCACGCTAAATTAAGTGTTAAAATGAATGAATTTGGGAAAGTTTTGCCCAGTGAACCGCAAGACCGGATTTCTCTTTCCTTGTGCTCCACTTCCCTCTCATCGTGTTTCGAGTGTTCCTTCATGGGAGGCACGTTATCCTAAGTTGGTTGAAAAGAATTTACTCATAGCTGGCCTTGTGAACACTCAAACGTTTCTAAGAAAGACAGGGAAAAAGACCAACGACCTCTTAACTTTACAATGATTGCAGTAGATCTCTTCATGTCTTTATTGAACTAGGCTAGTCAGTTAAGAACAAATTCTTATTTTCAATGAAGGCCAAGTAACAGCGGGCTAACTACCTTATTCAGTGGGCAGAACGACAGATGTTTTACCTTGTCAGCTCGAGGATTCGATTTCGCAACTTTTTGGTTACTTGTCCAACGCGCTAACCACTAGGCTACCTACCGCCCCATTCATCAACACCAATATTAAACAAACTTTTATGGACTAAGGGTAGGCCTACTACAATGTTTGTTTTTTAATCACAAAACTGCTATTTGCTTGTTTGTTTGTCTCTCTCTCTCTCTGTGTGGGTGTGTGTCCGTGTCTGTGAGAGAGAGGGAGTGAGAGATGATGATTTAATATGATCTCGTTCTGTTTGGATCTTCTGTCTTTAGTCCCATGCATGTCTATACATTTGAATTAAACTCTTGATAATAACTGATGATTAAATAGAAATTAAGCAGCATTTTATGACGTCCGTATCTGAATAATGAGGCTAACATTATCATTTGACTAGTTATTACTTTCGAGAGCAGGGATATTCCTATAAATAACCAATGTGCCAATGTGTTGTGGTAACATTATCGTAGGCTTATTTTTTTTTTTAATATAACCTAATTCCTTATAATACTACTTTTCATCGTCTTGGATATGCTTAGTTAAAGGGGACATTTCTGCGATTGCTACATCCTATTTTGACTTTTAAATTAATGATACACAGGCTACCTATTGACTCTTGAAGAATATATCACTTTTAAATGCCTAATGAGCTTCGTTCACCTGTCTTACTTCAACAGAACCCAAAATGTACTTTTTTATGACATTGTTTGAAACTACATCTAAACAAACACTGTATGGCTTCAAAATGTAGTTACAATTATAATTTTGATCTCTTGGAGGGTCATTACTTGAGTAAATATCTCTCTGACTGATTACTTTTCTCGAACCTTATCAGCTATTTCTCGAACCTTATTAGCTATTTACCAAAATATTGGTTGAGTGACCACTATGTTGTTGTTTTGAACTGCATATTGCCTTTTAACAAATGAATGCATGAAAAACTGAATGGATGAATGCATGGATGACTGAATATGTAAATGAATACAAACAATATGATAATAGATGCATGTTTTTCTCTTAATTTTATTATATATAAATAAAGGAATAAATAAATACATAGCCTCTATTCCATCCAGGGATTCCAAGCCTCTTGAAAGGATTGCATCATAGGCCTACGTAAGGAATTGACCTCATTTATTCATTAATAGATATTAGGAGGATCCCTGATGCAACTTAAAAAGGTCTATATATATGACTAAGCTAAATCAATTAATTTTATTTTCATTTTTTACCCACCACCACGCTTCATTCAGGGGACTAAACTATTATCTATTAAAAGCTTGGTTTGTTTTATTTCCATTACTTTTTCTTATTTCTCCTTCAATCATAGTAAAACATTCGGGTGTTTAATACATTGGACAGACTTTATAAATAAACATCCCACAATGTCAAGTGGGAGATAAAAGTTCCTGGTCCACTACTACCCAGATCTCCCCACCTCCTTCAGTCCACTGCCCCAGTGTGATTACCACAAACAACCAGGAAAAACTAAAAGAATAGCAACAATTACAAAGTAGAGAAACAAATTCAAAATAAATTACACAAAGAAACAAAACAAGAATACCTAAACATAAAGTAGAATTATCATGTGACTGATCGGCAACCAACTAACAATGATAAGTAAGCAATTCTATCAATACCAAGATTATCATCACTAGCAATATGCTTGAATCGAATTTACAAAGAAATATTTTCCGAGGCTGAAGCGTGACAAGAAATAACTGCACTGAAAAAAACAGCACCGTGGCGTTGTTCTTAGCTGCTTCTCTGCGTGCAGAACGACTGCTCTACTCTACTTCCTGTTTCCGTACAATCTAAGTACCAGAAAGCTCCACTAGGGGGTAATAAACACCATGGAACACAATGAAAATCCATATTAACCACTGTAATAAAATAATCCGTTATCTTCTAACAGGATGGCAGCCTGATATAAAGAAATTGTGCCACTATGAAATAAATCATGTATCAAGAAACAAATAATGTCCTTTCTTTATTTTTATATTTTGTCTCTAGGATGCTTCAACAAGAAGAACAACTTTCCTAACCTTTTTGTCAGTACTGGGAAAGGTTTTGACCACAAGCCCGACTGGCCAGTCATTTCTGTGCGACTGACTGTCTTTCAATAAGACAACATCTCCCACTTTTACATGTGTCTTTTCTGCGTCTCTGCAGCGTTGTCAGGTACTCCTGTCTCCACCTTTTCCAAAAGGTGTCAGCGAGACACTGGACTTGTTTCCACTGTTTTCCATGAAGGTCGTTCATGCTGAAGTATCCAGAAGGGGCTGAGGAAGTCCTGGTCTCTTGTGTCAGTAACATTGAGGGTGTGAGAATGGCAGGCATGTCAGGGTCGGTTAACACTGACACTAGGGGTCTCGCATTGATAATTTCCATAAGAGTGCTCAATGTGCTCATGTGTGAGATGAGTGGAGCCCGTCTGAAACAGCATAGCATCTGGCAACCCCAATGAGTTTCTCCCAAGAACCACCCATATGAGACGAGTGTGGGGGATTAAATATTTAAGTAGATCCCTTGTCTGAGAGGTATTTAGTCAGTTCTGAGTCATTTGTTTTTCGATTCCCAGTTCCCTGCAGGCACCTATAAAGTTTGAACCTCGATCAGAGCGTAGCACTTTTGCTGGACCACGGATAGAGAAAAAACGCCTCAGTGAGTTGATGAAGCTGGATGTGGACATGGATTCGATGAGCTCAATATGGACTGCTCTAGTAGACATACATGTAAAAAGTACCGCCCAGCTCTTGGAGTCTGCACTACCACCTCATATTTTTTTTTATTTCACCTTTATTTAACCAGGTAGGCCAGTTGAGAACAAGTTCTCGTTTCCAACTGCGACGTGGCCTGACCTCTTGTGCGTCGAGTTATGACATTCCATGGTCCAAACACATCAAGTCCAACGCTGGTGAATGGTGGTTCAGATGTGAGTCTGTCTGCAAGTCAGCCATCTTTTGGTCAAGTAACCTCCCTCTAACGTTGCTGCAGGTGACACACTTGTGGATGATACCAGAGACCAGAAGTTTAATACAACTCACTTGTACTGCATGGTTTATTACAGTCCTGCCAGCCTCTGCAGTTGGTGTTGTCCGCACCTTCATGGAAGGATCTGGCAACATGAATGAGTCGTGCTGTGACTCGATTGAGAGCTTACCAGCTTGAGAACCTCTCAAAGCGATGAGAGCCACGTTGAGCTCCAGAAACCTTAGTGGCGAAGGCTGTGACATCTGGTCGAATCTCTGCATCTGCGTGAGGCTCTACAAGGTAAAAATTGATGGTCTCAGGCTCACTTGAGTTTGCTTGGGTCAGGAAAGGTGGACCTGATTAAGAGCGCAGCTAGTATGGGCCTTGTTGCATGGTCTGCTGGATTGCTGTCAGTGTTTACATAACACCACTGATCTGGATGGGTAGACTTCCTTATGCGAGTTACCCTATTGGCAATATACACATAGAATCGTTTGGTGACATTGTGGATGTAACCGAGAACTATCTTACTGTCTGTGTAGAACTTGGCTCTGTGTAGAAATTGGCTCTTGATTTACATCAATGTCCATTTCGTCTCTGATCAGTTCATACATCTCAACAGCTAGCACAGCCACACACAGTTCTAGGCGTGGGATAGTGTGGGCCGGTCGAGTGGCCAATTTTGATTTCCCCAAGATAAATCCAACATGGCATTGACCTTTCGAGTCAATAACTCTCAGGTAGGCTACCGCTCCTATGGCTACTGTAGAGGCATCTGAGAAGATGTGCAGCTCTCTTCTTTGAGTGGTAGACAAGGAGACTGGGATGTAGGTCTGCTGAATATACAGATGTTCCAACTCCATCAAAGATTCCTTCCACATTTTCCATTCCTCTTCTTTTTCTGTGGGAAGAGGGGCATCCCACTCACTCTGGTCAGAAGAGAGTTCTCTGATTAAGGCTTTACCTTGCATTGTTATTGGAGCCACTAACCCAAGGGGGTCATAAAGACTATTCACTGTGGACAGGATGCCTCTCCGCGTAAAAGGCTTCTCATTGTGGGACACCTGGAATGTGAAGCTGTCTGTTTCCAGGTTTCAGGAAAGTCCCAGGCTCCGCTGAAAAGGGAGAGGATCCACTCCGAGGTCCAGGTCTTTTAAGACTTTAGCACGTTCCTCCATGGGGAAGGCTTCCATCACTGTTTTGCTATTGGATGCAATTTTGTTTAGTTTCATTTTGGACTCCTCTAACATTGCTTGTGTTTTTCTTAGAATGTTGATAGCTTCTTCTGTAGTAGCTACTGATGTCAGCCCATCATCGACTTAGAAGTTCCTCACTACATATTGCTTGGGTTTTGACCCGTGTTCCTTCTCACCCTGTAGAGCTGCTTGTCTCATGCAGTAGATGGCTGGTGAGGGGCTGTTCCCAAATACATGGACATTCATCCTGTACTCAGTTATGTTTCTATCTGGGTTGTTGTCTTCATACCAGAGAAACCTTATGTAATCTCTGTGATCCTCACGTACACCAAAACAGTAAAACATTTGTTGCACATCTGCCGTTAGCGCAATGCAATCCTTGCGGAAGCGCATTAGGGCGCTCAAGAGTGTGTTGTTTAAGTCTGTTTAACCACTGAGTAGAACGTCGTTAAGTGACATGCCTTTACACTTAGCACTGGAGTCAAACACCTATCTTATTACACCTATCTTATTTTTCAGGCTTTTGTGGATGGTAAACACCAAATATGGGCAGATACCAGCGTTCTTTGTCTCCCTTTAGTGGCGGAGAAGGTTCGACTTGGTCGTTATCCAGCATATTTTGCATGAGGAATAAATTACGTTTCATGTCAGGCTTTTTGTCTAAAGTCCTGTGAAGTGATGTGAGACGGTTCATGGCCTGCTCCCTGTTATTAGGAAGGTGACGTCTAGTGGGGCGAAATGGTAGTGGAGCCACCCAGTTGTTGCCGTCATCCTGGAAAACCTGTTCGTCCATAATGTCCAAGAAGGCTTTGTCCTCCACTGATGGTGCTTGTTTATCATCGTCTTGTGTTTCGTCGAACACGGAACATCCCAGGCTGTCTGTGTTCACAGTTGTGCTTGGATCTCTCGAGTGCACTGTAGAGAGAGAGATGTGTTTTTGAGCTATGCTGTTGTAGTTCTCTTTCACCTGGATGAAGTCAGGGCAAGGGCTCAGATAGGATGTGCGACCATTTTGAAGTATGTTTGTCTTGAACACGTTAACACCGGCTGGTCGGTGAGCCGTTCCAAGACAGACCTCACCCACGATGACACACCCGAGGTCGAGTCGCTATGCATAAGGTATGTCATGGGGCCCATTGATTTGCTTTGTACCGTGTGTACCCTTAACCTCTTTCAGCTAGGGGGCACTATTTTTATGTTTGGAAAAATAACGTTCCCAAGGTAAACGGACTATTTCTCAGGCCCAGATGCTGGAATATGCATATAATTGACAGATTAGGATGGAAAACACTCCAAAGTTTCCAAAACTGTCAAAAATATTGTCTGTGAGTATAACAGAACTGATTTTGCAAAACCTGAGGAAATCCAACCCGGAAGTTCCTTTTATTTGGAAAAATCCCTGTTCCATTGCTTGCCCATCCTTCATTTAAAGGGGTATCAACCAGATTCCTTTTCCAATGGCTTCCTCAGGCTGTGACCAGGCTTTAGACATAGTTTCAAGCTTTTATTTTGTAAAATGAGCGAGATTTATCAAAACGCGTCAGGTGTCCTTTGATTAGTTCATGCGCCCGAGAGTTGTAGCTCAACATTTTCTTTCTCTGTAGTATTGAATAGTTTACCGTCCGGTTGAGATATTATCGATTATGTATGTTAAAAACAATCTGAGGATTGATTTAAAAAAAACATTTGACATGTTTCTACGAACATTACGGATACTTCTTGGAATTTTCGTCTGGCCTTCAGGACCGGAACGAGCCTGTGGTTTTCTGAACATAACGCGCAAACCAAATGGCGTTTTTTGGTTATAAAACTAATCTTTATCGAACAAAAATAACATTTATTGTGTAACTGTGAGTCTCGTGAGTGCAAACATCCGAAGATCATCAAAGGTAAGCGATTAATTTTATTGCTTTTCTGACTTTCGTGACAAAGCTAATTTGCGGCTAGCTGTTCTTACTGTTTTGTCTAGTGATTGATAAACTCACAAATGCTTGGATTGCTTTCGCTGTAAAGCATATTTTAAAAATCTGACACGATAGGTGGATTAACAACAAGCTAAGCTGTGTTTTGGTATATTTCACTTGTGATTTCATGATTATAAATGCAGTTCAGCGGTAGTTTACAAAAATTATCCCGCTAAAGGGATCCGTGCGTTAAGAAGTTAAGATGTCTCGTCCTAAGATCAGGAGGATGGGAGCGTCTGTGTCCACAGCTGGAATTTTGTCTGCTACTGTTTGCAGATGGGGATGATGATACGCAATGTCGGAGGAGGGAATTTCCATCCTATCGTCTGGCATCATGTCATTCCAGGTGATTACCTCATGAAGCTGGTTGAGAGAATGCCAAGAGTGTGCAAAGCTGTCATCAAGGCAAAGAGTGGCATTTTGGAAGAATCTCAAATTTAAAATATATTTTGATTTGTTTAACACTTTTTTGGTTACTACATGATTCCATAGGTGTTTTTTCAAAGTTTTGATGTCTTCACTATTATTCTACAATGTAGAAAATAGTAAAAATAAAGAAAAACCCTTAAAGAATAAATAAATAAAGACAATTGTAGCCCTAAGAAGTTAAAGAATAAAATGAAGAAAATTGTGGATTGTCATCTCCACATACTATGAAATGCGTTATGAAGAAAATTCTATAGGCCTACTGGTGCCTACATGAAAACAAAGGGTCTATCTGACTCCAAATACACCAGAATCCTGAAGAATTAAGAGAAAACAAGCATAGAAAAGGTTATAGGTGTTAATAAAAATTATAAAACAATGTAAGGCTTCTATTATAATATAATTATTTTGGTGACAACCTGGTTGATTAACAATATTTGGTTGTTATCACGTTTTGTTTTTTTATATAAAAATATATGGGACAAAAAATAGACAGCTGCTCATCAAGCATTGCTCAAATAACTTTCAAAAGATTGTTCCAAAGTTTGACCCCGAAAAAGTTTGTTCCAATGAATGAAGTCGTACAAAAATGAGTGCTTTTCCTACGTATTAAGTAGCACAAAAATGCGTATCTTTTCACACAAAAACGCACAAAAGTGCTTGAAATATGCAAAATAGTTTTCGTACATATTTGCACGAATTGAGTGTGAGATTGTGTTGCAACACAACAAACCAACGTGCAAACGTGTTTTACACCATTGGTTGAAACAATGCAAATATTAACAACCACTGTATGTCTTCAAAATGTAGATAAAACTAGAATTGTGATTTCATGGATAATCCTTCCTTGCATCCATAGTTCTGTGACAGTGGTTCTTTTTTTCAACCCCATCTCTCAGCTATTTACAAAAATAGTGTTTGAGTGTGCTTTGGTTTTGTTTGAACTGCAGAGTTCCCCTTTAGAAAGTCAGTCTATAAAAAAATGAATGCATGAATGGATGAATGCAGGCATGCATGAATGCATGAATTAATTATATAAGTGAATGAAAACAATATGAGAATAGTTGTAAGTATTTTTATTAAATTGTATTATATATAAAACACGAATAAATAAATACATAGTGTACACATAAATATCAGTCTACCAATATATATAAATAAATAAATCAGTCATTCAGTCAATCTAGCAGCCGGCCAGTCAGTCAGTCAGTATATATATTAGCCATCAATCTGTTAGCCAGCCTGAGGAATATGTCACGTCTCCAATGATGATTCTGTGGTTCTCCTCACGGCTTGACTCTGCTGTCAATGAATTTCTTGAACTGCACCAAGTTTTCGCGAATCTCCTTTCGCACAATCTCCCATGCGCATGCGCTGTGTTCCTGGAGAGCGTACAAGATATACATTTTATTTCAGTCAACTCAACCACTGCAGGTGTTGTTGATCCAACGCATCCATCGACATTAAAACGGCACTGGGCAATTCCAAGTTTCATATGTGAGTTGTGGCATTGAAATGCGTCCTATTTCTGGTGATCTAGAACTTTTTCTCAGATTAATTTAGCCTCTATTTGAGGACATTTGATATTGGACCCACCTTGTCTTTCAAGACGGTGTTCAGCTTGTTGAAATATGTTTTCAGAGTAACCGAGCCTCCATCTCCAGAGGATTTCCAAACACCACCTACGACCTGGAGACAATATAAAATGCTGGTGAGTGCATTACTTCTGAGACGGTTATGAAAATATATAACAAAAATATTTGTAGTGTATAAATTATGTAAATACCAATGCCCACGATTGTCTGCCCCCAAAATACACTGAGTGTACACAACATTAGGATCACCTTCCTAACATTGGGTTGCACCCCGTTCTACCCTCAGAACAGCCTAAATTCGTCAGAGCAGGTGTTCCACAGCGAATGTGGCCCATGTTGACTCCAATACTTCCCACAGTTGTGTCATGTTGGCTGGATGTCCTTTGGGTGGTGAACCATTCTTCATACACAAAGGAAACTGTTGAGCATGAGAAAGCCAGCGGCGTTGCAGTTCTTGACACATTCAAACTGGTGCGCCTGGCACCTACTAGCATACTCCCGTGAAAGACACGTACATATTTTGTCTTGCCCATTCACCCGCTGACTGGCACACGTACACAATCCATGTCTCAAATGTCTCAAGGCTTCCTCCACACCAATAGGAGTGGATCTAACAAGTGAGAGATCATTGCTTTCACCTGGATTCAGCTGGCCAGTCTATGTCATGTCTATATCAGTCTATGTCATGGAAAGTGCCGGTCTTCCTAATGTTTAGTACACTCATCGTATAACCTATAGACTACACAAGAGGGATCATACTTACACATAACTCTAAGTTTTGAACTTGACGATATATGACGTTTTGGAACTGTTTAAGTGTTGTTTTGTTCCACGTGACAGACGTCAGACTGTTGTTATATAATTGGTCCACATATCGCATAGCCTCTAATGCAACCACAGAGACGTCCTCACCCTGGATAAAATAAAACAGGGTTTTAGGCATTGGGTGTCTAAAGAAGTGGTTAAACTTCCAATTTACCACACTGTACTTTAGTTATACTGTACTTTAGTTTATCAAAATACTGAAGTGTATCCTACCTCTGTGTTCTTGTAAACATCCTCTGGAAACAGTTCGACGTTTTCTTCTGCACACTTAAGTGGAAAGAGTCCACCCTGAAATAGAATTCATATCAATATCAAGAAGTAAACTATATTGTGATAGTAACCTTAAATGAAACAATGTTGTTCAAACTTGAAAGCATTGCTTAACAATAAAATGTGCTATAATGCAAAATAGAAATTAGAATATCATTGCGAATTTTGCGCATCAATTTGTGCACACCAAATAGCGGACTGGTGCAGTTTAAATTCCTCACCATATATGAGAGCAGGTCTATGCTCACGTCGTTCAGCTTCCCCAACCTACACTGCGTCCAGTTGCAAGGTGTTGATGCTGCTGTGCCTTGGCAGAACAGAGTCAGGCAAATGCTTAACCATTTCAATACAGCCATGTTTCTTTTATAAGAACTTGAACGGAACAGCTATTAAAAATGAATAAAGACGGAGTATCTTAATCTTGATTGATATGATACCTAGACTGTTGAAGTTGCCCATTTTATATAAGACAAGTATCGCTACGTAAAGGTGTCAAAATCCCTTTGTGGTGAAGAAGGGTTTCGTAGTTCAGGCTTTCGCTTCCCTTTATAAGACCCAATTTTCAGCGGGTGATTCTTAATTATGCTATTGTAAAACTAATCAGAAAATGTTTGCCTATCAAGTTAACAGTTTTCATATGTAGAGAATTGCATTGGAGCAATGCATTTCATGCTAACATATTCAGCAGGTGTTAAAATGTAGGACATATTGAATATTAAAAACTAAGAAAACCATGGCTGATTTTTTATTTCTATAATACAATGGTACAGGGCTCTCTCCTATGAAATGAGGGCCATATTTAGTAAATATGCTGTAGTTTTGGACATTGCACACCACATTTTTCAGATTCTGTGTAGAAAGGTTTTTTGATAGTCGTAGCACTGAGATCATTTTTTGGTCACAGACGTCAAGTCTGTTGTCGACTCTCTTTTAATCAGGTAGTGCAATATGAAGCATTACTGTTCCGTGTTAATATGGCAAATCTTTGAAATAAAAGCACGTTTTATTTAATAGAGTGACTGGTAGTGTTGAATGAAGACTAAAGCCGCCGCCTCTAAAATCGAGAGTAATGTGCGGTGGTATTGCGGTGGTACTGCCAGCATGCAGGGGAATTACTTTTCCTTTTCTCTTATGCGCTTCATTCTTATTAAATTGATTCGGTAAATTCCAAGGGGTCTTTTTAAAGTTAGTTCATTTTTGTTTAAAAAAAGAGTATACGCCCTAAATTAGCCTTGACGATGATGTGTGAATTTGACCGAATGTGAATGATGATGACGCTAATGATGGTTATAGCTCTATTTTTCTAAACTTTTACTTAACCATGAAAATCCCATTCAGATATAGAATCATATGACGATGATGACTACGACGTTAATTGGAGGTGTAGGTTTCTGATTATTCAGTTTTTATGTTAAGTCTTTATATTAGGTTACCTTGTAACAATGAACTATCTGATCATGGCATTGATTGTTCAAGATTGTTGGCCAATCATCAAATTAATTATTATTTTAAAACTTGAGATGAATTCCACTGTATTTTTGCAGTCAGTTAATTACAAATGTTGTTAAATGGGTCAACAGGTTTTTTTGGCAGCCTACAGTGGTGGTATGAAATAAATATATTACATCTGCTCATTTGTAGTGCATAGACTCCACTATGCTGCTGTTTTGAACTGCATATTGTCTATAAACAAATGAATGCATGAAAGACTGAATGGATGAATGCATGGATGACTGAATATGTAAATGAATACAAACAATATGAGGCTGGCTAATAGATGCATGTTTTTTTCAGTCAGTCAGTAAATATATCATCCATCAATCTATTAGCCAGCCTCAGGTACATGTCACATGTCTAAAATTATGATCATGTGGTTTGTCCAACAGACTGCTTCTTCCTCATCTGCTCGACTCTGCAGTTGATTTCGTCACCGCTTGTACTCCGCTGTCGTGGAATTTTTAAAACTTGCCACCAGTTTGAAGCGAACCTAGACCCCACGATCTCACATGCGCATGCGCTGTGTTCCTGGAGTGCATACAATGCATTCTTTTTTTTAAGTCAACTCAACCACAGCAGGTGCAGCGCCAACGCGTTCCGTCGACTTGAACGGCGTTTGGAAGTTCCATGTTTCACATGTGAGTCTTGCGGCAGCAAAATTCTCATCCGATTTTGTGGTGATCTAGAACTTTTCCTGTGATTAATTCAGCCTTTTTTCGAGGACATTTGATATTGGACCCACCTTCTGTTTCGTTACGGTGTTCAGCTTGTCGAAATATGTTTTCATGACGCGTTACCAGAAGTAACCGACCCTCCATCTCCAGAGGATGCCCCAACACCACACCGACCTGGAGACAATATAAAATGGTGGTCAAGCCCGTTAGAATTAGTTACGTATTAGGTAAAATGTTCTGTAAAACATGATACAATTTTTTGTTGTTCATTAAATCACAAATTAAAAACCTGTGCCAATTACTGTCTGCCCCCCCAAATATAGCTTAGGCTACACCATGAGAGGGAGCAGACTCACCCATCCCTCTAATTTCTTAACTTAATTAACTAGGTCATCTGTTTTTGAACAGGTTCAAGTGTTTCCTTGTTCCACGTGAAAGGAGTCATAGTGCTATATATTATTGAAACAATGTTGCGATTATTGTTTGTGAGACTGCCAACAGGTGTGGTTCCCTTGGGGGAAAGATTCTATTTGGGGAAAGGTTCCGGTGGGGGTTGCCATGGAAGCAAAGAAGGGGAGTGAGATGTGTCTGTTGTGTGCTCGAAAGACACACATGCATGTGGAGGTCTGGGAGAGGAAGTTTGTCCATCTGATGAATGGGCATGTGCCTGAACTCAATTTTATACACTAATTGTGGTCTCGCCCATTCATTTCGCATGACCGGTCAATTTTGACCGGGAACATCACAAGTGTACAAAAGTTCAATAAAACACCCCAATGTTATGAAAATCATCCAAATGTATTTTGTGTGTTCAGATGCCTTGTGTGGACAAAGTCACGGAACCGTATGACAATCCGATTAAATTAACTACATTTTTCCAAAAGAAAACTTGTAAAATCGGTCCAATTCGACCGGAACACAGCAGGAGGGTCAATTGGAGTTGTAGCGCTAGTGCATTATGGCAGTTTCTGTATCTAGCATTTATATTATGTCACTTTGTAACAATAAACTGATCATGGCATTGATTTGAACAACATTGTATGCCTTATCAACAAATGGATGATTATTTTCAAACGTGAGATGAATTTCACTGGATTTGTCCAGTCAATGAATTACAAGCTGGTTCAAATGGGTGAGCAGGTTTATTTTGGTAGCCTACAGTCAGCCGTGTTATGAAATATACATATTACATCTTGCTCTATGTGTGGTGCATAGACTCGAGTAGAATCTGTAGATCCTTCTATTGCCACACGATTTAATTTCGAACATCCTCCCAAAGTACAAAAGCTGTTGTCCTGAAACGACAAAACCCCACAGTAAATTGAAATGAGTAAATGGAAGAACGGAAAAAGTGAATAAAATTAAACCATTCAATATAAGCTACTGTGTTACTTTAACCTTTTGCTTTATAAGTTTCTTCATTTAGCTGAAGCAATGTTTTCTAGAACGACGTAGTGTCTTTTCATGAACAGGTGTCCAATGGTATAATTTTAATCTGCATTTAACTGTGTGAAACTATTTAATGTAATAAGTGGTATTATCATATCAGGGAAGACATTTCAATTAGCAGGCAAAAAATAATCATAATCACGCATTCCGATAAATTGGTTGTCTGTCGGAAAATTATATTTCTAAAGTAATCTAGGGAACTTTGTTCCATGACAGAGTGTAAGGGTATTAACTAGCGGCTGGGGAGTCAGACGCAGGAGAGAAATAACTGTGTTTCCAACGGCGCAATTTATTTACAAAAACCCACCGGAAAACATAATAATAAATATCCATGTGTAACATAACCCGCCTCACACCAGTACAGACGTACACACACTTACAATAAACAATCACCAACAAGGACATGAGGGGGAACAGAGGGTTTAAATACACAACATGTAATTGGTAGGATCGAAATAGGTTGGTGACCAAACCAATGGAAAATGAAAATGGATCAGCGATGGCTAGAAGGTCGGTGACGTCGCCCGCCGAACACCGCCCGAACAATAGAGGGAACAACTTCGGCGGAAGTAGTGACACAGAGGCTGGAAAGGTTTAGCAAATATCGTTCTCACTTGACCTAAAATGATATATGCAGTCAAAACTCATCTCTCTCTGTTGGGAAAAATAAATGGATGTAAATTAGTGTGCTATAAAATCATTCCATTGAAGAAAATTATTTGGCTACTGTTTGTCTTCGAATAACAAATTCATGTTGAATTCGATGTTCAAGTTCTCTTGCAAGCACTGAACCGGAAAACGACCACCTTAGGTATTTAAAACATGATATGGTCAGCTAAGATGTCAATTGTGCCAGATTTAGAAATTAGGCTGCGTCTCGTGCTCGAACACAATCATCAATGGTTTATGTCAGCCGAGTTTGATGCTGTGCTTATTTGGGGATTTTGAGACGAGCATCCTTCCATGTGCATCTCATCGTTGGATACACCGGACATATGCTAAATGAAACACTCCACCACGTCAAACTGGTTATCATGAGTGTCGGCTAAACAACAAAATCTCACGAAGTATTCGAAGAATCGGTCTGGAAATATTCAGACAAGCATCAATATGTAGCCTATAGGAAGGCCTCACAAAATTCCTGACAGCCAATCGAAATGAGACAACCGAGTAGCCTAGCTGCGTGATTCACCAAAAATAAGCCTTATGATGAGACTGTAAAGAAGGTTGGTTTCATAAGTTAACCCGGTGTATCGAAACCTTCCCTTGTTGCCTACAAACGTCAGTGGTGATCTTCAATTGAAAAAATATACTTAACTCAACCAAAAGAACATATGATGATCCACTCTAGACAATTTTCTATAGGGGGAAATTGCGTTTATTGAGTTTACACGTTGCATTCATTAACAGTTTCATGTGCCAAGTCATTGGATGATTATTATTATATATATTTTTTTTTACATATACACAAAACATACTTAAAACCATTTAGATACAGCACATATGAGTATTATACCATATAAAGTAAACACACATACTCACCATTCAAGATGTTATGGCAAATAACCTCACACCATTAAATAATTGGATGTATATATCTACAATATCTCTGTTCTATCCAGGCATTCCAAGTCTTAGTCATAACATGCAGCCTTTCCAACAAGTCATTTTGTCAAATTTCTGTCCTTCTAGAGCTGCCACGGTCAACTGCAAGTGCGTTTATTGTGAAGTGGAACCGTCGAAGGGAAGTAATGGCTCAGCCGTGAAGTGGTTGGCCACACAAGCAAGAACAGAACGGGACCACAGAGCGCCGAAGCGCGTAGTGCGTAAAAAAATCGTCTCTCCTCGGCCGCAACACTCACGTACCGAGTTCCAAACTGCTCTGGAAGCAATGTCAGCACAAGAATACATTTTTTTTTTAACGGTTATTTGAGAGCTTCATGAAGTCGGGTTTCCCACGGGACTGCACAAGCCTAAGGTTACCATGCACAATGCCAAGCGTCGGCTTGAGTAGTGTCAAGCTCGCTGCAATTGGACTCTGGAGCAGTGGAAACACGTTTTCTGTAGAAATTAATCATGCTTCACCATCTGGCAGTCCAACGGACAAAATCCGACTTTGGCGCGGATACCGAAGACGCGACCCTCCCACGATTGCATAGTGCCAACTGTAAAGTTTGGTGGAGGAGGAATAGTGGTCTGGGGCTGTTTTTCATGGTTCTGGCTAGGCCCCTTAGCTCCAGTGAAGGGAAATCTTAACGCTACAGCATACAATGACATTTTTGACAATTCTGTGCTTCCAACTTTGAGGCAACAGCTCGGGGAAGGCCCTTTCCTGTTTCAGCCTGACAATGCCCCAGTGTACCAAGCAAGGTCCATACAGAAATGGTTTGTGGGATTCGTGTGGAAGAACTTGATTGGCTTGCACCGAGCCCTGATATGACCCATTGAACACGTTCGGGATGAAATGGAACACCGACTGCGATCCAGGCCTAATCGCCCAACATCAGTGCCCGACCTCACTAATGCTCTTTTGGCCGTTAATGGAAGCAACTCCCCGCAGCAATGTTTGAAGTAACATCTAGTGGAAAGCATTCCCAGAAGAGTAGAGGCTACTATAGCAGCAATGGGGGGAATGAGATGTTCGATGAGCAGGTGTCCACATACTTTTGGTCATGTGGTGTATAAACTTAAAGTAGAAAATCATGTGACTGACGATCAGCAACGAGTTTAATCTCACTGGCAACCACAGTCTGGGTGTTCAGACAATATTTTCCCTCCCGCTGAGGAGTCGACCTTGTGAGAGCAATCCTCAGACCCATATCTACGACAGGCACATTCTAAGTATTAATCAGGTAAAACGTGTGGATTGAGCAGTGGTGTAAAGTACTTAAGTAAAAATACATTAAAGTACTAATTAAGAAGTATTTTGGGGTATCTGTACTTTATTTTACTATTTATATTTTTGACTACTTTTACTTTTACTTCATTACATTCCTTAAGAAAATGTTATTATTTTTACTCCATACATTTTCCTTGACATCCAAAAGTACTCGTAACATTTTGAATGCTTATTAGGACAGGAAAATTGTCCAATTCATGCACTTATCAACAGAACATCGCTGGTCGTTCCTACTGCCTCTGATCTAGCGGACTCACTAAACACAGATGTTTCGTTTGTAAGTTTTATCTGAATGTTGGAGTGTGCCCCTGGCTATCCGTAAATTAAGAACAAAATGGTGACGTCTGGATTGCTGAATATAAGGAATTGGAAATACTTTATACTTTTACTTTTGATACTTAAGTATATTTTAAACCAAATACTTTTACTCAAGTAGAATTTTACTGGGTGAATTTAACTTTTATTTGAGTCATTTTCTAGTAAGGTATCTTTACTTTTATACATCAGTGTTTCAATTGAATACTTCCACCACTGAGAATAAGTGTGACACTGAAAAGCAGAACGAGACACAGTTAAATTCAACTAAACACATTTTCAATATGCAATTTTTTCTTAGGTTATTCAAGCAGACAGGTAATACAGTTCAGTTCAACATTGGTGCAAAAGGGACATACAAAATATAAATATAAATGTATAATAATGAAAAAACAATAAATTATGCATTTAAATATAATAAATAGACTGACAGGGTCCCACATGATTGTATTCGTGCTTTATAAACTGGTAAGGGCGTAGCTTCTGAGATGAGTCCGGATGATCAGTGAATCTTTGCCTGAAAAATATCCAATCTTTCCAGATGATGTTTCGTCTCTTTCCTGATGAGCTCCCATGCCAGTGCACTGTAGTTCTGAAAAACTGTACATATTAGTGGTATGGACTTTCTAGTCATATAATGATCATATTGTCTTGAACAACAAAGGGCTGGGGCCGTATGTAATAATAATAATAATAATGTATGAAGCATGTCAGAGTAGGAGTGTTGATTAACGATCAGTATTGTCTTTTAGGTCACTATAAATAAGGCAGAGGAGACCTGATACTAGATCAGCACTTCTCTGAGATGCTTAATACATATGGCCCTAGAACCCAAAAAATGTTTCAAAACTGCTCCTGCTTAGCCTAGTTTATATTCATTTGATTAGATATATTAAGCACGTTGCCATCCGAAAACAAACTCACCATTTTTCTCAGTACCATCCTATTCAAATTCTTGAAGTAACGTTTCAGTCTCCTCTCAGGTATCTTGGCAGGTGATACCTGTTGGACAAGATTAAAACATTAGCCTTCCACTGAACATAATAGCCCACATAGATTTTCTCACTTGTACAGTTAGAAGTCTACAGCTTAAACAGGGCTCTCCAACCCTGTTCCTGGAGAGATACGGTCCTTTAGGTTTTCACTACAATCCTCATCTAGCACAGCCGATTAATTAGCTGGTTGATAAACTGAATCAGGTTAGTTACATCTGGGGTTGGAGCGAAAACCTACAGAAGGGAGGTTCTCCATGAACAGGGTTCGAGAGCCCTAACGAAAACAGGGATTATACTTTAAATAGACCGGTTACCAGGACTTAAGGTTCTCAATTGGCGTTCAGATGAGGAAATTGTCCAGCTTTTTCTTGTCCCAAGTGACAGCCTTCATATTCCCATCAAACAGTTTTGTGATTTGATAGATGGTCTCGTTCCGGAATCTGACTTGGTCCTCAAACTACACATGAACATGTAAAAAGAAGATTAGAAACAGTATAGTCTTCAATTATGCCATCAATGTAACGTTGGGTCACGACCGCTATACTAAAGCATATCAGAACATGAAAAGTCAAAATTGAAGTTTTTACCTTGGCGTCATCTATGGGTCTGTAAATTTGATTCGGGGAAAAAGACGGGGCAACCTGCTCTGTGATATCTCCTCCCTGGAATACAACCAATATAGTATTTTAAGTCACGCGTCTAAAAGTATAGCTTTTACTGCAAGGACAGTATAGGCCTAATGTATATAGCCTCTCGTGATCGCTCTGTCATTATAGCCTAGCGCCCTTTTACTATGGCTACTCAAATATAGATGACAGTTTTCTAACACAGCTGCTAAACATGAAACATATGACTACTTTACTTGGTTGGTTGTTTTATATATGCCTTTAATCATCCATTCAGTCTCCTCTTACAGTGTGCTGATAACTCACCATCTGGTCCAGCAGTGAAAGGTATTCTGCGCTCAAGTGGCCGTAGTGGTGTCGGATCCAGTCACAGCAATAACATTATGCATTCTGCAAATAATAAGAAAAATACACGTCCAACTCTGCATTGTATACATTGTAAATAGCAGTTTGCTTTGCTCTTAGTTTTCCAGTTGAGTTTGAACATTTTGGCTCTTATTAAGGAGTTTTATTTGGAGATGGGAAAGTGAAAATTGTATCGTGAATTTCCCCGAATAGACCTACCAAAGCGCGGGTTTTTAACTTTCCAGACTCTAGCACATGCAGCCAAAGGAATTCCATGCCTTGTCCGACTTCTGGACGACCAAATGCCAGCGTTGAATGATAGTTTAACCACAACAATATAGGTTATTTTATTTTGATATAGGCTATTTGCGAGAATAAGCTACACGTGAGCTAGGCTTTTAACTGCCATTATCTTCGCGTGAACCTAAAAAAAAAATACAAAACAAGCCTGATAACGAAATCGCCGAGGTCAAAACAAAACCCAAAATTATGACATTTACCCACATAATAAGTCAATTTAGTGGGTTTCATTACCAAGTTAGTCCGAAATATCCTTTCGCGGCGTTACTTGCAAGTCCTCAATGTTGCGCTTCAAATGAAAATTGAAAGGGAGACGTCTGTGTCTCTCAACTTTTAATTTCAACAATGATGTAACCAACTTTCACCTGCTGGTGATGCAATTTTGACGAGCAATGATAACATGATTTGTTGGAACTGTCCTTTTCTTTACAAAGGAAATATGAAAAATTATATTTGACCATACACTGGGTGTACAAATCATTAGGAACACCTTCCTAATATTGAGTTGCACCCCATTTTGCCCTCACAACAGCCTAAATTCGTCGGGGCATGGACTCTACAAGGTGTAGAAAGCGTTCCACAGGGATGCTAGCCCATGCGTCCCACAAATGTGTCAAGTTGGCTGAATGTCCTTTGAGTGGTGGACCATTCTTCTTTTTTAACCTTTATTTTACTAGGCAAGTCAGTTAACTGCTGGGAAAGCATAGGCCTTATGTCTATTCTTGGATATTGATAGACAATCTAAATTGTTGACGTTATGGAACCACTAATACGGCTAGGCTTCACTGCTGGTCTCAGATCCCTTCATCACTTTTCACTTCGCCTAGACTTTCTCCGTGTCTGTCTGTCTGTCTTTCTGTCTGTCTGTCCTTCTGTCTGTCTGTCCTTCTGTCTGTCTGTCTGTCTGTCTGTCTGTCTGTCTGTCTGTCTGTCTGTCTGTCTGTCTGTCTGTCTGTCTGTCTGTCTGTCTGTCTGTCTGTCTGTCTGTCTGTCTGTCTGTCTGTCTGTCTGTCTGTCTGTCTGTCTGTCTGTCTGTCTGTCTTACCTAATGCTCTTTCACCTGAGAAGCGTAACATGAGCCTGGTTCAACATTGTAGCAGCCGCCACAATTCACCGTTTTTCCCCCAATGAATAATTAGACCAAACAGAAATTATTTATTTGATGTCATGGTGATTCAATAGTTAATCATTACATGACTTTTAAGTTAAAGCACTATTTGTTTTGCTCAGAGTCTGTCAGTAACTCTATTAGAGGCAGATGATCTACTCTTTTGGCTGCTTCTGATGACGTTTGCATATAATGACAATAAGAATCTCGAAACTATGCTGGTATTCTTTTGTCCTTTATTAAATATATGTATTATTATATTCTTATCTATGAATATTTTGTATTAGTAGCAGTAATAATTAGTAAATGGCACCATACAAAGTTCTATTTGGACCCAATTTTGGTTCAGTGATGAAGAACACCTTGGGTTCGATATCTGGTTCAGTGAAAGATTGTAGGAAAATTAATGGAATCATTCTGTAAACATTTTTTTTCATAAAAAGTGGCAATGCAAACAAATTACTTTGGTAAACACAGGAGACAAATTCTTCTTATTGTTTTTACTTTTCCATTTCATATCCATTACATTGATATAACTTTTTATATATAAAAATATAGCCAACCATACACATTCATTGTTGACACATGCATTTGATAAATGTTATTCGCAATTACAGTTGAAGACCTTGAAATCCCCCAAAATGTCCAGTACAAAGACAGGAGACAAGAGAGCACAGTCTGAACATTTAAATAAATATTACAGAGCAATGTGGAAAGGTCTACATTCTACAAGCTTTCTCATAAGCATAAGAAAAGCATGTTCCTCTTTGAGGTCTAGAGAGAAAGTCTCCCCACAGTTTCAGGTTTTGGCTTAACAACCTTTGTCCCCATTGCTTGACCCTCTGAAATAAAACCAAAAGAAGACAGTTAATTAGTAATATAGTTTACATAATGTTATCTTCTTCAGGCTGCAAGCCTGACACCGGTACACTTATAACAACATCCAGCTCAAGTGCAGGGCGCGAAATTCAAAATGTATACTTTTAAAATATCTAACTTTCACACATTAACAAGTCCAATACAGCATTTGAAAGATAAACATCTTGTGAATCCAGCCAACATGTCCGATTTTTAAAATGTTTTACAGCGAAAACACCACGTATATTTATGTTAGTTCACCACCAAATACAAAAGAGGACAGACATTTTTCACAGCACAGGTAGCATGCAGGTAGCATGCACAAAGCCAACCTAACTAACCTAGAACCAACCAAACTACCCTACAAACAACTTCCTCAGATGACAGTCCTATAACATGTTACACAATAAATCTATGTTTTGTTCGAAAAATGTGCATATTTGAGCTATAAATCAGTTTTACATTACTGCTACCATCACAGCTACAGTCAGAAATAGCACGGGAGTAGCCAGAGTAAATACAGACACCAACGTCAACTACCTAATTACTCATCATAAAACATTTCAGAAAAATATATGGTGTATAGCAAATGAAAGACAAAGATCTTGTGAATACAGCCAATATTCCCGATTTTTTAAAAGTGTTTTACAGCGAAAACACAATATAGCGTTATATTAGCTTACTACAATAGCTAACACACAACAGCATTGATTCCAGGTAATCGGTAGCGATAGCACAGTTCGACAGATATATGAAATAGCATCCCAAATTGGGTCCTACCTTTGTTGATCTTCCATCAGAATGTTGTACAAGGGGTCCTTTGTCCAGAACCGTCTTTGTTTGGATCCAGAACAAACTCTTTCCCTCTTGAATTAGCAAGCACACTGGCCATGCGGCGCTAACCTCTCCTTCGTGAACAAAGTGATACAACGCAACACGCCTAAAGTCCCGAATAAATTTCAATAATATAATAAAACTATATTGAAAAAACATACTTTAGGATGATATTGTGACATGTATCAAATAAAATCTAAGCCGGAGATTGTATTCGCCCATAACGACAGCTTGCCAGAAGGCGATTCCAGGTCCAACTTCGCGCTTTCGAAAAAAAAAATGGCCGGACCCCTCATTCCAAGATGATGTATTCCACCTCAGAACAAGATAATCAACTCATTTCTGCTCTCACTTCCTCTTGACATCCAGGGGAAGGTGTATGACGTGTATGTATAGTCCTAAGTGACATGCCCATTTATAGACAAGCTCTTGAACAGAGACCTCGCTTTCAGAAATCTCACTTCCGGATAGGAAGTGGGCTGCAGAAGGAGTTCTGTTTCACTTAGAGAAATAATTCAAACGGTTTTAGAAACTAGAGAGTGTTTTCTATCCAATAGTAATAATAATATGCATATTGTACAAGCAAGAATTGAGTACGAGGCCGTTTGAAATGGGCACCTTTTCCCAGGTTACTCAATACTGCCCCTGCAGCCTGAAGAAGATTTATCCTAATGTGCATCTAAAACTAGAACAACGGAACAAAGATTTTCGTTATTTTCATTATTTCCTCATTAAGCCGCAAATGTAGAAATGACTTGTCTGTCCTTGAAACCAGGTCCACCGCTTGGGTTCCTCCTCCTGAAGTTTCAACTTGTGTTCTAGAGGCAAAGAACAAACCAATATTGATCCTACAGTGACAGCTTAAAGTGAATTGATTTCATCAAAGTGTTAGTGTTGGTTAGTTGTGATTTTACTGGTGAGATTATTGAAAGAATGATGTGAAATAAAAACAGGCAATGTAAAACACGGATCTTTCCTCCCAACAGCTAAAGGTCCTGAAGCTTCTGCACATGTGCAGGACCCCCAACTCCACACAGTCTCCTCTCCATTCATAGAGAACAGGCTAGCCTACTGTGGCGAATGGTGCTCATTTAATAAAGTTAGATAAAATCTGAATCTATTTCTGCATGATCACATAATGATAGTTTTCTACATAACAGAACCAAATATAATAGCGTAGTATAACGTTACTAAAAAAAACGAATTTCTCATGAAATTTGAGGAAGATTGTGCTGCTAAGCAAAATATGTGATTTGATTGAAACTAAACAGGTAGGCTATGCTACAGTTTGTTAACACCATCTGCTCTAGAATTCACTCATTGTACATCATTTAGAACAACACAATAGGCTACTACGAAACTGTAGCCTACAACTCAGGAAAATCTAAATGCATATCCTCATGAAACTGATTGATATCAAATGGTTGGTATGCAGATTCTGCATGACGTGACACTGGAAACATTTGAAGAGTTATTATTCACAATTGACTGTGAGAAATGTGAAGGGAGGTTCTCTACGAGGGAGGTTATCTTTGCTAACCTCAAAGTCCACTATTGTGGCTAATCCTTATTGTGTCTAGCTTCACATAGATGGGTCCGACCACCATTAATCAAATAAGAACTGTATTATAAATGATGATAATTTTAGATGATGACAACTAGCCATATAGTTAGCCAACCAACTATAGCTACATATTATGTCGTTTTTCTATGTGGAAGAACATTGTTTGCATCCATCAGCTAGCTAGCTTTTTTTATGACCAGCACTGTAGGTGCGCGAGACAACTTTAGCAGCATCATAGCATACCTATCGAAGAATCGTTGTGACATATGTAATACGAGTGATAGTGTAATCAGTGTGTAATTACTACGTAAAAAATATATGCTTAATTATGCTGTTGTGAAATGAATAAGAATGTTTTTTGTCCTGCAAGTGAACAGTTTTCATACATGTCTTTGCGGAGAATTGTATTGGAGCAATGCATTTCATGAGGTCAGAAAGCAGTAATTCAGCAGGTAAAATTGAATAGGAGAAACTAATAGAACAGTCGCCTATTTCTACAATGTTGCAGGGCTCTATATTAGCAAATGAGGGCCATGGTCAATATTGTGGACATTGCACACCACATTTTTCAGATTCTATGTAGGGTTAACCCTACATAGAAGTTTTCAATAGGCAAGGCACAGCGATCACATTTTGCTCACACGTTAAGTCTGATGTGACTTTCTTTTAATCAGGTAGTTCAATCTGAAGCATGACTGTTCAGTGTTAATATTGCACATCTTTGAAATGAAACACATTTTATTAACAAAGTGACTGGTAGTGTTGAATGAAGGCTAAATCCGACCCGCCTTTAAAATGGAGAGTAAACTGCGGTAGTTTTGTCTTTACTTTTTCATTTTCTCTCATGCGGTTCATTCTTATTACATTGATTCGGTAAATTACAATTTTTTACAATGTGTTAATTTCTGGTTGATAAAAGAGTATGTGCAAAAGATTAGCCTTTATTAGGCGCTTACCAAGACCGACGAAAATGATGACGATGATGTGTGAGTTTGGCCTAATGTGAATGAGTAGGAAAGTAACATGGATATATAGTCTCATAGAATGATGCTTATGATGATGGTGATGTGATGAGGACAACGTTAATTGGAGATGTAGGTTTCTGATTATACAGATTTTATATTAAGCATTTATCTCATGAAACCTTGTAAAAATGAACTGATCATGGCATTGATAGAACAACATTGTATGCCTATCAACAAATTAAGTCGTATAGGAGCTCAGAGTACAACGTTCAAAACAGGCCCGCCCTGTCCAGTGCTAAAACACACTTATTTGAAAAAAGGCTTTTGAATACAACTACATTTTAAGAAGATACAGTTGACTTGTTTCTAGGTCTTTCCTTAATGGATTAGTAGGCTAAAGGACTAATTGTACTGACATCCATATGTCCTGAGCATGTTTAATACAAATCTGAATGTTCACACACCGATTGACTGGGCTACAGAATGAGCAAAAAGATTAACAATATTTAAAAGTATACAAATGTTTATTAACTTAACATTTGATGAAGAGCAACATATTTTCAAATAGATAAATCAATTACATTCATAAATAGGCATACATGAATAAATAACCTTGATAAATAAATAAATACATGTATAATATTTCTGTTTGACGTTGCACATGACATGATTGTAGAATAGTAGGCTTTTAAAATCAAGTACAATTGTAAAACTCAATTTTAAAAATGTTAAAATTCATGTTCTGTTGGCCCACAGAAGGCTATCAGAGTTGTGTTCCAGAATGAACTGTAGGGTGTACAGGAGCTCTTTTCGAACCACTTCCCAGGCGCAGTAATTGAAATTCTGTGAAAATACAAATAAACTGTTAGGGCAATGTGGGGGAATATTGTATGTAGAGATATTATCAAAAAAATATGTCTATTTGTGTTTAACCTATAGTCTACCTTTTCTTTTCAGGACTGCTGCAATGTTCCCAAAGTACGTATTCAGTCCTTCTGCCCTGATGAGATAATCACTTGTATCCACACTGCCCATCATCTGCCAGAAAGAAAAAGGCAGAAGATGAATAATAATAAAAATGTCACAATACCACAATTAAACAGTTAACTACCCTTCTGGCATAGTAACTCACACATTTGCTCTCTTCAATCTGGCGGTATACAATATTCTGAAAATTCTCCAACTTCTGTTGGTCCCACTTAGTAGGCAGGTCGTCAGCTCCAAACAATGTGTCGATGTTCTTCAATGTCTCATAAATAGCCGTAGCACCACTGCTGCTCAACTGAAACGGACAACAACAATAATTTCAAATAACATAAATGGCAGTTTAAAGGTATCTACTTTTTAATGGTTGAAAATACTCTGTCATGCTGTAAAGAACACTTGGATATGCTCGCTTGCCCTTACCTGTGATGCGCCGGAGGTTGCAAATGCGGTGGCTGGGAATGGCATGAAGACATTCTCCTGCAGGCATTCCAGAGGAAAATGTCCCCCCTGAAAGTTAGAGAAAACACAGCATTCACGTTGAGCTATTCAGTTAAACATAGTTGGATAATACTTCTCAAGACAAAAGCAATATAAAAAACGTACCATGTCTCTCAGTAGGTTGTGTGTTATTCGCACCAGCTGTCCTTGTAGATGGCAAAGGCATGGGCATGGAGCAAGCTTGCGCAAGGCAGAGGAAGGCGCTCATCCAAGCGATAGTCTGAAGTGCCATTCTTATTGTAGTTAGAATATCTGCAGCAGATGATAATTGTTAGTAGAATATAATCCTGAAAATAATTCATTATTTGTATCCTGAAGCAATTATCAAATGATAGCATATTGTTGACTCACCTGTTGCCAGTATATCGCAAATTTTCTCCAGTGTGAATGTGGTTTGTGTTCTGATCCCATATCTGCGGATTCATTTAAATAGCGAGGATTGAAAGGATGTACAAAAAGTGAAAGGGTGTCTCGCTAAATTATGTGTTAAAATGAATGAATTTGGGAAAGTTTTGCCCAGTGAACCGCAAGACCGGATTTCTCTTTCCTTGTGCTCCACTTCCCTCTCATCGTGTTTCGAGTGTTCCTTCATGGGAGACACGTTATCCTAAGTCGGTTGAAAAGAAGTTACTCATAGCTGGCCTTGTGAACACTCAAACGTTTCTGAGAAAGACAGGGAAAAAGAACAACTATCTCTTAACTTCACAATGATTGCAGTAGATCTTTTCATGTCTTTAATGAACTAGTTAAGAACAAAATCTCTATTTTCGATGAAGGTCTAGGAACAGCGGGTTAACTACCTTATTCGGGTGGCGGAACGACAGATTCTTTCCTCTTTGTCAGCTCGAGGATTCGAATCTCGCAACTTTTTGGTTACTTGTCCAACGCGCTAACCACTAGGCTACCTACCGCCCCATTCATCAACACCAATATTAAACTAACTTTTATGGACTAAGGGTAGGCCTACTACAATGTTTGTTTTTTAATCACAAAACTGCTATTTGCTTGTTTGTTTGTCTCTCTCTCTCTCTCTGTGTGGGTGTGTGTCCGTGTCTGTGAGAGAGAGAGGGAGTGAGAGATGATGATTTTATATGATCTCGTTCTGTTTGGGTCTTCTGTCTTTAGTCCCATGCATGTCTATACATTTGAATTAAACTCTTGATAATAACTGATGATTAAATAGAAATTAAGCAGCATTATATTACATTTACATTTAAGTCATTTAGCAGAAGCTCTTATCCAGAGCGACTTACAAATTGGTGCATTCACCTTATGATATCCAGTGGAACAACCACTTTACAATAGTGCATCTAACTCTTTTAAGGGGGGGGGGGGGGGGGGGGGGTTAGAAGGATTACTTTATCCTATCCTAGGTATTCCTTAAAGAGGTGGGGTTTCAGGTGTCTCCGGAAGGTGGTGATTGACTCCGCTGACCTGGCGTCGTGGGGGAGTTTGTTCCACCATTGGGGTGCCAGAGCAGCGAACAGTTTTGACTGGGCTGAGCGGGAACTGTACTTCCTCAGAGGTAGGGAGGCGAGCAGGCCAGAGGTGGATGAACGCAGTGCCCTTGTTTGGGTGTAGGGCCTGATCAGAGCCTGGCGTCCATATGACGTCCATATCTGAATAATGAGGCTAACTTTATCATTTGGCTATTTATTACTTTTGAGAGACTAGCAGGGATATTCCTATAAATAAACCAATATTATAAAAAAAAACTACATCCTAATTCCTTATAATACTACTTTTCATCGTCTTGGATATGCTTAGTTAAAGGGGACATTTCTGCGATTGCTACATCCTATTTTGACTTTTAAATTAATGATACACAGGCTGCCTATTGACTCTTGAAGAATATATAACTTTTAAATGCCTAATGAGCTTCGTTCACCTGTCTTACTTCAACAGAACCCAAAATGTACTTTTTTATGACATTGTTTGAAACAACATACATATAAACAAACACTGTATGGCTTCAAAATGTAATTAAAATGATCATTTTGATCTCTTGGAGGGTCATTTCTTGAGTAAATATCTCTCTGACTGATTACTTTTCTCCAACCTTATCACTCGGCTATTTACCAAAATATTGGTTGAGTGACCACTATGCTGTTGTTTTGAACTGTATATTGCCTTTTAACAAATGAATGCATGAAAAACTGAATGGATGGATGCATGGATGACTGAATATGTAACTGAATACAAACAATATGATAATAGATGAATGTTTTTCTCTTTTAATTTTATAATATATAAATAAAGGAATAAATAAATACATAGCCTCTATTCCATCCAGGAATTCCAAGCCTCTTGAAAGGATTGCATCATAGGCCTACGTAAGGAATTGACCTCATTTATTCATTAATAGATATTAGGAGGATCCCTGATGCAACTTAAAAAGGTCTATATATATGACTAAGCTAAATCAATTAATTTTATTTTCATTTCAATGAGGGGTGCCTCATTCAGGGGTCTAAACTATTATCTATTAAAAGCTTGGTTTGTTTTATTTCCATTACTTTTTCTTATTTCTCCTTCAATCATAGTAAGACAATCGGGTGTTTAATACATTGGACAGACTTTATAAATAAACATCCCACAATGTCAAGTGGGAGATAAAAGTTCCTGGTCCACTGCTACCCAGATCTCCCCACCTCCTTCAGTCCACTGCCCCAGTGTGATTACCACACAAAAACAAACAGGAAAAACTAAAAGAACAGCAACCCTTACAAAGTACAAAAACACATTCAAAATAAATTACACAAAGAAACAAAACAAGAATACCTAAACATAAAGTAGAATTATCATGTGACTGATCAGCAACAAGTTTAATGTACATCCCCTCTGATGGTTGGATAAGACTGCTCAATATTGTAAATCCACTCTCATTGTGTTTAGACAAGAATGACATTTTGAAAATGAGTACAAAATACATGTAATTTTTTTTCACATGTTTTTTAAGTAGACAGACAATACGGTTCAGTTCAACACAGGTACAAAAGGGAAATACAACATATAAACTATATGAATGCCAATTTGAGAACCGTAACTCCTGTCTAAATAAAGAGTTTAATAAAAAAATGATAATCACTGTTCAGGTCAGGGCTCTCCAACGCTGTTCCTGGAGAACTACCCTTCTGTAGTTGTAACTAACCTGATTCAGTTTATCAACCACCTAATTAATCAGGTACGCTAGATTAGGGTTGGAAGCAGGTGCAGGTGAAATGTTTTAATAAAACACAAAACCAAGAACACGACACTAACATAAGGCTGAAGGCCGATACACAAGAACAGTACCAACTGTTGAGTGAACCTGGGAGTGACATATTAAGGGGAGGAAATTATGAAGGTAATGGAGTCCAGGTGTGAATCATAATGATGTGTGGTGAAGAAGTTATTAAGTAACATAATGAAAAGATCCCCATCAAACCCGTCAGTTTCAGCTGGAGATATCTACAGCATCCACCGATGTTGCACTTCCGTGTTGGACTTCTGCATCTGCGGTGAAAGGTGGCAGAGCTAGAGCGTTGTTTGTCAGGCCAAATTGGTCTTCTAACAAAACAAATCTGTCTTCTCACGAAAAAGTCTGTAGCGTCCAAACGGTTTGTTATATTAAATCAAATCAAACTTTATTTATCACATGCACCGAATACAACAGGTACAACCTTACCGTGAAATGCTTACTTACAAAACCTTATCCAACAATGCAGTTCAAGATAGAGTTTAGGAAATGTTGAACAAATATTCCAGAGTATTTTTTTTTTTAAAGTATCACAATAAAAT